>NW_027361742.1:2275000-2982500 GCF_039654945.1 Dendrobates tinctorius
GCAAGACCACCAACACCATCACCATCACCAACCCTCTCTCAGTCTGCCATGTCCACCGCTAGTTCCACCATATGCAGCTCTCAAGTCCAGCTCACCCTACCAGAGACTCTGAGTAGGACAAGAAAGTACTCATCCTCTCATCCGCGTACACTATGTGTGAACGCCCACATTGCCAAACTAATCTCGCTAGAGATGATGCCCTACCGGTTGGTTGAAAGCGAAGCTTTCCGCGAGCTCATGGCCTACGCAGTACCACACTATGACCTACCCAGTCAGCACTTCTTTTCTCGAAAAGCCATCCCAGCCCTGCACCTGCATGTGAAAGACCACATTGTCCATGCACTCAAGCAATCAGTGAGTGGAAAGGTGCACCTCACAATAGATGCATGGTCAGGACCGTTACGTGTCCATCACTGCGCACTGGGTTAATGTGGTGGATGCAGGGTCCACAGGGGACAGCGGCGGTGGGACAGTGTTGCCTAGCCCACGGTATAGGAAACAGTTGGCTGTAGGCGTTCGACCATCCTCCTCCTCCAGAAACAAAAGCTCGTCCACAGAGCGCAGTCGCACGAGCACTCCATCCGCAGCTGCCAGTGTTGCACACGAGGTGTCCCACTATCGAACAGCTAGTGGTAAGCGTCAGCAGGCTGTGTTGAAGATGATGTGTTTGGGCGACAATGGACACACCGCAAACTGAGTCATGGCTGGGCAGTCTACATCATGAGGCAGGCAAGGTAGTTAGTGATAACGGCTGGAATTTTGTGGCAGCCATAGCCCTTTCAAAACTCAGACACATACCTTGCCTGGCTCACACCTTGAACCTGGTGGTGCAGTGCTTCCTCAATAATTATCCGGAGTTAACAGGCCTGATCCATAAGGTGCGAAGACTGTGCTCGCACATCCGCCGGTCACCTGTCCACTCCAGACGTATGCAGAAGCTGCAGCGATTTCTCCACCTTCCCAAGCACCGCTTAATTATTGACGTTGAAACAAGGTGGAACTCCACACTGCACCTGGTTGAGAAGCTGTGCGAACAGAGGCAGGCTGTAATGCATTTGTAGGAGGATACACGGGCAGGCAGTTTGAGGGCAGACATGGAGTTGTCTGGTGTGCAGTGGTCAAAGCTGAAAGACCTCTGTAAAGTCCTTCAGTGTTTTGAGGAATGCACACGGCTGGTAGGCGCAGACAACGGCATCATAAGCATGAGCATCCCTCTTATGTGTCTGCTCATGCAAACTTTGACGCACATTAAGGAGCAGGCGTCTGCAGCCGAGGAGGAAGAGGAGGAGGGAAGCCTTGATGACAGTCAGCCATTGTCTGCTCAGGGAACTCTTCTGGACGAGGTGGAGGAAGAAGAGGAAGAGGAGGAGGATGATGGGGATGATTATTTAGGGGAGGAGGATGCTTCTCAGGGGGCAAGAGAAAAAGTTGGCGTGGCAAGGTCAGGTACAGGGTTTGTGCGTGACTGGAGGGATGTGGATTTGCCAGAAAGTGCTCCATCACCCAGCACTCATAGTGCATCATTGACACCTGGAACATTGGCCCACATGTGTGATTATGCCTTGCAGATCCTAAAAAGGGACACCCACATTGCCAAAATGATGAACGATGACGACTACTGGTTGGCCAGCATCCTGGATCCACGCTATAAAGGCAAATTCCAAAACATCATGCCACAGGAGAACCTAGAGCTAATGTTGGCTAACAAACAAGCAACTCTGGAAAACCGTTTGTTTGAGGCATTCCCAGCACACAGCAGCGGTGGTGGCTCTCCCACGAGCCATAGGGGGCAACATGGAAGAGGTGTTCATGGTGCACACATCCGAAGTGGATGGAGACAGGGGTTTCATGACCATGTTTTGGACGGATTCTTCAAGTACCGCTCACACTACTGGTAATACTGCATCGATTGAAAGTGACAGGAGACAGCAGTTGTCAACTATGGTTACAAACTACTTCTCCTCCCACATCGATGTTCTCCCTCACAGGTCATTCCCCTTTGACTATTGGGCCTGTGAACTGGACACCTGGCCTGAATTGGCACAATATGCCTTACAGGAGCTCGCTTGCCCTGCTGCTAGTGTGCTATCCGAAAGAGTCTTCAGTGCTGCTGGATCAATCCTGACAGAAAAAAGGACCCATCTGTCGACCAAAAATGTTGATGATCTAACCTTCATTAAAATGAACCATGCATGGGTTTCAAAGGATTTTGTCCCACCTTCCCCTGCTGACACATAGGTTGCCAGAAAAATGGCTCGCTTTTGTCCTACTCTTCCTCGGACTTCTCCAATTCCTCCATTTGCAGCTGCTGAATGTCCAACATCAACATATGCCATTTTTTTCAACCTCCCTAATTGGACTGCCTCCCCCCAGGGCCGGGGTCACCACCTGGCGCACACACCCATGTGAGTGCTGTTGCCCTGGACAGGTGGGTGGGCCCACTCTTGGGCTACGGCACTGGCACAGGGTCCCTCATAGTACAATCAAGTGTCTCTGATGGTGGGGGTGCATATCCGCCGTCAGACACACCGGCGAACTATGAGGGGCCCTGTGCCAGTACCACCGCCCATGAGTGGGCCCCCCTGCTTGCTCAGGGCCTGAGCACTTGCAATACTTACCTCTCCCTGCTCCACTGCTGTGTAGTCTGGGCTGTTAAATCCTTCACTGGGACTGCCACTACAAAATTGGTGAACTGATAGATGATGGGTAAGACGTAGCTATTCCCTGTCCTGCTGGGCTCTATCTTCAGATGATCAATGGCTTCCATTTGTTATGGACATCGACTCACAATGAGATGCAGTGGTGGTTTATCATCAGCTTTCACTGTTTTCCTACTCACAGACGTGTGACATTCCTGCCCACATTTTTAAATGTGTCCTCTCATACCAATCCAATAGCATCGCCTACGGCCTGTGGCTTCTGTCTTTTGCACTCCAAAGTTACGTGACAGATCATGATAGGCAGTGAGGACCATGTCTACATCTCTCCCTGTGATCAAAATTTGATGGAGATGAGTAACGGTGATGGGATCCACGGTACTGCGATACAGCAACCCTTTCTTCACAAAGAACTGTTTTCGCTGTCTCCACAGACAAGTAATTGAGGGTCAGCATCGCCTCTGAGAATTCTCCTGGGAGTTTTTCCCGTGATTAATAATTCCAAAATTTCTGCAATCACTCGACTTTCCGTCTGTACTTGTATCCATCTCGTTTCCTCTTACGGAGAGTCTGGACTGTCTTACTGAGACTGAGATATATATGAAGATTTAAAAATACCCCAACAGTTTATACTGGTGTACGCTTCGAATACATTACCCTTTTTCTACTTTTTAGATTCTTGTCTAATCCATACTGAGGCTGGGAGTGTCTTTGTTGGACTCCGGAAATATACACGGAGATTTTTAATGTGTAAACTATGCTATATATACCTGTTATCCGGTGATAATGTACCCTTTCTGAACTTTCTACAATCTTGTCGAATCCATACTGGAGAAAATAGAAAGCAAAAACCACAAATATCCTGAACTAAAAAGTAAAAAATAAACTGCAAATAATGCATAAAGGTAATAATAATAAGGGTATTTAGTAAGCATAATTTTGATCAAAATAATGTACAAGCCATCCCGCCACGTCACGGCAACCCTTGTGGGACAGTCCCTACTCTAGTATTTAAAACCTTTTCACTTGCCAAGTGATGTGAATGTGAACAAGGATTGAGCGGCTGAACCACTAGTAAAAGCTTAGGCCAGACAGGATGGATTTCCCAGCTCAGAAAGAGGGCGGTCACACCCCTATATGCACTGAATGCACAATGAAATAAATAAAAAACGAATCTGAACTGAGAAAAGTAAGTTAATGTGTATACACAATGTAAGTGCATATTAACACATGACCATTAACCAGAGAAAACAGAAAGCAAAAACCACAAATATCCTGAACTAAAAAGTAAAAAATAAACTGCAAATAATGCATAAAGGTAATAATAATAATAATAAGGGGTTTAGTAAACATAATTTTGATCAAAATAATGTATAAGCCATCCCGCCACATCACAGCAACCCTTGTGGGACAGTCCCTACTCTAGTATTTAAAACCTTTTCACTTGCTAAGTGACGTGAATGGGAACAAGGATCGAGCAGCTGAACCACTAGTAAAAGCTTAGGCCAGACAGGATGGTTTTCCCTGAACTAAAAAACTAAAAAGTAAAAAATGGGATGGCATAATTTATGGTGGGAAGTCCGACGGTATATGATCGTCTTCGATTTTAGAATTTTAGAATTTTTTTTATTTTAGATTTTTATTCCAGCCTTTCTTGACTTTATAAGGGCATGACATGCCTATATCTGTGTCTCCTCCTCCTCCTTTTACTCCTCCACCTCTTTTCTATATGTAGCTGCCCTTTTCCATATGTTATTTGTGTCTTCTGAGCATTTTGTCTGCTTTGGGACACCTTTTAACGTGTTTTGTATGTGTTTTCTATGTGTTTGTATTTGTTTGTGTTTGCCTGCCATTGTTTTCAATGGGGTTCGTCGAACGTTCGACGAACATTCGACAAACTTGCCTCCTGTTCGACGAAAAGAACCGAACTCGAACACTTGCGGGGTGGCTCAACACTACTCCTGATATATAGACGTACATTTTTAATGTTTAAACTATGCTATATAGACCTGGTATCTGGTGATACTGTACCCTTTCTGCAAGAAAGTCCTCCTCCACCCACCACTCTAAGTGTATCATTGACACCTGGAACATTGGCCCACATGTGTGATTATTTCTTGCTGATCTTCTTTTTATATTGTGGTGTGATCCATCCTGAGCGTGTGAGAGTCTGTGGGTTACTCCTGCAATTTATATGTAGATTTATAAATTACCCCAACACTGTATACAGCTCTACGCTTGTGATACATTACCCATTTACTGCTTTTTACAATCTGGTCTAATCCAAACTGACCAAGTGAGAGTCTGTTTCTGACTCTGGAAATAAATACTGAGATTGACAATGATCCCTACACTGTATACAGCTGTACGCTTCAGATCCATTACTGTTTTACGGCTTTTTATATTGTGTTGTAATCCATACTGAGCCTGAGAGCGTCTGTGTCTGCCTCCTGAAATATATATGGAGATTTAGAATGTTTAAACTATACTATATATACCTGCTATGTGATGATACTGTACCCTTTTTCTACTTTTTGTATTCTTGTCTAATCCATACTGAGGCTGGTTTCACATTTGCGTTTTTTTTCGCGGTAATTTAGCGCTAAATAGCGCATGCGTTTTTTTTTCCTATACTTTGCATGGGATGCGCTTATGTGCGCATACACATGCGTTTGTACGCGTTTTACCGCACATGCGTTTTTTTGCGGTATGCGCTCGGGCGCACAAAATGCAACCTGTTGCATTTTTTGTGCGTCCGATTTGCCTCCAAAAAACGCATGCGCACAATGCGTTTTTTTACAGCAAGACACCCAATATAAGTCTATGGGTGCGCATATGTGCGCATTGGCATCAGCCTGTAAGCATCTCTGTGTGACTCATGAAATATATATGGAGATTTACAATTATCCTTTGACTGTATACAGCTGTACGCTTCTGATACAGTACCATATATCTGATATTATTTTGAGTACATTTTCTCCAAAATTTGGAAGTATGGTGGAAGAGGCCGCGGACGTGGGCATGGGGGGGCCAACTGGTACTTTTGGTGGTGGTGCATCTGCTGGTAGAGGCAAAAGCAAAATAGCAGCTAAGGCAGGAGGTGTAGAGCCTGCATCATGGTCTGGCACCAGAAGGCCTGGAAGGCTACCTTTTCTGTGAGTAGGTTAACCGCTTTTAAAGCCGGAGCATCAGGAACTGGTTTTGGCTTACATTGCCGAAACAGACTCCAGGTAATATGCCCTCCTCTTCTGAAGTTTCAAAAAATGCAAGCACTGAGTCGTCAAGTGCTGGCTCCTGGTCAGGAAGAACCCCTTTCCTTGTGTCCTTCACCCCCACCAAAAGTGAATGATGCAGCAGGCCACACTTCACATTAGTCCATGTAGCTCTTTCTCACATACCATGCCTGGGTTATCAAGTCAAATCGTGAATTCCCCAGTCCAAGATGAATCTGACATGGAGTGAGGGTCGCCAGTCAGGGCAGTGGGGTTAATCGGTACCGGGCCGGTGTCTCAGAGGGATGTGTCATGGTGGTGGTGACCCGGTCCGTGGCCCTGGGCGTCCATGCAAAGGGCCACGCCATGCAGGAGTACAGGCCCCAACCACGGAGCTTCAAGCTGACGATCTGGCCAATTACTTCAAAGAAAAAATTGACCAGATCCGACAGGAAATTATCTTCCAATCACTTCATACCAGGCACTGTCCTTCCTCCCACACTGCATCTAGCTCACTCTGATTTTGAACCAGTCACAGAAGAAGAAGTAAGCAGGCTCCTTGCATCTTCTCGCCCAACCACTTGCACCAGTGACCCATTTCCATCACATCTCCTCCAGTCCCTTTCCTCTGCTGTCACCCCTCACCTAACTAAAATATTTAACCTCTCTCTCTCTTCTGGTATCTTTCCCTCCTCATTTAAGCATGCCATCATACATCCACTACTTAAAAAACTATCCCTCGACCAAAACTGTGCCGCTAACTATAGACCTGTCTCTAATCTTCCCTTCATCTCTATACTCCTGGAACACCTGGTCCACTCCCGTCTTATCCGTTATCTCTTTGATAACTCTCTTCTCGACCCTCTCCAATCTGGTTTCCACTCTTTACACTCTACTGAAACTGCCCTCATTAAAGTCTCTAATGATCTACAAACAGCTAAATCAAATGGTCATTACTCCATGCTAATTCTCTTGGATCTCTCTGCAGCATTCGACACTGTGGATCATCAGCTCTTCCTCACTATGCTCTATTCCATTGGCCTCAAGGACACCGTTCTCTCCTGGTTCTCCTCCTATCTCTCTGACCGCTCCTTTACTGTATCTTTTGCTGGCTCCTCCTCCTCTCATCTTCCCCTTACTGTTGGGGTTCCTCAAGGATCAGTCCTAGGCCCCCTCCTCATCTCTTTGTACACTGCCCCTATTGGTCAAACAATCAGTAAATTTGGATTCCAGTACCGTCTCTATGCTGATGACACTCAATTATACGCTGCTTCTCCTGACATCACTCCTGCCTTTCTAGAAAACACCAGCGATTGTCTAAACGCTGTGTCTAACATCATGTCCTCACTATATCTGAAACTGAACCTGTCAAACACTGAAATCCTTGTGTTTCCTCCCGCTAGTAATGTACATATACCTGACATTGCCATTTCCGTGTGTGGTTCCACTATTACTCCCCAGCAACAGGCCCGTTGTCTTGGGTCATACTTGACTCCGAGCTTTCCTTTGTCCCCCACATACGATCACTGGCTCGCTCTTGTTATCTACACCTCAAAAACATTTCTAGAATTCGACTTTTTCTTACTTTTGACTCCGCAAAAACTCTTACTGTTTCTCTTATTCATTCTCATCTCGACTATTGTAACTCTCTTCTAATCGGTCTCCCTGTTACCAAACTCTCCCCTCTCCAATCTGTCTTGAATGCTGCTGCCAGGATCATATTCCTCGCCAATCGTTACACCGATGCCTCTACCTTGTGCCATTCATTACACTGGCTTCCCATCCACTCCAGAATCCAGTACAAACTTATTACCCTCACCCACAAAGCTCTCCGTGGCTCAGCACCACCCTACATCTCCTCCCTTGTTTCAGTATACGATCCAACCCGCGCCCTCCATTCTGCTGATGACCTGAGGTTAGCATCCACAATAATCAGAACCTCCCACTCCCGTCTCCAAGACTATACACGTGCTGCGCCCATTCTATGGAATGCACTTCCCAGGTCAATACGATTAGTCCCCAATCCCCACAATTTTAAGCGTGCCCTGAAACCTTATTTATTCAGACTGGCCTACCGCCTCAACACATTAACCTAATCTATCCCTGTGTGGCACAACCAAAAGTTTTTACCATAACCAGGTTCCCCGCATCATGTTCCCACATGCTTTATACATCCATTAGCCCTCTGTGTCTGTACTGTTACACACTTAACATTATGACTGGTCCGTACAATCAGGGCAACTGTTAGCACCCACCTTTCGTGTCTACCTCTTTCCTCATAGATTGTAAGCTTGTGAGCAAGGCCCTCATTCCTCTTGGTATTTGTTATAATCTATGTGATTATTGTTATGCTGTAACGTCTATTGTCTGTACAAGTGCTGCAGAATATGTCGGCGCTATAGAAATAAAATTTATTATTATTATAGGTGAATGATACGTGACGCCACCTGTGGTTTCTGATCAGATTGACCAGCGCTGCAGTGTCGCTTCTGTGGGACAGATGTTGTGGTGCAGCTAAGATGTAGAAGCCTTGCACAAGTAGGGCCATAGTTGCAGGGCAGATGAAAGAGTTGGTAGATGGTGTGCAGTGCATGATGTAGCAGAGCCATGCGCCAGGCGCAGGAGAAAGATGACAGACACAGTTATGCAGTTCCTTTACCTGTACTTGGTAAGTGCCGTCCAGGACCCAGAGTACAGATGGAGAAGGAGTTGGTCAGCCTGGAAGCAAATTAGGAATTCTCTCTCTGCAAATATGTAGTGTGGCCTCCGTTCTAGTGCTTATCTGAGGTACTTGCAGTACTGAGTTCACTGAAGTTCCCCCTGTTGACTCTCTTTTGGAACTTTCTCGTACGGCAGGTAGCCATAGCCTTTTCCTTCTGGCTCACACACGTCGCTGCTGGGGCCTCCGAGCCTTAGCTGGGAACAGAGCATTTACAGCTGCTACTTCCTCCGGTTTCTGCTGCAGGACCGTCAGTGTCCCTACAAACTCGGAGACCGGAATCCAGACCATGTGCTCCAGCTAGGAGTGAGCCTTAACTCTGCTCATCCTCCAGCTCCCCTTCTCACGTCCACACACTTCCCCTTCCCTTCACAGAAAGCCCTAACTTCCCTCCTCCCGACCACAGAGAGCAGCTCCTCAGCAGTCAGGTTCAGAGCTCTCCCTTTTGGCCTGGAGTTGGAACTGTGTTGTGTGTTGGTTTAACTGCTAGAGAGATCCTTCATTGCTCCCAAGCATGAAATCACACTCCCTAGGAGGAAGGTAATGCCACTGTGGCGACCGTACTCCTGGGGGCGCCACAAGTGCACTGATGCCCAGCCACTGCTAGATGATTCTGCTGGTACATTGACCCAGACCACTACATTCCCCTCGCACTCTACACAGCCAGAATCTGACCCTGATGAAGCTCAGGTTCCCCTTCCTATACCACCTTACACGGTGACAAAGAGGAAGGTGCAGATGAAAGTGCAGGTTTCTTGAGCAGGTGGGGGGGGCATACTCATGGGCGACGGCACTGGCACAGGGCCCCTCATAGTACGCAAAAGTGTCTCTGCTGGTGGGAGGGGAGGGCCCACCCGCCATCAGACACACCGCCGTACTATGAGGGGCCCTGTGCCAGTGCCGTCACCAACGAGTGGGCCCCCCCTGCTTGCTCAGGATCACAGCACTTGCAAAGTTGAAATACTTACCTCTCTCTGCTCCACCACCGTGATGTCTTCCGCATTTCCTGACAGTGACATTCTGGTCAGAGAGCGCGATGACATCACGTCTGTACGCCCTCTGCCTAAACAGTCCAAGTGCAGAGAGATGGAAGATGGGGAAGACGAGGACTCCAGAGTACAGGGAATCCCTAGCGAGGAGACTTATTTAATTGTTATAAAGGTTGGGAGCAATTTTTGGGGAGAACTATTGGATCGCCCCGTGCCAGGGCCGTGGGGTACTCCGAGCCGGGCCCGGTGGATTTCAATGGGAGATGTCACGGTAGCTGTGACCCCGCCCGTGGCCCTGGGCATCCATTGTAAAAGGGGAATGTTGAGTGTGTGGATGATGATTAAAGTTTATGAGTGAATAATTCGTGATGCCACCTGTGGTGTTCGGCAATGAAGATGTTAAGCCGACGCTGCAGACAGATCCTCTGGGACAGATGGTGTGGTGCAGCAATGATGGTGTAGCCCTCCACAGGTAGGGCTGTAGTCCCAGGGCAGAGTAGAAGAAGAAGATAGGTGTTAAGGGAGAGAGTGTAGTGTCTGGCACTGAGATGTAGCAGTGCTGAGTGGGTTGGCGCAGTAATAAGCGGAGGACACCAGGGCATGCAGTTCCAAAGCTTTACTCACAGTCTGTTGAGCATACAGGTGCCCGCCTCGGTGCCGTGTCCTCCAGGTCAGGGCTCAGCCAACTTCCAGGCAAGATGAAGTATTCCCTTCCAACACTCCGCCAACATATGTGCCTTTTCTGAACGTCTCCCTTTTGCGCCTATAGTGAAGTACTCTCAGTAATGAGTTACACTGGAGTTCCTCCTGTCAGATGTTCCTATAAACTCTACTTGTACGGCAGACATCTGTAGCCTGCTTCGGGTACTCCTTGCTACCAAGTCCTGGATCACTCTCGTTGCTGTTCTGCCCCCAAGTCTTTTGTGGGAATAAAGTGGTGACAACTTCTATTCCTCCGGTGTCTGCTGCTGGACCATTAGTATCCATACAACCTCAGGGACCGGACCCCGGCCTTGCGCTGTGAACTTGGGAAGGGTTCTGCTCTAACACTAATCCTTAGTCCTCCTCTCCTTACGTTCCGTACTAATCCTTCCTTCTTATGGAGAGAGTCAGGCTTTCCATCAATGTCTCTTTCCTGTGCCAGAGGACCCAGGTCACTGAGGTTGGCAGCAGCACTTCCTTCATCCATCCCACTCAGGGGATCTTCGCTCTTCCATTGACTCTGTCAGACTGACTAAATCCTAAACTCTTCCTGCTCTTTTGGTTCCAACTAAACTCCACCCGCCTCCCAGCATGCTTCGTGTTCCAAGCAGGGAGCCACCAAAGGGTGCTTTGCTACACTACTGTGTAGTGTGGGATGCAGGTGTTGGAGTGTGGTCAGGTGTCTCCACCTTACCTGAATGGTGGGGTACCACACCTCAGGAGGAGGTGCAGTACCTCTGTGGCGACTGAACCCTCAGGGGCGCCACATACCCCCTGTTAAACACAGCACGTCCGCGGGCTGCAAGTGAAACAAAGTTAGACAAACAAAGGACATACAAAAAATTTTTTGAATGCTTAATGAACAATGCTTATCTAAACTTCCCAATGTGGGAGTCACTGACTCTTAAACGTTGCAAACAATTTAACTAACTATCTATGTCGAAATATAGTACCTAATCAAAGTGCTATTGGCAGTAAACTCACTACCAGTTTAAGTATTATCATTAACACATTTCTTTCACCTTTTACTGTTATGAATGAGTCACCGAAGGAGGAAAAAACAAAAATACAAGCTAAGTCCAGAAAACCGGTTGGTTGGTAGCTATCGGATTGCAGACCCCTGATCCTATTCACCACAACTAACCGTAGCCATGGGGGGTTCCTATGGTGCCCTAGAAACCTCGTTCACAGCCGGAGAACTAAATAAGCCTAAAGAAAGAAAGGGGAAATCTAAACTACCCCAGAGCAGACCCCAAAGCAATAGACAGCCCCCAACATGTATTGTCGGTGAAAAGCAGATGAAAACACAAACACAGACAGAAAGACAGGTTGAGCAAACGATGGGGCCCAACTAACTAAATAGGAAAGGACAGAAAAGATGCTGGCTGGAATCCACAAAAAACCCTACCAAAAATGTCCCAACCGTCTAATAGGGAAAAAGGCCCTGAAGTCGCTAGACTTCAAAATCACTATATCAGCACTCAAGTATATTCTGAAAACAGAGCAAAGAGATAAACTGATCAGAGACAAAAATGGAGCTCAGCCCGTCCCAACAAAGGCAGGCTGAACACAAAACACGAAGCAAACAGACAAAATCTCATGGAAAAATAAGAGAGCAAAAACTTAGCTTTCAGTAGACAGGACTAACTGGTTGCAAGAGCTCAGAGCAGAAAGGATCACCAGCACCCCTGTAGGGCATCGGCTGCCTTATATCTACTCAGTGATTCCGGGTGTCCAATCAGGCTCCACCTGTTCAGATGACAGGTTCTTCTCAACCCAATCAATTTCACTACCTCTCTTCACCAGTAGAGGGAGTTAATCAGACATCAACGGTGAAGGGGAAAATGAACTCACAACATTTTACTATTACTTCTAGACTTCTAGACACTATGTGACAACCGCTGATGCCTGGTTCGTCACCTGCATTTTCAATCTTCATTCAAATTTTCACCTTTATTCACGCATTAACATGAGTCTATACTCTGCAAAACATTCACTATTCCTATATAAGATCTGTTCTATTTCTTTATTAAATATTATCACTATTTACTTTCTCTATCAAAATGTTAAACATTATTATTAAGTGCAAGTAGACATTGATCCAGCCAAGATGTCTTGAAATGTCCTTACTAAAGCAGGTCTATGTAAAACCAAGAAAGGGCACCTAAAGAGGTGCAACTATGTACAGGTCAGTTCTGGATCATTCATTGTCCATGATCTCACATTTCAAGTATAAAAGGCTGCCAAGGAAACTGGGCAAACTAGAACAACATGATGAACCAAAACCAAAAATGAAAAAGGCATAACAGTGCCTATACCCTCCAGGGTAACAGTTAGTTATTATTAATGCTGGTCCCCTCCTGGGGTGGTGGAAGCTGTTCGTTTGTGCTGCTTCCAGGGGAGAACTGCAGGGCATCCTCTTCTTGCTGATTGTCCACAAATTGCATGTATTCCCTCTCCCAGGAAGTGAGGTTGGTACCTGCCTGTGTAGATGGAATGGCAACGGGAGTAACTGCTGCCTGTGAGGGTAGCATTTCAGCTGCTGCTGGTGGTATCTCTGCTGCCAGTGATTCTGCAGAAGTTGCAGCTGGTACCAGTGGATGTTGTTCCCCAGTTTCAGGTGGTACCACAGTTAGCAGTGTTGCTGCCGGTTGCTGCTGGCACGGTGCAATTTGCGTGCTGCCACTTGATATCCAAGCATTCACGGGACCATTTCTGTCCATGGGAGCAGTCCCTAATACTAGGATCATAGCAGGGGCAGAGATTCTACCTAGTGATACCCGGTAATGTTCAGGCTCCTGCGCGGGGACAGGGGGGCGGATGATGGCTGCCACAACCTCCGGGGCTGCCTGATGAGCGGCTGGCAGCTGAGCCAAAGCCGTTACCGGATCGGCGCCTGCCAAAGCCTCCGGGATGGACCTGCGCGGCTGCGCCAAGTCAGAGTAGAGCCTCAGCCCCGGCTCTACCGCTTGTTCCGGGACTCTCATATACCTTCGTCTGGCAGGCCGCATCCAGTGGCAACATTGGTTTGGAGGTAGAGTTGGGCATTGTAGATGGTATCGAAGCGGCCGCATGCCCCGCAGGGGCGGCTTGGGAGCAAGTGGTGTCTCTCCCTTGCATTCTCCTGGCCTACATCCTTTCTCCATCATGGCGTTCTGGCGTTCTTCCTCCTTCTTGGGCTCTTTTCCGCCACTGGCTCTCGCTCCTCCTTCAGGGGGCAACGTCTTCTTCCTACTCCTCCATACCAGGCCAGTATCCGAACCCGTCGGGGGGTGGGCCATGTTGCAGTTGCGTAGAAGTTCAGGCAATGGGAGGCCCAGGACAGTTCGCGGTCATTTCTTAGGACCACCCATGTTGTCACGCCCTTCTTCACCGCGCCGGCGGCCATTTTGAGAGTCCATTTTACAGTCTATCAATTTGGCTATTCTGCACATTCTCAGCAATGTTTAAGTCCATTAAAATTCAGGCACACAGAACCCGGTGGCACCGGACTTCATCATCCTGTTCGGGATGCCAAGTAATGGATCGCCCCGTGCCTGGGCCGTGGGGTACTCGGAGCCAGGCCCGGTGGATTTCAATGGGAGATGTCACGGTAGCTGTGACCCGGACCGTGGCCCTGGGCGTCCATTGTAAAAGGGGAATGTTGAGTGTGTGGATGATGATTAAAGTTTATGAGTGAATAATTCGTGACGCCACCTGTGGTGTTCGGCAATGAAGATGTTAAGCCGTTGCTGCAGACAGATCCTCTGGGACAGATAGTGTGGTGCAGCAATGATGTTGTAGCCCTCCACAGGTAGGGCTGTAGTGCCAGGGCAGAGTAGATGAAGAAGATAGGTGTTAAGGGAGAGAGTGTAGTGTTTGGTACCAAGATGTAGCAGTGCTGAGTGGGTTGGCACAGTAATATGCGGAGGACACCAGGGCATGTAGTTCCAAAGCTTTACTCACAGTATGTTGAGCATACAGGTGACCACCTCGGTGCCCTGTCCTCCAGGTCAGGGGCTCAGCCAACTTCCAGGCAAGATGAAGTATTCCCTTCCAACACTCCACCAACATATGTGTGTTTTCTGAACTTCTCCCTTTTGCGCCTATAGTGAAGTAATCTCAGTACTGAGTTACACTGGAGTTCCTCCTGTCAGATGTTCCTATGAACTCTACTTGTACGGCAGACAGCTGTAGCCTGCTTCGGGGATTCCTTACTACCAAGTCCCGGCTCACTCTCATTGCTGTTGTGCCCCCAAGTCTTGTGTGGGAATAAAGTGGTGACTACTTCTATTCCTCCGGTGTCTGCCGCAGGACCATTAGTATCCATACAACCTCGGGGACCGGACCCCGGCCTTGTGCTGTGAACTTGGGAAGGGTTCTGCTCTAACCCTAATCATTAGTCCTCCTCTCCTTACGTTCCGTACTAATCCTTCCTTCTTATGGAGAGAGTCAGGCTTTCCATCAAGGTTTCTTTCCTGTGCCAGCGGACCCAGGTCACTGAGGTTGGCAGCAGCACTTCCTTCATCCATCCTACTCAGGGGATCTTCACTCTTCCACTGACTCTGTCAGACAGACTAAATCCTAAACTCTTCCCACTCTTTTGGTGCCAACTAAACTCCACCCGCCTCCCAGCACGCTTCGTGTTCCAAGCAGGGAGCCACCAAAGGGTGCTTTGCTACACTACTATGTAGTGTGGGATGCAGGTGTTGGAGTGTGGTCAGGTGTCTCCACCTTACCTGAATGGTGGGGTACCACACCTCAGGAGGAGGTGCAGTACCTCTGTGGTGACTGAACCCTCAGGGGCACCACACTATACTCTGGAGAATGATATATGGGGCCCACCATACACTGGAGCATTCCAAAGGTGGACATCAGACACTGGAGCAGCATTTACAGGGCCCATTATACACTGGAGCATTAGAAATGGGGCCCATTATATATGGAGCATTATTTGGGCCCATAAGACAGTGGAGCTTCATCCATGGGGACCAACATATACTGTAGCATTATGTGGAGCTCATCATATACTGTATCGAACATTATATGGGACCAATGATTCTGTATGGGAAATATATGGGCCTCATTACTCTGTATAGCGCACTATGCGGTGGCCATAATACTGTATGGAGTAATATACTGTCCGTTTTTGGAGCTATTGGAGAATTTAAAATGGATATCAGTCATGAGTAGAGTTGAGCGAAACGGGTCGAAAAATTTCAAAAGTCGCCGACTTTTAGCAAAGTCGGGTTTCATGAAACGAAACCCGACCCTAGGATGAGGTCGGCCACGAGGTCGGCGACTTACGCGCCAAAGTCGCATTTCGAAAGTTTGTTTTGCGCTCTTTTTCAGCCAATCAGGATCCACGGACACTGTGGGCAACGTGATGACATAGGCAGGGGTCACCACCATCTTTCAGAAGGGCATGCAAGTGATTGGCTTGCTTTGGTGGGCGTCACAGAGGGTGTAAAAGGGCGTGCACGCCGACCGCCATCTTACTTCTGCCGATCTTAGCATAGGGAGAGGTTGCTGCTGATTCTGTAGGGAGAGCGTTAGGCAGGGAAGAAGAAAAAAAAACTGCTTCTGCTGCTAGCGATTTTGCCTGTACAACACACCAGTCACTGTGTGTGCAGTGCAAGGGGAGGCTATATTTTGGTGGATCAGCGGTGTTGGTTGTTAGGCTGCCTTCTAAGGCTTCCTGACGGCTACATTGCTGTTTACCCACTGCTCTGCAAACTGCTTTTTTAAAAGCAATCCCAATTTTTTTTTTTGTCCTGCTGAGGTACTGAGCGTGCATTTTTTCACACCATACAGCGGTGCACACTCCTCACACAGTACCGTGTAACGGCTGTTATCACAGCCACAGTGAAGCTATCTGTGTGTCACTCTGTGAGAATAAGTCGAGGACATGTTCCGTTCTTACAGACCTGCACCTACTAGTTTTGTCTAGCTTTCAAACAGTTAAATATATTTGCTGTTTGATCACATTCAAAACTATAGAGAGACAGCGTGTGTCAGTCCGTATACTTAAAAAACACGGAGCTTGACAATTTTACGTACACCGGACAGCCGTGTACGTGCACGCTCCTCTCAGTACCGTGTAACGGCTGTTATCACGGCCACAGTGAAGCTATCTGTGTGTAACTCTGTGAGAATAAGTAGAGGACATGTTCCGTTCTTACAGACCTGCACCTACTAGTTTTGTCTAGCTTTCAAACAGTTAAATATATTTGCTGTTTGATCACATTCAAAACTATAGAGAGACAGCGTGTGTCAGTCCGTATACTTAAAAAACACGGAGCTTGACAATTTTACGTACACCGGACAGCCGTGTACGTGCACGCTCCTCTCAGTACCGTGTAACGGCTGTTATCACGGCCACAGTGAAGCTATCTGTGTGTCACTGTGGAAGGATAAGTGGAGGACTTGTTCCGTTCTTACAGACCTACACTCTAGGGAGATTCCTATTCTGCCCAATTCTATATACACCTTGTAGTTTGTGATACACTAGCCAATTTCTGCCTGTGACATAGCGCTGTGATATTCAGTGGGCCTCACACAATCCAAAAGTGTCCAGTGTCCACTACTGTGTGCAGGAATTCAAAATCTCCGTGATCCTGTAGTCACTTTTTTCACACCTGTGCCATCGAGCCTGTGACATAGCGCTCTGATATTCAGTGGGCCTCACACAATCCATAAGTGTCCAGTGTCCACAAGTGTGTGCAGAAATTCAAAATCTCCCTTATCCTGTAGTCACTTTTTTCACACCTGTGCCATCGAGCCTGTGACATAGCGCTCTGATATTCAGTGGGCCTCACACAATCCATAAGTGTCCAGTGTCCACAAGTGTGTGCAGAAATTCAAAATCTCCCCTGTCCTATAGACACCTTGTACCTTGTTTTAGATTACTATATAGTGTGTTGGATTTTGTCTACATTTCTACCAAAAATGAGGAAGGCTGGTGGAAGAGGCCGTGGAATTGGGCGGGGGTTGGCAGGTGGTAATGATGGTGTTGGTGGTGGATCTGATGGTAGTGGCAAAAGCAAAATAGGACCGAATGCAGGAGGTGTTGAGCCTGCGTCATCGTCTGGCTCCACAAGGCCTCGAAGGCTTGCTTTTCTAGGAGTTGGCAAACCGCTTTTAAAACCAGAGCTGCAGGAAAAAGTTTTGGCTTACATTGCTGACTCAGCCTCCAGCTCTATCGCCTCCTCTTCTGAAGTTGTAAAAAGTAAAAGCACTGAGTCGTCATTGGAGGCTCATGTTCATGAACCACACCTTTCCTTGTGTCCTTCACCCCAACCAAGATTGAAGGATGACGCAGGCCATACTTCTGATTACTCCATGGAGCTGTTTTCACATACCATGCCTGGATTATCAAGTGAAATGGTGAATTACCCAGGCCAAGATGAATCTGACATGGAGTGCACTGATGCACAGCCATTGATAGATGATTCTGCTGGTACATTCACTCAGAGCACTACATTGTCCTCGCAGTGTACAGAGCCAGATTCTGACCCTGATGAGACTCAGGTGCCCCTTCCCGCACACTATACCACCATACACGGTGACACAGAGGAAGGTGCACATGACATTGAAGAGGAGGTGATGGATGACCCAGTTGTTGACCCAGCTTGGCATCCATTGGGGGAAGAGGGTGCTGCTTCCAATAGCTCAGATGAGGAGCATCCACAGCAGACATCGACATCGCAACAGCTGTTATCTGGCAGGCACGGAGCACTCCAAAGACAGGTTCCAAAAATCAAAAGAGTTGCTGGACAGCTTGTCCAGAGGGTCAAAATATCACAGCGTGCTAGGCCGCAAAATGTCTGCCAAAGTAGGAAGAGTGCAGTGTGGCACTTTTTTGAACAAAATCCTCATGATCAGGCCAAGGTTATCTGTAAGAAGTGCGCAAAGACCTTTAGCCGAGGGAAAAATCTGAAAAATTTGAATACCAGTTGCATGCTTAGACATTTAACCACCATGCACTTGCAAGCGTGGACACAACACCAAACCTCAAGTACCACACGTGCAACTGATCACAAAGAAGGTAGTCAGCAATGCTACATTGTTTCCCCCACTGTAAGCCCACCGGTCAGCACAGCAGCAAATGTTGAGGTGTCGTTGCAAGGCCACAGCAGTCAGGGAATCCCACTGTTATATCAACGAAATACTGAATCTAGGCCATCAGAAAGAACACCAACTCCATCACCATCATCAACCCTCTCTCAGTCCGCCCTGTCCACCGCTACTTCCACCATATGCAGCTCTCAAGTCCAGCTCACCCTCCCAGACACTATGAGTAGGTCAAGAAAGTACTCAGTCTCTCATCCGCGTACACTGGGTTTGAACGCCCACATTGCCAAACTAATCTCGTTTGAGATGATGCCCTATCGGTTGGTGGAAAGCGCAGCTTTCCGCGAACTCATGGCCTATGCAGTACCACGCTATGACCTACCCAGTCACCACTTCTTCTCTCGCAAAGCCATCCCAGCCCTCCACCATCATGTGAAAGACCGCATTGTCCATGCACTCAAGCAGTCAGTGAGTGGAAAGGTGCACCTCACAACTGATGCATGGTCCAGTCAGCATGGCCAGGGCCGTTACGTGTCCATCACTGCGCACTGGGTTAATGTGGTGGATGCAGGGTCCACAGGGGACAGCGGTGGTGGGACAGTGCTGCCTAGCCCATGGTATAGGAAACAGTTGGCTCCTCCTCCTCCTCCTCCTCCTCCAGAAGCGAAAGCTCGTCCACAGAGCGCAGTCGTTCGAGCACTCCATCTGCAGCTGCCAGTGTTGCACACGAGGTGTCCCCCTATCGAGCAGCTAGTGGAAAGCGAAAGCAGGCTGTGTTGCAGATGATGTGTTTGGGCGACAGACACACCGCCGAGGTGCTGACCGAGTACTTTCAGCGACAAACTGAGTCATGGCTGGGCAGTGTACATCTTGAGGCAGGCAAGGTAGTTAGTGATAACGGCCGTAATTTTGTGGCAGCTTTAGCCCTTTCAAAACTCAGCCACATACCTTGCTTGGCTCACACCTTGAACCTGGTGGTGCAGTGCTTCCTCAAAAATTATCCGGAGTTAACAGCCCTGCTCCAGAAGGTGCGAAGACTGTGCGCGCACATCCGCCGGTCGCCTGTACACTCCATTCGTATGCAGAAGCTGCAGCGATTGCTCCACCTTCCCAACCACCGCCTCCTTATCGACATTGCAACAAGGTGGAACTCCACCCTACACATGGTTGAGCGGCTGTGCGAGCAGAGGCAGGCCATAATGCATTTGTGGGAGGATACACGGCCAGGCACTTTGAGAGCAGACATGGAGTTGACAGGTGTGCAGTGGTCGAAGCTGAAAGACCTCTGTAAAGTCCTTCAGTGTTTTGAGGAATGCACACGGCTGGTAAGCGCAGACGACGCCATCCTAAGCATGAGCATCCCAGTTATGCGTCTGCTCATGCAAACTTTGACGCACCTTAAGGAGCAGGCGTCTGCAGCCAATGTTGACGAGGAGGGAATCCTTGATGACATTCAGCCATTGTCTGCTCAGGGACCTCTCCTGGACGAGGTGGAGGAAGAAGAGGAGGAGGATGATGATGGGGATGATTACTTAGGGGAGGAGGATGCATCTCGTGGGGAAAGTGAAAATGTTGGCATGGCAAGGTCTGGTACAGGGTTTGTGCGTGACTGGAGGGATGTGGATTTGCCAGAAAGTGCTCCTCCAACCAGCACTCGCAGTGCATCATTGACACCGGGAACATTGGCCCACATGTCAGATTATGCCTTGTAGATCCTAAAAAGGGACCCCCGCATTGCCAAAATGATGAACGATGACGACTACTGGTTGGCCAGCATCCTGGATCCACGCTATAAAGGCAAATTACAAAACATCATGCCACAGGAGAACCTTGACCTAATATTGGCTAATAAACAAGCAACTCTGGTAAATCGGTTGCTTGAGGCATTCCCAGCACACAGCAGCGGTGATGGTTCTCCCACGAGCCATACGGGCCGGGGGCAGCTTGGCAGAGGTGTTCGTGGTGCACACAGCAGAAGTGGCGTTGGAGACAGGGGTTTCATGACAATGTTGTGGACTGATTTTTCAAGTACCGCTCACACAACTGGTAATACTGCATCGATGGAAAGTGACAGGAGACAGCAGTTGTCAACTATGGTTACAAACTACTTTTCCTCCCATATCGATGTTCTCCCACACAGGTCATTCCGCTTTGACTATTGGACCGCTAAACTGGACACCTGGCCTGAATTGGCACAATATGCCTTACAGGAGCTCGCTTGCCGAGCTGCAAGTGTGCTATCGGAAAGAGTCTTCAGTGCAGCTGGATCAATCCTGACAGAAAAAAGGACCCGTCTGTCAACCCAAAATGTGGATGATCTAACCTTCATTAAAATGAACCATGCATGGGTTTCCAAGGATTTTGTCCCACCTTCCCCTGATGACACATAGGGTGACAGAAAAATGGCTTGCTTTGGTCCACCACTTCCTGGGACTTGACCTATTTCGCCTTTTGCATCAGCTGAATGTCCAACATCAACATATGCCACTTTCTAAAACTCCCTAACTGTGCTGCCTCCCCCCCCCCATGGCCGGAGTCACCACCTAGCGCACGACACCGTGCGAGTGCCGTTGCCCTGGACAGGTGGGTAGGCCGACTCTTGGGCGCGGGCACTGGCACAGGGTCCCTCATAGTGCAATCAAGTGTCTCTGACGGTGGTGGTGCACACCCGCCGTCAGACACACTGCCGTACTATGAGAGGCCCAGTGCCAGTACCGACGCCCACGAGTGGGCCCCCCTTGCTTGGGCAGGGCCCCAGCATTTGCAATCTTTACCTCTCCCTGCTCCTCCGCTGTGTAGTCTGGGCCGTCAAATCCATACTGTGCCTGACACCGTCTGAGCCTGCCTCCTGATGTATAGACATATATTTTGAATGTGTATACTATGCTATCCATACATGTTATCCGGGGATACGGTACCCTTTCTCACCTTTGTGCAATCACGTGCAATCCATACTGGGCCTAACACCGTCTGAGCCTGCCTCCTGATGTATAGACATATATTTTGAATGTGTACACTATGCTATCCATACATGTTATCCGGGGATACGGTACCCTTTTCACCTTTGTGCAATCACGTGTAATCCATACTGGGCCTGAGAACGGCTGGCAAGCTACAGCACCTGTGGTTTGCACATGTAAGTTTTTCATTTTTTCAGGAATGACGGTTAGGCCTAATTCCGGAACTGCGGTTGACCTGCACTTACTGGGAAATCATCGTTCGCGGGTAATAATTGTAATCACAGATCCCCATCACTAACGTTGTTCAGCGGGTTATCTGCACCTGTAAGCGACAAACGCTGGCCTTTTCAGTGTAGCGCACATGCAGCCACGGACATGTAAGGGCATGACACACCAGTTATTGGCCAATCTCATGTGCCAGAGCCTCACGTGTCCCTCTAGTAAGCCGGACTCGGACCGCGGGGCATGACGGAGTCTCGTTCGTTAACGGAATTAAGCTTGCAATGTGTGCATCTTTTCTGTAGCTGGCATGGTTGAGGTTTCCCAGGTGGAGTCGAATTAAACCGTAGGCTCCACTCCTGGTGGTGCCCTTCTGGACATTCCTTTAAGGTTCAGCTTTGCAACCATACTGCCCACGTAAAACAAACACTTTGCCTTCATGAACGCTTTTTGGAGGGTCATGACTCGTGGGAATAACGCCGCCCAATCAATTAACCTGCTAGAGAGATCCTTCGTTGCTCCCAAGCATGACATCACACTCCCTAGGAGGAAGGTAATGCCACTGTGGCGACCGTACTCCTGGGGGCGACACAAGTGCACTGATGCCCAGTCACTGCTCGATGAATCTGCTGGTACATTGACCCAGACCACTACATTCCCCTCGCATGCTACACGGCCTGAATCTGACCCTGATGAAACTCAGGTTACCCTTCCCATATACAGTTCCATCTTACACGGTGACAAAGAGGAAGCTGCAGATGAAAGTGCAGGTTCGGCCCACCCGCCATCAGACACACCACCGTACTATCAGGGGCCCTGTGCCAGTGCCGTCGCCAACGAGTGGGCCCCCCCTGCTTGCTCAGGATCACAGCACTTGCAAGGTTGAAATACTGTGCAGTGAGATGAAAGATGGGAACGACGAGGAGTCCAGACTAGTACAGGTTTTCCCTAGCGAGGAGACTTATTTCATTGTTTTCAATGTTGGGACAGCAATTTTTGGGGAGCACTATACTCTGGAGAATGATAGATGGGGCCCACCATACACTGGAACATTCCAAAGGTGGACATCAGACACTGGAGCAGCATTTACAGGGCCCATTATACACTAGAGCATTAGAAATGGGGCCTATTATGTTTGGAGCATTATTTGGGCCCATAAGACAGTGGAGCTTCATCCATGAGGACCAACATATACTGTAGCATTATGTGGAGCTCATCATATACTGTTTCAAACATTATATGGGACCAATGATTCTGTATGGAGAAATAGATGGGCCTTGTCATGAGATGTAAAAAGTGAAGTATTTTTCATTGTACGATACTGCTATTTCTCTGCCGTATCGGAGCATGATGAGTTGTGGTATGTGTTAAAGGGGCGCTCTTTCGCCCAGGGCACATGAAAACCAGGAGCCAGCCCTACCCCCCCACAACTTTAGCCAAATAACCCCCATTTTCCAGTGCGTAACTTGTATTATGAAGTTAATTAAGGTTGACAAGCTTAAGTAAGAAGAATTGATGCTTTTGGCATTCAAATGGGCACTGTAGGTGTGTTTCCTGTCCTCCTCTCACTGCCGACTTTTATTCCCCATTGACTTACATTGGGTTTCGTGTTTCGGGCCGACCCCGACTTTTCCCTATAGTCGGCCTATCTTGCTCGACCCGACTTTTGGAAAAGTCGGATTTCACGAAACGAAACTCGACCCTAAAAAAACAAAAGTCGCTCAACTCTAGTCATGAGATGTAAGAAGTGAAGTATTTTTCATTGTACTATACCGCTATTTCTCTGCCGTATCAGAGGATCATGAATTGTGGCATGTGTTAAAGGAGTCCATTGACACTCTTTGGCCCTGGGCCCACGAAAATCTGGAGCCAGCCCTACCCCCCCACAACTTTAGCCAAATAACCCCCAGTTTTCAATGTCTAACTATTATTATAAAGTAAATTAAGGTTGACAAGCTTAAGTAATAAGAATTGATGTTTTTGGCATTAAAATGGGCACTGTAGGTGTGTTTCCTGTCCTCCACTCACTGCCGACTTTTCTTCCCCATTGACTTGCATTGGGTTTCGTGTTTCAGTCGGCCTTTGACTTTTCATGATAATCGGCTGATTGCGTTCGACCCGACTTTTGCGAAAGTTGGGTTTCATGAAACCCGATTCGACCCGAAAAAAGGCAAAGTCGCTCATCTCTAGTTGGCAATACTCACGCCTAAGTAGCAGAAGATATATTTCAATAATTGGAACATTTGAGCTGAAACTATTTCTCATTGCATCACAGTGTAACAGAAATCCAGCTTAACACAACTCCATAGGGAGAAGTAAATCCTTGGTATTGCAGATACAGGTAAAATGTTTTATGTAGTAGAACTGGTACACACGCAGAAGGGGGACAGCAAGGAATGATGTGCAGCCTACAGCTTTGAGAAAGAACAGATGGGTGTGCATTGACCATAGACTGAGTGCTTGGACACACTGTCCGAATTCTGCATGGGCACTATCTATAATAATAAATGCCCTAAGCAGCTTCCGGTTGTAACAACTTCCGACCAGTTGTAACCCGTGACTTCATCGCACACCTCTTTCCATGTTAACCCTCAACACACCACTCCTCTCACCTTTCACCATCTCCACTCACGTCCACTCACTCTTTCACTCCACATACGACCCCTTCTCTCTCTCCGTCTCTCATACTCACGCCGTCATCACCGCTGATCCACGATCCCCGACATCTACTTCCGCCGGCGCCATCCTGGATCCAGACGTCCTCCACGCCGGCGACATGTTCTTGCGGCGACGCCATCTTTAGTATCGCGAAATCCCGCGATACTAAAGATGGCGTCGCCGCAAGAACATGTCGCCGGCGTGGAGGCCGTCGGGATCCAAAATGGCGTCGGCGAAATCTCGCGAGATTTCGCCGACGCCATTTTGGATCCCGACGGCCTCCACGCCGGCGACATGTTCTTGAGGCGACGCCATTTTGGATGGGTGAAATCCCGCGATACTCAAGATGGCGTCGCCGCAAGAACATGTCGCCGGCGTGGAGGACGTCTGGATCCAGGATGGCGCTGGCGGAAGAAGATGTCGGGGATCATGGATCAGCGGTGATGACGGCGTGAGTATGAGAGACGGAGTGAGAGAAAGGGTCGTATGTGGAGTGAAAGAGGGGGGGACGTGAGTGGAGATGGTGAAAGGTGAGAGGAGTGTGTGTTGAGGAGGTGTGTGTGTTGAGGGTTAACATGGCAAGAGGTGTGTCACTATCCTCCCGATGCGATAGCATCGGGCCTTAATCTAGTTTATGAATAAATATAATCACTGATTTTAACTATATTATTGGGAGGTATGGATTTACTTCTCTCTTGCATTTCCGAGACTGAAGAACCTAAGCCAAGGGTTACCATAGGGTTTTCAGTACCAACAACACTTAATCTCATCTGAGCAGTTCAATTTGACACTTTATATGCAAATTGCCTCTTCAGAGAGGAAGAGGACTTGACCTCTATAGTGCCACCTGTTGGTAGTAGCAATCCTACAAGTCACAATCAACCCTTTAACAAGTCTTGTAATATGACTTAGGATAAAAACCAAATCAGAATCTCAATTTGCAGACACGATGTTTTGGGCTATTGACTCTCGTCAGTGCAAAGTATGAGAACTGATTTGGCTAGGTGAGAGGCTCTGGACTGAGGTCTAAGGAGTAAGGTTTCTCCTTGTGGAGAGTGACATACCAGCTCTGGCTTGTCAGGGTAAAGAGGCTTATTCGCCGTGCAATGCTCCTCTGGGAAAATAATATGCAAATTGTCTCTTCAGAGAGGAAAAGGACTTGAACTCTATAGCGCCACCTGTTTGCTACTACCAACAGGAGAAAGACTGCTGGCCCATTTCTTCTATTTTACATATATAAAGATTTATAATAAAAAAATTTCATAGGAGTGTTTTTTAAGGACTTTAGTATCAGGCAGATATGATCAGTGCTCATTTATTTTATGTCATGTTGCAGCTTCTGGTGAAAGAGCAAAGTGTCCACCCCCACCACAACCTATGAATATACAGGTCATAAAGCACAAAAATGACTACTTCAGTGGAGACAAAGAAACTATAAAGTGCAAACCTGGCTTCCAGTTTTATGGGACACAATTTGTAACTTGTGAAAATGGGCGATGGACATCACCACCTCAATGTGTTAGTAAGTTCTGAACTTATGTATTCTAATAGAATTTATTTCATAAAAAGCCTTTTTGGTTCAACCTATTCTGGCATCAAAGACTGTGAGATTTGGCAACAATTTTCTAAATTATCTATGAAATAGGACAATCTATTGCTTCTACCTAAAAAAAGAAAGGTATGTTATATAATGGTCACACTAGGAGAGAACATATAACTGCGATTCAGTGACAAGAAGAGAATTATAGAGAAGTAAATAGCAGAAATGGTATGTTTGAATAAGGAAAAATATCCAATATAATTACCATCAGATTCTCACACCAATGTAATCTTTATGTCATATACTTTAAGGGGAATGTATTGTGAGAGTTGCATGCGCCAGGTGTTGTGCTGCGACATTAAGCACGAGATCCATGGGTTGAAAATAGTTTAAACGTCAAACCTACACTGAAGTAGGAACTCCTGCAGGTAATTACAATTGGGGATCTTCTGGAAGGCAGCCACCAAGTTTAGGATTTGTATGCTCAGCTGTTAAGAAGTATACTTCCTGAGGCAAGGGCTTCCTCTGTTTAAAATCATTATCTGAGAAACTCTGGAGCCAGTGGTCAGTGATATATATATATATATATATATATATAACTTATTTTTTTTTTTTTTCGGTGTTGTGGTAAAATAATGAACATAAAAAATTGACTAACATCACTATAAGGCCATCCTAACACCTCTAACTCAATATCGAAAAGCTGGATGATGCTATCCATGCCATGTTTCACCTCTATAAAAAGGTAAAATCATGACAGGAAACATGACAACAATATCTCCCACATGGGACCTCCTGGAAGTTGGAGATCTAATAATATTCTAAAGACCTAGCACATCCCATGACCAATCCCCAATATGAGCGCACCAAGAGGAGGTATGTGGGCCTAACCTTGATCTAATAAAAATAAGAGTTTAGTTTTTTGTCATTTGTTAGTCCTAAAAGACACAGTGCTCTGTGCTTCTGTCCATTGCTTGGAGTGCTTCACTCTGCTAAGCTTTGAGCCATTTCCGTGACACAGGTTTAGTACTTTTTCTTTTGTTATCCTTTTTATGTGATTTGTATAGACAGTATTGTTTTGTTCATATTTTGTAACTTTGCATATTTTTATAAACACTGCTTATTTTTCCAGATTAAATAAATAAAATGTAATAGCTGTGTTCCTCTTACTCTGTAAACTGCACCTTAAAGCCATATGCTACCTGTCAGGTATCCAATTGGCCTGTATAAACGATTGGTGGTGGCAGCTAGTCTTTTTCGTGTGTTATTGGGAAGCTTGGCAGTGACTGTACCGAAGTGTTAGGCGTCGAGTTTCCCCCTCTGCACAGGGGGAATCTCAAGCCATGTCCTCTGTGGTCTCTCATTCCTCTGCAGCTGCAGAGATTCCTGCTCAGCAGAGATTCCTGCTCAGCAGAGACGTTGCTCCAGGCGTCTTGCCCAGGCTGATGCTAGGCGTCTGGTTGCTCCTTCTGGCTCTGCTATAACTCCATGCTTGAGTCAGCAGCAAGCAGCAAGTAGACGCTTCTGGGACTAAGTCCTGTCTTTTGGGTACTGAGCATGCCCATAGGATGACCTCTCATTGGAGGTCGGAGGTCACATGCGCAGTTCCCGTTCCTGCTCGGATTGGTCCACTACTGGGAAGGTCCCGGAAGGACACCGCTATAAAATAGTCACATGGCCGCTCGGCCATTCACTAGTATAGACTCTAATGGTTAGTTGTGTGTGTGATGATGGATGCTTGAGACTGGTGACTGACTCATTAAGAAACCCCTACCCTTGGTTGTGTTTATGTTCAGGGTTTATGTTGAGAGTCAGCGCCGTGTAGTGGTACTGCCTAGCGCTGCAGTGTCCCAGGCTCCTCTCACAATGTAACGCCAGAGTGTGCCATCCAGCACGAGGCACATTGTACCGCACACTGCAGCATCCGTCAGTGTGGCCCCGTGCGCTGATAGAGCGCTTTCCAGTTAAGCGTAAGCTGGTTAGTGGCGTCCGCCAGTGCGGCGCTGCATGCACCAGTAGCGGTGCTACCTTTCTTTATTCAGTCCTGGCATCGCAGTTGCGGTGTCGAACACTAGTGGGACTAGAGGGACTCCAACCCTGTGTCCTTGGGGCAGAGTCCTGTGTCCCTTTACTAGCGCTCACCCTGCCGAGCCCTGTGAAGTTAACAGGCTCCAGCGTTGGCTTCTGCAGCTCTGTGCAGTAACAGAGTTCGCTCCTGTGCACACTGGGTCTGTGATTATCCCGCCGGTGCAAAATAGGATCTTATCTGGTGGACTTTATAATTAGTGCTCAGATTATACTAACCTGATTGATCCTTTGAAAAAGCGATAAATGTATAGTTGGGATATCAGCTGAAGCAGATCCATGGGTCAGCAAGTTACCATATCAGAATCTGTGGGTATTTATCCACATTGCTGAATAATGACCTAAAACAAAGTGGAGGGCACCGCTGTGAGGGATCACCAATTACATGCTAGAAAACTGCAACATGAACCAAAAAAAAGGCATGTAAAATCAGGGATCACCAGTAAAGTAAATGTAAATACCAAATTATTAAACATTTTATTAAGACATCAAGAACGCACAACACACAGTGCATGTAAAAACAATTAAAACCGCATAAATGCGACCATTGAAGACATACCCAAAAAGGGTAAGTACCTCTGCACAGACCCCACAAAATGCAAATACAATACAAATGAAAAAAATATATTCAAAATAGCAATTACAATAATGCTCTCAATGTCACATATAGAAAGGACCAATACAAAACACCCAACACCTATGGTTGTTATAGGAAAGAGGATGGCTGATAGCGTTGTCTGGGTACTAGAGCCTACCTGCCGGAAGGCAAGATAGTACAAATACCATTGATGAACAAATACAGGTAGCATATATTAGATGAATAAACCAATAAATGCAATAGCAGTTCATACAATGAACATACACATACCAAATAAATGAGTGGATGTTAATAGAAACAATAAGAAACTGCTGCTGCAATAAAGGCAAACAAAGGATCAAAAAAAGCCCAGAAGCAAACCGCCCCCAACATGGAACCTACTGAAGGCACAATAATGCCAACGTGAGTAGACTTTATCCTGCATGAGGTGAGGGTGGAGTGGCGTGGGGAGAGGCAGAGGCACAGAGAACGCCCGACGCGTTACGCCAGAACAACCGGCTTCATCAGGAGCGGTGACATGTTGTGAGTAAGTGATGTATAAATACCTAAATCATATATCCAGAAAGCGGGAACAGGTGTGAGTCAGAAGAGCTCCAAAGGATGCGGACACAAGCCGGTGCACGAGCACCGGAAATGATGTAGCAGACTTGCACAGCCACAGTGTGCCAAAGTGCAGTCAAAATGATAGTGTACAAAGATGGCGTCCAAAGACTCCATTGCGCATGTCCAAGGTAGCGCAGCTTCCGAAAACACCAAAAATGGTGTGACAGGCTTGCGCAGCCGCAGTATGCCAGAATGCAATCAAATTGATGGTGTACAAAGATGGGGTACAAAGACTCTATTGCGCATGTCCAAAATAGCGCAACTTCCGAAAGCGGGCGGCGGTGCTGGTGTGCACAAACACACTGCGTCGCCCACATAGTAACAGGAAGTAGGAACCATGTTGATGTAAATATCACAAGGATATGGTAATAGACAACAATGCCGTCAAATAAATATAACGCATGCGCTAAAGGGCATTTCTGCCAAAAACACAAGGTTGTTTTGATCCCTTCGGGCATGCTAGTGCTCCCACATCAATAATAGAGTGGGTAGCTATATAGGTACATATATCTTCCCAGCAAAAACCCATATGTGCCCAAAAGCAATGCAAACATTGTACATAGCAAAAAATCCAAATACACTGAGTGGGTAGCTGCTACATAGCATCACCTTTTACCAAATGATTGAACACCCCATCCTATATTTAATTTGACAGACCAACAGGACTGTTTCTTTTATTAAATAAAACAAAAAAAAAACATGGTTTTTTAAGCAGATCAAATGGATTCATCTGCAAAGAAAGATCAAAAATTTGTATATATATGCTCTCTATATTTTATTTTAATTTAACCATTAACCATCCACTAGACATATGGGCAAACATTAAAAATTTGTCCCAACAATATAGGTACACACTGAGAGACATTATAGCTAGAGTCACAAGACGCCCACAGGGTAGCTTTGAGGTGTAACATGCTTATTACTGGCAGACCTTAATATAAAGAGCAATCTCAGAAGAACGGACAGTTGTATGGTAAATAAACAAAAAAAGCAAGAAAAGCAAAAAAAGGGGGGGGGAAGGGGTAAAACCCCAAAAAAGGCAACTGAATAGCCCCAACAGACCACAAAACAACCCCAACAAAGGACCAGTGGTCCTAAAAGTCCAAAAGAAGATCCAAAAATAACAGATCTTGACACGAGTAAAAGTTACTCCTGTTGTAGGTTGATGACTTCCATTAGGTGGTTATAAATCCAGCATACATTATCACAAACAGGAGGGTTCATCTAGAAGCCAAATACTTGATCGCAGAGGATCAGGTTCTAGGCCTAAGATCCACCTATAGTCAGGTATTAGCCCGAGTCTAGGACAATTCCAGCCAAACGGATACAGGTACCAGATCTGTGTAGAAGGTTCAAATATCTTCATATACCATAGGGAGCCACATTGAGAGGATGTCATAAACACCGGTAGAGCCAAAAGCGCCAAGATGGAGCGGGACTGTTAAAGAAGGAGAAAAGAACAATAAATGGCTGAAGCCAAAAAAGACTGTATGAAAGTAGCCCCAGGAGTAGATCATAATTGTTTATAAAACCCTGTAAAGAGTAGTTCTTCATTGAGACCATTGGGGGAAAGACTGCCCAGATCATGAATCCATTTGGATTCACATCTGAGAAGCTTCAAGCCTACATCGCCCCCTCTGATGTTCATTGACACCTCTTCCAAACCCATTGCCCTTAATCCTGTGGAGCGCCCATGATGTTTTTCTAAAAAGTGCGCTGCCACTGGCGTGATGTGTTTACCTTTTTCTTGATCTCTGTTGGCGGTGGAAATATTAGATAGGTGTTGCTGTAGTCTCCTTCTGAGTTCTTGAGTTGTCTGTCCCACGTATACTTTTGGACAACTACAGATGAGTGCATAAACTAGGTTGCGTGACTTGCAATTGAAATATGCCCTTTTAGGTACAATCTGAAAAGGATAGATAGACACTGAAATACCGTTTTGAGCAACCATGTGCTGACAAACATTACAGTCACCGCAGGGGTACGTTCCAAATAACCTAACACCCCTATTAAGTCTAACCGTGGGGCGTACGTAGTGGCTATGGCATAACCGGTCCTTAAGATTGCGCGCCCGCCGTGCTACTAGAGTGGGAGATTCAGAAATATGTGGGACCAGTTTGGCTTCGCTTAGTAAAATGCCCCAACTCTGCCCAAGAATTTTTCGAACATCATGCCACTGATTATTATAAGTAGTCACTATACCTAAGGGTCTGGAAGACTCGCATGGTTTTTGGTTCATGTCACATTGCTGAATAAGATGTAGATCCAGATGTGATGAAGTGAAAGATGGTGGTTTATTCAGCGCGTTTCGAAATATATAGTTACTTCTTCATGAGGAAATGACCACATGTATCTAGACTAATAATATTTAGAGGAACTAATACAGTGTCCTATTTAGTAATGGAAATGTATTCATAAAAATTGAATGCTATAAGGATGATTCATATGGGATCCAATATTTTTTTTTTTTTTTGCACACCCATAGACTCCAATATGTGAGTGGGTCGCCCTCCCAGGGCTGTGGGGTACTCGGTACCGGGCCGGTATCAGCGGGATGTGTCACAGCAGCAGTGACCCGATCCGTGGCCCTGGGCGCCCAAGTAATGGGGGAATTGAAATGGTGTAATGTAGTTGATTAAAGGAATAGTTCGTGACGCCACCTGTGGTATTCGGCAAGTGAGATGTTAAGCCAACGCTGCATGCAGATCCTCTGGGAGTGGTGGTGTGTTGCAGCCCAGATGGTGAAGCTCCCCACAAGTGGAGCTGTAGTCCCAGGGCAGTGTAGATGTAGGGGTAGAAGAGAGGCAGAGGCGGTGTAGAAGCTGGTACCCCTATGTGGTGGTACAGGGTGGGTTAGCGCAGGAATAATTGGAGGACACCAGGGCATGTAGTTCCAAAGCTTTACTCACAGCCTGTAGTACACACAGGTGCGTGCCTCCGTGCTGTGTCCTCCGGGTCAGGGACTCAGTCAACCTCCAGGTCAGATGGAATGCTCCCTTCCAACACTTCGCCAACATGTGCCTTTCTGAACGTCTCCTCTTATAGCGCCTTTGGTGTGAAGTACTCCTAGTACTGAGTTACACTGGAGTTCCTCCTGACAGATGTTCCCAAGAACTATACTTGTACGGCAGAGAGTTGTAGCCTGCTTTGGGGACTCCTCACTCCTAAGTCCCAGCTCACTATCCAAGTTGCTATTGTGCCCTCAAGTCTTAGATGGGAGTAGTGCATTTACAGCTCACTACTCCAACAGTGTCTGCTGTAGGACCATTAGTATCAATACAACCTCGGGGACCGGGCCCCGGCTTTCCGCTTAGAACTTCTAGGCAGGGTTCTCTCCTAACCCACGTCCACTGTTCCCTTTTACTCCTACGTTCCGTACTAGTCTCTCCTTCTTATGGAAGATCAGGTTTCTGTTCAATGTCTTTCTCCTTCTTTCCTTTCCCGTGCCAGCAGACCCAGGCCACTGAGATCTGCTGCAGCACCTCCTTCCTCCATCCCTCTCCCAGGGATCTTCTCTCCTCTGACTCTGAACTGAACGGCACTAAACTGAAATCCTAAACCTTCCCGCTCTTTTATGTATTCTAACTCCACCCGCCTCCCAGCACATTTCGTGTTCCAAGCTGGGAGCCACCAAAGGTGCTCTGCTACACTCCAAGCAGGGAGCCGCAATGTGGCTTTGCTGAACTACTGTGTTGTGTGGGATGCAAGTGTTGGAGCGTGGTCAGGAGCCTCCAACCTACCTGGATGGTGGGGTACCACACCTCAGGAGGAGGTGCAGTACCTCTGTGGCAACTGAATCCTCAGGGGCGCCACATGAGTCTCATCTGAAATACAGAAGACACTGCTGCGTGCTTTGAGCTTTTTCACACAGACATTTTTAAACTGTAATCTAAATAGCTGAATTGCACAACACTGCTATCAGTGCTGTCTGCGTGAGGTCGGGTTTATTTCTTTCACGGACAGCACTTGGACCGAAAATACAGTTGCGTGAATGTAGTCTGAATACTTGTTTCAATAAAGCTAGTCATAAGAAAGAACAGCAGTTGATCAAGCAATAAGTAAATTGGGAGAATTTGAAAAAAAAGTTGTTCACCCACCCCTGCTCCACATGCATAGATCCACATCACATGTGGGGCAGGAGGAGACAGGCATGGAAGGGGGGGTGGGATGTTTATTGGTGAAGTGGATGTGATAAGCTACAGACCACAGAGTGGAGTACTGTGGGGGGCTTAACAGGTACCTCTCCTAGACAGGACATATAAAAGCACAAGCTGGGTACAAAGTGGGAGGCAAGAGTTAACCCTCACATACAAAGGTGAGGAAGCAGCAGAGTACAAAGTGGGGCAGAAAAACAGTTTGGGGAGCACACAATATATCCCATCTGAAGGATGCATGCAGTGGAAGTGGTGGGATGAGGTCACTTCACTGTTGGACCCTGTATTCTGAAGGACTACTCAGCCCCAGTGTTTTATTTCCCGTCAGCTGCCAGGAAGATCCAGGGAGAAGCAGTGGCTACTAATTAGCTACTCTCCCAGCTTTTATTTCACAGTTAGGCTGAGTTCACATGTGGCGTTTTTTTCTCGTTTCCGCGGCGGTTTTAACCACGCGATTTTGCTGCGAAAACGCGAAAAATAAGCATCCCATGCATTCCTATGGGATTCCGCAATGCTGTGCTAATGCTGCGGTTTTTACCACGGCGGAATCGCTTTGCGGTAAAAAACGCAGCATGCTCATTAATTTCACGGAATCGCGGCGATCCCACACCCATAGGAATGCATTGTTCTGCTTTCTTTCCGCATGTGGCTGTGCACACCATGCGAAAAGTAAGCAGAACATTTGCGGATGGTACCCACGGTCCGGAGGAGAGGAGACTGTCCTCTGGGCTTTGGGTACCATATCCCTGTAAAAAATAGAATTTAAAATAAAAAATATTGTTATTCTCACCTTGCGACGTCCCGCACAGCCTTCCCGCCTCTCTCCACGCTCCCGGTCCCAGTAAGCCTTTGCGAGCAATGACGTCCGTTCTCGCGGGATCGCGAAGTCTAGCGGTCATTCGCGTGACGTCATCGCGAATGACCGCGGTAATTGTCTCAAAGGATTACTGGGACCGGGAGCGTGGAGAGAGGCGGGAAGGCTGCACGGGACGTCGGAAGGTGAGAATAGCAATATATTTTTTTTTATTATTATTTTTTACATTCTATCTTTTACTATTGATACCGCATAGGCGGCCTCAATAGTAAAAAGTTGGTCACATTCGTCAAACACTATGTTTAACGAGTGTGACCAACCTGTCAATCAGTTCTCCAAGCGATGCTCCAGATCGCTTGGAAAACGCTAGCAATTCTGCAAGCTAATTACGCTTGCAAAATGTTAGTTTTTCCACGGGAAAATCACGAGAATTTAAAATGCGATTTTCCCGCGGAATGGAATTCCGTAATTCTCACGGTAATTTCCGCAAGAGTTCCGCTACGTGTGAACCCAGCCTTAGGGTGCCGTCACACTAAACGATGCACCAGCGATCCCGACAATGATACGACCTTGCCAGGATCGCTGGTGCCTCGCTACATGATCGCTGGTGAGCTGTCAAACAGGCAGATTTCACCAGCGATCAGGACCAGCGAGGATGCTGGGATCCAAGGTAAATATCGGGTAACTAAGCACGCGTCACTTAGGCTGGTTTCACATTTGCGTTTTTTAGCGCTGGAAAAAAACGCACACCTGCGCATGCGTTTTTTCCCCTATATTTAACATGGGTGCGCATACCTGCGCACTGGTCAGCGCATGCATGCGATTTTCATGCGCTGCGTTTTTTTGGGGTGTGCGTTGGGATTTTCCAGACGCAGCATGTTGCATTTTTTGGCCCTGCAAAAAAGCGCATGCGCACATATGCGCACGTTTTGCGCTAAAAATGGCCATTATAGCCTATGGATGCGCATATGTGCGCACTGGCATGCTCATGTATGCGTTTTTTTGCATATGCGTTTTTTTTTTAAACCATGGAATTTAGGGGTTTGGGTTAGAGTTAGGGTTAGTTAAGGGGGTTTAGGGTTAGGGTTATGGTCAGGGTCAGGGTTAGGGTTAGGGTTAGGGTCAGGGTTAGGGTTAAGTATGGTTTTGTTAAGGATTAGGGTCATGGTTAGGGTCAGGATTAGGGTTAAGTATGGTTTTGTTAAGGGTTAGGGTCAGGGTTAGGGTTAGGGTTAGGGTCAGGGTTAGGGTCAGGATTAGGGTTAAGTATGGTTTTGTTAAGGATTAGGGTCAGGGTTAGGGTCAGGATTAGGGTTAAGTATGGTTTTGTTAAGGGTTAGGGTTAGGGTCAGGGTTAGGGTTAGGGTTAGGGTTAGGGTCAGGGTTAGGGTTAGGGTTAGGGTTAGGGTTAGGGTCAGGGTTAGGGTCAGGATTAGGGTTAAGTATGGTTTTGTTAAGGATTAGGGTCAGGGTTAGGGTCAGGATTAGGGTTAAGTATGGTTTTGTTAAGGGTTAGGGTCAGGGTTAGGGTTAGGGTTAGGGTCAGGGTTAGGGTCAGGATTAGGGTTAAGTATGGTTTGGTTAAGGGTTAGGGTCAGGGTTAGGGTTAGGGTTAGGGTTAGGGTTAGTTAGGGTTTAGGGTTTGGGTTAGGGTTAAGTATGATTTGGTTAAGGGTTAGGGTCAGGGTTAGGGTTAGGGTTAGGGTCAGGGTTAGGGTTAGGGTTAGGGTCAGGGTTAGGGTTAGTAAAGTCATGGTTTGGGTAGTGTGAGGGGCCACCTAAAAATGTTGGAAAAAAACGCAAACGCGGTAAAAACGCGCTAAAAACGCATAAAAACGCATAAAAACGCTGCGTTTTTTTCATGCATGCTCATAAAAATGCTTGAAAAAAACGCAGCAGTTGTATGCTTATGTATGCGTTTTTTCAATGCGTTTTTTTGCGGGAAAAACGCGCTGCAAAAAAAAGCAAGTGTGAAACTAGCCTAAGTTACCCGCTGTGTACCTTGGATACCAGCTCCCAGCGCGAGCACGCAGGTATCCAAGGTACACAGCTGGTAACTAAGCGACGCGCGCACTTAATTACCCGATATTTACCTTGGATACCAGTTCCCAGCGTCTGCTTACAGTGCTGGAAGCTCGCTGATTGTTGCTCTCCCGCTGCCACATGCAGCGATGCCTGCTGGCCAGCGAGAGACCAACGATCAAAAAATGACCCAGGGCACTCCTGCATGATCAGCGATACCCTGCGGGGGGGCCGGTCGCTGATGAGTGTCACACACAGCGAGATCGCTGGCGAGATTGCTGTTGCATCACAAAATCAGCTATCTCGATGGTGATCTCACTGTGTGTGATGGGGCCTTTACTGTGAAAGCAGGCATCCCAGGTGCTGTGACCTGATCAGCACAAGAGACACACAATGCTGCCTCCTAGGTGTTATCTGGTCTTCACTCAGATACATAATGCTGCCTCCTAGGTGTTATTTGGGCTCCACTCAGACACACAAAGCTGCCTCCTAGGTGTTATCTGGGCTGTACTAAGGGTACCGTAAAGGCCCCGTCACACATAGCGATCTCGCTAGCGAGATCGCTGCTGAGTCACAAGTTTTGTGACACAACAGCGATCTCACCAGCGAGATCACTGTGTGTGACAGCGATCAGCGACCGGCCCCCCTGCCGGTATCGCTGATCGCTGTAGGAAAGCCCAGGACTTTTCTTTGGTCGCTGGTCTCCCGCTGGCCAGCATGCATCGCTGCGTGTGACAGGCGGGAGACCAGCGATCAGCCGGTAACTAACGTACACATCGGGTATCCAAGGGACGTGCGTCCCTTAGAAACCCGATGTGTACGTTAGTTACCAGCGCGCTGATGCAGGGAGCTAACTAACTAACGAACACAGCGACGCTGCAAGCTCAGCGTCGCTGTGCTGATCGCTGGTGAAGCTGTCTGTTTGACAGCTCACCAGCGATCACATAGCGACTTACCAGCGATCCTGACACGTTGATATCGTTGTCGGGATCGCTGGTGAGTCGTTATGTGTGACGGGGCCCTTACACTTAGCAATGCACCAGCGATTCCGACAATGATATGACCCGGTCAGGATCGCTGGTGCATCGCTAAGTGGTCGCTACTGAGCTGCCAAACAGGCAGATCTCACCAGCGACATAGCAGCGGTTGGCGGTCGCTACTTACCTGTCAGACGAGGCAATGAAGACATCCTCCCGCCTGCGTCCATGCGTCGCTCGTCGCCACAGGAAGCCCAGCAGGAAGAAGGTGACGAGAAATGGCCCAGGACGTTTTCGCGCAATCAGCGATAACCAGCGGGGGAGCCGGTCGGAGGTAAGTATCACATGTAGCGATATCGCTAGCAATATCGCTGCTGCGTCACAAAACCAGATACATTATAGCGATATTGCTAGCGATATCGCTATGTGTAACGGGCCCTTAAGACACACAATGCTTCTACCTTGGTGAAATCTGGCCTCCACTTAGAAGCTACTTGCCCATTATCTGCAGCTGATGGGTGTTGTAGTCCCTGATTTGCTCCTGCATGGGTTTCAGCAGCTCTACAAACAAGGAGCTGAGCAGCTCCACATCCACCAATGAGAGTATGGGGGGTGGTCTAAAATTGTAATGATTCTGATAAAAATCAGAATTGTAGATCAGTCCTTCTCCAGCTCTTTGGCTGTGAGTGTCAGCAGACCAGACAGGAACAGTCAGAGGGCCGGATGTGGCCTGTGGGCCATAATTTACCCAGGCCTGGTATATACTATTTATTCTCTGTGAGCTGCCCAATATCTGGCCTAGTAGTGAGAACAGCTGAAGCCCTGTCCATCAATCACCAGAAAATTGAGTAATTGTTTTGACGATTGCAGAGTGTTGGTTCATGATCATCTGGAAACGGCTTGGAGATATCTGTGGGATCTCCCGGCTGTACCCTGACACACTCCTTTACAGTATCATTATTATTATTACTATTGTTTAATTATTATAGTGCCATTTATTTCATGGTGCTGAAAATGGGTATACATAATAAAAACAAGTACAGTAATCTTAAACAATACAAGTCACAACTGGTATTGGAGGAGAAAGGACCCTGCCCACGAGGGCTCACAATCTACAAGGAATGGATGAGGATACAGTAGGTGAGTGTACATCTGGTCGTGTAGTGGCTTGGTCGATTGGTAATTAGTGCAGGTTGTAGGCTTGTTGGAAGAGGTAGGTCTTCAGGTTTTTTTGAAGGTTTTCATGGTAGGCGAGAGTCTGATATGTTGTGGTAGAGTGTTCCAGAGTAGGGGTAATGCGCCGGAGAAATCTTGTTTGCAATTGTGAGAAAAGGAGATAAAAAGGGAGTAGAGAAGGAGATCTTGTGAGGATCGGAGGTTGCATGTAGGTAAGTACCAGGAGACGAGGTCACATCTGTATGGAGGAGACAGGTTGTGGGTGGCTTTGTATGCCATGGTAAGGGTGTGTGCACACGCTGCGGATTCTGCTGCGGATCCACAGCGGATTTGGCCCTGCGGATACGCAGCAGTTTTGCTGCGGTGTACAGTACCATTATAACCTATGGAAATCAAAAACCACAGTGCACATGCTGCAGAATTTTCCGCGCAGATTTGCTGTGGTTTCAAATCCGCAGCATGTCACTTCTTTCTGCGGAATCCACAGCAGTTTCACACTTTCTCCATTGTAGAGGTGTGAAACCGCAGGGGTGAACTGCAGGCTAATGTGCAGATAAACCTGCGGATTTTGCTAAATCCGCGTGGAAAATTCCGCAGGTGAATCCGCAGAGTGTGCATGCAGCCCATGGGTTTTGAACTGGAGTCTCTGAGTAATGGGGACCAAGTGCAGGGACTGAAAGAGGGGAGAGGCCAGGGAATAGCAGGGGGACTGGTGGATTAGTCAGGCAGCAGATTTTAGAATAGATTGGAGGGGTGCGAGAGTGTTAGAGGGGAGGCCACAGAGCAGGAGGTTGCAGTAGTCAAGGCGGAAGATGATGAGGGCATGGACTAGGGTTTTTGCAGATTCTTGGCTGAGGAATGTACAGATCAGTGAAATATTTTTGAATTGAAGTCAGCAGGAAGTGGAAAGGGCTTGGATATGTGGTTTGAAAGAGATATCAGTGTCAAGGATTACCCCGAGGCAGCGAGCTTGTGGGATTGGGGAGAATGGGCCGCTATTTACCTTAATGGATAGGTCCGTTGTGGGGGGTCGAGTGAGATTGGGGAAAATGATGAATTTGGTTTTGTCCATATTGAGTTTTAGAAATCTAGAAGGGTGAAATAGCAGACAGACATTGTGGGATTCTGGTTAGTAGGGAGGTTATATCTGGTCCAGAGATGTAGATCTGTGTGTCATCAGCATAGAGGTGATACTGAAAGCCATGAGATTCTATGAGCTGTCCGAGGACGAAGGTGTAAATGGAGAAGAGCAGGGACCTTAGGACTGAATCTTGCGGGAATCCGACAGATAGGGGGCGAGGCGAGGAGATGGTGTGCGAGTGGAAGACGCTGAATGTCCGATCTGTTAGGTATGACAAGATCCAAGATAGGGCCAAGTCTGTGATGCCAAGAGATGAGAGGGTCTGTAGTAATGGTCCACTGTAGGGAATGGTCCACTGTGTCAAAGGCAGAGGACAGGCCCAGGAGGAGGAGGACAGATTGGTGTTGCTTGGCCTTGGTGGTTAATAGGTCATTGGTGACCTTAGTTAGGGCAGTTTCAGTGGAGTGGTGTGGCCGGAAGCTTTTGAGCACAACTGTATACCACAACCTAAACTACACAAAAATAAAAAGAAAGAACTATTCTTGTACTACTTCTATATGTTCATTCTGCCTCCCAAAATCTGAACAAGGCTTGACTCACATTTAGCCTCCTTCTCCACTCAGCGTTTACATTGAGGTTTCTGTGTAAATCCCAAAAATGCAATTTAAAAGAACCCCCAATGGAATCATTCACTTATGAGGCAGATGGAGTCACGTTGGACTCCATCTGGTCTGTGTTCTGGCTGTGTCCAACCTCTTGTGTCTTTTTAGTGCACGTGTGGTTGACCACTAGAGTTGAGCGAAATGGGTCGAAAAATTTCAAAAGTCGCCGACTTTTGGCAAAGTCGGGTTTCATGAAACGAAACCCGACCCTAGGATGAGGTCGGCCACGAGGTCGGCGACTTACGCGCCAAAGTCGCGTTTCGAAAGTTTGTTTTGCGCTCTTTTTCAGCCAATCAGGATCCACGGACACTGTGGGCAACGTGATGACATAGGCACGGGTCACCACCATCTTTCAGAAGGGCATGCAAGTGATTGGCTTGCTTTGGTGGGCGTCACAGGGGGTATAAAAGGGCATGCACGCCGACCGCCATCTTACTTCTGCCGATCTTAGCATAGGGAGAGGTTGCTGCTGATTCTGTAGGGAGAGCGTTAGGCAGGGAAGAAGAAAAAAAAACTGCTTCTACTGCTAGCGATTTTGCCTGTACAACACACCAGTCACTGTGTGTGCAGTGCAAGGTGAGGCTATATTGTGGTGTATCAGTGGTGTTGGTTGTTAGGCTGCCTTCTAAGGCTTCCTGACAGCTGCATTGCTGTTTACCCACTGCTCTGCAAACTGCTTTTTTTAAAAGCAATCCCAATTTTTTTTTTGTCCTGCTGAGGTACTGAGCGTGCATTTTTTCACACCATACAGCGGTGTACGCTCCTCACACAGTACCGTGTAACGGCTGTTATCACAGCCACAGTGAAGCTATCTGTGTGTCACTCTGTGAGAATAAGTCGAGGACATGTTCCGTTCTTACAGACCTGCACCTACTAGTTTTGTCTAGCTTTCAAACAGTTAAATATATTTGCTGTTTGATCGCATTCAAAACTATAGAGAGACAGCGTGTGTCAGTCCGTATACTTAAAAAACACGGAGCTTGACAATTTTACTTACACCGGACAGCCGTGTACGTGCATGCTCCTCTCAGTACCGTGTAACGGCTGTTATCACGGCCACAGTGAAGCTATCTGTGTGTCACTGTGGAAGGATAAGTGGAGGACTTGTTACGTTCTTACAGACCTACACTCTAGGGAGATTCCTATTCTGCCCAATTCTACATACACCTTGTAGTTTGTGATACACTAGCCAATTTCTGCCTGTGACATAGCGCTGAGATATTCAGTGGGCCTCACACAATCCAAAAGTGTCCAGTGTCCACAAGTGTGTGCAGAAATTCAAAATCTCCCTTATCCTCTAGTCACTTTTTTCACACCTGTGCCATCGAGCCTGTGACAGAGCGCTCAGATATTCAGTGGGCCTCACACAATCCAAAAGTATCCAGTGTCCACAATTGTGTGCAGAAATTCAAAATCTCCCTTATCCTCTAGTCACTTTTTTCACACCTGTGCCATCGAGCCTGTGAAAGAGCGCTCAGATATTCAGTGGGCCTCACACAATCCAAAAGTGTCCAGTGTCCACAAGTGTGTGCAGAAAATCAAAATCTCCCTTATCCTCTAGTCACTTTTTTCACACCTGTGCCATCGAGCCTGTGACAGAGCGCTCAGATATTCAGTGGGCCTCACACAATCCAAAAGTGTCCAGTGTCCACAAGTGTGTGCAGAAATTCAAAATCTCCCTTATCCTCTAGTCACTTTTTTCACACCTGTGCCATCGAGCCTGTGACAGAGCGCTCAGATATTCAGTGGGCCTCACACAATCCAAAAGTGTCCAGTGTCCACAAGTGTGTGCAGAAAATCAAAATCTCCCTTATCCTCTAGTCACTTTTTTCACACCTGTGCCATCGAGCCTGTGACATAGCGCTCAGATATTCAGTGGGCCTCACACAATCCAAAAGTGTCCAGTGTCCACAAGTGTGTGCAGAAATTCAAAATCTCCCTTATCCTCTAGTCACTTTTTTCACACCTGTGCCATCGAGCCTGTGACAGAGCGCTCAGATATTCAGTGGGCCTCACACAATCCAAAAGTGTCCAGTGTCCACAAGTGTGTGCAGAAATTCAAAATCTCCCTTATCCTCTAGTCACTTTTTTCACACCTGTGCCATCGAGCCTGTGACAGAGCGCTCAGATATTCAGTGGGCCTCACACAATCCAAAAGTGTCCAGTGTCCACAAGTGTGTGCAGAAAATCAAAATCTCCCTTATCCTCTAGTCACTTTTTTCACACCTGTGCCATCGAGCCTGTGACAGAGCGCTCAGATATTCAGTGGGCCTCACACAATCCAAAAGTGTCCAGTGTCCACAAGTGTGTGCAGAAATTCAAAATCTCCCTTATCCTCTAGTCACTTTTTTCACACCTGTGCCATCGAGCCTGTGACAGAGCGCTCAGATATTCAGTGGGCCTCACACAATCCAAAAGTGTCCAGTGTCCACAAGTGTGTGCAGAAAATCAAAATCTCCCTTATCCTCTAGTCACTTTTTTCACACCTGTGCCATCGAGCCTGTGACATAGCGCTCAGATATTCAGTGGGCCTCACACAATCCAAAAGTGTCCAGTGTCCACAAGTGTGTGCAGAAATTCAAAATCTCCCTTATCCTCTAGTCACTTTTTTCACACCTGTGCCATCGAGCCTGTGACAGAGTGCTCAGATATTCAGTGGGCCTCACACAATCCAAAAGTGTCCAGTGTCCACAAGTGTGTGCAGAAATTCAAAATCTCCCTTATCCTCTAGTCACTTTTTTCACACCTGTGCCATCGAGCCTGTGACAGAGCGCTCAGATATTCAGTGGGCCTCACACAATCCAAAAGTGTCCAGTGTCCACAAGTGTGTGCAGAAAATCAAAATCTCCCTTATCCTCTAGTCACTTTTTTCACACCTGTGCCATCGAGCCTGTGACAGAGCGCTCAGATATTCAGTGGGCCTCACACAATCCAAAAGTGTCCAGTGTCCACAAGTGTGTGCAGAAATTCAAAATCTCCCTTATCCTCTAGTCACTTTTTTCACACCTGTGCCATCGAGCCTGTGACAGAGCGCTCAGATATTCAGTGGGCCTCACACAATCCAAAAGTGTCCAGTGTCCACAAGTGTGTGCAGAAAATCAAAATCTCCCTTATCCTCTAGTCACTTTTTTCACACCTGTGCCATCGAGCCTGTGACATAGCGCTCAGATATTCAGTGGGCCTCACACAATCCAAAAGTGTCCAGTGTCCACAAGTGTGTGCAGAAATTCAAAATCTCCCTTATCCTCTAGTCACTTTTTTCACACCTGTGCCATCGAGCCTGTGACAGAGTGCTCAGATATTCAGTGGGCCTCACACAATCCAAAAGTGTCCAGTGTCCACAAGTGTGTGCAGAAATTCAAAATCTCCCTTATCCTCTAGTCACTTTTTTCACACCTGTGCCATCGAGCCTGTGACAGAGCGCTCAGATATTCAGTGGGCCTCACACAATCCAAAAGTGTCCAGTGTCCACAAGTGTGTGCAGAAATTCAAAATCTCCCTTATCCTCTAGTCACTTTTTTCACACCTGTGCCATCGAGCCTGTGACAGAGCGCTCAGATATTCAGTGGGCCTCACACAATCCAAAAGTGTCCAGTGTCCACAAGTGTGTGCAGAAAATCAAAATCTCCCTTATCCTCTAGTCACTTTTTTCACACCTGTGCCATCGAGCCTGTGACAGAGCGCTCAGATATTCAGTGGGCCTCACACAATCCAAAAGTGTCCAGTGTCCACAAGTGTGTGCAGAAAATCAAAATCTCCCTTATCCTCTAGTCACTTTTTTCACACCTGTGCCATCGAGCCTGTGACAGAGCGCTCAGATATTCAGTGGGCCTCACACAATCCAAAAGTGTCCAGTGTCCACAAGTGTGTGCAGAAATTCAAAATCTCCCTTATCCTCTAGTCACTTTTTTCACACCTGTGCCATCGAGCCTGTGACAGAGCGCTCAGATATTCAGTGGGCCTCACACAATCCAAAAGTGTCCAGTGTCCACAAGTGTGTGCAGAAAATCATAATCTCCCCTGTCCTATAGACACCTTGTACCTTGTTTTACATTACTATAAAGTTTGTTGGATTTTGTCTACATTTCTACAAAAAATGAGGAAGGCTGGTGGAAGAGGCCGTGGAATTGGGCGGGGGTTGGCAGCTGGTAATGATGGTGTTGGTGGTGGATCTGATGGTAGTGGCAAGAGCAAAATAGGACCGAATGCAGGAGGTGTTGAGCCTGCGTCATCGTCTGGCTCCATAAGGCTTCGAAGGCTTAGTTTTCTAGGAGTTGGCAAACCGCTTTTAAAGCCAGAGCATCAGGAAAAAGTTTTGTCTTACATTGCTGACTCAGCCTCCAGCTCTATCGCCTCCTCTTCTGAAGTTGTAAAAAGTAAAAGCACTGAGTCGTCATTGGAGGCTCATGTTCATGAACCACACCTTTCCTTGTGTCCTTCACCCCAACCAAGATTGAAGGATGACGCAGGCCATACTACTGATTACTCCATGGAGCTGTTTTCACATACCATGGCAGGATTATCAAGTGAAATGTTGAATTACCCAGGCCAAGATGAATCTGACATGGAGTGCACTGATGCACAGCCGCTGATAGATGATTCTGCTGGTACATTCACTCAGAGCACTACATTGTCCTCGCAGTGTACAGAGCCAGATTCTGACCCTGATGAGACTCAGGTGCCCCTTCCCACACACTATACCACCATACACGGTGACACAGAGGAAGGTGCACATGACATTGAAGAGGAGGTGATGGATGACCCAGTTGTTGACCCAGATTGGCATCCATTGGGGGAAGAGGGTGCTGCTTCCAATAGCTCAGATGAGGAGCATCCACAGCAGACATCGACATCGCAACAGCTGTTATCTGGCAGGCCCGGAGCACTCCAAAGACAGGTTCCAAAAATCAAAAGAGTTGCTGGACAGCTTGTCCAGAGGGTCAAAAGATCACAGCGTGCTAGGCCGCAAAATGTCTGCCAAAGTAGGAAGAGTGCAGTGTGGCACTTTTTTGAACAAAATCCTCATGATCAGGCCAAGGTTATCTGTAAGAAGTGCGCAAAGACCTTTAGCCGAGGGAAAAATCTGAAAAATTTGAATACCAGTTGCATGCTTAGACATTTAACCACCATGCACTTGCAAGCGTGGACACAACACCAAACCTCAAGTGCCACATGTGCAACTGATCACAACAAAGGTAGTCAGCAACGCTACATTGTTTCCCCCACTGTAAGCCCACCGGTTAGCACAGCAGCAAATGTTGAGGTGTCGTTGCAAGGCCACAGCAGTCAAGGAATCCCACTGTTATATCAACGAAAGACTGATTCTAGGCCATCAGAAAGAACAACAACTCCATCACCATCATCAACCCTCTCTCAGTCCGCCCTGTCCACCGCTACTTCCACCATATGCAGCTCTCAAGTCCAGCTCACCCTCCCAGACACTATGAGTAGGTCAAGAAAGTACTCAGTCTCTCATCCGCGTACACTGGGTTTGAACGCCCACATTGCCAAACTAATCTCGTTTGAGATGATGCCCTTTCGGTTGGTGGAAAGCGCAGCTTTCCGCAAACTCATGGCCTATGCAGTTCCACGCTATGACCTACCCAGTCGCCACTTCTTCTCTCGCAAAGCCATCCCAGCCCTCCACCATCATGTGAAAGACCGCATTGTCCATGCACTCAAGCAGTCAGTGAGCGGAAAGGTGCACCTCACAACTGATGCATGGTCCAGTCGGCATGGCCAGGGCCGTTACGTGTCCATCACTGCGCACTGGGTTAATGTGGTGGATGCAGGGTCCACAGGGGACAGCGGTGGTGGGACAGTGCTGCCTAGCCCACGGTATAGGAAACAGTTGGCTGTAGGCGTTCGACCCTCCTCCTCCTCCAGAAGCGAAAGCTCGTCCACAGAGCGCAGTCATACGAGCACTCCATCTGCAGCTGCCACTGTTGCACACGAGGTGTCCCCCTATCGAGCAGCTAGTGGAAAGCGTCAGCAGGCTGTGTTGCAGATGATGTGTTTGGGCGACAGACACACCGCCGAGGTGCTGGCCGAGTACTTGAAGCGACAAACTGAGTCATGGCTGGGCAGTGTACATCTTGAGGCAGGCAAGGTAGTTAGTGATAACGGCCGTAATTTTGTGGCAGCCATAGCCCTTTCAAAACTCAGCCACATACCATGCTTGGCTCACACCTTGAACCTGGTGGTGCAGTGCTTCCTCAATATTTATCCGGAGTTAACAGCCCTGCTCCAGAAGGTGCGAAGACTGTGCGCGCACATCCGCCAGTCGCCTGTGCACTCCATTCGAATGCAGAAGCTGCAGCGATTGCTCCACCTTCCCAACCACCGCCTCATTATCGACATTGCAACAAGGTGGAACTCCACCCTGCACATGGTGGAGCGGCTGTGCGAGCAGAGGCAGGCCATAATGCATTTGTGGGAGGATACACGGCCAGGCATTTTGAGAGCAGACATGGAGTTGACAGGTGTGCAGTGGTCGAAGCTGAAAGACCTCTGTAAAGTCCTTCAGTGTTTTGAGGAATGCACACGGCTGGTAAGCGCAGACGACGCCATCCTAAGCATGAGCATCCCACTTATGCGTCTGCTCATGCAAACTTTGACGCACCTTAAGGAGCAGGCGTCTGCAGCCAATGTTGATGAGGAGGAAGAGGAGGAGGGAATCCTTGATGACATTCAGCCATTGTCTGCTCAGGGACCTCTCCTGGACGAGGTGGAGGAAGAAGAGGAGGAGGAGGAGGAGGAGGATGATGGTGGGGATGATTACTTAGGGGAGGAGGATGCATCTCGTGGGGCAAGTGAAAATGTTGACGTGGCAAGGTCTGGTACAGGGTTTGTGCGTGACTGGAGGGATGTGGATTTGCCAGAAAGTGCTCCTCCAACCAGCACTCGCAGTGCATCATTGACACCGGGAACATTGGCCCACATGTCAGATTATGCCTTGCAGATCCTAAAAAGGGACCCACGCATTGCCAAAATGATGAACGATGACGACTACTGGTTGGCCAGCATCCTGGATCCACGCTATAAAGGCAAATTACAAAACATCATGCCACAGGAGAACCTTGACCTAATATTGGCTAATAAACAAGCAACTCTGGTAAATCGGTTGCTTGAGGCATTCCCAGCACACAGCAGCGGTGATGGTTCTCACATGAGCCGTACGGGCCGGGGGCAGCTTGGCAGAGGTGTTCGTGGTGCACACAGCAGAAGTGGCGTTGGAGACAGGGGTTTCATGACAATGTTGTGGACTGATTTTTCAAGTACCGCTCACACAACTGGTAATACTGCATCGATGGAAAGTGACAGGAGACAGCAGTTGTCAACTATGGTTACAAACTACTTTTCCTCCCATATCGATGTTCTCCCACACAGGTCATTCCCCTTTGACTATTGGGCCGCTAAACTGGACACCTGGCCTGAATTGGCACAATATGCCTTACAGGAGCTCGCTTGCCCAGCTGCAAGTGTGCTATCGGAAAGAGTCTTCAGTGCAGCTGGATCAATCCTGACAGAAAAAAGGACCCGTCTGTCAACCCAAAATGTGGATGATCTAACCTTCATTAAAATGAACCATGCATGGGTTTCCAAGGATTTTGTTCCACCTTCCCCTGATGACACATAGGGTGACAGAAAAATGGCTTGCTTTGGTCCACCTCTTCCTGGGACTTGACCTATTTCGCCTTTTGCATCAGCTGAATGTCCAACATCAACATACACCACTTTCAAAAACTCCCTAACTGTGCTGCCTCCCCCCCATGGCCGTGGTCACCACTTAGCGCACAACACCGTGTGAGTGCCGTTGCCCTGGACAGGTGGGTAGGCCGACTCTTGGGCGCGGGCACTGGCACAGGGTCCCTCATAGTGCAATCAAGTGTCTCTGACGGTGGTGGTGCTCACCCGCCGTCAGACACACCACCGTACTATGAGGGGCCCAGTGCCAGTACCGACGCCCACGAGTGGGCCCCCCTTGCTTGGGCAGGGCCCCAGCATTTGCAATCTTTACCTCTCCCTGCTCCTCCGCTGTGTAGTCTGGGCCGTCAAATCCATACCGTCTAAGCCTGCCTCCTGATGTATAGACATATATGTTGAATGTGTACACTATCCATACATGTTATCCGGGGATACGGTACCCTTTCTCACCTTTGTGCAATCACGTGCAAGCCATACTGGGCCTAACACCGTCTGAGCCTGCCTCCTGATGTATAGACATATATTTTGAATGTGTGCGCTATCCATACATGTTATCTGGGGATACGGTACCCTTTCTCACCTTTGTGCAATCACGTGCAAGCCATACTGGGCCTAACACCATCTGAGCCTGCCTCCTGATGTATAGACATATATTTTGAATGTGTACGCTATCCATACATGTTATCCGGGGATACGGTACCCTTTCTCACCTTTGTGCAATCACGTGCAAGCCATACTGGGCCTAACACCGTCTGAGCCTGCCTCCTGATGTATAGACATATATTTTGAATGTGTACGCTATCCATACATGTTATCTGGGGATACGGTACCCTTTCTCACCTTTGTGCAATCACGTGCAAGCCATACTGGGCCTAACACCGTCTGAGCCTGCCTCCTGATGTATAGACATATATTTTGAATGTGTACGCTATCCATACATGCAGTGGCGTATCCAGGGGGGGGCAGCCGGGGCAGTTGCCCCAGGCGCAGGCAGCAGGGGGGCGCAGTCGGGCCGCCCGGCCGCCTTGCAGCGGTCGGCAGTGTCTCCCCCCCGGCGGCTGCGTTCTGCCGCCCACTGTCCTGTGTGTCGGCTGTTCTCTGTGTCAGCAGTCAAGCTGACAGCCGACGCAGAGAAGGAGGCCGCGCCGACTCTCAGGCAGCAATTGTACTGGCGTCTATACAGACGCCAGTACAATTGAAGCTCTGACCGCCGTCAAAGCGACGTCAGCAGAGTGATCAGGTCATGTGATCACGCTGCTGACGTCACTCCCCGGCGCCCAGAGCGAACGCTGGTGGTAAGTGTGCTCCTCTGTGGAGCTGAAGAACCACCGAAGATAGGAGATGGGGGGGTGTTCATGAGTGGAGATGGGGGTTAATGTGGGGATGGGGCCAGGGGGTTAATGAGTGGAGATGGGGGTTAATGGATGGAGATGGTGGTTAATGTGGGGATGGGGGTTAATGTATGGGGGTTAATGAGTGGAGATGGGGGTTAATGGGTGGAGATGGGTGTTAATGTGGGGATGGGGGTTAATGTATGGGGGTTAATGAGTGGAGATGGGGGTTAATGGGTGGAGATGGGGGTTAATGTGGGGATGGGGGTTAATGTATGGGGGTTAATGAGTGGGGGGTTAATGAGTGGAGATGGGGGTTAATGTGTGGAGATGGGGGTTAATGTGTGGAGATGGGATTGATGTGGTGATGGGGGTTAATGATTGGGGGGTTAATGAGTGGAGATGGGGTTAATGAGTGTGGGAGTTAATTAGTGGAGATGGGGGTTGGATGGGGGTTACTGAGTGGGGGGATTAATGAGTGGAGATGGGGGTTAATGTGTGGAGGGGTTAATGAGTGGGGATGGGGGTTAATGTGTGGGGGGATTTGGAGTGGGGGTACATAATGTGTGGGGAGATTTGGAGTGGGGGTACATAATGTGTGGGGGGATTTGGGAGTGGGGATGGGGGGGTACTTAATGTGTGTGGGGGATTTGGAGTGGGGATGGTATTTAATGTGTGTGGGGAGATTTGAGGACACAAAATGAAGAGTATGAGGAAACAGTATGGGGGATGGGTGCAGACAGTAAGGGGTGCGAACGGATGAATGTATGTGGACACAGTATGGGGAGTCAGGGGTATGTGTGAGCAGACAGTATAGAGAGTGAGGGGGTAAATATATGAGGAGACAGTATGAGGAGGGAGGGGAATAGTGTGAGGCCACAGTATATTGCAGATATTTGTATTTAGGAGCATTATAATGACACTTCTATCTTTAAGGGCATCGTGTGGGGATTTGCTGCAGAAGACCGGAGAAGATGGAAGTCTGCAGAGACGGCTGTGGATGAGAAAACTCATCATGGGTTCTGGACAAGAAGAAGAAAAGAAGAACGACTGCAGAGACGACGTCATCTATAAGGTACCTGGATGTAAATATTATTTGTGATACTGACTAATTCTCATGTTTTTATTTGTTAGGAGCATTAAAGGGGTTGTCCAGGTTTGTACGGAGTCTGCAGTCATTCTATGTAACTGCAGACTTCTGAATTCTCACAGTGCTCACTGAACGCTGTCAGGATTCTCTCGTGTCGGTAATTTACATACATGCGGTCACATGCTGACTAGACATGTGTGGTCTCACTCAATGAAAATGAACGGAGGGAGGCCGGGCACGTCTAGTCGGAATGTAGCCAGAAGTATATAAATCACATACTTGTGCTGACATGACTGTATATCGGCAAGGGAGAATCCTGAAAGTGTGCAGTGCATTCGTTGTGAGAATTCAGAGGTTGCAATGTCAGGATTCAGCTCTGCAGGTTCCAGTGTCATCACATGGACACTTCACTCATATGCGATTTTCATAGTTATGGTCCTGTGACAACGAGCTTCTCAGTTTTTTTACTGAACATTGAGAGCATTTGGGAGAGCAGCTTGTGGGTACATGACTAACTGTGCAAGTTGCATATGCATATACTTGGGGGGGGGGGCGCCGAACCAAATTCTTGCCCCGGGTGCCAGGAAGCCTAGATACGCCTCTGCATACATGTTATCCGGGGATACGGTACCCTTTCTCACCTTTGTGCAATCACGTGCAAGCCATACTGGGCCTAACACCGTCTGAGCCTGCCTCCTGATGTATAGACATATATTTTGAATGTGTACGCTATCCATACATGTTATCTGGGGATACGGTACCCTTTCTCACGTTTGTGCAATCACGTGCAAGCCATACTGGGCCTAACACCGTCTGAGCCTGCCTCCTGATGTATAGACATATATTTTGAATGTGTACGCTATCCATACATGTTATCTGGGAATACGGTACCCTTTCTCACCTTTGTGCAATCACGTGCAAGCCATACTGGGCCTAACACCGTCTGAGCCTGCCTCCTGATGTATAGACATATATTTTGAATGTGTACGCTATCCATCCATGTTATCCGGGGATACGGTACCCTTTCTCACCTTTGTGCAATCACATGCAAGCCACTGGGCCTAACACCGTCTGAGCCTGCCTCCTGATGTATAGACATATATTTTGAATGTGCACGCTATCCATACATGTCATCCGGGGATACGGTACCCTTTCTCACCTTTGTGCAATCACGTGCAAGCCATACTGGGCCTAACACTGTCTGAGCCTGCCTCCTGATGTATAGACATATATTTTGAATGTGTACGCTATCCATACATGTTATCTGGGAATACGGTACCCTTTCTCACCTTTGTGCAATCACGTGCAAGCCATACTGGGCCTAACACCGTCTGAGCCTGCCTCCTTATGTATAGACATATATTTTGAATGTGTACGCTATCCATACATGTTATCCGGGGATACGGTACCCTTTCTCACCTTTGTGCAATCACGTGCAAGCCATACTGGGCCTAACACCGTCTGAGCCTGCCTCCTGATGTATAGACATATATTTTGAATGTGTACGCTATCCATACATGTTATCTGGGGATACGGTACCCTTTCTCACCTTTGTGCAATCACGTGCAAGCCATACTGGGCCTAACACCATCTGAGCCTGCCTCCTGATGTATAGACATATATTTTGAATGTGTACGCTATCCATACATGTTATCTGGGGATACGGTACCCTTTCTCACCTTTGTGCAATCACGTGCAAGCCATACTGGGCCTAACACCGTCTGAGCCTGCCTCCTGATGTAAAGACATATATTTTGAATGTGTACGCTATCCATACATGTTATCTGGGGATACGGTACCCTTTCTCACCTTTGTGCAATCACGTGTAATCCATACTGGGCCTCAGAACGGCTGGCGAGCTGTTAAGCAAGCTACAGCACCTGTGGTTTGCACACGTAAGTTTTTCCTTTTTTCAGGAATGACGGTTAGGCCTAATTCCGGAACTGCGGTTGACCTGCACTTACTGGGAAATCATCGTTTGCGGGTAATAATTGTAATCACAGATCCCCATCACTAACGTTGTTCAGCGGGTTATCTTCACCTGTAAGCGACAAACGCTGGCCTTTTCAGTGCAGCGCACATGCAGCCACGGACATGTAAGGGCATGACACACCAGTTATTGGCCAATCTCATGTGCCAGAGCCTCACGTGTCCCTCTAGTAAGCCGGACTCGGACCGCGGGGCATGACGGAGTCTCGTTCGTTAACGGAATTAAGCTTGCAATGTGTGCATCTTTTCTGTAGCTTGCATGGTTGAGGATTCCCAGGTGGAGTCGAATTAAACCGTAGGCTCCACTCCTGGTGGTGCCCTTCTGGACATTCCTTTAAGGTTCAGCTTTGCAACCATACTGCCCACATAAAACAAACACTTTGCCTTCATGAACGCTGTTTGGAGGGTCATGACTCGTGGGAATAACGCCGCCCAATCAGTTAACCTGCTAGAGAGATCCTTCGTTGCTCGCAAGCATGACATCACACTCCCTAGGAGGAAGGTAATGCCACTGTGGCGACCGTACTCCTGGGGGCGACACAACTGCACTGATGCCCAGCCACTGCTCGATGAATCTGCTGGTACATTGACCCAGACCACTACATTCCCCTCGCACGCTACATGGCCTGAATCTGACCCTGATGAAACTCAGGTTACCCTTCCCATATACAGTTCCATCTTACACGGTGACAAAGAGGAAGCTGCAGATGAAAGTGCAGGTTCGGCCCACCCGCCATCAGACACACCACCGTACTATCAGGGGCCCTGTGCCAGTGCCGTCGCCAACGAGTGGGCCCCCCCTGCTTGCTCAGGATCACAGCACTTGCAAGGTTGAAATACTGTGCAGTGAGATGGAAGATGGGGACGATGAGGAGTCCAGACTAGTACAGGGATTCCCTAGCGAGGAGACTTATTTCATTGTTTTCAATGTTGGGACAGCAATTTTTGGGGAGCACTATACTCTGGAGAATGATAGATGGGGCCCACCATACACTGGAACATTCCAAAGGTGGACATCAGACACTGGAGCAGCATTTACAGGGCCCATTATACACTAGAGCATTAGAAATGGGGCCCATTATGTTTGGAGTATTATTTGGGCCCATAAGACAGTGGAGTTTCATCCATGGGGACCAACATATACTGTAGCATTATGTGGAGCTCATCATATACTGTTTCAAACATTATATGGGACCAATGATTCTGTATGGAGAAATAGATGGGCCTTGTCATGAGATGTAAAAAGTGAAGTATTTTTCATTGGACTATACCGCTATTTCTCTGCCGTATCGGAGCATGATGAGTTGTGGTATGTGTTAAAGGGGCGCTCTTTCGCCCAGGGCACATGAAATCCTGGAGCCAGCCCTCCCCCCCACAACTTTAGCCAAATAACCCCCATTTTTCATTGCGTAACTTGTATTATGAAGTTAATTAAGGTTGACAAGCTTAAGTAAGAAGAATTGATGCTTTTGGCATTCAAACGGGCACTGTAGGTGTGTTTCCTGTCCTCCTCTCACTGACGACTTTTATTCCCCGTTGACTTACATTGGGTTTCGTGTTTCGGGACGACCCCGACTTTTCCCTATAATCGGCCGATCTTGCTCGACCCGACTTTTGGAAAAGTCGGGTTTCACGAAACGAAACTCGACCCTAAAAAACCAAAAGTCGCTCAACTCTATTGACCACAGTTCTGTGCATGCCGAAAAAGATGGATATCACCAGAGCAGACTCAAAATGGAGTTCAAGGCATCTCCAGCTGCCTCATTTTAGTGAATGGCTGTCGGGGATTTCGTTTGAATTGCATTTTTGTGGGATTTACACGGAAACCCCTTCATAAATGCTCAGTGTAGCACTAAAGATTGTATTCTCTCCTTATACTGGAAGTGATAAAAAAATGTTATATACCCTTTGAGAAGGTGACATGACTCCCGCTTACTCAACTAAAATCCAGTGAAAACTGCACTCCCATATCCTAATGCCCCCATCTTCTGAGCTCCACTATGCCTTAATTATGGTAAGCAGCCACATGTTTGGCTTTATTGTAATGGGGAGAGCCCAATTAACAATTTACAAGGTGGTTGTCTCCAGAAACACAAGCTGGGCATAATGTATGGGGGTCCTACAATGTATGGGGGTACTGTACTTTATGGGGGCACAATGTTTGGGCACAAAACTGGCATATTTGCAGGTCTCCAGGAAAAATGCCAGTGGTCGCCCTCTCAAGGCTGTGGGATACTCGGTACCGGGCCGGTATCAGTGGGATGTCTCACAGCAGCAGTGACCCAGACCATGGCCCTGGGCGCCCAAGTAATAGGAAAATGTGAATGGTGGAATGTAGTTAGATGAATAGTTCATGACGCCACCTGTGGTGCTCGGCAAGGGAGGTGTTAAGCCGACGCTGCATGCAGATCCGCTGGGACTGAAGGTATGGTGCAGCAAAGATGTAAAAGCTCCCCACAGGTGAAGCTGTAGTCCCAGGGCAGTGTAGATGTGGTTGGCACAGGGATGTAGCAGTGCCAGAAAGGTAGGAAGCAGACAAGACACAGCGGGGTGCAATTTCTGTACCTTTACTTGGTAAATGCAGTCCAGGGTCCTGATTACAGATGGTACTGGAGCAGGCTAGCCTGGAAGCAACTCAGGGATTCTCTCTCAGCAGATGGGCTGTGCAGTCTTTATGTGTAATGCTGTTAATTTTCCTGTAATCAACACACATTCTCATGGTACCATCCTTCTTCTTTACAAAAACTATCGGAGCTGCCCAGGGGCTACAACTGTCTCTGATAACCCCTGCTTCCTTCATCTCTCTCAACATCCCTTTTGCACATAGGTATTGTGTTGGGGGTATAGGCCGGTACCTTTCTTTAATGGGTGGATGATCTCCAGTGGGGATATGATGTTGAACCCCATTTGCCTGCCCAAAATCTAGGGGGTGTTTGCTGAATACCCACTCTGTAAACCCCATTTTTCTGGTATGAAGGTGTAGGAGTCAGTCCCCACCTGCAGTTGCTGGCACCACTCCTCCATCTGCTTCACAGAGCCATTGTCCTCCATCTGATCGGATGAGACCAAGGGCTCTGCTGCCTGCAAAGAGTTGTTATTAACAGTAAGCAGCTTAGCAACTGTGGCGTACTGAGGTATTGTGGCCTCCTCCTCCCCACAATTCAAAAGGCGTACAGGTACTCTCCCTTTACGTACATCAACCACCCCTCTGGCTGTTAAGACAGTGGGCCTGCTATCAGAATATACTGGTTCTACCAATGCCTGGTAATCCTTCCCTCTGAGGCCTATGGCTGCCCGACACCAAATCAACATTTCACATCTTGGGGGTATTGCAATGGGGAAAGCATCACTCACTCTGACACTACCAATTTTTCCGTCAGAGAGTTCTACCTGCTGTCTTTGCATCAGGGCCTTAATCTCCTTCTGCAGGACTCGTTGTTCACTGGAGCCAGCAGTCTCAGCCACCTGTTGCAACAAGACAATAACCTCGGAAAGACAATTTTCAATTACATTTGTACCAAGAGTCATCATGGGATTACATTCACGTCGATCAATATCCACAACTATCAGACCTTGAGTTTTTAACTCCACCCTCCCCACTTTAACAGTAATTTCTTTACATCCCACTTGTGGTAAAGACTGACCATTACTGGCAACTACTGTCAGTTCATCAGGTGGGCCACGGATGAGTTCAGAGTCAGCCCAATACCGCTTGTAGAGGATATAGGGCATGGTGGTCACCTGGGAGCCAGTGTCCAGCAAAGCGTTCATGGGGATGCCGTCAATCGCCACTGGAAGGACCGGTCTCCCTCCAACATACTTGGCTCGCCAGTTCCTTGGGCCTTGTGGTCCTACTCCTGGGGGTTGGCCCTCTTCCCCAGGGGTCGCTCGTTTAAAGGACAAAATCTTGCACGATGACCTGCCTTGTAGCAGCGATGACAGATGGGACGTCCATCCTGGTCATAGCGGTCATTGTTCCTCCCTCGGAGTGGCGGGGTTCTCCTCTTCCAGTGCCACGGGACATCCTCTGGACTGAAAGCAAGCTGGATCTTCTCCTTGGAGGACACCTGCAGGGACTGCACGGTTTTAGTAAGTGCAGCCATACCCCTGGTCAACTCCTGGACCTGAAGACGCAGCTCCTCAGTTGGATCTTTATCCAGAGTCTGTGCATCAGCCTCCACAGGGATGGAAGGAAAAGATGTTGCTTCCTGATGGTAGGTGATCGCTGGGCGCCTAGGGGGCGCTGGACGGCTGTCAGTTGATTCCTGCAGGACCCGAATAGCCCTGTCCTTAAAATCAGCAAAGTCCAGATCAGGGTTTTGCAGGGTTATGATGCGCAACTGCCCTCTGTGGGTACTGGATAGGAGTCCTTCAATGAACTGCTCCTTTAACAATTTATTTTCCTCCTTCACACTGTCAGGATCAACTTGCTTAACTGCCTGCAGCGCCTCCTGCAGGTTAAGAGCATAATCCCTTATACTGTCCTGCGTTCTCTGCCTACATATCCAAAGAATTGCATCTTGATTTCAGCTGCAGTGCGGGTGTCAAAGGTGCTTCTCAACTTGGCTAGAATCTTTTTAACAGTCTCTTTGTCAGTGTCCTGCCAGGCTTTCACCTCTCTCTGTGCTGCACCTGTTAGCTGTCCAATAAGGATGTTCACTTTCTGGCTCTCAGACAGAGGGTATACTTTAAACAAACTGCACAGTCTCTCTTTAAATTCACTCAGGGTATGTGACTCCCTCGAGTACTGCGGTAGCCAGGCCGCTCCTGGAAAGTAGGGCGTAGACAGCGGCACTATGGGGACCGCTGCGGCGGGCGCTACTCATTGCGGCACTGAGAGGTTGGCGGCGGCGTCCGCCACTGCATTGCTGCTTGGCACAGACATTCTCTTCCCCCCAGTTAACGTTATCCAGGGCCGGGGGGTTGAGTGAGCTTACCGGCGGCCGCTTCGCAGGCCCGATGCTCCGGGCTGTAGGCCTCAGCTCCTCCCCTTCTCGTGCACTGTCCTCTCTTCCCGCGCGGCACTTCACTTCTTCGCGCTCTGTGGCAGGCTCCGCCCACGAAGGCCTGCCCCTTTTTCTTCCCACGTGCGCCAATCAGCGGGATAATGGCGGCAATGGCGCCAATTTCGCACACTGTCTATAGCACATAACAGTCTCTGGCACACAGGACCCGGGGATAATTCCGTTTGTGATGCCAAGTTGGGTCGCCCTCCCAGGGCTGTGGGATACTCGGTACTGGGCCGGTATCAGTGGGATGTGTCACAGCAGCAGTGACCCGGACCATGGCCCTGGGCGCCCAAGTAATAGGAAAATGTGAATGGTGGAATGTAGTTAGATGAATAGTTCGTGACGCCACCTGTGGTGCTCGGCAAGGGAGGTGTTAAGCAGACGCTGCATGCAGATCCGCTGGGACTGATGGTATGGTGCAGCAAAGATGTAAAAGCTCCCCACAGGTGAAGCTGTAGTCCCAAGACAGTGTAGATGTGGTTGGCACAGGGATGTAGCGGTGCCGGAAAGGTAGGAAGCAGACAAGACACAGCGGGGTGCAATTTCTGTACCTTTACTTGGTAAATGCAGTCCAGGGTCCTGATTACAGATGGTACTGGAGCAGGCTAGCCTGGAAGCAACTCAGTGATTCTCTCTCAGCAGATGGGCTGTGCAGTCTCCTTCCTAGCGCTTACTTAAGGGATCTCCAGCACTGAGTTACACTGAAGTTCCTCCTGTCAGATGTTCCCAAGAACTATACTTGTATGGCAGACAACTGTAGCCTGTTCCAGGGACTCCTCACTCCTAAGTCCCGGCTCACTATCCGTGTTGCTGTTGTGCCCTCAAGTCTTAGATGGGAGTATTGCATTTACAGCCTTCTACTCCTCTGGTGTCTGCTGTAGGACCATCAGTGTCCACACAGCCGTGGAGACCAGGCTCCAGTTCATGCGCTCTTACTGGAGATGAGCTCTTCCTCTCAGCTCTATCTCAGCGCTCCTTCCACACATCTGCACACTTCACCCTCTGCAGACTGACTGACCACTCCTACCTCTTGGCCCTCAGAGAGCACTCCTGACCTTAATTCCGGTTCAGAGTTCCCCCTGCTGGCCTGGAGTGGAACTGTGTTGCATGCATAGATTGACTGAGAGAGAGACCCGTCATTGCCTCCAAGCCTGGCACTACCTTCCCTGGAGGAAGGCAAAGCCACTGTGGCGACCATACTCCTGGGGGCGCCACACATGTTACAAAATAGTCGCTTCAGATGTAATGTAGATTAATTCATTGAGAGTTGGAATTTCTACATAGAGAGATGCAATTTTACTTTTGGGGTTTTTCTGCTATTCTTGTACCTTCCTGTTTTTCAACCTGTATAGTGGACACTAGGGTGACCGGATCTCATATGGGGGGAAAAAAATGTTGGAATCTTGTCCGTCTGGACCCCACAAAACGATTCCCCTTTCCAGATATTGAGATAGCCAAAATTTGAGCTCGATCAAACGACGTTAACCCGTGCCGCTCGTTGCTCAAAGTTTGAAAAAATCCAAATTGAGGTTTTTTAAGATTTAGGTATTTTGCATAGTCTGTTAGACTATAAAGAATGTGACAACAACATTGCAGAAATAGCCCTGACCAAATTTTCGAACCATTTTTGGTATTTGAATGCAGAGTTGGTGGGATTATCGTTTTTTGATCCCACCATTACAGACAATGAAAAGTTGTTAATGGCTAATAAATTGCTCGGCAGCACAGATGAACCATCAGAGCACGCTAACCTACATGAGTTGATAATTTTACATAGTTATCTAATCTATTCTAGAGCTTTTGTTAAAGTAGTTTTTGAAACGTCAGAATATAATGCTCGGCATTTGCTTACAACTTGCAGGACATATTGCTTTTGTTCTTCATCTTTTGTCAGAAGGTCGTTAAAGTCGGTTACTTCCTACCTTTTTTAATTTTTCTTTCCTAACTTTTGGCTTTACAACCCTAGCATGCTCTGATGGTTCATCTGTGCTACTGAGTAATTTATAAGCCATTAACAACTTTTCATTGTCTGTAATGGTGGGATCAAAAAACGATAATCCCACCAACTCTGCATTCAAATACCAAAAATGGTTCGAAAATTTGGTCAGGGCTATTTCTGCAATGTTGTTGTCACATTCTTTATAGTCTAACAGACTATGCAAAATACCTAAATCTTAAAAAACCTCAATTTGGATTTTTTCAAACTTTGAGCGACGAGCGGCACGGGTTAACGTCGTTTGATCGAGCTCAAATTTTGGCTATCTCAATATCTGGAAAGGGGAATCGTTTTGTGGGGTCCAGACGGACAAAATTCCGACATCGATTTTTTGTGGTCACCCTAGTGGACACTATAAGAAGAAAACTTCAATTTCAGAATTTGTTTGTTCAAACAATACCCCTAAAAAGGGAAAAAAATGTTGAAAAGGTTCTATGTTGCCTAAAATGGTACAAAAAAAAGTTTCAACTCAACCCACAAAAATAAAGGCCTCATACAGCTGTCAAAGAAAAAAGTTATGGCCCCTTGCTTCTTGCCGTCAACCCTTGCCACAACTTTCCTGTTGTTACAAACGGTGGCAAACACATGGACTTCTCCCAAGTGCCATGCAGACTTTTTAGCGAGGCTTAAATTTATTGAATTAAATTTCTATTAAGTTTTTGCTATTACTTTGACACCAGCATGATGTAGGGACAAATACAAAATGCCAGCCATTCTGAAAATGTACGGTAATCTTTACTTTCTTGAAGCTTTTATGCTACTCTGAGATACATGTTTTGGTCCTTGTCCAGGTGCGATATCCAAACATATATGTGATTGTAATAATATTGGGCTGTAATAATAACAACACAAAATTCATTTTTTTTTTCCAGATGACTGCATATTGGAAAAGAAACAATGTTAAGAAACATTAGATTGGAAAATGTTCCTTTTAAAATTTCAAATGAGAAATATGTGGAATTTTATTGCATTGGAAATATGGTTCAGTCACGGCTGCATATTAAGATGGTAGTATGCATTACCCCAATGCATCACCTTAGACCTGTATAGAATACAGCAGGGGTCCGCAACCTGCAGTACTACAGCTGTTAGGAAAATGCAACTAACTGCGTGCCCTGATGACTGCAGCCTGTTAGGCACTGTTAGGACATGATGAGAGATACAGTTCACAGCAGCTCGAGTACTGCCGGTTGCTGACCCTCGCACTACATCTCCACTTTTTGTCATCACTTGTAGTTTAAGAATACTTCATTAGTTTCTATTTCTGTTTCATGTTTTTCAGATTTTGACTCATGTCAACTGTCAATGGATAAAATTGTACAGAGTAATTTAGTCGTGCCTAAGAGTACATCTATTGGTAAAGTCTATAACAATGGTGATCATATCCTCTCTCGATGTAAAGCCAATTATTATCGTGCATCCCCAACTTTGAAAGTGGAATGCTTAAATGGAGAAATGATCTATCCAAAATGTACTCAGGAAAGTAAGTATATTGCTGACAGTGTTAAGTTACAATTTGTAGTCATTAGCAATAAAACACCTAGGGAGAGACCTGTCAGTCTAAGGGATCGGGTCGGGGAGAAGTCACTTGGGACTTGCAGTGTGTCTTCAGCAATATGGCGCTGGACAGCGCTATGGGCATGCGCGATTCCGGCCGCACTCCTGCCCCGGCCTCCAGCAGAACAGCGCTGTAGAACAGGAAAGAAGGGTGAGTATATAAATGTTTTTTTTTTTTTTTGTACTTTTAATAGGAGTGAGGGGACCATGCAAACCACGATAGGGGAGGTGAGAGGACCATGCATACCAGGATAGGGGGGTGAGGGGGCCATGCATGCCAGGATTGGGGGATGAGGGGTACCATGCATACCATGAAAGGGGGGTGAGAGGACCATACATACCAGGATTGGGGGGTGAGAGGACCATTCATACCAGGATTGGGGGATGAGGGGTACCATGCATATCAGGATTGGGGGATGAGGGGTACCATGCATACCAGGATAGGGGTGTGAGGGGACCATGCATACCAGGATTGGGGGTGAGGGGGCCAAGCATACCAGGATTGGAGGGTGAGGGGGCCATGCATACCAGGCTTGGGCGGTGAGGGGTACCATGCATACCAGGATAGGGGGGGTGAGGAGACCATGCATACCAGGATAGGGGGGTGAGGAGACCATGTATACCAGCATAGCGGGGGGTGAGGGGACCATGCATACCAGTATTGGGGGATGAGGGGTACCATGCATACCAGGATTGGGGGATGAGGGGTACCATGCATACCAGGATTGAGGGATGAGGGGTACCATGCATACCAGGATTGAGGGATGAGGGGTACCATGCATACCAGGATTGAGGGATGAGGGGTACAATGCATACCAGGATTGGGGGGGTGAGGGGACCATGTATACCAGGATTGGGGGGGTACCTTGCATACCAGGATAGGAATGAGGGGTGCCATGTGTACCAGGATAGGAGGGTGGCAGCACATAGCAGGATACGAGCCATATGCCAATGAAAATGCTCGCCACCCGGGCGTAGAACGGGTTCATAGCTAATATATATATATATATATATATATATATATATAAATACAATTAGTCTAATGTTGGTTCTAAATTATGGACATATATTTATTTAATAAATGATTATTTCAAGGAACAAAATGGTGTGGGGTCCCCCTATTATTTTTAGACAGCAACACTATACTACGGTAATTGTATTTGTCACTGACATATATATATATATATATATATATATATATATGGTATTATATTTTGATTATATTTATATTATATATGATATCTTATGTATATTTATTCTATGTGTATACATGTATTATATCTTTAGTATTAGAGCATGTCAGTGTGATTTTACTGTCTAACCGCATATGACTTGCCGGCCTATCTATCTATTATAAATACATATATACGTGTCAGTGACACACACACACATATATATGTATTTATATTAGATAGATCGCTAGATAGATAGATAAGCCGGCAATTCATATGCGGCTAGACAGTAAAATCACACTGACAGCTCAGAAAAGAATAGATAGAATAGATATATACACATAGAATACATAGATATATACATGTCAGTGACACACACACATATATATCTGTGTTGTCTATGTGTATATATCTATACTATCTATTGTATTCTAACATGTCTGTGTGATTATATAGTAGCCGCATATGAATTGTCGGCTTTTTTCAAAGGACACCGATGCGTATCAATCGGACAGCACTTGCATAGTGCGAGTACTGTCAGATTTTTGATCGCACCCATTGACTTGCATTGGCGATTTTCACCTGAAAATCGCAGCACATCGCAGCATGCTGCGATTTTTTTCTCAGTCCGATTTCGGCTGAGAAAAAGATCGCAAATGAGATGTCACCCATTGAAAAACGTTGGTCAGAGTGCAATCCGATTTTTAATCGGATTGCACTCATCCGATTTTCACACCAGTGAGTATGAGCCCTTAGACAAAACCCTTGATGAAAGCATTCACTGCAATGAGCAGATTGAGTCACTTTAGGCTCCCTCTGGCCCAGAGATGTAGCTAGTGTTTTGGTTCAGGGGGGGCGAAACTTCTGAGTGGGCCCCGAACTAGGTAACTGTGATTACAACTCGGTGACGCACCCTAATAGTGGATGTAGGAGATGACTGCGCTGTTACTGAAAATAATCCCTACATAAAGACCAACATGGATATTACCGCAATATGGTCAGTGGTAAATACCAGTCCTACAAAACATATGTGATTACTGCACAGGTATAGTTGGTGTCTTACCGCTGACGTTCTTTCTGATGGAATCGGTCACTTTTCACGTCTTTTCCATCTGGCCCAGACCGAGATGACAACTCCTCCAGCCACGACACTGCTACAGAGAATACAACAATGACACGTTTCGCTTCTCATATTCCACCATGTATCCCCAACCTGCACAAACCCCTCATCCTGCTGATACCCCAATACTGAACCGCTGCTGCTGTATGTGTCCCTATTACTGCACCTGATACCCCAATGCTGAGCCGCTGCTGCTGTATGTGTTCTTATTACTGCACCTGATATCACAATGCTGAGCCGCTGCTGCCGTATGTGTCCCTATTACTGCACCTGATACTCCAATACTGTGTCGCTGCTGCCGTATGTGTCCCTATTACTGCACCTGATACTCCAATACTGTGTCGCTGCTGCCGTATGTGTCCCTATTACTGCACCTGATACCCCAATGCTGAGCCGCTGCTGCCGTATGTGTCCCTATTACTGCACCTGATACCCCAATGCTGAGCCGCTGCTGCTGTATGTGTTCTTATTACTGCACCTGATATCACAATGCTGAGCCGCTGCTGCCATATGTGTCCCTATTACTGCACCTGATACCCCAATGCTGAGCCGCTGCTGCTGTATGTGTCCCTATTACTGCACCTGATACTCCAATACTGTGTCACTGCTGCCATATGTGTCCCTATTACTGCACCCGATACCCCAATACTGAGCCGCTGCTGCCGTATATGTCCCTATTACTGCACTTGATACCCCAATACTGAGCCTCTGCTGCCATATGTGTCCCTATTACTGCACCTGATACCCCAATGCTGAGCCGCTGCTGCTGTATATGTCCCTATTACTGCACTTGATACCCCAATGCTGAGCTGCTGCTGCTGTATGTGTCCCTATTACTGCACTTGATACCCCAATACTGAGCCTCTGCTGCCGTATGTGTCCCTATTACTGCACTTGATACCCCAATGCTGAGCTGTTGCTGCCATATGTGTCCCAATTACTACACCTGATACCCCAATACTGAGCCACTGCTGCCGTATGTGCCCCTATTACTGCACCTGATACCCCAATACTGAGCCTCTGCTGCCGTATGTGTCCTTATTACAGCACCTGATACCCCCTATACACACACGGCTCTGCTCCACACCCCCTATACACATGCGGCTCTGTTCCGTACATCTTGTACACATACAGCTCTCCGTAAACTTTGTACACACGCAGCTCTGTTCCGTACACCTTGTGCACACGCACCTCTGCTACGTACACGCTGTACTCACACACCTCTGCTACGTACACGCTGTACACATGCGCTTCTGCTACGTACACGCTGTACAAATGTGCCTCTGCTACGTACACGCTGTACAAATGTGGCTCCGCTCCGTACACCTTGTACACACCTGGCTCCGCTCCGTGCACTTGTACACATGCGGCTCTGCTCCGTACACCTTGTACACATGCGGCTCTGCTCCCTACACCCCGTACACATGCGGCTCTGCTCCCTACACCCCGTACACGTGCGGCTCTGCTCCGTACACGCTGTACACATGCGGCTCTGCTCCGTACACGCTGTACACACGCGGCTCTGCTCCTCACACCCCGTACACATGCGGCTCCGCACCATACACCTTGTACACATTCATCTCCAATCCGTACACATTGCACACACGGCTCCACTCCGTACACACACGGCTCTGCTCCGTACATCCCGTACACACACGGCTCTGCTCTGTACACCCCGACCTGTACACACTTGGCTCCGCTCCGTACACAAATGGCTCCACTCACCCCATACACACGCGGCTCCGCCCCTCCGTTCACCTCATACATGCATATCTCTGCTCCGTACACCTTCTACACACACGGCTCCGCTCTCTACACCTCATACACACACAGCTCTGCTACATCCACCCTGTAAACCCCTCCTGAGCCCACACAGAAACTTACTTCACCTCATCCAGCACCATGACAACCAGCACAGCAGAGCGCTGTAGCAGTTGAAGCCCTGATCATGTGACCCCCTGACTCCGCCCCTCCCGTGACCTCATCACAGGTCCTGTGTGCACAGAATAGCCCAGGACGACATTGCTGGCTGTGAGGTGGGGGGCGCACTGCTGGCACCGGGGCCCTCCACCGCCTTCTCAGGGCCCATAGCGGCTGGGCGGCAGAGTAGGGAGATCGACTCTCCCTGCTCTGCCGCAGAATGTAACTGTATGGGCGCGCTGCACACGCCGATACAGTTACAGTAGTGTAGCTCTGGTGGGCCCCCTCAGAGCTCGGGGCCCGGGGCCACCGCCCCCTCTGCCCCCCCGGTAGCTACGCTACTGCTCTGGCCGCTTTCCTGGTGGTGTACTATCTTTTGCAGCATACACAATGTTCCGTCGATCACAGTTTTGGTTACCTTTAAAAAGACAAACACTAGTGGAGCAAACTCAGACAGATAAAACCTAAGATAAAAATAAAAATCTACATATAACCTGCTGTTAAGTATGTAAAAAATTAGAGACCATGTCACCCCAAATAGTTAATAAATAACATTTCTCACATGTCTACTTTACATGAGCACAATTTTTGAACAATTTTTTTTGTTATGAAGTTATAAGGGTTAGAAGTTGACCAGCAATTTCTCCTTTTTCCAATAAAATTTACAAAACCATTTTTTTCTGAACCATATTACATTTGAAGTAACTTTGAGGGGCCAATATGACTGGAAATACCCTCAAATTATACCATTCTATAAACTGCACCCCTCAAGATGCTCAAAACCACATTCAAGAGGTTTATTAACCCTTCAGGTGCTTCAAATGAATTAATGGAAGGAAAAAATGAACATTTAAATTTTTTTCACAAAAATTTTATTTTAGACCCTATTTTTTATTTTTGCAAGGGTAACAGAAAAAAATGGATCCCAAAATTTGTTGTGCAATTTCTCCTGAGATGCCCAATATGGTGGGGAAAATCACTGTTTGGGCACACTGCAGAGCTTGGAAGGAAAGGAGCACCATTAGATTTTTTGAATGTAAAATGTTCTGGAATAATTTGCGGACGCCATGTCGTATTTGCAGAGCCCTGGATGTGCCTAAACAGTGGAAAACGCTCACAAGTGACACCATTTTGGAAATTAGACCCCTCGATGAACTCGTATAGATGTGTGGTGAGTACCTTAAACCCCCAGGTGCTTCACAGAAGTTTATAATGTTGAGCCATGAAAATGATAAAAATCTAATTTTTCATACACAAATCATTTTTATAACCAAATGTTGCATTTTCATAAGGGTAATAGGAGAAATTGCACCATACAATTTGTTGTTTATTTTCTCCTGAATGCGTCAATACTAGAGTTGAGCGACTTTTGGTTTTTTAGGGTCGCGTTTCGTTTCGTGAAACCCGACTTTTCCAAAAGTCGGGTCGAGCAAGATCGTCCGATTATAGGGAAAAGTCGGGGTCGTCCCGAAACACGAAACCCAATGTAAGTCAATGGGGAATAAAAGTCGGCAGTGAGAGGAGGACAGGAAACACACCTACAGTGCCCATTTGAATGCCAAAAGCATCAATTCTTCTTACTTAAGCTTGTGAACCTTAATTAACTTCATAATACAAGTTACGCAATGAAAAATGGGGGTTATTTGGCTACAAACTGTGGGGGGGGAGGGCTGGCTCCAGGTTTTCATGTGCCCTGGGCGAAAGAGCGCCCCTTTAACACATACCACAACTCATCATGCTCCGATACGGCAGAGAAATAGCGGTATAGTCCAATGAAAAATACCTCACTTTTTACATCTCATGACGAGGCCCATCTATTTCTCCATACAGAATCATTGGTCCCATATAATGTTTAAAACAGTATATGATGAGCTCCACATAATGCTACAGTATATGTTGGTCCCCATGGATGAAGCTCCACTGTTTTATGGGCCCAAATAATGCTCCAAACATAATGGGCCCCATTTCTAATGCTCTAGTGTATAATGGGCCCTGTAAATGCTGCTCCAGTGTCTGATGTCCACCTTTGGAATGTTCCAGTGTATGGTGGGCCCCATCTATCATTCTCCAGAGTATAGTGCTCCCCAAAAATTGCTGTCCCAACATTGAAAACAATCAAATAAGTCTCCTCGCTAGGGAATCCCTGTACTTGTCTGGACAGGTGCTGTAGCTTGCTTAACAGCTCGCCAGCCGTTCTCACGCCCAGTATGGATTACACGTGATTGCACAAAGGTGAGAAAGGGTACCGTATCCCCAGATAACATGTATGGATAGCGTACACATTCAAAATATATGTCTCAGGAGGCAGGCTCAGACGGTGTTAGGCCCAGTATGGATTGCACGTGATTGCACAAAGGTTAGAAAGGGTACCGTATCCCCGGATAACATGTATGGATAGCGTACACATTCAAAATATATGTCTATACAGCATGAGGCAGGCTCAGACGGTGTTAGGCCCAGTATGGATTGCACGTGATTGCACAAAAGTTAGAAAGGGTACCGTATCCCTGGATAACATGTATGGATAGCGTACACATTCAAAATATATGTCTATACAGCATGAGGCAGGCTCAGACGGTGTTAGGCCCAGTATGGATTGCACGTGATTGCACAAAGGTTAGAAAGGGTACCGTATCCCCAGATAACATGTATGGATAGCGTACACATTCAAAATATATGTCTCAGGAGGCAGGCTCAGACGGTGTTAGGCTCAGTATGGATTGCACGTGATTGCACAAAGGTTAGAAAGGGTACCGTATCACCGGATAACATGTATGGATAGCGTACACATTCAAAATATATGTCTATACAGCATGAGGCAGGATCAGACGGTGTTAGGCCCAGTATGGATTGCACGTGATTGCACAAAGGTTAGAAAGGGTACCGTATCACCGGATAACATGTATGGATAGCGTACACATTCAAAATATATGTCTATACAGCATGAGGCAGGCTCAGACGGTGTTAGGCCCAGTATGGATTGCACGTGATTGCACAAAGGTTAGAAAGGGTACCGTATCACCGGATAACATGTATGGATAGCGTACACATTCAAAATATATGTCTATACAGCATGAGGCAGGCTCAGACGGCATAATCTGACATGTGGGCCAATGTTCCCGGTGTCAATGATGCACTGCGAGTGCTGGGTGGAGGAGCACTTTCTGGCAAATCCACATCCCTCCAGTCACGCACAAACCCTGTACCAGACCTTGCCACGCCAACATTTTCACTTGCCCCACGAGATGCATCCTCCTCCCCTAAGTAATCATCCCCATCATCATCCTCCTCCTCCTCTTCTTCCTCCACCTCGTCCAGGAGAGGTCCCTGAGCAGACAATGGCTGAATGTCATCAAGGATTCCCTCCTCCTCTTCCTCCTCATCAACATTGGCTGCAGACGCCTGCTCCTTAAGGTGCGTCAAAGTTTGCATGAGCAGACGCATAAGTGGGATGCTCATGCTTAGGATGGCGTCGTCTGCGCTTACCAGCCGTGTGCATTCCTCAAAACACTGAAGGACTTTACAAAGGTCTTTCAGCTTCGACCACTGCACACCTGTCAACTCCATGTCTGCTCTCAAAGTGCCTGGCCGTGTATCCTCCCACAAATGCATTATGGCCTGCCTCTGCTCGCACAGCCGCTCCACCATGTGCAGGGTGGAGTTCCACCTTGTTGCAATGTCGATAATGAGGCGGTGGTTGGGAAGGTGGAGCAATCGCTGCAGCTTCTGCATACGAACGGAGTGTACAGGCGACCGGCGGATGTGCGCGCACAGTCTTCGCACCTTCTGGAGCAGGGCTGTTAACTCCGGATAATTTTTGAGGAAGCACTGCACCACCAGGTTCAAGGTGTGAGCCAAGCAAGGAATGTGGCTGAGTTTTGAAAGGGCTATGGCTGCCACAAAATTCCAGCCGTTATCACTAACTACCTTGCCTGCCTCAAGATGTACACTGCCCAGCCATGACTCAGTTTGTCGCTTCAAGTACTCGGCCAGCACCTCGGCGGTGTGTCTGTCGCCCAAACACATCATCTGCAACACAGCCTGCTGACGCTTTCCACTAGCTGCTCGATAGGGGGACACATCGTGTGCAACAGTGGCAGCTGCAGATGGAGTGCTCGTACGACTGCGCTCTGTGGACGAGCTTTCGCTTCTGGAGGAGGAGGAGGAGGAGGAGGGTCGAACGCCTACAGCCAACTCTTTCCTATACTGTGGGCTAGGCAGCACTGTCCCACCACCGCTGTCCCCTGTCGACCCTGCATCCACCACATTAACCCAGTGCGCAGTGATGGATACGTAACTGCCCTGGCCATGCCGACTGGACCATGCATCAGTTGTGAGGTGCACCTTTCCGCTCACTGACTGCTTGAGTGCATGGACAATGCGGTCTTTCACATGATGGTGGAGGGCTGGGATGGCTTTGCGAGAGAAGAAGTGGCGACTGGGTAGGTCATAGCGTGGTACTGCATAGGCCATGAGTTCGCGGAAAGCTGTGCTTTCCACCAACCGAAAGGGCATCATCTCAAACGAGATTAGTTTGGCAATGTGGGCGTTCAAACCCAGTGTACGCGGATGAGAGACTGAGTACTTTCTTGACCTACTCATAGTGTCTGGGAGGGTGAGCTGGACTTGAGAGCTGCATATGGTGGAAGTAGCAGTGGACAGGGTGGACTGAGAGAGGGCTGATGATGGTGATGGAGTTGGTGTTCTTTCTGATGGCCTAGAATCAGTCTTTCGTTGATATAACAGTGGGATTCCCTGACTGCTGTGGTCTTGCAACGACACCTCAACATTTGCTGCTGTGCTAACCGGTGGGCTTACAGTGGGGGAAACAATGTAGCGTTGCTGACTACCTTCGTTGTGATCAGTTGCACATGTGGCACTTGAGGTTTGGTGTTGTGTCCACGCTTGCAAGTGCATGCTGGTTAAATGTCTAAGCATGCAACTGGTATTCAAATTTTTCAGATTTTTCCCTCGGCTAAAGGTCTTTGCGCACTTCTTACAGATAACCTTGGCCTGATCATGAGGATTTTGTTCAAAAAAGTGCCACACTGCACTCTTCCTACTTTGGCAGACATTTCGCGGCCTAGCACGCTGTGATCTTTTGACCCTCTGGACAAGCTGTCCAGCAACTCTTTTGATTTTTGGAACCTGTCTTTGGAGTGCTCCGGGCCTGCCAGATAACAGCTGTTGCGATGTCGATGTCTGCTGTGGATGCTCCTCATCTGAGCTATTGGAAGCAGCACCCTCTTCCCCCAATGGATGCCAATCTGGGTCAACAACTGGGTCATCCATCACCTCCTCTTCTATGTCATGTGCACCTTCCTCTGTGTCACCGTGTATGGTGGTATAGTGTGCGGGAAGGGGCACCTGAGTCTCATCAGGGTCAGAATCTGGCTCTGTACACTGCGAGGACAATGTAGTGCTCTGAGTGAATGTACCAGCAGAATCATCCATCAGCGGCTGTGCATCAGTGCACTCCATGTCAGATTCATCTTGGCCTGGGTAATTCACCATTTCACTTGATAATCCAGGCATGGTATGTGAAAACAGCTCCATGGAGTAATCAGTAGTATGGCCTGCGTCATCCTTCAATCTTGGTTGGGGTGAAGGACACAAGGAAAGGTGTGGTTCATGAACATGAGCCTCCAATGACGACTCAGTGCTTTTACTTTTTACAACTGAAGAAGAGGAGGCGATAGAGCTGGAGGCTGAGTCAGCAATGTAAGACAAAAATTTTTCCTGATGCTCTGGCTTTAAAAGCGGTTTGCCAACTCCTAGAAAACTAAGCGTTCGAGGCCTTATGTAGCCAGACGATGACGCAGGGTCAGCACCTCCTGCATTCGGTCCTATTTTGCTCTTGCCACTACCATCAGATCCACCACCAACACCATCATTACCAGCTGCCAACCCCCGCCCAATTCCACGGCCTCTTCCACCAGCCTTCCTCATTTTTGGTAGAAATGTAGACAAAATCCAACAAACTATATAGTAATGTAAAACAAGGTACAAGGTGTCTATAGGACAGGGGAGATTTTGAATATCTGCACACACTTTTGGACAGTGGACACTTTTGGATTGTGTGAGGCCCACTGTTATCTCAGCGCTATGTGACAGGCTCGATGGCACTGCTGTGACCTAAGTGACTAGAGGATAAGGGAGATTTTGAATATCTGCACACACTTTTGGACAGTGGACACTTTTGGATTGTGTGAGGCCCACTGATATCTCAGCGCTATGTGACAGGCTCGATGGCACTGCTGTGACAAAAGTGACTAGAGGATAAGGGAGATTTTGAATATCTGCACACACTTTTGGACACTGGACACTTTTGGATTGTGTGAGGCCCACTGATATCTCAGCGCTATGTGACAGGCTCGATGGCACTGCTGTGACCTAAGTGACTAGAGGATAAGGGAGATTTTGAATATCTGCACACACTTTTGGACACTGGACACTTTTGGATTGTGTGAGGCCCACTGATATCTGAGTGCTATGTGACAGGCTCGATGGCACTGCTGTGACAAAAGTGACTAGAGGATAAGGGAGATTTTGAATATCTGCACACACTTTTGGACACTGGACACTTTTGGATTGTGTGAGGCCCACTGATATCTCAGCGCTATGTGACAGGCTCGATGGCACTGCTGTGACAAAAGTGACTAGAGGATAAGGGAGATTTTGAATATCTGCACACACTTTTGGACACTGGACACTTTTGGATTGTGTGAGGCCCACTGATATCTCAGCGCTATGTGACAGGCTCGATGGCACTGCTGTGACCTAAGTGACTAGAGGATAAGGGAGATTTTGAATATCTGCACACACTTTTGGACACTGGACACTTTTGGATTGTGTGAGGCCCACTGATATCTCAGCGCTATGTGACAGGCTCGATGGCACTGCTGTGACAAAAGTGACTAGAGGATAAGGGAGATTTTGAATATCTGCACACACTTTTGGACAGTGGACACTTTTGGATTGTGTGAGGCCCACTGTTATCTCAGCGCTATGTGACAGGCTCGATGGCACTGCTGTGACCTAAGTGACTAGAGGATAAGGGAGATTTTGAATATCTGCACACACTTTTGGACACTGGACACTTTTGGATTGTGTGAGGCCCACTGATATCTCAGCGCTATGTGACAGGCTCGATGGCACTGCTGTGACAAAAGTGACTAGAGGATAAGGGAGATTTTGAATATCTGCACACACTTTTGGACACTGGACACTTTTGGATTGTGTGAGGCCCACTGATATCTCAGCGCTATGTGACAGGCTCGATGGCACTGCTGTGACAAAAGTGACTAGAGGATAAGGGAGATTTTGAATATCTGCACACACTTTTGGACAGTGGACACTTTTGGATTGTGTGAGGCCCACTGATATCTCAGCGCTATGTAACAGGCTCGATGGCACTGCTGTGACAAAAGTGACTAGAGGATAAGGGAGATTTTGAATATCTGCACACACTTTTGGACAGTGGACACTTTTGGATTGTGTGAGGCCCACTGTTATCTCAGCGCTATGTGACAGGCTCGATGGCACTGCTGTGACCTAAGTGACTAGAGGATAAGGGAGATTTTGAATATCTGCACACACTTTTGGACAGTGGACACTTTTGGATTGTGTGAGGCCCACTGTTATCTCAGCGCTATGTGACAGGCTCGATGGCACTGCTGTGACCTAAGTGACTAGAGGATAAGGGAGATTTTGAATATCTGCACACACTTTTGGACACTGGACACTTTTGGATTGTGTGAGGCCCACTGTTATCTCAGCGCTATGTGACAGGCTCGATGGCACTGCTGTGACAAAAGTGACTAGAGGATAAGGGAGATTTTGAATATCTGCACACACTTTTGGACACTGGACACTTTTGGATTGTGTGAGGCCCACTGATATCTCAGCTCTATGTGACAGGCTCGATGGCACTGCTGTGACAAAAGTGACTAGAGGATAAGGGAGATTTTGAATATCTGCACACACTTTTGGACACTGGACACTTTTGGATTGTGTGAGGCCCACTGATATCTCAGCGCTATGTGACAGGCTCGATGGCACTGCTGTGACAAAAGTGACTAGAGGATAAGGGAGATTTTGAATATCTGCACACACTTTTGGACACTGGACACTTTTGGATTGTGTGAGGCCCACTGATATCTCAGCGCTATGTGACAGGCTCGATGGCAGTGCTGTGACAAAAGTGACTAGAGGATAAGGGAGATTTTGAATATCTGCACACACTTTTGGACAGTGGACACTTTTGAATTGTGTGAGGCCCACTGTTATCTCAGCGCTATGTGACAGGCTCGATGGCACTGCTGTGACCTAAGTGACTAGAGGATAAGGGAGATTTTGAATATCTGCACACACTTTTGGACACTGGACACTTTTGGATTGTGTGAGGCCCACTGATATCTCAGCGCTATGTGACAGGCTCGATGGCACTGCTGTGACAAAAGTGACTAGAGGATAAGGGAGATTTTGAATATCTGCACACACTTTTGGACACTGGACATTTTTGGATTGTGTGAGGCCCACTGATATCTCAGCGCTATGTGACAGGCTCGATGGCACTGCTGTGACAAAAGTGACTAGAGGATAAGGGAGATTTTGAATATCTGCACACACTTTTGGACACTGGACACTTTTGGATTGTGTGAGGCCCACTGATATCTGAGCGCTATGTGACAGGCTCGATGGCACTGCTGTGACAAAAGTGACTAGAGGATAAGGGAGATTTTGAATATCTGCACACACTTTTGGACACTGGACACTTTTGGATTGTGTGAGGCCCACTGATATCTCAGCGCTATGTGACAGGCTCGATGGCACTGCTGTGACAAAAGTGACTAGAGGATAAGGGAGATTTTGAATATCTGCACACACTTTTGGACAGTGGACACTTTTGGATTGTGTGAGGCCCACTGTTATCTCAGCGCTATGTGACAGGCTCGATGGCACTGCTGTGACCTAAGTGACTAGAGGATAAGGGAGATTTTGAATATCTGCACACACTTTTGGACACTGGACACTTTTGGATTGTGTGAGGCCCACTGATATCTCAGCGCTATGTGACAGGCTCGATGGCACTGCTGTGACAAAAGTGACTAGAGGATAAGGGAGATTTTGAATATCTGCACACACTTTTGGACACTGGACACTTTTGGATTGTGTGAGGCCCACTGATATCTCAGCGCTATGTGACAGGCTCGATGGCACTGCTGTGACAAAAGTGACTAGAGGATAAGGGAGATTTTGAATATCTGCACACACTTTTGGACACTGGACACTTTTGGATTGTGTGAGGCCCACTGATATCTCAGCGCTATGTGACAGGCTCGATGGCACTGCTGTGACAAAAGTGACTAGAGGATAAGGGAGATTTTGAATATCTGCACACACTTTTGGACAGTGGACACTTTTGGATTGTGTGAGGCCCACTGTTATCTCAGCGCTATGTGACAGGCTCGATGGCACTGCTGTGACCTAAGTGACTAGAGGATAAGGGAGATTTTGAATATCTGCACACACTTTTGGACACTGGACACTTTTGGATTGTGTGAGGCCCACTGATATCTCAGCGCTATGTGACAGGCTCGATGGCACTGCTGTGACAAAAGTGACTAGAGGATAAGGGAGATTTTGAATATCTGCACACACTTTTGGACACTGGACATTTTTGGATTGTGTGAGGCCCACTGATATCTCAGCGCTATGTGACAGGCTCGATGGCACTGCTGTGACAAAAGTGACTAGAGGATAAGGGAGATTTTGAATATCTGCACACACTTTTGGACACTGGACACTTTTGCATTGTGTGAGGCCCACTGATATCTGAGCGCTATGTGACAGGCTCGATGGCACTGCTGTGACAAAAGTGACTAGAGGATAAGGGAGATTTTGAATATCTGCACACACTTTTGGACACTGGACACTTTTGGATTGTGTGAGGCCCACTGATATCTCAGCGCTATGTGACAGGCTCGATGGCACTGCTGTGACAAAAGTGACTAGAGGATAAGGGAGATTTTGAATATCTGCACACACTTTTGGACAGTGGACACTTTTGGATTGTGTGAGGCCCACTGTTATCTCAGCGCTATGTGACAGGCTCGATGGCACTGCTGTGACCTAAGTGACTAGAGGATAAGGGAGATTTTGAATATCTGCACACACTTTTGGACACTGGACACTTTTGGATTGTGTGAGGCCCACTGATATCTCAGCGCTATGTGACAGGCTCGATGGCACTGCTGTGACAAAAGTGACTAGAGGATAAGGGAGATTTTGAATATCTGGACACACTTTTGGACACTGGACACTTTTGGTTTTGTGTGAGGCCCAATGAATATCTGAGCGCTATGTGACAGGCTCGATGGCACAGCTGTGACCAAAGTGACTAGAGGATAAGGGAGATTGGATTGCTTTTAAAAAAGCAGTTTGCGGAGCAGTGGGTAAACAGCAATGCCAGCCTGTCAGGAAGCCTTAAATGGCAGCCCAACAACCAACACCACTGATACACCACTATATAGCCTCCCCTTGCACTGCACACACAGTGACTGGTGTGTTGTGCAGGCCAAATTGCTATCAGCAGCAGAAGCAGTTTTTTTTTCTTCTCAGCAGGACAAAAAAAAAAAATTGGGATTGCTTAAGCAGTTTGAGGCCCCATGAATATCTGAGCGCTATGTGACAGGCTCGATGGCGCAGCTGTGACCAAAGTGACTAGAGGATAAGGGAGATTGGATTGCTTTTAAAAATGCATTTTGCGGAGCAGTGGGTAAACAGCAATGCCAGCCTTAGAAGGCAGCCCAACAACCAACACCACTGATACACCACTATATAGCCTCCCCTTGCACTGCACACACAGTGACTGGTGTGTTGTGCAGGCCAAATCGCTAGCAGCAGAAGCAGTTTTTTTGTCTTCTTCCCTGCCTAACGCTCTCCCTACAGAATCAGCAGCAACCTCTCCCTATGCTAAGATCGGCAGAAGTAAGATGGCGGTCGGCGTGCACGCCCTTTTATACCCCCTGTGACGCCCACCAAAGCAAGCCAATCACTTGCATGCCCTTCTGAAAGATGGTGGTGACCCGTGCCTATGTCATCACGTTGCCCACAGTGTCCGTGGATCCTGACTGGCTGAAAAAGAGCGCAAAACAAACTTTTGAAACGCGACTTTGGCGCGTAAGTCGCCGACCTCGTGGCCGACCTCATCCTAGGGTCGGGTTTCGTTTCATGAAACCCGACTTTGCCAAAAGTCGGCGACTTTTGAATTTTTTCGACCCGTTTCGCTCAACTCTAGTCAATACCCCATTTGTGGAGGAAACTACTGTTTTTGGTGCTCAGCAGGTCTCGGAATGTAAGGAGTGCTATTAGACTTATTAAATGTAAAACTTGCTGGTATATTTATCAGACTCCATGTCGTGTTTGGAGAGCTCCTGATGTTCCTAAGCAGTGGAAACACTCGTAAGTAGAGTTGAACGACTTTAGTCGGATCGGGTTTCATGAAACAAAATTCGTTTCAGATGAAACTGGTCCGACTAGGGCAAAAAAGGTCGGAGTTTTGTTGGAAACCCGACCCCAATGCAAGTCAATGGGAAATAAAAGTCGGCATTGAGTGGATGAATTTCATCCGCTCAATGCCGACTTTTATTTCCCATTGACTTGCATTGGGGTCGGGTTTCCGACGAAACTCCGACCTTTTTTGCCCTAGTCGGACCAGTTTCATCTGAAACGAATTTTGTTTCATGAAACCCGATCCGACTAAAGTCGCTCAACTCTACTCGTAAGTGACACCATTTTGGAAACTAGACCACACAGGCAACTTATCTACCCATAGGGAACTTATCTAGATGTGTGGTGAGCACTTTGAACCCACAGGTGTTTCACAAAAGTTTAGCTGTAAAAATAAGTCACATTTCTCCTACAAAAATGTTCTTTTGTCCCCAATTTTTTTATTTCCACATGAGTAACAGGAGAAATGCACAATGCAATTTGTTGTCCAATGTCTCCTGATTACACCGATACCCAATATGTGCAGGAAAACTACTATTTGTACACACGGCAGTGCTTGGAATGGAAGTAGCATCATTTGACTTTTTGAATGTAAAATTTGCTGGAATCATTAGCGGACGCCATGTTGAGTTTGGAGAGCCCCTGATGTACCTAAAAACTGGAAATCCTGCACAAGAGACCTCATTTTAGAAAACAGACCACTCAAAGAATGTATCTAGATGTGTTGTGAGTGCCTTGAACCCCATGGTGCTTCATAGAAGCTTTTAATGTTGCGCCATGGAAATTAAACAAATCAGATTTTTCCCAAAAAAGTATTTTTAGCCCAAAATTTATTTTCACAAGGGTAACAGGAGAATACAAACCACAAAATTTGTTGTGCAATTTCTCCTGATAATGCAGATATCCTATATTTTGGTAAAAGCTACTATTTGGGTGTACATCAGTGCTCAGAATGGATGGAGGGTCTTTTTGCAATGAAGATTTTGATGGAATTTTCTGTGGGTGTCATGTCGTGTTTGGAGAGCCTCTAATGTGCCTACACACTGGGAACCCCCTACAAGTCACACCATTTTGGAAACTAGACCCCTCAGTGAATTTATTTAGATGTGTGGTGAGCACCTTGAACACTCAGGTGCTTCACAGAAGTTTATAATGTTGAGCCATGAAAATAAAAGAAATCTAATTTTTTCCCACATAAATGTTCTTTTAGCCTCACATATTTTTATTTCACTAGGGTAGCAGGGGAAAAATGGATCCCAAAATTTGTTTTTCAATTTCGTACACCAATACCCCATATGTGGTCAAAAACTATTTTTGACGCACAGTTTAATGCTCAGAAAGTAAGAAGCACCATATTGGAATTCAGATTGTGCATGACTGGTTTGAGGGTGCCATGTCACATTGGTAGAGCCCTGAGGTGCCAGCACAGCAGAAACCTCATAAGTGACCCATTTTTACAAACTACACCACTCAATGAATTGATCTACGTGTGTAGTGATCATATTTACACCACGAGTGTTTCCAAAATGTTATACCAGTGGGCAGAGAATAAGAAATAGACATGAACATCATCGAGCATGTTTGTGGTAGGATGAAAGAGGAAGCTTGGAAGACAAAACCAAAGAATCTAAATGAACTCTGGGAGGCATGTAACATAGTAACATACTGTAGTTATTAAGGTTGAAGGAAGACTTTAAGGTAGGAACCACTATATGCACAAAATAACAAATCCCCTACAGAATCTGTAAAGTATTGTTTGGTACCAGAGGTTTAGCAAGAACCATATGGTAAAGTCCATAGTGTATAAGTACGGAACTTCCTCATTTTTAGAAATCCTCCAATAAAATGATCATGCTTGTATCACCAACATAAATCTAATATATAAAGCTCAAGTGTGTGTGTGTATGTGTGTGTGTATGTCCGGGATAGGCATCCACACCGTCGCAGCTACAGCCACAAAATTTGGCACAGTCACACGTCAGGACCCCGAGAGTGTCCTAAGCTATGTTGTGAGGTGAAATTTTAACCCCGTGCGATCCAATTCAACAAACCATTTTGCCCCTATCTACATACTGGGGAAAAAGTGTGTGCGTATCAAGCTCCGCCCCTCATTATGATGTCACAATGGTTGTCATGGCAACGCTGATATCATCATAGGTTGCAAGCCCCGCCGCTCATTATGATGTCATAATGGTTGACTATGGGATGGAAGATGTGTGATGGGTATATGGGCACTGGACTATGGGATGGAGGATATGAATGACTGGTATATGGGCACGGGACTATAGAATGGCGGATATGTGTGATGCGTATATGGGCACAGGACTATGGGATGGAGGATATGTATGATGGGTATATGGGCATTGGACTATGAGATGAAGGATGTGTGATGGGTATATGGGCATGGGACTATGGGATGGAGGATATGTATGATGGGTATATGGGCACTTGACTATGGGATGGAGAATATGTATGATGGGTATATGGGCATGGGACTATGGGATGGAGGATGTGTGATGGGTATATGGGCACTTGACTATGGGATGGAGAATATGTATGATGGGTATATGGACATGGGACTATGGGATGGAGGATGTGTGACGGGTATATGGGCACTGGACTATGGGATGGAGGATATGTATGATGGGTATATGGGCACGGAGCTATGGGATCATGGATATGTATGATGGGTATATGGGCACGGGACTATGGGATGGAGGATGTGTGATGGGTATATGGGCATAGGACTATGGGATGGAGGATGTGTGATGGGTATATGGGCACTCGACTATGGGATGGAGGATATGTATGATGGGTATATGGGCACGGGCCTATGGGATCGTGGCTATGTATGATGGGTATATGGGCACGGGACACTATGGGATGGAGGATAATTATAATTTGTTATAACTAACCACAGTTAGTTACTATGCCCGGGCAGCACTGGGCTCTTCAGCTAGTATAAGTAATATAAATGGAAGCCAAAGTTTTGTGTAGCAAGACAGTCATAAAAACAGTCAAAGTTAGATAAATGGTCAAAAAATGTTGTGAGTAATCAAATCCTAGAATTTTCAGATGACGTGACTTTTCAAGAACATTTGTGGGGTCCACACTGTGGGGTGTACAGATGTGGGTACATAGATGAGAATTTGTTGGAATACTAGTTTGGTATGTGATTGATCAAGTCCTAGAATTTTCAGATGACGTGACTTTTCAAGAACATTTGTGGGGTCCACACTGTGGGGTGTACAGATGTGGGTACATAGATGAGAATTTGTTGGAATAGTAGTTTGGTAAATGATTGATCAAGTCCTAGAATTAATTGTGAAATGGGGTAAAATGGGATCTACTATTGAAAATATTCTCTATTACCTGTTCCAAATTACTCTACTGGGGCCACTAAGCAGAAAATAAAAATTATAGTACCGGGAATCACTCCGTTTATCATGCTTCCTGCAAACTCGGCATCTTTTTTGAGGATACCTTTGGGTGAGAGTGATATTGACAGAGTGAGGAAAATGGTGCTCTGCAAGTCTCCGGGAATCTTCAGACTCAAAGGCTTCCCCCGGTGCCTTTGAAATTGGAGGAATTTAAGGGGTCCTTGGGACTTTTTATACAGGACAAAGCTGTGTATGTATCAGTTTGAATAAGGTAGATTGCCACCTTTTTGTACCAGGCCCTGGTCTTTAGCTTGGTATGGTTGAAGAACCTGGTCTGAAAAGTCAATGCCACCCTTCAATTTATTATAGTCTGTGACGCAGACAGGTTTTCCTTTGTCCCTGGTGGCACCCCTCTCTCTGACTGTCACAGTGGTGTCCGCATGCAGTGTGGTCAGCTTGTAGACGTCCGTCCTGTCATTCCACTTCACTGCAAGAAGTTGGTCACTTGCGAGTGAGAATGACGCCCCCTTCTCCAGACGTCTGGACACCAACTGTGACGGAAACCCCACTCTGTTTTTCCTGACTATCCCACAGGCCCCTGTATTTGCAGCGTGGTGGGATTTATATAGGGGGATGCTTGTGTAATAGTTGTTCATACACACATGGTACCCTTGATGGAGAAAAGGGCGTCATTAGCTCCCAGACAATTTTGCCTGGGATGCCAATTGTCTGGGGGCAATATGGGGGGGTTATTTGGTGGTCCCTACCTTCATAAACTAGGAAGGTGGAAGTGTACCCTGATGAGCTCTCACAAGTTTTGTATAATTTGATTCCGTATTTGGCACGCTTGGAGCGGATAAATTGACGGAATGACAGACGGCCCTTGTAGCTCATCATGGAATCGTCGACTGCCACATTTTCTCTGAGGTATAGGAAATTAGAAATTAAGTTTTTAGGGGGGAAATTTGGGGTCTCAATTTATTTAGGCGATCATAGTTGGGGTCAGTTCTTGGGGGGGCTTGAGAATTGTCAATGAAGTAGAGGAATCTCATCAGGGCTTCGTAACGGACTCAGGATATAACAGCTGCAAATACAGGGGTGCTGTGGACAGCTTTTGTTGTCCAGTAAGAGTGGAGAGTGTTTTTTTTTTTTTACTAAACCCATATTCAGGGTAAGGCCTAAAATTTTTTTATTTCGGGGACATTTGTGGTGATCCTGGAATGGGAATGAAAGGCGGTGTTTTTTTGGGAAATGTATTGTCGGGCATATTTGTTTGTTTGGTGGGCAATTAATTCTAGGACTTCGGGGCTAATGAATATTTGGAAAAAATCAATGCGGGTAAAATTGGCATCATTTACTCTTAATTCCAGGGACAGCAGAAAAATGGGGAATTTGAGGGGAAAATGAGGTATCAGTATATCACAGCGAGGGGGGTACTGTGGTACTTGGTCCTGCCTCTGAACCTTCAGCAGTGGTGACCGACTCTTCTACCATCGGGCTGGGGGATCCCGTGGAGGAAGATTCGTCGTCACTGTCTGAAAGCTGCTCAGCTTCAGAGGCAGATTCTGTTTCACTGCCAGAGCTGTCGGAGCAAAGCAGGCTATAAACTTGCTCCACGCTGAAAGTTCTGCGGGCCATTTTTTTTGTTTCCCTGCCTAATGAAAAACTAACTCTAATCTAACGCTAGTATTTTTTTTACTGTTAAAGCCTAACCCTAATATGTGTAACCCTAACCCTAATACATGTAACCTTAACCCTGACCCTAAACCTAACTGCAAAATTTTTTTTTTTTTTTTTTTAAATATATTTTTTTATAATCCCCTGACAATGAGGATGCAGGGATTATGGAGATTGGGGGTTGGTAAATTGTTTTTTTTTAAGCTTGCGGACGCAGTAATTATGTTTTTTGACTCTGACAGGGCAGAACTTCAACTGTAGTCTATCTCTCTTCTCTCCCAGAACAACTACAAGTACAGCCCAAGTGCTGGCATGTTTCTGAAATACTAGCTGAAGAGCCCGGCGTTGCCTGGGCATAGTAACCAACTGTGGTTAGTTATAACAAATTATAATGATTATATTGCACATAAAAACATTTCACATCATATATTCAACACTACAGATTTGCAACACAAATTAACTAAACGATTACCCAAGTATCCTCTCCTGTGTGATACTTTCTGCTGAGCTGTGTATCTAATCCTATCGTGTTACTGACTGTTCAGTCGTATATCTAGTCCAATCCTGTGTGATACTGACTGCTGAGCCGTGTATCTAACCCTATCCTGTGTGATACTGACTGCTGAGTCGTGTATCTAATCCTATCCTGTGTGATACTGACTGCTGAGCCATGTATCTAATCCTATCCTGTGTGTTACTGACTGCTCAGCCGTGTATCTAATCCTATCCTGTGTGATACTGACTGCTGAGCCGTGTATCTATTCCTCTCCTGTGAGATACTTTCTGCTGAGCTGTGTATCTAATCCTATCGTGTGTTACTGACTGCTGAGCAGTGTATCTAATCCTATCCTGTGTGATACTGACTGCTGAGCCGTGTATCTAATCCTATCCTGTGAGATACTGACTGCTGAGCCGTGTATCTAACCCTATCCTGTGTGATACTGAGTGCTGAGCTGTGTATCAAATCCTATCCTGTGTGATACTGACTGCTCTGCCGTGTATCTAATCCTCTCCTGTGTGATACTGACTGCTGAGCAGTGTATCTAATCCTATCCTGTGTGATACTGACTGCTGAGCTGTGTATCTATCCCTATCCTGTGTGATACTGACTGCTGAGCTGTGTATCTAAACCTATCCTGTGTGATACTGACTGCTGAGCAGTGTATCTAATCCTATCATGTGTGTTACTGACTGCTGAGCTGTGTATCTAATCATATCCTGTGTGATACTGACTGCTGAGCCGTGTATCTAAACCTATCCTGTGTGATAGTGACTGCTGTGCCGTGTATCTAAACCTATCCTGTGTGATACTGACTGCTGAGCCGTGTATCTAATCCTATTCTGTGTGATACTGACCGCTGAGCTGTGTATCTAATCCTATCCTGTGTGATACTGCCTGCTGAGCCATGTATCTAACCCTAACCTGTGTGATACTGACTGCTGAGCCATGTATCTAATCCTATCCTGTGTGATACTGACTGCTGAGCCGTGTACCTAATCTTATGTGTGTTACAGACTGCTCAGCCGTGTATCTAATCCTATCCTGTGTGATACTGCCTGCTGAGCTGTGTATCTAATCCTATCCTGTGTGATACTGACTGCTGAGCCATGTATCTAATCCTATTCTGTGTGATACTGACTGCTGATCTGTGTATCTAATCCTATTCTGTGTGATACTGTCTGCTGAGCTGTGTATCTAATCCTATTCTGTGTGATACTGTCTGCTGAGCTGTGTATCTAATCCTATCCTGTGTGATACTGACTGCTGAGCCGTGTATCTAATCCTATTCTGTGTGATACTGACTGCTGAGCCGTGTATCTAACCCTATCCTGTGTGATACTGACTGCTGAGCCGTGTACCTAATCCTATCATGTGTGTTACTGACTGCTCAGCTGTGTATCTAATCCTATCCTGTGTAATACTGACTGCTGAGCCGTGTATCTATTCCTCTCCTGTGTGATACTTTCTGCTGAGCTGTGTATCTAATCCTATCGTGTGTTACTGACTGCTGAGCAGTGTATCTAATCCTATCCTGTGTGATACTGTCTGCTGAGCCATGCATCTAACCCTAACCTGTGTGATACTGACTGCTGAGCCATGTATCTAATCTTATCCTGTGTGATACTGACTGCTGAGCCGTGTACCTAATCTTATCATGTGTGTTACAGACTGCTCAGCCGTGTATCTAATCCTATCCTGTGTGATACTGACTGCTGAGCCATGTATCTAATCCTATTCTGTGTGATACTGACTGCTGAGCCGTGTATCTAATCCTATTCTGTGTGATACTGACTGCTGAGCTGTGTATCTAACCCTATCCTGTGTGATACTGACTGCTGAGCCGTGTACCTAATCCTATCATGTGTGTTACTGACTGCTCAGCCGTGTATCTAATCCTATCCTGTGTAATACTGACTGCTGAGCCGTGTGTCTATTCCTCTCCTGTGTGATACTTTCTGTTGAGCTGTGTATCTAATCCTATCGTGTGTTAATGACTGCTGAGCAGTGTATCTAATCCTATCCTGTGTGATACTGACTGCTGAGCCGTGTATCTAATCCTATCCTGTGTGATACTGACTGCTGAGCAGTGTATCTAATCCTATCCTGTGTGATACTGACTGCTGAGCCGTGTATCTAATCCTATCCTGTGAGATACTGACTGCTGAGCCGTGTATCTAACCCTATCCTGTGTGATACTGACTGCTGAGCTGTGTATCAAATCCTATCCTGTGTGATACTGACTGCTGAGCAGTGTATCTAATCCTCTCCTGTGTGATACTGACTGCTGAGCAGTGTATCTAATCCTATCCTGTGTGATACTGACTGCTAAGCTGTGTTTCTATCCCTCTCCTGTGTGATACTGACTGCTGAGCTGTGTATCTAAACCTATCCTGTGTGATACTGACTGCTGAGCAGTGTATCTAATCCTATCATGTGTGTTACTGACTGCTGAGCTGTGTATCTAATCCTATCCTGTGTGATACTGACTGCTGAGCTGTGTATCTAAACCTATCCTGTGTGATACTGACTGCTGAGCCGTGTATCTAAACCTGTCATGTGTGATACTGACTGCTGAGCCGTGTATCTAATCCTATTCTGTGTGATACTGACTGCTGAGCCGTGTATCTAACCCTATCCTGTGTGATACTGACTGCTGAGCCGTGTACCTAATCCTATCATGTGTGTTACTGACTGCTCAGCCGTGTATCTAATCCTATCCTGTGTAATACTGACTGCTGAGCCGTGTATCTATTCCTCTCCTGTGTGATACTTTCTGCTGAGCTGTGTATCTAATCCTATCGTGTGTCACTGACTGCTGAGCAGTGTATCTAATCCTATCCTGTGTGATACTGACTGCTGAGCCGTGTATCTAATCCTATCCTGTGTGATACTGACTGCTGAGCAGTGTATCTAATCCTATCCTGTGAGATACTGACTGCTGAGCCGTGTATCTAATCCTATCCTGTGAGATACTGACTGCTGAGCCGTGTATCTAACCCTATCCTGTGTGATACTGACTGCTGAGCTGTGTATCAAATCCTATCCTGTGTGATACTGACTGCTGAGCAGTGTATCTAATCCTCTCCTGTGTGATACTGACTGCTGAGCAGTGTATCTAATCCTATCCTGTGTGATACTGACTGCTGAGCTGTGTATCTATCCCTATCCTGTGTGATACTGACTGCTGAGCTGTGTATCTAAACCTATCCTGTGTGATACTGACTGCTGAGCAGTGTATCTAATCCTATCCTGTGTGATACTGACTGCTGAGCAGTGTATCTAATCCTATCATGTGTGTTACTGACTGCTGAGCTGTGTATCTAATCCTATCCTGTGTGATACTGACTGCTGAGCTGTGTATCTAAACCTATCCTGTGTGATACTGACTGCTGAGCCGTGTATCTAAACCTGTCCTGTGTGATACTGACTGCTGAGCCATGTATCTAATCCTATTCTGTGTGATACTGACTGCTGAGCTGTGTATCTAATCCTATCCTGTGTGATACTGTCTGCTGAGCCGTGTATCTAACCCTATCCTGTGTGATACTGACTGCTCAGCCATGTATCTAATTCTATCCTGTGTGATACTGACTGCTGAGCCGTGTATCTAATCCTATCCTGTGTGATACTGACTGCTGAGCTGTGTATCTAACCCTATCCTGTGTGATACTGACTGCTCAGCCATGTATCTAATCCTATCCTGTGTGATACTGACTGCTGAGCCGTGTATCTAATCCTATCCTGTGTGATACTGACTGCTGAGCCGTGTATCTAATCCTATCCTGTGAGATACTGACTGCTGAGCCGTGTATCTAACCCTATCCTGTGTGATACTGACTGCTGAGCTGTGTATCAAATCCTATCCTGTGTGATACTGACTGCTGAGCAGTGTATCTAATCCTATCATGTGTGTTACTGACTGCTGAGCTGTGTATCTAATCCTATCCTGTGTGATACTGACTGCTGAGCTGTGTATCTAAACCTATCCTGTGTGATACTGACTGCTGAGCCGTGTATCTAAACCTGTCCTGTGTGATACTGACTGCTGAGCCGTGTATCTAATCCTATTCTGTGTGATACTGACTGCTGAGCTGTGTATCTAATCCTATCCTGTGTGATACTGTCTGCTGAGCCGTGTATCTAACCCTATCCTGTGTGATACTGACCGCTCAGCCATGTATCTAATCCTATCCTGTGTGATACTGACTGCTGTGCCGTGTATCTAATCCTATCCTGTGTGATACTGACTGCTGAGCCGTGTATCTAACCCTATCCTGTGTGATACTGACTGCTGAGCAGTGTATCTAATCCTATCATGTGTGTTACTGACTGCTGAGCTGTGTATCTAATCCTATCCTGTGTGATACTGACTGCTGAGCTGTGTATCTAATCCTATCCTGTGTGATACTGTCTGCTGAGCCGTGTATCTAACCCTATCCTGTGTGATACTGACTGCTCAGCCATGTATCTAATCTTATCCTGTGTGATACTGACTGCTGTGCCGTGTATCTAATCCTATCCTGTGTAATACTGACTGCTGAGCCGTGTATCTATTCCTCTCCTGTGTGATACTTTCTGCTGAGCTGTGTATCTAATCCTATCGTGTGTTACTGACTGCTGAGCAGTGTATCTAATCCTATCCTGTGTGATACTGACTGCTGAGCCGTGTATCTAATCCTATCCTGTGTGATACTGACTGCTGAGCAGTGTATCTAATCCTATCCTGTGTGATACTGACTGCTGAGCCGTGTATCTAATCCTATCCTGTGAGATACTGACTGCTGAGCCGTGTATCTAACCCTATCCTGTGTGATACTGACTGCTGAGCTGTGTATCAAATCCTATCCTGTGTGATACTGACTGCTGAGCAGTGTATCTAATCCTCTCCTGTGTGATACTGACTGCTGAGCAGTGTATCTAATCCTATCCTGTGTGATACTGACTGCTGAGCTGTGTATCTATCCCTATCCTGTGTGATACTGACTGCTGAGCTGTGTATCTAAACCTATCCTGTGTGATACTGACTGCTGAGCAGTGTATCTAATCCTATCCTGTGTGATACTGACTGCTGAGCAGTGTATCTAATCCTATCATGTGTGTTACTGACTGCTGAGCTGTGTATCTAATCCTATCCTGTGTGATACTGACTGCTGAGCTGTGTATCTAAACCTATCCTGTGTGATACTGACTGCTGAGCCGTGTATCTAAACCTGTCCTGTGTGATACTGACTGCTGAGCCATGTATCTAATCCTATTCTGTGTGATACTGACTGCTGAGCTGTGTATCTAATCCTATCCTGTGTGATACTGTCTGCTGAGCCGTGTATCTAACCCTATCCTGTGTGATACTGACTGCTCAGCCATGTATCTAATTCTATCCTGTGTGATACTGACTGCTGAGCCGTGTATCTAATCCTATCCTGTGTGATACTGACTGCTGAGCCGTGTATCTAACCCTATCCTGTGTGATACTGACTGCTCAGCCATGTATCTAATCCTATCCTGTGTGATACTGACTGCTGAGCCGTGTATCTATTCCTATCCTGTGTGATACTGACTGCTGAGCCGTGTATCTAATCCTATCCTGTGAGATACTGACTGCTGAGCCGTGTATCTAACCCTATCCTGTGTGATACTGACTGCTGAGCTGTGTATCAAATCCTATCCTGTGTGATACTGACTGCTGAGCAGTGTATCTAATCCTATCATGTGTGTTACTGACTGCTGAGCTGTGTATCTAATCCTATCCTGTGTGATACTGACTGCTGAGCTGTGTATCTAAACCTGTCCTGTGTGATACTGACTGCTGAGCCGTGTATCTAATCCTATTCTGTGTGATACTGACTGCTGAGCTGTGTATCTAATCCTATCCTGTGTGATACTGTCTGCTGAGCCGTGTATCTAACCCTATCCTGTGTGATACTGACTGCTCAGCCATGTATCTAATCCTATCCTGTGTGATACTGACTGCTGTGCCGTGTATCTAATCCTATCCTGTGTGATACTGACTGCTGAGCCGTGTATCTAACCCTATCCTGTGTGATACTGACTGCTCAGCCATGTATCTAATCCTATCCTGTGAGATACTGACTGCTGAGCCGTGTATCTAATCCTATTCTGTGTGATACTGACTGCTGAGCTGTGTATCTAATCCTATTCTGTGTGATACTGTCTGCTGAGCTGTGTATCTAATCTTATTCTGTGTGATACTGTCTGCTGAGCTGTGTATCTAATCCTATCCTGTGTGATACTGACTGCTGAGCCGTGTATCTAATCCTATTCTGTGTGATACTGACTGCTGAGCCGTGTATCTAATCCTATTCTGTGTGATACTGACTGCTGAGCTGTGTATCTAATCCTATCCTGTGTGATACTGACTGCTGAGCCGTGTATCTAATCCTATCCTGTGTGATACTGACTGCTGAGCCGTGTATCTAATCCTATTCTGTGTGATACTGTCTGCTGAGCTGTGTATCTAATCCTATTCTGTGTGATATTGACTGCTGAGCCGTGTATCTAATCCTATTCTGTGTGATACTGTCTGCTGAGCTGTGTATCTAATCCTATTCTGTGTGATATTGACTGCTGAGCCGTGTATCTAATCCTATTCTCTGTGATACTGTCTGCTGAGCTGTGTATCTAATCTTATTCTGTGTGATACTGTCTGCTGAGCTGTGTATCTAATCCTATCCTGTGTGATACTGACTGCTGAGCCGTGTATCTAATCCTATTCTGTGTGATACTGACTGCTGAGCCGTGTATCTAATCCTATTCTGTGTGATACTGACTGCTGAGCTGTGTATCTAATCCTATCCTGTGTGATACTGACTGCTGAGCTGTGTATCTAATCCTATCCTGTGTGATACTGACTGCTGAGCCGTGTATCTAATCCTATTCTGTGTGATACTGACTGCTGAGCCGTGTATCTAATCCTATTCTGTGTGATACTGTCTGCTGAGCTGTGTATCTAATCCTATTCTGTGTGATATTGGCTGCTGAGCCATGTATCTAATCCTATTCTGTGTGATACTGTCTGCTGAGCTGTGTATCTAATCCTATTCTGTGTGATATTGACTGCTGAGCCGTGTATCTAACCCTATCCTGTGTGATACTGACTGCTGAGCCGTGTACCTAATCCTATCATATGTGTTACTGACTGCTCAGCCGTGTATCTAATCCTATCCTGTGTAATACTGACTGCTGAGCCGTGTATCTATTCCTCTCCTGTGTGATACTTTCTGCTGAGCTGTGTATCTAATCCTATCGTGTGTTACTGACTGCTGAGCAGTGTATCTAATCCTATCCTGTGTGATACTGACTGCTGAGCCGTGTATCTAATCCTATCCTGTGTGATACTGACTGCTGAACAGTGTATCTAATCATATCCTGTGTGATACTGACTGCTGAGCCGTGTATCTAATCCTATCCTGTGAGATACTGACTGCTGAGCCGTGTATCTAACCCTATCCTGTGTGATACTGACTGCTGAGCTGTGTATCAAATCCTATCCTGTGTGATACTGACTGCTGAGCAGTGTATCTAATCCTCTCCTGTGTGATACTGACTGCTGAGCTGTGTATCTAATCCTCTCCTGTGTGATACTGACTGCTGAGCAGTGTATCTAATCCTATCCTGTGTGATACTGACTGCTGAGCTGTGTATCTATCCCTATCCTGTGTGATACTGACTGCTGAGCTGTGTATCTAAACCTATCCTGTGTGATACTGACTGCTGAGCAGTGTATCTAATCCTATCATGTGTGTTACTGACTGCTGAGCAGTGTATCTAATCCTCTCCTGTGTGATACTGACTGCTGAGCAGTGTATCTAATCCTATCCTGTGTGATACTGACTGCTGAGCTGTGTATCTATCCCTATCCTGTGTGATACTGACTGCTGAGCTGTGTATCTAAACCTATCCTGTGTGATACTGACTGCTGAGCAGTGTATCTAATCCTATCCTGTGTGATACTGACTGCTGAGCAGTGTATCTAATCCTATCATGTGTGTTACTGACTGCTGAGCTGTGTATCTAATCCTATCCTGTGTGATACTGACTGCTGAGCTGTGTATCTAAACCTATCCTGTGTGATACTGACTGCTGAGCCGTGTATCTAAACCTGTCCTGTGTGATACTGACTGCTGAGCCATGTATCTAATCCTATTCTGTGTGATACTGACTGCTGAGCTGTGTATCTAATCCTATCCTGTGTGATACTGTCTGCTGAGCCGTGTATCTAACCCTATCCTGTGTGATACTGACTGCTCAGCCATGTATCTAATTCTATCCTCTGTGATACTGACTGCTGAGCCGTGTATCTAATCCTATCCTGTGTGATACTGACTGCTGAGCTGTGTATCTAACCCTATCCTGTGTGATACTGACTGCTCAGCCATGTATCTAATCCTATCCTGTGTGATACTGACTGCTGAGCCGTGTATCTAATCCTATCCTGTGTGATACTGACTGCTGAGCCGTGTATCTAATCCTATCCTGTGAGATACTGACTGCTGAGCCGTGTATCTAACCCTATCCTGTGTGATACTGACTGCTGAGCTGTGTATCAAATCCTATCCTGTGTGATACTGACTGCTGAGCAGTGTATCTAATCCTATCATGTGTGTTACTGACTGCTGAGCTGTGTATCTAATCCTATCCTGTGTGATACTGACTGCTGAGCTGTGTATCTAAACCTATCCTGTGTGATACTGACTGCTGAGCCGTGTATCTAAACCTGTCCTGTGTGATACTGACTGCTGAGCCGTGTATCTAATCCTATTCTGTGTGATACTGACTGCTGAGCTGTGTATCTAATCCTATCCTGTGTGATACTGTCTGCTGAGCCGTGTATCTAACCCTATCCTGTGTGATACTGACCGCTCAGCCATGTATCTAATCCTATCCTGTGTGATACTGACTGCTGTGCCGTGTATCTAATCCTATCCTGTGTGATACTGACTGCTGAGCCGTGTATCTAACCCTATCCTGTGTGATACTGACTGCTGAGCAGTGTATCTAATCCTATCATGTGTGTTACTGACTGCTGAGCTGTGTATCTAATCCTATCCTGTGTGATACTGACTGCTGAGCTGTGTATCTAATCCTATCCTGTGTGATACTGTCTGCTGAGCCGTGTATCTAACCCTATCCTGTGTGATACTGACTGCTCAGCCATGTATCTAATCTTATCCTGTGTGATACTGACTGCTGTGCCGTGTATCTAATCCTATCCTGTGTAATACTGACTGCTGAGCCGTGTATCTATTCCTCTCCTGTGTGATACTTTCTGCTGAGCTGTGTATCTAATCCTATCGTGTGTTACTGACTGCTGAGCAGTGTATCTAATCCTATCCTGTGTGATACTGACTGCTGAGCCGTGTATCTAATCCTATCCTGTGTGATACTGACTGCTGAGCAGTGTATCTAATCCTATCCTGTGTGATACTGACTGCTGAGCCGTGTATCTAATCCTATCCTGTGAGATACTGACTGCTGAGCCGTGTATCTAACCCTATCCTGTGTGATACTGACTGCTGAGCTGTGTATCAAATCCTATCCTGTGTGATACTGACTGCTGAGCAGTGTATCTAATCCTCTCCTGTGTGATACTGACTGCTGAGCAGTGTATCTAATCCTATCCTGTGTGATACTGACTGCTGAGCTGTGTATCTATCCCTATCCTGTGTGATACTGACTGCTGAGCTGTGTATCTAAACCTATCCTGTGTGATACTGACTGCTGAGCAGTGTATCTAATCCTATCCTGTGTGATACTGACTGCTGAGCAGTGTATCTAATCCTATCATGTGTGTTACTGACTGCTGAGCTGTGTATCTAATCCTATCCTGTGTGATACTGACTGCTGAGCTGTGTATCTAAACCTATCCTGTGTGATACTGACTTCTGAGCCGTGTATCTAAACCTGTCCTGTGTGATACTGACTGCTGAGCCATGTATCTAATCCTATTCTGTGTGATACTGACTGCTGAGCTGTGTATCTAATCCTATCCTGTGTGATACTGTCTGCTGAGCCGTGTATCTAACCCTATCCTGTGTGATACTGACTGCTCAGCCATGTATCTAATTCTATCCTGTGTGATACTGACTGCTGAGCCGTGTATCTAATCCTATCCTGTGTGATACTGACTGCTGAGCCGTGTATCTAACCCTATCCTGTGTGATACTGACTGCTCAGCCATGTATCTAATCCTATCCTGTGTGATACTGACTGCTGAGCCGTGTATCTAATCCTATCCTGTGTGATACTGACTGCTGAGCCGTGTATCTAATCCTATCCTGTGAGATACTGACTGCTGAGCCGTGTATCTAACCCTATCCTGTGTGATACTGACTGCTGAGCTGTGTATCAAATCCTATCCTGTGTGATACTGACTGCTGAGCAGTGTATCTAATCCTATCATGTGTGTTACTGACTGCTGAGCTGTGTATCTAATCCTATCCTGTGTGATACTGACTGCTGAGCTGTGTATCTAAACCTGTCCTGTGTGATACTGACTGCTGAGCCGTGTATCTAATCCTATTCTGTGTGATACTGACTGCTGAGCTGTGTATCTAATCCTATCCTGTGTGATACTGTCTGCTGAGCCGTGTATCTAACCCTATCCTGTGTGATACTGACTGCTCAGCCATGTATCTAATCCTATCCTGTGTGATACTGACTGCTGTGCCGTGTATCTAATCCTATCCTGTGTGATACTGACTGCTGAGCCGTGTATCTAACCCTATCCTGTGTGATACTGACTGCTCAGCCATGTATCTAATCCTATCCTGTGAGATACTGACTGCTGAGCCGTGTATCTAATCCTATTCTGTGTGATACTGACTGCTGAGCTGTGTATCTAATCCTATTCTGTGTGATACTGTCTGCTGAGCTGTGTATCTAATCTTATTCTGTGTGATACTGTCTGCTGAGCTGTGTATCTAATCCTATCCTGTGTGATACTGACTGCTGAGCCGTGTATCTAATCCTATTCTGTGTGATACTGACTGCTGAGCCGTGTATCTAATCCTATTCTGTGTGATACTGACTGCTGAGCTGTGTATCTAATCCTATCCTGTGTGATACTGACTGCTGAGCCGTGTATCTAATCCTATCCTGTGTGATACTGACTGCTGAGCCGTGTATCTAATCCTATTCTGTGTGATACTGTCTGCTGAGCTGTGTATCTAATCCTATTCTGTGTGATATTGACTGCTGAGCCGTGTATCTAATCCTATTCTGTGTGATACTGTCTGCTGAGCTGTGTATCTAATCCTATTCTGTGTGATATTGACTGCTGAGCCGTGTATCTAATCCTATTCTCTGTGATACTGTCTGCTGAGCTGTGTATCTAAGCTTATTCTGTGTGATACTGTCTGCTGAGCTGTGTATCTAATCCTATCCTGTGTGATACTGACTGCTGAGCCGTGTATCTAATCCTATTCTGTGTGATACTGACTGCTGAGCCGTGTATCTAATCCTATTCTGTGTGATACTGACTGCTGAGCTGTGTATCTAATCCTATCCTGTGTGATACTGACTGCTGAGCTGTGTATCTAATCCTATCCTGTGTGATACTGACTGCTGAGCCGTGTATCTAATCCTATTCTGTGTGATACTGACTGCTGAGCCGTGTATCTAATCCTATTCTGTGTGATACTGTCTGCTGAGCTGTGTATCTAATCCTATTCTGTGTGATATTGGCTGCTGAGCCATGTATCTAATCCTATTCTGTGTGATACTGTCTGCTGAGCTGTGTATCTAATCCTATTCTGTGTGATATTGACTGCTGAGCCGTGTATCTAACCCTATCCTGTGTGATACTGACTGCTGAGCCGTGTACCTAATCCTATCATATGTGTTACTGACTGCTCAGCCGTGTATCTAATCCTATCCTGTGTAATACTGACTGCTGAGCCGTGTATCTATTCCTCTCCTGTGTGATACTTTCTGCTGAGCTGTGTATCTAATCCTATCGTGTGTTACTGACTGCTGAGCAGTGTATCTAATCCTATCCTGTGTGATACTGACTGCTGAGCCGTGTATCTAATCCTATCCTGTGTGATACTGACTGCTGAACAGTGTATCTAATCATATCCTGTGTGATACTGACTGCTGAGCCGTGTATCTAATCCTATCCTGTGAGATACTGACTGCTGAGCCGTGTATCTAACCCTATCCTGTGTGATACTGACTGCTGAGCTGTGTATCAAATCCTATCCTGTGTGATACTGACTGCTGAGCAGTGTATCTAATCCTCTCCTGTGTGATACTGACTGCTGAGCTGTGTATCTAATCCTCTCCTGTGTGATACTGACTGCTGAGCAGTGTATCTAATCCTATCCTGTGTGATACTGACTGCTGAGCTGTGTATCTATCCCTATCCTGTGTGATACTGACTGCTGAGCTGTGTATCTAAACCTATCCTGTGTGATACTGACTGCTGAGCAGTGTATCTAATCCTATCATGTGTGTTACTGACTGCTGAGCAGTGTATCTAATCCTATCCTGTGTGATACTGACTGCTGAGCTGTGTATCTAAACCTATCTTGTGTGATACTGACTGCTGATCCGTGTATCTAAACCTGTCCTGTGTGATACTGACTGCTGAGCCGTGTATCTAATCCTATTCTGTGTGATACTGACTGCTGAGCCGTGTATCTAATCCTATCCTGTGTGATACTGACTGCTGAGCCGTGTATCTAATCCTATTCTGTGTGATACTGACTGCTGAGCTGTGTATCTAATCCTATTCTGTGTGATACTGTCTGCTGAGCTGTGTATCTAATCTTATTCTGTGTGATACTGTCTGCTGAGCTGTGTATCTAATCCTATCCTGTGTGATACTGACTGCTGAGCCGTGTATCGAATCCTATTCTGTGTGATACTGACTGCTGAGCCGTGTATCTAATCCTATTCTGTGTGATACTGACTGCTGAGCTGTGTATCTAATCCTATCCTGTGTGATACTGACTGCTGAGCCGTGTATCTAATCCTATCCTGTGTGATACTGACTGCTGAGCCGTGTATCTAATACTATTCTGTGTGATACTGTCTGCTGAGCTGTGTATCTAATCCTATTCTGTGTGATATTGACTGCTGAGCCGTGTATCTAATCCTATTCTGTGTGATACTGTCTGCTGAGCTGTGTATCTAATCCTATTCTGTGTGATATTGACTGCTGAGCCGTGTATCTAATCCTATTCTGTGTGATACTGTCTGCTGAGCTGTGTATCTAATCTTATTCTGTGTGATACTGTCTGCTGAGCTGTGTATCTAATCCTATTCTGTGTGATACTGACTGCTGAGCCGTGTATCTAACCCTATCCTGTGTGATACTGACTGCTGAGCCGTGTACCTAATCCTATCATGTGTGTTACTGACTGCTGAGCAGTGTATCTAATCCTATCCTGTGTAATACTGACTGCTGAGCCGTGTATCTATTCCTCTCCTGTGTGATACTTTCTGCTGAGCTGTGTATCTAATCCTATCGTATGTTACTGACTGCTGAGCAATGTATCTAATCCTATCCTGTGTGATACTGACTGCTGAGCAGTGTATCTAATCCTATCCTGTGTGATACTGACTGCTGAGCAGTGTATCTAATCCTATCCTGTGTGATACTGACTGCTGAGCCGTGTATCTAATCCTATCCTGTGTGATACTGACTGCTGAGCTGTGTATCTAACCCTATCCTGTGTGATACTGACTGCTGAGCTGTGTATCAAATCCTATCCTGTGTGATACTGACTGCTGAGCAGTGTATCTAATCCTCTCCTGTGTGATACTGACTGCTGAGCAGTGTATCTAATCCTCTCCTGTGTGATACTGACTGCTGAGCAGTGTATCTAATCCTATCCTGTGTGATACTGACTGCTGAGCTGTGTATCTATCCCTATCCTGTGTGATACTGACTGCTGAGCTGTGTATCTAAACCTATCCTGTGTGATACTGACTGCTGAGCAGTGTATCTAATCCTATCATGTGTGTTACTGACTGCTGAGCAGTGTATCTAATCCTATCCTGTGTGATACTGACTGCTGAGCTGTGTATCTAAACCTATCTTGTGTGATACTGACTGCTGATCCGTGTATCTAAACCTGTCCTGTGTGATACTGACTGCTGAGCCGTGTATCTAATCCTATTCTGTGTGATACTGACTGCTGAGCCGTGTATCTAATCCTATCCTGTGTGATACTGACTGCTGAGCTGTGTATCTAATCCTATTCTGTGTGATACTGACTGCTGAGCTGTGTATCTAATCCTATTCTGTGTGATACTGTCTGCTGAGCTGTGTATCTAATCTTATTCTGTGTGATACTGTCTGCTGAGCTGTGTATCTAATCCTATCCTGTGTGATACTGACTGCTGAGCCGTGTATCTAATCCTATTCTGTGTGATACTGATTGCTGAGCCGTGTATCTAATCCTATTCTGTGTGATACTGACTGCTGAGCTGTGTATCTAATCCTATCCTGTGTGATACTGACTGCTGAGCCGTGTATCTAATCCTATCCTGTGTGATACTGACTGCTGAGCCGTGTATCTAATCCTATTCTGTGTGATACTGTCTGCTGAGCTGTGTATCTAATCCTATTCTGTGTGATATTGACTGCTGAGCCGTGTATCTAATCCTATTCTGTGTGATACTGTCTGCTGAGCTGTGTATCTAATCCTATTCTGTGTGATATTGACTGCTGAGCCGTGTATCTAATCCTATTCTGTGTGATACTGTCTGCTGAGCTGTGTATCTAATCTTATTCTGTGTGATACTGTCTGCTGAGCTGTGTATCTAATCCTATCCTGTGTGATACTGACTGCTGAGCCGTGTATCTAATCCTATTCTGTGTGATACTGACTGCTGAGCCGTGTATCTAATCCTATTCTGTGTGATACTGACTGCTGAGCTGTGTATCTAATCCTATCATGTGTGATACTGACTGCTGAGCCGTGTATCTAATCCTATCCTGTGTGATACTGACTGCTGAGCCGTGTATCTAATCCTATTCTGTGTGATACTGACTGCTGAGCCGTGTATCTAATCCTATTCTGTGTGATACTGTCTGCTGAGCTGTGTATCTAATCCTATTCTGTGTGATATTGACTGCTGAACCGTGTATCTAATCCTATTCTGTGTGATACTGTCTGCTGAGCTGTGTATCTAATCCTATTCTGTGTGATATTGACTGCTGAGCCGTGTATCTAATCCTATTCTGTGTGATACTGTCTGCTGAGCTGTGTATCTAATCTTATTCTGTGTGATACTGTCTGCTGAGCTGTGTATCTAATCCTATTCTGTGTGATACTGACTGCTGAGCCGTGTATCTAACCCTATCCTGTGTGATACTGACTGCTGAGCCGTGTACCTAATCCTATCATGTGTGTTACTGACTGCTCAGCCGTGTATCTAATCCTATCCTGTGTAATACTGACTGCTGAGCCGTGTATCTATTCCTCTCCTGTGTGATACTTTCTGCTGAGCTGTGTATCTAATCCTATCGTGTGTTACTGACTGCTGAGCAGTGTATCTAATCCTATCCTGTGTGATACTGACTGCTGAGCCGTGTATCTAATCCTATCCTGTGTGATACTGACTGCTGAGCAGTGTATCTAATCCTATCCTGTGTGATACTGACTGCTGAGCCGTGTATCTAATCCTATCCTGTGTGATACTGACTGCTGAGCTGTGTATCTAACCCTATCCTGTGTGATACTGACTGCTGAGCTGTGTATCAAATCCTATCCTGTGTGATACTGACTGCTGAGCAGTGTATCTAATCCTCTCCTGTGTGATACTGACTGCTGAGCAGTGTATCTAATCCTATCCTGTGTGATACTGACTGCTGAGCTGTGTATCTATCCCTATCCTGTGTGATACTGACTGCTGAGCTGTGTATCTAAACCTATCCTGTGTGATACTGACTGCTGAGCAGTGTATCTAATCCTATCATGTGTGTTACTGACTGCTGAGCAGTGTATCTAATCCTATCCTGTGTGATACTGACTGCTGAGCTGTGTATCTAAACCTATCCTGTGTGATACTGACTGCTGATCCGTGTATCTAAACCTGTCCTGTGTGATACTGACTGCTGATCCGTGTTACTAATCCTATTCTGTGTGATACTGACTGCTGAGCTGTGTATCTAATCCTATCCTGTGTGATACTGTCTGCTGAGCCGTGTATCTAACCCTATCCTGTGTGATACTGACTGCTCAGCCGTGTATCTAATCCTATCCTGTGTGATACTGACTGCTGAGCCGTGTATCTAATCCTATCCTGTGTGATACTGACTGCTGAGCCGTGTATCTAATCCTATTCTGTGTGATACTGACTGCTGAGCTGTGTATCTAATCCTATTCTGTGTGATACTGTCTGCTGAGCTGTGTATCTAATCCTATTCTGTGTGATACTGTCTGCTGAGCTGTGTATCTAATCTTATTCTGTGTGATACTGTCTGCTGAGCTGTGTATCTAATCCTATCCTGTGTGATACTGACTGCTGAGCCGTGTATCTAATCCTATTCTGTGTGATACTGACTGCTGAGCCGTGTATCTAATCCTATTCTGTGTGATACTGACTGCTGAGCTGTGTATCTAATCCTATCCTGTGTGATACTGACTGCTGAGCCGTGTATCTAATCCTATCCTGTGTGATACTGACTGCTGAGCCGTGTATCTGATCCTATTCTGTGTGATACTGACTGCTGAGCCGTGTATCTAATCCTATTCTGTGTGATACTGTCTGCTGAGCTGTGTATCTAATCCTATTCTGTGTGATATTGACTGCTGAGCCGTGTATCTAATCCTATTCTGTGTGATACTGTCTGCTGAGCTGTGTATCTAATCCTATTCTGTGTGATATTGACTGCTGAGCCGTGTATCTAATCCTATTCTGTGTGATACTGTCTGCTGAGCTGTGTATCTAATCTTATTCTGTGTGATACTGTCTGCTGAGCTGTGTATCTAATCCTATCCTGTGTGATACTGACTGCTGAACTGTGTATCTAATCCTATTCTGTGTGATACTAACTGCTGAGCCGTGTATCTAATCCTATTCTGTGTGATACTGACTGCTGAGCTGTGTATCTATTCCTATCCTGTGTGATACTGACTGCTGAGCTGTGTATCTAAACCTATCCTGTGTGATACTGACTGCTGAGCCGTGTATCTAATCCTATTCTGTGTGATACTGACTGCTGAGCTGTGTATCTAATCCTATCCTGTGTGATACTGACTGCTGAGCCGTGTATCTAATCCTATCCTGTGTGATACTGGGCTCCCCCTGCAGTCTGTGTCAGAGGGTGGTCTGGGTGGGCATGGTAATAAATTGTGTTATTTCCAGCTTTACAGAAGGACGATAACACCATAGAAATGATAAGAATAATAGGCCTCAGTTACCACAACTGTCTACAAAGAAAACTGTTGCTGATAGCAACCAATCACAGCTCATTTTTCATCTTTTAAACAGCTCTGGGACAGCGTGGCGAGTTTTGAGTGGCGACTTTTGTGTTTTGACTTTTATGTGGCGAGGTTGGTGTATGTGTGGTGAAATGTGTGCTGAGGGTGGTATATGTGTTGAAGCACGTGGTAGTGTGTGGCGCATTTTGTGTGTTCATATCCCCGTGTGTGGTGAGTATCCCATGTCAGGGCCCCACCTTAGCAACTGTACGGTATATACTGTTTGGCGCCATTGCTCTCATTCTTTATGTCCCCCTTGTTCACATCTGGCAGCTGCCAATTTGCCTCCAACTCTTTTCCTTTCACTTTTTCCCCCATTATGCAGATAGGGGCAAAATTATTTGGTGAATTGGAACACGTGGGGTTAAAATTTCACCTCACAACATAGCCTATGACACTCTCGGGGTCCAGACGTGTGACTGTGCCAAATTTTGTGGCTGTAGCTACGACAGTGCAGATGCCAATACATACATACACTTTTTCCCCATTATGTACCTAGGGGCAAAATTGTTTGGTGAATTTGAACGCGCGGGGTTAAAATTTTGCCTCACAACATAGCCTATGACGCTCTTGGGGTCCAGACGTTTGACTGTGCCAAATTTTGTGGCTGTAGCTGCGACGGTGCGGATGCCAATCCCGGACATACACACACACATACATGCACCCCCACGTTGAGCTTTATATATTAGATTGGGGGTATTAATCACTGTGATACGGTCTACCACAGTAATCAAAACCCAGCATCCAATGAGAAAATTCTTATTGGTTGCCAGGTGCCGGCCAGCAGATCTTGGCAGGTGCACTGCGCATACGCCTGCCATTTTTTTTCCATATTTTGACCCACAGAGTCATGTGAGGTCTTATGTTTTGCGCGACGAGTTGCTGTGTTTATTGGTTCCATTTTCGGGCACATGACATTTTTTGATCGCTTTTTATTCCGATTTTTGGGACGCAGAGAGAACAAAAACCAGCAATTCATGCATTTCTTTTGGGGGGCGCGTTTACACCGTTCCGCGTGTGGTAAAATTCATAAAGCAGTTTTATTCTTCAGGTCAGTACGATTACAGCGATACTTGATTTATATCATTTTTTATGTTTTGGCGCTTTTATACAATAAAAACAAATTTATATAAAAAAATAATTATTTTTGCATCGCTTTATTCTGCGAGCTATAACTTTTTTTCCGCTGATAACGCTGTATCATGGCTTATTTTTTGTGGGACAAGATGACGTTTTCAGCGGTACCATGTTTTTTTATATTTGTCTTTTAGATCACGTGTTATTGCACTTTTTGTTTCGCGGTATGATGATAAAGCATTGTTTTTTGCCTTGGCTTTTTATTTTTTAAGGGGTTCACTTAAGGTGTTAACTAGTGTGAGTTTTATAGGGCGGGTTGTTACGGAAGCGGTGATACTAAATATGTGTACTTTTATTGTTTTTTCTTTTATTTACAAAAAAAGAATTTATTAGGGAACTTTTTAAATTTATTTAGGAATTTTGTAAAAATTATTTTTACACATGATTTTTTTAAAAAACTTTTTTACATTGTCCCAGAGTGGGACATTACTATATAGTGTCAGATCGCTGATTTGACACTTTGCCGAGCACTGTGTCAGATCAGCGATTTGACAGGCACTGTAGGCAGTTTCTCAGCAACTGCTCTCAGCAGGCACTGAGAAGCCACCTCCCTGCAGGATGCGGAAGGTCCCCATGGCCATCTTAGATCCTGGGACCTACAGGGAGGAAGGCCCTCAGAACAACGCGAGCACATCGCGTTGTTCCGAGGGTCTCAGGGAAGCACGCACGGAGCCCCCTCCCTGCGCGATTCCTATTTATGCCCCCGGAACATTGCGATCATGTTTGATCGCAGTGTGCCAGGGGTTAATGTGCTGGGAGCGGTCCATGACCACTCCTGGAACATAGTGCCAGGTGTCAGCTGAGATAATCAGCTGACACCTGGCCGTGATCAGCTGCGCTCCCCCCCTGAGCGCAGCAGATCGCGATGACGTACTGTCCTGTCTATGGTCATGGGTCACCCCCGCAGGCTTCACCCAGGGCTGTGGGGTACTCGGTACCGGGCCAGTGTCAGGGGGATGATGTGTCACAGCAGCGGTGACCCGGTCCGTGGCCCTGGGCCCCAATATCAATGGCAGTGGTGTATGTTTGTAATGTAAAGTTCGTGACGCCACCCATGGTATTTGGCAAGTAAGATGGTAAGTCAATGCTGCTTGCAGATCCACTGGGACTGATGGTGTGATGCAGCTAAGATGGTGTAGCTCCCCACAGGTGGAGCTGTAGTCCCAGGGCAGTGTATAGGTGCGATGGACGAGTGGGGGGCAGGATGGTGTAGATGTTGATACCCAGATGTAGCGGTGCTGATGCAGGAATGAATGGAGGACACCAGGGCTTGCAGTTTCAAAGCTTTACTCACAGTTCATAGTGCACATTGGTGCCCGCTTCGGTACCGCGTCCTCCGGGACAGAGGCCCAGCCAACCTCCAGGCAAGATAGGGCTCTCCCCACCAGCACCCCTCCAACATGTGCAGTGTACAGAGCCAGATTCTGACCCTGATGAGACTCAGGTGCCCCTTCCCGCACACTATACCACCATACACGGTGACACAGAGGAAGGTGCACATGACATTGAAGAGGAGGTGATGGATGACCCAGTTGTTGACCCAGATTGGCATCCATTGGGGGAAGAGGGTGCTGCTTCCAATAGCTCAGATGAGGAGCAACCACAGCAGACATCGACATCGCAACAGCTGTTATCTGGCAGGCACGGAGCACTCCAAAGACAGGTTCCAAAAATCAAAAGAGTTGCTGGACAGCTTGTCCAGAGGGTCAAAAGATCACAGCGTGCTAGGCCGCAAAATGTCTGTCAAAGTAGGAAGAGTGCAGTGTGGCACTTTTTTGAACAAAATCCTCATGATCAGGCCAAGGTTATCTGTAAGAAGTGCACAAAGACCTTTAGCCGAGGGAAAAATCTGAAAAATTTGAATACCAGTTGCATGCTTAGACATTTAACCACCATGCACTTGCAAGCGTGGACACAACACCAAACCTCAAGTACCACATGTGCAACTGATCACAAAGAAGGTAGTCAGCAATGCTACATTGTTTCCCCCACTGTAAGCCCACCGGTTAGCACAGCAGCAAATGTTGAGGTGTCGTTGCAAGGCCACAGCAGTGAGGGAATCCCACTGTTATATCAACGAAATACTGAATCTAGGCCATCAGAAAGAACACCAACTCCATCACCATCATCAACCCTCTCTCAGTCCGCCCTGTCCACTGCTACTTCCACCATATGCAGCTCTCAAGTCCAGCTCACCCTCCCAGACACTATGAGTAGGTCAAGAAAGTACTCAGTCTCTCATCCACGTACACTGGGTTTGAACGCCCACATTGCCAAACTAATCTCGTTTGAGATGATGCCCTATCGGTTGGTGGAAAGCGCAGCTTTCCGCAAACTCATGGCCTATGCAGTACCACGCTATGACCTACCCAGTCGCCACTTCTTCTCTCGCAAAGCCATCCCAGCCCTCCACCATCATGTGAAAAACCGCATTGTCCATGCACTCAAGCAGTCAGTGAGTGGAAAGGTGCATCTCACAACTGATGCATGGTCCAGTCGGCATGGCCAGGGCCGTTACGTGTCCATCACTGCGCACTGGGTTAATGTGGTGGATGCAGGGTCCACAGGGGACAGCGGTGGTGGGACAGTGCTGGCTAGCCCACAGTATAGGAAACAGTTGGCTGTAGGCGTTCGACCCTCCTCCTCCTCCAGAAGCGAAAGCTCGTCCACAGAGTGTAGTCGTACAAGCACTCCATCTGCAGCTGTCACTGTTGCACACGAGGTGTCCCCCTATCGAGCAGCTAGTGGAAAGCGTCAGCAGGCTGTGTTGCAGATGATGTGTTTGGGCGACAGACACACCACCGAGGTGCTGGCCGAGTACTTTCAGCGACAAACTGAGTCATGGCTGGGCAGTGTACATCTTGAGGCAGGCAAGGTAGTTAGTGATAACGGCCGTAATTTTGTGGCAGCCATAGCCCTTTCAAAACTCAGCCACATACCTTGCTTGGCTCACACCTTGAACCTGGTGGTGCAGTGCTTCCTCAAAAATTATCCGGAGTTAACAGCCCTGCTCCAGAAGGTGCGAAGACTGTGCGCGCACATCCGCCGGTTGCCTGTACACTCCATTCGTATGCAGAAGCTGCAGCGATTGCTCCACCTTCCCAACCACTGCCTCATTATCGACATTGCAACAAGGTGGAACTCCACCCTGCACATGGTTGAGCGGCTGTGCGAGCAGAGGCAGGCCATAATGCATTTGTGGGAGGATACACGGCCAGGCACTTTGAGAGCAGACATGGAGTTGACAGGTGTGCAGTGGTCGAAGCTGAAAGACCTCTGTAAAGTCCTTCAGTGTTTTGAGGAATGCACACGGCTGGTAAGCGCAGACGCCGCCGACCTAAGCATGAGCATCCCACTTATGCGTCTGCTCATGCAAACTTTGACGCACCTTAAGGAGCAGGCGTCTGCAGCCAATGTTGACGAGGAGGGAATCCTTGATGACATTCAGCCATTGTCTGCTCAGGGACCTCTCCTGGACGAGGTGGAGGAAGAAGAGGAGGAGGAGGATGATGATGGGGATGATTACTTAGGGGAGGAGGATGCATCTCGTGGGGCAAGTGAAAATGTTGGCGTGGCAAGGTCTGGTACAGGGTTTGTGCGTGACTGGAGGGATGTGGATTTGCCAGAAAGTGCTCCTCCAACCAGCACTCGCAGTGCATCATTGACACCGGGAACATTGGCCCACATGTCAGATTATGCCTTGCAGATCCTAAAAAGGGACCCCCGCATTGCCAAAATGATGAACGATGACGACTACTGGTTGGCCAGCATCCTGGATCCACACTATAAAGGCAAATTACAAAACATCATGCCACAGGAGAACCTTGACCTAATATTGGCTAATAAACAAGCAACTCTGGTAAATCGGTTGCTTGAGGCATTCCCAGCACACAGCAGCGGTGATGGTTCTCACACGAGTCGTATGGGCCGGGGGCAGCTTGGCAGAGGTGTTTGTGGTGCACACAGCAGAAGTGGCGTTGGAGACAGGGGTTTCATGACAATGTTGTGGACTGATTTTTCAAGTACCGCTCACACAACTGGTAATACTGCATCGATGGAAAGTGAAAGGAGACAGCAGTTGTCAACTATGGTTAACAACTACTTTTCCTCCCATATCGATGTTCTCCCACACAGGTCATTCCCCTTTGACTATTGGGCCGCTAAACTGGACACCTGGCCTGAATTGGCACAATATGCCTTACAGGAGCTCGCTTGCCCAGCTGCAAGTGTGCTATCGGAAAGAATCTTCAGTGCAGCTGGATCAATCCTGACAGAAAAAAGGACCCGTCTATCAACCCAAAATGTGGATGATCTAACCTTCATTAAAATGAACCATGCATGGGTTTCCAAGGATTTTGTCCCACCTTCCCCTGATGACACATAGGGTGACAGAAAAATGGCTTGCTTTGGTCCACCTCTTCCTGGGACTTGACCTATTTCGCCTTTTGCATCAGCTGAATGTCCGACATCAACATATGCCACTTTCTAAAACTCCCTAACTGTGCTGCCTCCCCCCCCATGGCCGAGGTCACCACCTAGCACATGACACCGTGCGAGTGCCGTTGCCCTGGACAGGTGGGTAGGCCGACTCTTGGGCGCGGGCACTGGCACAGGGTCCCTCACAGTGCAATCAAGTGTCTCTGACGGTGGTGGTGCACACCCGCCGTCAGACACACCGCCATACTATGAGGGGCCCAGTGCCAGTACCGACGCCCACGAGTGGGCCCCCCTTGCTTGGGCAGGGCCCCAGCATTTGTAATCTTTACCTCTCCCTGCTCCTCCGCTGTGTAGTCTGGGCCGTCAAATCCATACTGTGCCTGACATCGTCTGAGCCTGCCTCCTGATGTATAGACATATATTTTGAATGTGTACACTATGCTATCCATACATGTTATCCGGGGATACGGTACCCTTTCTCACCTTTGTGCAATCGCGTGCAATCCATACTGGGCCTAACACCGTCTGAGCCTGCCTCCTGATGTATAGACATATATTTTGAATGTGTACACTATGCTATCCATACATGTTATCCGGGGATACGGTACCCTTTCTCACCTTTGTGCAATCACGTGTAATCCATACTGGGCCTGAGAACGGCTGGCGAGCTGTTAAGCAAGCTACAGCACCTGTGGTTTGCACACGTAAGTTTTTCATTTTTTCAGGAATGACGGTTAGGCCTAATTCCGGAACTGCGGTTGACCTGCACTTACTGGGAAATCATCGTTCGCGGGTAATAATTGTAATCACAGATCCCCATCACTAACGTTGTTCAGCGGGTTATCTGCACCTGTAAGCGACAAACGCTGGCCTTTTCAGTGTAGCGCACATGCAGCCACGGACATGTAAGGGCATGACACACCAGTTATTGGCCAATCTCATGTGCCAGAGCCTCACGTGTCCCTCTAGTAAGCCGGACTCGGACCGCGGGGCATGACGGAGTCTCGTTCGTTAACGGAATTAAGCTTGCAATGTGTGCATCTTTTCTGTAGCTGGCATGGTTGAGGTTTCCCAGGTGGAGTCGAATTAAACCGTAGGCTCCACTCCTGGTGGTGCCCTTCTGGACATTCCTTTAAGGTTCAGCTTTGCAACCATACTGCCCACGTAAAACAAACACTTTGCCTTCATGAACGCTGTTTGGAGGGTCATGACTCGTGGGAATAACGCCGCCCAATCAGTTAACCTGCTAGAGAGATCCTTCGTTGCTCCCAAGCATGACATCACACTCCCTAGGAGGAAGGTAATGCCACTGTGGCGACCGTACTCCTGGGGGCGACACAACTGCACTGATGCCCAGCCACTGCTCGATGAATCTGCTGGTACATTGACCCAGACCACTATATTCCCCTCGCACGCTACACGGCCTGAATCTGACACTGATGAAACTCAGGTTACCCTTCCCATATACAGTTCCATCTTACACGGTGACAAAGAGGAAGCTGCAGATGAAAGTGCAGGTTCGGCCCACCCGCCATCAGACACACCACCGTACTATCAGGGGCCCTGTGCCAGTGCCGTCGCCAACGAGTGGGCCCCCCCTGCTTGCTCAGGATCACAGCACTTTCAAGGTTGAAATACTGTGCAGTGAGATGGAAGATGGGAACGACGAGGAGTCCAGACTAGTACAGGGATTCCCTAGCGAGGAGACTTATTTCATTGTTTTCAATGTTGGGACAGCAATTTTTGGGGAGCACTATACTCTGGAGAATGATAGATGGGGCCCACCATACACTGGAACATTCCAAAGGTGGACATCAGACACTGGAGCAGCATTTACAGGGCCCATTATACACTAGAGCATTAGAAATGGGGCCCATTATGTTTGGAGCATTATTTGGGCCCATAAGACAGTGGAGCTTCATCCATGGGGACCAACATATACTGTAGCATTATGTGGAGCTCATCATATACTGTTTCAAACATTATATGGGACCAATGATTCTGTATGGAGAAATAGATGGGCCTTGTCATGAGATGTAAAAAGTGAAGTATTTTTCATTGTACTATACCGCTATTTCTCTGCCGTATCGGAGTATGATGAGTTGTGGTATGTGTTAAAGGGGCACTCTTTCGCCCAGGGAACATGAAAACCTGGAGCCAGCCCTACCCCCTCACAACTTTAGTCAAATAACCCCCATTTTTCAGTGCGTAACTTGTATTATGAAGTTAATTAAGGTTGACAAGCTTAAATAAGAAGAATTGATGCTTTTGGCATTCAAATGGGCACTGTAGGTGTGTTTCCTGTCCTCCTCTCACTGCCGACTTTTATTCCCCATTGACTTACATTGGGTTTCGTGTTTCGGGACGACCCCGACTTTTCCCTATAGTCGGCCGATCTTGCTCGACCCGACTTTTGGAAAAGTCGGGTTTCACGAAACGAAACTCGACCCTAAAAAACCAAAAGTCGCTCAACTCTACTTGTCAGGTCTTCGTTCTCAGCTCTGTTCCAGTCAGCTCAAGCTAAGTTTCTCTGTTAATGTTCACACTTGATTTTGTTGGTCTATTCAGTTTTTTGTGGTCAGTCAGCCCCGGCTTGGGCTGTGCTGAATTTCCACTCTTATTTATTTGTATTTGCCAATTTGCTTTTTGTCCCTTATTCGATTGGCCTCTTTTTGCTCAGTTTCAGAATATTTCAGAGTGCTGATATAGTGGGAGAAGTCTAGTGACTTCAGGGTTAATTTTGTTATCAGACGTGTTGGACATTATTTTTGGTAGGGTTTTTTGGCAGATTGCATACAGTGGCTTTCCTCCTCTCCTTTCCAGTTAGTTTGGGCCCCATCGTTTGCTCAGCCTATTTTCCTACCTGTGTTTGTGTTTTGATCTTGTTTCACCGTCAATACATGTGTGGGGGCTGTCTTTTCCTTTGGGGTCTGCTCTGGGGCAGTTAGCTTTTCCTTTTCTTGCTTTAGGTTTATGTAGTCCTCCGGCGGTGACGAGGCGTCTAGGAACAACGTAGGAACGCTCCACTGCTACTGTTAGTTGTGTGGTTAAGATCAGGGATCTGCAATCTGCATAGTGACCAACCTCTCTGGTTTTCTGGGACTTAGCTTTTTGTTGTTCCTCCTCGGTGACCCATTCATAACTGAATCAGCAGCCCCCTCAAAATCCATAACGTATTTCACAAGTCATTGTTGAAGAGGGTTGTTGAGATAGTAGTTCCTGTGGCGGCACCTCCTGACCCTATATTTGTTAAAGGCAATGTGGAATATGAGGTAGAGAAAATATTGGATTCTCGTTTGGTTAGATGGAGAGTTCAGTATTTGGTCAAATGGAAGGGTTATGGCCAGGAGGATAGTTCTTGGGTCTCTGCCTCTGATATTCATGCCAATAAATTGGTTCGTGGTTTTCACCGGGCCCATCCTGATCGGCCTGGTGACATGGATGAGGGTTCAGTGACCCCTCCTCAAGTGGGGGTAGTGTTATGAGCTCATTTTCTGCTCCTCCAGTTGAGAGTTCTCCTTCCGTTCTCCCTCTGGTGGTGACAGGAGGTAGTGAGGTTGGTTTAAGTGGTAGTGATCTGCCACCTGATGAGAAGGATAACGATTGGATCTCTGGAGTATCAGACTGGATATAAGACAGCCGACGCCCAATCCTGCTGCTGGTGATTCAGTCTGCTTCTCAGGTCTTGGACTTCAGCTCTCTTCCAGTCTTCTTAAGTTAAGTTTGTTTTTTGCTAATGTTCACACTTGTGCTTGTTGGTCAATTCAGTTTCTTGTGTTGTCAGCTTGCCCCTGCTGGGGCTATGCTGAACTTCCACTCCTATTTATCTGTATTTGCCAATTTTCCTTTTTGTCCCTTATTAGATTGGCCTCTTTTTGCTCTGTTTCAGAATATTTCAGAGTGCTGATATAGTGGGAGAAGTCTAGTGACTTCAGGGTTAATTTTGTTATCAGACATGTTGGACATTATTTTTGGTAGGGTTTTTTGGCAGATTGCAGACAGTGGCTTTCCTTTCCTGTCCTTTCTAGTTAGTCGGGCCCCATCGTTTGCTCAGCCTATTTTCCTGCCTGTGTATGTGTTTTCATCTTGCTTCACCGTCAATATATGTGTGGGGGCTGTCTTTTCCTTTGGGGTCTGCTCTGGGGTAGTTAGCTTTTCCTTTTCTTGCTTTTGATTTATATAGTCCTCTGGCGGTGATGAGGCATGTAGGAACAACGTAGGAACGCTCCACTGCTACTGTTAGTTGTGTGGCTAAGATCAGGGATCTGCAATCTGCATAGTGACCAACCTCTCTGGTTTTCTGGGACTTAGCTTTTTGTTGTTCCTCCTCGGTGACCCATTCATAACAGACTCCTCTATAGTGCCTATTGGTGTGAAGAGCTCCAGCACCGTGGTTCTCTGAAGTTCCTCCTGTCAGATGTTCCTAACAACTCTCTCACTTGTATGACAAACAGCTGTAGCCTGCTTCGGGGACTCCCTTCTCCTGAATCCCGGCTCTCTATCCGTTTCGCTGTTGTGTCCCAAGTCTTGGATGGGAGTAGTGCATTTACAGCCAATTTCTCCACCGGTGTCTGCTGCAGAACCATAAGTGTCCATACAACCTCGGGGACCGGGCCCCGGCCGTGCGCTGAGAACCTATAGGCAGGGTTCCTATCCAACCCACTCCTCCTCTCTGTTCTCCTTCCACTTCGTTCCGTACTTGTCTTTCTCTCTCTTATGGAAATGCAGGTTACAGTTCTGCATATCTCACTCTCTCTCTTTCCCGTGCCAGCTGGCTCAGGTCACTGAGGCAGCTGCAGCACTCTTTCTTCTCTTTCTTTCTTCCAGGGACCCTCACTCCTGTCTGAGTGGCTTCCATCCCGACTGACCTTCTGTCAGCCTGTCCTAACTCCCTCTCACGGCCCCCTAAGGGACTGACCCTTCTCAGAGACTGACTTGTAATTCTATCTTTCCCATTCTTTTTATACTAACTCCACCCACCTCCCAGCACATCTCGTGTTGCGAAGCAGGGTTCCACGAAGGGTGCTCTGCTACCCCCTGCCTGAAGCTGCTAGGTGTCCCTGCTGAACTATCCTGTGTGTGGGATGCAGGTGTTGGAGTGTGGCAGGGAGTTCCCACCTTACCTGGATGGTGGGGTACTACACCTTAGGAGAAGGTGCAGTACTTCTGTGGCGACCGAGCCTCAGGGGCGCCACACTCCCCCGTTAAACACAGCACGTCCGCGGGCTGCAAGAAAGCAAAGCATACAGCAGAGAAACATACAAAAATGTTATATTGCATAAATAACTTTTCTTACTCTAAGCTTCCTAATATAGGAGGTACTCATCTTAAACGTTACCAACAATCCTATCAAAAATTCTATGTTAAACAGTGCAAATATCTAAGTGCCATTCTTACTCTCAAAGTGCTATTCTCTGTAACACATTTCTTTATTACTTTTCTCTCTTTTCCGTCACATTGTTCTCAATTTTCTTTTCTTTCTCATTCTACTAAACGCAAGACACTGACCTCACATACTTGGCCTGTCACCTGTCTCTATCAATTCTTCATCAACATTGTTCATCTCTACATCAGACATTCCTAATTCTAGCTACATAAAAGCCATTTCTCAAATATCAACTTTCTTATAAAACACATTATCAAATACTTTTTCAATAAAACATTATAAACATTCTTGTAAGTGCTGGACACTGCTCCCAGCCGGGATCTCTTGCAGTGTCCTTTGAGGTAGACATCATTCTTCGAAAAGTGTCCATTCAAAAACATCATCTTCGCAAAGTGTCTATATCTGTAAAACACTATCTTCACAAAGTGTTCCTTTATGTAAAACCAAGAAAGGGCACCTAAAGAGGTGCAACTATTTACAATATGAGTTCGGATCAATCAGCGTCTATGATCTCCTTAGTTCCATTTAAAAAATAACGCTGCCAATCAACACTGGGCAACAAAATAAAAAATAGCAAAAAGGCACAACTGGTGCAACAAACCCTCCTGGGTAACGAGATTTGGAAAATAATGCAGAATCTTTTAAGGGTGGTCCCCTCCTGGGGTTCTGGAAACCGAACTGTCTTCAGACGTGGTACTAGAAATGTCCTCATCTTACTGCTGGCTGGCCAACCGCATGTACTCGGCTTCCCACAGGGAGAGATAGGGACTGATTGGGGTGATCGAAAGGGCCATAGAAACATCCACCGCCGGTGGGGATAGCACATCCATTGTGGCTACCACCGCCGGTTCCTCAGGGTCTGATCCCTCCGTGTCCATTGGGGTTTCAGTCAGCAGTACCGCAGTCTGGGGCTGTCGGCGGATTTCCACCGGGCCATCCCTATCCTCCGGTGTCACTCCCAAAGCTAAGGTCACCCCCCGGGGCAGTAATCGTACCTGGTGGTTCCAGCCGCGGATCCAGCTCCGGTTCCGGGTAGTAAATGACGGCGGCCGCAACTCCCGGAGTTGGTGATGGGATGGGGTGCAGATGAATTCGGTCAGAGGCAAGATCGGTTCCTGCCGGGGCCGTCAGTGGAGGCTGGTGCAACCGCGCCCGGTCCAGACGGAGACGCGGTCCCGGCCCTCCGTTCTGTTCCAGGGCCCTCATATATCTCCTCCGCACGGGGCTCACCCAATGGCAGTATCGGGGGTGAGGTGGTGGCGGCCGCCGCTGGGGATGTATCAGCGGTCGCAACCTCCACGTGGGCGGCCTAGGGGCAAGTAATTCCTCCTCCCCCTGGTCTTCTGTCTTCTCGTCTTCTTTCATCATGGCGCTCTGGCGTTTCTCTTCCTGCCTCGGCCCCTCTCCCGCCACTGGCTTCTTCTGCCCCTCCTTCCGGGGGCGGCGCCTTCTTCCAGCGCCTCCATACCAAGCCAGTATGCGAACCCCTCGGGGGGTGGGCCATGTATCTGTCACATAGTAATTCAGGCAGGGCAGGCCCAATACTCTTTGCGGTCTTTTCTTAGGACCTCCTATCTCTTCACGCCCTTCTTCTCCGCGCCAGCGTCCATTTCTAATGTCCATTTCACAGTCTATCAAATCAGGTCTTCTACACATTTTCAAAAAGTCAAAGTTCAATAAATTTCAGGCACACAGGACCCAATGGTGTCGGGTCTTGTCATCCTGTTTGTGACGCCAAAATTGGGTCGCCCCCGCTGGCTTCACCCAGGGCTGTGGGGTACTCGGTACCGGGCCGGTGTCAGGGAGATGATGTGTCACAGCAGCAGTGACCCGGTCCATGGCCCTGGGCCCCAATATCAATGGCGGTGGTGTTTGTAATGTAAAGTTCGTGACGCCACCCGTGGTATTTGGCAAGTAAGATGGTAAGCCAACGCTGCTTGCAGATCCACTAGGACTGATGGTGTGATGCAGCTAAGATGGTGTAGCTCCCCACAGGTGGAGCTGTAGTCCCAGGGCAGTGTATAGGTGCGATGGAGGAGTGGGGGGCAGGATGGTGTAGATGATACCCAGATGTAGCGGTGCTGATGCGGGAATGAATGGAGGACACCAGGGCTTGCAGTTTCAAAGCTTTACTCACAGTTCGTAGTGCACACAGGTGCCCGCTTCGGCACCGCGTCCTCCGGGACAGAGGCCCAGCCAACCTCCAGGCAAGATAGGGCTCTCCCTGCCAGCACCCCTCCAACATGTGCCTTTGCTGAACGACTCCTCAATAGCACCTATTGGTGTGAAGAGCTCCAGCACCGTGGTTCTCTGAAGTTCCTCCTGTCAGATGTTCCTAACAACTCTCTCACTTGTATGACAGACAGCTGTAGCCTGCTTCGGGGACTCCCTTCTCCTGAATCCCAGCTCTTTATCCATTTCGCAGTTGTGTCCCAAGTCTTGGTTGGGAGTAGTGCATTTACAGCCAACTACTCCACCGGTGTCTGCTGCAGAACCATAAGTGTCCATACAACCTCGGGGACCGGGCCCCGGCCTTGCGCTGAGAACCTATAGGCAGGGTTCCTATCCAACCCACTCCTCCTCTCTGTTCTCCTTCCACTTCGTTCCGTACTTGTCTTTCTCTCTCTTATGGAAATGCAGGTTACAGTTCGACGTCTCTCACTCTCTCTCTCTCTTTCCCGTGCCAGCTGGCTCAGGTCACTGAGGCAGCTGCAGCACTCTTTCTTCTCTTTCTTTCTTCCAGGGACCCTCACTCCTGTCTGAGTGGCTTCCATCCCGACTGACCTTCTGTCAGCCTGTCCTAACTCCTTCTCACGGCCCCCTAAGGGACTGACCCTTCTCAGGGACTGACTTGTAATTCTATCTTTCCCATTCTTTTTATACTAACTCCACCAGTCTCCCAGCACATCTCGTGTTGCGAAGCAGGGTTCCACGAAGGGTGCTCTGCTACCCCCAGCCCCAAGCTGCTAGGTGTCCCTGCTGAACTATCCTGTGTTTGGGATGCAGGTGTTGGAGTGTGGCAGGGAGTTCCCACCTTACCTGGATGGTGGGGCACTACACCTTAGGAGAAGGTGCAGTACCTCTGTGGCGACCGAGCCTCAGGGGCGCCACAGTCATATGAGCCCAGGTCACCTGGACGGGATAGTACGTCATCTGTCAGAAAGGGGTTAATAGCCTAGAAAGGGACCATTGTTGTTGCCCCCCTGGCTAAAAACATCTGCCCCCAGCCACCCCAGAAAAGGCGCATCTGTAAGTTGTGCCAATTCCTGCACTTAGCCTCTCTCTTCCCATTGCCCTGTAGCGGGTGGCATATGAGGCAATAAGGGGTTAATGTCACCTTGCTACCTTGCTATTGTAAGGTGACATTAAGGCTGGTTAATAATGGAGAGGTGTCAATAAGACACCTATCCATTATTAATCCAATAGTATGACAGGGTTGAAAAAAGCCACACACATTAAGAATAAAGACTTTTAATGAAATAATTAAACACACATTTTTGCCATCTTTATTAAACTCCCTATCCAAGCGAAGCCCTTGTTCTGTAAAAAATTAAAAATAAAAAAGCTACAATATCCCATGCCTATCTGCCGTACAGTCATGTTCATGTCCCACGCTGCAATCCACCTCAAGGGGTTAAATAGTTTACAACCATGGAGGAATTAAGGAAAAGTTGACTGCATAGTCTCCCCACCTGATTAGACTTGAACTCTATAAATAAATACAGACCAACCTAAGCACAATAGTATAAGGGATACCAACTTGACCCACAACCATATTCGGTCATATACGGTTCCCCACAGGACACTCCAAACTAAAGCCTGAAAACAATGGAGTTACAAATGAGTATATAGTCCATAATGTATAAAAGTATATAATTTTATTAACATATATGCCAGATTTAATAACACATAGAATAAATAAACAGAGTATCAGGTAATGATGGCTGAGGTCACTAGTATATTCAGATAGAATGCTAAAGTGCCATAAACTATGTAAATACAATCATGGGAATACAGTAAAAATTGATATGCCAGTATAAATACTTTACAATCATCCAAAATTGGAACTGGTCAAAATCAAAAAACATATAAGTGCCAAGTGCTTACCCATCAATAGTATATACTTGGACCACAGCCCCCCGCCACCGACGCGCGTTTCGCTGCTCTTTTTTTTTTTTCAAAGGCGGTCATGAACTCTGTAGCGTGGGAAAGTTTCTGAACATTTTCCCTTGCTGCCAAGTTCACCTCAGGTCAGGCGGGGCCGCTGCGCACCCTCAGTGACTAGGGCTGACGTCACTGAACCCACACAATAATTTTCCGTGATTATATTCTTTCATTTAACATCTACAGATCCAAAATTTTACACAAACACACTAATAAAATTATTAGTCACTGACATATTTAAATCTCCCTGATATGCAGTGGTTTGCTATATGTAAACCATGTCTGTCTCATGTCTATCTCTCTCTCAAATGTGTGTATATATATATATATGTGTGTGACATATATATACTAGCTGAAGTGTCCGGCGCTGGCCGGGCATAGTAACTAACTGTGGTTAGTTATAGAAAATTATAATTATCCTCCATCCCATAGTCCCGTGCCCATATACCCATCATACATATCCACGATGCCATAGGCCCGTGGCCATATACCCATCATACATATCCTCCATCCCATAGTCGAGTGCCCATATACCCATCACACATCCTCCATCCCATAGTCCTATGCCCATATACCCATCATAGTCCCTGCCCATATCGCCATCCCATAGTCAAGTGCCCATATACCCATCACACATCCTTCATCTCATAGTCCCATGCCCATATACCCATCATACATATCCTTCATCCCATAGTCCCATGCCCATATACCCATCATACATATCCGCCATCTCATAGTCCCGTGCCCATATACCCGTCATACATATCCTCCATCCTACAGTCCAGTGCCCATATACCCATCACACATCCTCCATCCCATAGTCCCGTGCCCATATACATATCCGCCATCCCATAGTCCCGTGCCCATATGCCCATCAAACATATGCTACATCCCATAGTCCAGTGCCCATATACCCATCACACATTCTCCATCCCATAGTCCCCTGCCCATATACATATCCGCCATCCCATAGTCCCGTGCCCATATACCCGTCATACAAATCCTCCATCCCATAGTCCAGTGCCCATATACTCATCACACATCCTCCATTCCATAGTCAACCATTATGACATCATAATGAGTGGCGGCAGGGCTTGCAACCTTTGATGACATCAGCGTCGCCATGGCAACCATTGTGACATCATAATGAGGGGCGGGGCTTGACACGCACACACTTTTTCCCCAGTATGTAGATAGGGGCAAAATTGTTTGGTGAATGGGAACGCGCGGGGTTAAAATTTCGCCTCACAACATAGCTTAGGATGCTCTCGGGGTCCAGACGTGTGACTGTGCCAAATTTTGTCGCTGTAGCTGCGACGGTGCGGATGCCTATCCCGGACATACACACATACATACACACACACACATACATACACACATACATACACACACACATACATACACACTTTGAGCTTTATATATTAGATATATACAGTCATATGTAAAAGTTTGGGCACCCCTATTAATGTTAACCTTTTTTCTTTATAACAATTTTGGTTTTTGCAACAGGTATTTCAGTTTCATATATCTAATAACTGATGGACTCCGTTATATTTCTGGATTCAAATGAGGTTTATTGTACTAACAGAAAATGTGCAATCTGCATTTAAACAAAATTTCACCGGTGCAAAAGTATGGGCACCCTTATCATTTTCTTGATTTGAACACTCCTAACTACTTTTTACTGACTTCCTGAAGCACTAAATTGGTTTTGTAACCTCATTGAGCTTTGATCTTCATAGCCAGGTGTATCAAATCATGAGAAAAGGTATTTAAGGTGGCCACTTGCAAGTAGTTCTCCTATTTGATTCTCCTATGAAGAGTGGCATCATGGGCTCCTCAAAACAACTCTCAAATGATCTGAAAACAAAGATTATTCAACATAGCTTTTCAGGGGAAGGATACAAAAAGTTGTCTCAGAGATTTAACCTGTCAGTTTCCACTGTGAGGAACATAGTAAGGAAATGGAAGAACACAGGTACAGTTCTTGTTAAGCCCAGAAGTGGCAGGCCAAGAAAAATATCAGAAAGGCAGAGAAGAAGAATGGTGAGAACAGTCAAGGACAATCCACAGACCACCTCCAAAGACCTGCAGCATCATCTTGCTGCAGATGGTGTCACTGTGCATCGGTCAACAATACAGCACACTTTGCACAAGGAGAAGCTGTATGGGAGAGTGATGCAAAAGAAGCCATTTCTGCAAGCACGCCACAAACAGAGTCGCCTGAGGTATGCAAAAGCACATTTGGACAAGCCAGTTACATTTTGGAAGAAGGTCCTGTGGACTGATGAAACAAAGATTGAGTTGTTTGGTCATACAAAAAGGCGTTATGCATGCGCTGTATTGTTGACCGATGCACAGTGACACCATCTGCAGCAAGATGATGCTGCAGGTCTTTGGAGGTGGTCTGTGGATTGTCCTTGACTGTTCTCACCATTCTTCTTCTCTGCCTTTCTGATATTTTTCTTGGCCTGCTACTTCTGGGCTTAACAAGAACTGTACCTGTGTTCTTCCATTTCCTTACTATGTTCCTCACAGTGGAAACTGACAGGTTAAATCTCTGAGACAACTTTTTGTATCCTTCCCCTGAAAAGCTATGTTGAATAATCTTTGTTTTCAGATCATTTGAGAGTTGTTTTGAGGAGCCCATGATGCCACTCTTCATAGGAGAATCAAATAGGAGAACTACTTGCAAGTGGCCACTTTAAATACCTTTTCTCATGATTTGATACACCTGCCTATGAAGTTCAAAGCTCAATGAGGTTACAAAACCAATTTAGTGCTTCAGGAAGTCAGTAAAAAGTAGTTAGGAGTGTTCAAATCAAGAAAATGATAAGGGTGCCCATACTTTTGCACCGGTCAAATTTTGTTTAAATGCAGATTGCACATTTTCTGTTAGTACAATAAACCTCATTTGAATCCAGAAATATAACTGAGTCCATCAGTTATTAGATATATAAAACTGAAATAGCTGTTGCAAAAACCAAAATTGTTATAAAGAAAAAAGGTTAACATTAATAGGGGTGCCCAAACTTTTACATATGACTGTACACCTATACTAGGTGTATATATCTTGTCTATTCTATTCGAACCTATTCTACGCTTTACTGTACGTGGCATTTGCCCTCTTTTACTATATCTATCTATATACTGAACACACACATATATATATATTTTTTTTTTCAAGATTATTTGTTTTAAAACGATGTGTACAGTTTTTTTTACAATGCTATTTTACCATGAGATTTAACATAGAGAGAACTGCTGTACGTAAAAACTCGTAAAAATTGCATTGCATACGGATTGCATACGCATGTCATACGGATGTTCCGTGGAAAAATCGCACGGAATTCACATGACACTCGCATGCACTCGCATAGCACTTGTCCGTTTTTTGGGTCAAGAAATCAGACCGTTATTTTTCTCGCAAATAGGTGTGAACCCTTAGGCCGGTGTCCCACTTGTAACAGCGATGTGAGAAACTCGCACGAGTTTCTCGTCTCAAAACCCGGCACTGCCGCTGGCACTCGGGACTGGAGTGTGCGGCTGCATGTATTTCTATGCAGCTGAACGCTCCAATTCGGAATGCTGGCGGCAGTGCCGGGTATTGAGGCGAGAGTTTCTCGCATTGCAGTTACAAGTGTGATACCGACCTTACAAGCATAATACTTAATAATCACAGAATCATAATGTATTAAATTCCCAAATGTATTGTAGAACCTTGCCGGATAAACCAAGAAAAAATAGATGAAAACTTTTTGGAATTGCATCCAAATTATGATTCAAAAGTATTTTATGAGGATGGAGAGATCATTCGTTTTGTGTGCAAAGCAGGATATACCATACTGACTGACACAGATGGACAATGCATTAAGGAGGACATTTTCTACCCAGTTTGCCATGAAATATGTAAGTGGACATCAATTCTTGAAAACGTATTAATTCAGGAAAAGTATATCAAAGCTCTTTTTTCATTAGAACTTAAAGTGGTTTGGCTTCCGGTTCTGTGCTAGATTGCATTTAGCATTCTGAACCCCCTCCAATCAATCATAATAATAAAACCACCTATGAGTGAGTTAATAATGCACATTCCTCACTAAATTTGTGATCATTGTTGGGTTTATATGCTCAGGAGGTATGCGCCTGACAATCTGACAATCTGACAATCTGCACATTCAGGAAGGATGCCGAGGCATTCTATAGGGACCTATTGTAAAGAAATGTATATCTCATCATAAATGTTTCTATGTAGTCGTGCTCAGTTTATCAATAAGCATAAGGGAAGAGTCAGATGGCCATATAACTTGGACGAGTATCACTACGAAATGCTCTGACTGGCTGTCTGTTCTCTTGGCCAGAGAGTGACAGCATGTATTTTTATGCAGCTGTCATGTTTGGGTCAGGAAAGGCAGTTGTCAGTCAGAGCATTGTGTTGCGATCCCCATCTTAGTTATATGGCCGTCTCATTTTTCACTCATGGTCCTATTTAAACAACCAATTTGCACACCAAAAAATGGTCCAAAATCAGTCTGTTTAAATGGCATTTTAGACTGTCTTAACCCTCCAAAAGAATGACGTGGAGTCCACCTATAATTAATAGCCAGCAAAGGCTATGCAGACTGCTGCGGGCTACTAATAGCCTAGGAAGGGGCCATGGATACTGGCCCCCCTTAGCTAAAAAGATCAGTTCTCAGCCACCCCAGAAAAGGTGCATCTCTAAGATGCGTCAATTCTGGCAATTAGCCTTTTTCTTCCCACTTGCCCTGTAGTGGCAAGTGGGGTAATAGTTGGGGGGGTTGATGTCACCTTTACATGTCCAGTAATTTGCACACGCACTGTACTAATTGTATATGTCACTGACATCTATAAATCTACCTATTCCATTTGTATTTACTGTATGTAATCCATCTCTTCTATCCTGTCAGCTCCTGCTGTGATTTTACAGAACCCAGCAGATGTATTACCAGCTTTTCTTCTATCTCTCTATGCAATATAAATACATATACCGTATGTGTGTGTCACTGACATCTATATATCTATGTATTCTATGTGTATATATCTATTCTATCCTAACCTGTCAGTGTAATTTTACTATACACTGCACATGAATTACCAGCTTTTCAAGGGACACCGGTGCATAAAAATCGGACAGCACTCGCATGGTCCGAGTGCGGTGCGATTTTTTTTTTTTTTCTCGCCTCCATTGACTTCTATTGTGGGATGATATCCGAATACTGATTACAATCACAGAATATTGTGATTTTTTTTCCAGTCCGATCATGATCCGATTCAAGCTGGAAAAAAAAACGCAGATTAAGAATAGAATGACATTGGTCCAAATTCAATCTGATTTTTTATCGTATTGCATTTGTCCAATTTCATCGCAAGTGGGAATGAGCCCAAAGACTGAAAGTTGCTTGCAGTTAACGGATAGACCAATTAGAATAATATGATGCTCTGCAGATGTAGCTAGTGATTTGACCTGAAACCTCCAGTACACCATTGTACATCACAATTGTTGGGTGATGCAGAAAATAGAATTTTTTAATAGTCTGAGTCAGGGTAGGGTCACATTATCGATTTCTCTACATGCGTATAAAACAGACTGATTATTCTGATCAAGGTTAGATTTCAGAAAGGCAAATTTTAAGGGATTCAGAAAGAGAATTGGAGGGATCCAATGGCTGGATATCCTTAAGGACAAAAATGTCCAGGAAGCATGGGAAATCTTGAAAAATGAAATTCTCAAGGCACAATTGTTAACAATTCCGAAAAGAGGGAAGAATAGGAAGCATTTATGGAAACCAGGATGGATGAACACAGAACTTAAGCACAGGGAGCATTTATGGAAACCAGGATGGTTGAACACAGAACTTAAGCACATGCTAAAAGGGAAGAAAGAAATGTTTATAAAATGGAAAGAGGGAGGCATGTCTAAAGAAGAATATAATGCTGTCTGCAGAACTTGCAGGGCACAAATCAGATTATCTAAAGCTGACAATGAATTGAGGCTTGCAAGAGACGTCAAAAGCAATAATAAAGGATTTTGTGGATATGTCAAAAGTAAAAGAAAAGTCAAAGATGCTATAGGATTTTTACAGGATAAAAATGATGAAATGGTAAGACAGGATGTTGAGAAGGCCAAACTTTTACATTCCTATTTTGCATCTGTTTTCTCTCAGAAAGGAAATGCAACATCAATTGTTCTTCACTATCCTATTAAGGGAATAGAAGAATCCAGGATATCTATAAACAGAAAGATAGTTAGGAAACACTTAGCTAACCTAAAAGAATTCAAGTCTCCAGGTCCAGATGAATTATACCTCAGAGTACTGAAGGAGATAGCAGAAGAAATTTTTGAACCCCTCTCCATAATCTTTGACATTTCTTGGAGAACAAGAGGTCCCAGAAGACTGTAGAAGAGCAAACATTGTTCCTATCTTCGAAAAAGGGAAGAAGGTGGACCCAGGCAACTATAGGCCTGTGAGTCTGACTCCTATACCAGGAAAGATCTTTGAACAAATTATTAAACAACATGTATGTAAGTACCTGGATAAGAATGAAGTGATTAAACAGAGTCAGCATTGGTTGTTAATTAATAAGTCATGTCAGACTAAGTTAATTTCCTTCTATGACAGAATCACTGATTGGATCACTGATTGGGTGGATCAGGGAAATGCTGTAGATATAGTATATCTTGACTTCAGCAAAGCATTTGACAAAGTATCTCACACAATCCTTATTGAAAAAATGGCTAAGTATGGAATGGACAAGGCAACTGTTTGGTGGATTCATGACTGGCTTAGTGATCGGACCCAAAGAGTGGTCGTAAATGGCTGCACATCCAGTTGGAAGACTGTCTCAAGTGGGGTATCACAGGACTCTGTCCTGGGCCCTGTATTGCTTAATATCTTTATCAATGATTTAGATGAAGGAATTGATGGTAAACTGAATAAATTAGATGATGACACAAAGCTAGGATGGATAGCTAATACTAGAGAAGAGAGAGAGGATTCAAAAAGATATAAATAAACTGGAGCAGGGGGATGAAACTGAATGGGAGGAGACACAGATTAGATATTAGAAAAAACTTTTTGACAGATAGAGTGATCAATGAGTGGAACAGGCTGCCATGAGAGGTCGTGAGTTCTCCTTCAATAGAAGTCTTCAAACAGAGGCTGGACAGACATCTGTCTGGGATGATTTAGAGAATCCTGCTATAATCATGGAAAAAAATTGCGTGGGCTCCCGTGCAATTTTCTCAGCCAGAGAGGGAAAGCCAGTGACTGAGGGCAGATATTAATAGTCTAGATTGAGACCATTGTTTTTGCCCCCCCAGCTAAAAAAAATCTGCCCCCAGCCTCCCCAGAAAAGGCGCATCTGTAAGATGCGCCAATTCCGGCACTTAGCCTCTCTATTCCCATTGCCTTTAGCAGTTGCTCATGTGTTAATAAGGGGTTAATGTCTCCTTGCTATGGAAAGGTTACATTAAGCCGGGTTAATAATGGAGAGGTGTCAATAAGACACCTCTCCATTATTAATCCTATAGTAGTAATGGGTTAAAAAAAGACACACACATTAATTGAAAATTATTTTAATGAAATAATTGCATAAAGTTTTTGACCAAATTTATTATGCTGCCAATCCAACTGAATACCTTGTTCCCCTGTATAGACGCATCTTTTCTGGGGTGGCTGGGGGCAGATTTTTTAGCCGGGGGGGGGCAATAACCATGGTCCCTCTCTAGGCTATTAATATCTGCCCTCACTCACTAGCTTTCCCTCTCTGGCAGAGAAAATACCACGGGAGCCCACACAATTTTTTTCAATGAATTTACCCGTTAATTTAACAACTACATGTTCCAAATTTTACACACATACACTAATCTAATTACTTGTCAAAGACATAAAAAAGCTAAATGAAATGAAATGGTTTACTGTATGTAAACCATGTGTCATTTCACGTCGGGTTTTGTAATGATTCTACAGAAGCCGGCAATTGATTTAGCAGCTATTCTGCTATGTAGAATTCTATGAACTATAAATATATATATGTGTCTCAATGACGTGTGTGTGTGTGTGTGTATGTGTATATATATATATATATATATATATATATATGAGTGTGTATATGTATTCTATGAGTATATATCTATTCTTTCGTCTGTGGTTTAACCTGTCATTGGGATCCATTATATGTCCATTTTGCAAGCCGTCAAGGAACTCTCGTCATACGGATGACATACGGATGTCACACGGATGCTTAGATGCGAGAAAATCGCATCCTCGCATTACAATTGGATGACATACAGATCACTGTTCATGAAACATTTGTGCGATTCTGGTCCGTGAAAAAACGGACCATATTTTTATACGTCGTGTGTGACTCCAGCCTAAGGAAACAGAAGACCGATGAAGGTAAAAAAAAATGAAGTATTGTTGCTTTAGCAGGAAATATAGGTAAAAACACCAAATCAGTCTGTCTTACTTGGACATCTAATCTTTCTTTCCTCTTTTCTGAAAATATTCTATCTTACAGAATCAACTAAACCTGGTGAAAGAAAGTTATCTTGAAGAAGCTTTCTGATCAAAATCAAATGTTCATCCATTAAATACTAAGAAGTCCTTATTGGAATAACTCCGGGAGTTTATGCCATTGTCTTTATTAATGCAGAGAAGTGAAGTATGAGTACATCTGAAGAATCCTACACTGTAATCATTTGAATGTTTGCTTGTAACTTGTTGACTTTTTACAGAACTACTCCGATGACTATTAAGGAGGAAATTAAGCGTAACATTTCTCATAATTGAAATGAAACATAGAAAAAAAAATTCTGTAATAATCAAAGTTATTACTTAACATAGGAATGTAAATTCTATTGTAGCAGTAAAAAAGGGAATTTATCCTAAGTCTGCTGTAATTTGGATTATTAAACTTGTAAACTACGGGCAAGGTGTCAGTATAAAATATCTAAATGTATGTGCATGCCACATTTTTTTTTAGGCTGATCCTGCTCCAGAATACCACCGAAAAAGCGAGAACTAAATTCTCAAAAGATTGAATATATGCATTTCCATGAAAAAAGCACTGTTTGTAATTTTAGTCTTTGAATGTGTTTTAAATGCTTCAGAATTCCAAAGATGTCAAGGAGTTAAAACAAGTGATTTTCCACTCTACAGGCATTTTCTTCCCTAAAGATGCACTATACTTTATAATAAAAATCAATGGGAAGGCTGAAAAGACGTCAGAGTATCTTTTTGAGCGCTTTGCCTTTGTTTTTGCTTCAAAAACCACTAGCAGTTTCTTCATTGTTCAATGTAGCGTAGTTTAAAAAAATGTCTGGAAAATGCCAGTAAAAGAATTCTTCAAAAATTATGGAAAAACACTAAAAAAACCACTGGTGGTAAAAAATAGAATGAAAAGAAAAAGCACTCTCTATTTGACCACTAAACAAGTTGCCAAAAAAGACGTTTCATGAAAAAAATTTTCTAACGTTTTGTACTCATGGAGTTTTTTAAGAATCATTTAAAGTGGATCAACTTAAAAAAATTAGAAAAATTGCTCCAATAACACTTGAAAGACACTTCCTATTCATTTCCACTGAAAAACGATATTGCTGTTCATATGTTAACTGTTCATTATTTTACTTGGCTTCAAGTTTCCAAAGACGCCAAGTATTTAATTCCTGCTCAACATTCAATTTACCGGTACATCCTATGTTGCAGGTACTTCTATCTTGGCTGTTATGTAATGTGCCCCCATTTTTTGGGTTTCCATGTAAATCTCTGAAATATGTGATCCAGATGAAACCCCATTGGAACCATTTCCTATCATGAGGCAGATGGAGTTACTTTGGATTCTTTCCTATGATCCAGCAGTGTCCATCTTTTTAGTCATGCATAAAAGCACTATTGACACGCTCTCCAGGGCCGTGGGGTACTCGGAACCGGGTCAGACAGTTCTTTGGGGAAGTCATGGGGCCGTGACCCGACTCTGTGGCCCTGACTGTGCCGTAAAATGGGGAATATGTATATGGGAATGTGACGCCACCTGTGGTGTTTGGCAACAGATGGCCGATGCTGCTAAAGGAGATCGCTGGTGGAGATGCAGCTGGAATGATTGTGCTCACCATAGGTGAAGCGGGGCCCCAGGGCTACCGATTCTGTTTATGTCAGGCTTCGTGGACCTTGTGGTGCAGGACTCAGGGCACAAGAGATCACTGGGGGACACAAGGACTGTAGTTTTCTTTTCCTTTACTTGATGGTTGATAGTACAGACTGGGGCACTGATAACAGATTGTGATGGAGAGCCGGGCAGCCTGGCAGCAATTTTGGATACACCTGGTCAGGTAGGTACGGAGCCCTTCCTTTTGTGGTGTCCTCCCTTTTTCCTCGCTGCCTAACAGCTCACCCTCCTGCTGCTAACTGTCTCTCTCTGACTTTAAAAACAAACCGTTGCCCGCATGGCAGGCAGCTCGAGCCTATCACAGGTGCCGCTCCTTTGTGTCGGCTCCAGGCTTTGGTACGCTGCTGTGCCACCGGGTATAAGATGGGGCCAGGAGACCTGTAGTCCCCTGCCCTCCGGATTTAGCTGCCGGGACTTCAGTACCTGTGCAACCACAGACTCCGGTATCCGGTTCATAGCTCTCAGCTCTGGGGCGAGTTTAATCACAGCTCCACTCCCTAGGTTCTGCTCGACTTCTCTCCTACAGATACCTGGAAAGGGGACCCCTCTTTGCTTCCAGGCATGACACTATCAACCACAGTTCTTTGTACTACTTAAAAGAGAAACTCCATTGAACAATGGACAGAGTGCAAAGTAACAGCCTCCCTCATTATAGAGAATGGATCATGGTATGTACCACACCCCTGTTTAGCGATCACTGTGATTGACTGTTCAATTTTGACCCCGCTGATGCTGCTGTCAGTAGTGACAGCAGCATAGAGAAGAATTGCGCAAGGATGGGGCTCCCTGCATGCTCCCACTGGAACAACACGATGCGATAGCGTTGGTCCGGTGGTCTCCATGGAGAAAACCTGCACCAAGATGGCCACGAGGTCCTTCCGGGTCCTTCAGTGAGATGGCTTGTCAGTGATCTGCTGTCATGTAGTGATGTCCCATACTGGGACAATGTAAAAAGTGAAAAAAAACATATAGTGTGTAAAAATATTTTTTTTAAAAATTTCTAAATAAAGAAAAAAAAAATAAATATTTTCCCAATAAATACATTAAATTATGTAAATAAAAAAACAATGAAAGTATACATATTTGCTATCGCCGCGTCCATAACGACCCACTTTATAAAACTGTCCCACTAGTTAACCCCTTCAGTGAATACCGTAAAAAAATATATAAAAACGAGGCAAAAAAATGCTTTATCATCATACTGTCGAACAAAAAGTGCAATAAAATGCGATCAAAAAGACGAATGTAAAAAAAATCGTACCCCTGAAAATGTCATCTTGTCCCGCAAAAATTAAGCCACCATACAGCTCCATCAGCAGAAAAGTAAAAAATGTATAGCTCTCAGAAAAAAGCGATGCAAAAATAATTATTTTTTCTATAAAATAGTTTTTATTGTGTAAAAGCGACAAAACATAAACAATTATATAAATGAGGTATCGCTGTAATCGTACTGACCCGAAAAATAAAGCTCCCTTACCAATTTTACCACACACGGAACAGTATTAAAAAAAAATAAAACAAAAAGCTATTCCTGAATTGCTGGTTTTTGATCATTCTGTCCCCGAAAATCGGAAAAGAAAGCGATCAAAAAATGTCATATGCCTAAATATGGTACCAATAAAAACGTCAGCTCGTCCCGCAAAAAACAAGCCATCACATGACTGTCAACCAAATATAAAAAAATTATCGCTCTCGTAATATGGTGATGCAAAAACTATTTTTCGCAATAAAAAGCATCTTTTAGTGTGTGACAGCAGCCAAACATAAAGAACCGGTATAAATCTGGTATCGCTGTAATCGCACTGACCAGAAGACTAAAGTCGCCTAATCACTTATACCGCACAAGGAATGGCATAAAAAATAAATAAAACCAATTCTTCACATGCTGTTGATTTTTTTCATTCTGCCTCCCAAACAATGCAGAAAGGTTTGGCACACATTTATCCTGCGTTATAAACTTCTGTGAAGCACCTGGGGGTTTAAGGTGCTCAATACACATCTAGATAAGTTCCCTAAAGGGTCTAGTTTAGAAAATGGTGTCACTTGTGGGGGGGGGGTTCCACTGTTTAGGCAGATCAGGGGCTCTCCAAACACGACATGCAACCGCTAATTATTCCAGCAAATTTTACATTCAAAAAGTGAAATGATGCTCCTTCCCTTCTGAATCCTGATGTGTGCCCAAACAATAGATTTTCCCCACATATGGGGTTTCAGCATACTTAGGAGAATTTGCACAACAAAATGTATGGTCCATTTTCTCCTGCTAACATTGCAAAAGTAAAAAAAAATTAGGTCTAAATTAAATTTTTTGTGAAAGAAAAGTAAATGTTTATTTTTTCCTTCTACATTCCAAAAATTATTGTGAATCTCTTGAAGGGTTAATAAACTTCTTGAATGTGGTTTAGAGCACCTCGAGAGGTGAAGTTTTTACAATGGTGTCAATTTTGGGTATTTTCTGTCATATAGGCCCTTCAAAGTCACTTCAAAAGTGATGTTTTCCATAAAAAAATGGTTTTGCAAATTTTGTTGTAAAAATGAGAAATCGATGGTCAACTTTTAATCCTTATAACTGCCTAACAAAAAAATTATCTTTCCAAAATTGTGCTGATGTAAAGTAGATATGTGGGAAATGTTATTTTTTAACTATTTTGTGCAATTTGCCTCTCTGATTTAAGGGCATAAAAATTAAAACTTTGAAAATTTCAAAATTTTCAAAATTGTTGCCAAATTTCTGTTTTTAAATGAATAAACTCAAGTCATATCAAAGAAATTTCACCACTGTCATAAAGTACAATATGTCTCAAGAAAACTTTCTCAGAATAAGCCGGATCCGTTGAAGCGTAATAGAGTTATTACCTCATAAAGTGACAGTGGTCAGAATTGTAAATATTAGCCTGGTCATTAATCTGCAAATTGGCTCTGTCACTAAAGGGTTATAAGTTTGTACACCCCTGCACAACCCCAGTAGAAGCGTGATGAATAGACGGCTAGGACCTATTGAGTGGCTGGCGATCGTCACATAGCACTGTGCAGACCATCCTGGTGCTGTCACGTGACACAACCTCTTGATCCAAAAGGGGCGTTGACAAGCGGACGTCACCGCAGGTCCTCCTGCCATATTCATGAACTGACGGCGGCTGCTGCTGTGATTGTGGTTGTGATTCAGCTCGGTAAGCCAAGGATAGAATGCCAGTGGAAGCTGCTCCTGCCGCATACTCTCATGAGGGGTGAAAAAATGAAAGCAACTCAAGTCATATCATAGAAATTTTACCACTATCATAAAGTACAATATGTCTCGAGAAAACATTCTCAGTATCAGCGGGACCTGTTGAAGCGTTCTAGAGTTATGATCTCATAAAGTGACAGTGGTCAGAATTGTAAAAATTGACCTGGTCAGGAAGGTGAAAACAGGCTTCGGGGTTAAAAAAAGGACATGGTGTGATTGGTGCTGTCTGAGACAACAACAATCACAGCAGTCACAATGGGTGGGGTGATCGTGACGTCACCTCACCTGATTAACCCCTTTAAGCACTGATTGGCTGAACAATAGTTCTTGACCAATCAGCGCCAAATGGGCCAAATCTAAAATAGGTATCTCCACTCTGCATGCCATCCTTACCTCAGAGTTGACATGCAGTTTGATTGTGGGACCCCCCCGTGTTAGGCTGGGTTCATATTGAGTTTGTGGGCTGCATTTAACGCATCCGTTACATAGTGGCATTAACGCTAACGGATGCGTTAACTCACCCATAGACTGCAATAGACAAGTGCATCGCTAGCGATGGGCCGTCATTCTGTGATGGATCCTTGGACGCGGTCTGCAGTGTCCGAGGGTCCGTCACTGCTAGCGCAGATGCTTCATGGTACGCTAGTGGTAGAGCATAACGTGATCGCGTTATGCAGTAGCGTTAGCGCAGTCCGTCAACGCTATGCGTTGAACGGACTGCATTAATGCAGTTTGAACCTCGCCTTACCCTGTGAGAGAGATTCATTGGTGGCCAGTTATATCAACTTGCAATCTGTACCTCCTGGTTCTGCGATCTGTGCCTCCTGCTCCTGTGCTGCTATATCCTCCTGAGTTGTGGGCTGTGTGCTGGCTGCTGTGTGACTGATCTGAGATCACAGCAGCTGCAATTCCCCAATCCCTGTCCAAGTTCTCCCCTCTCCCATCCCTACCTGATCTCCCACTCCCAATTGTATTTTTTGTGCACTTTTTTGTGCTTTTTCCGAGAGTACAGCGTCCTGAGCTGAGCATGTGTGCTCCTCCCATGGCCGCAGTGCTCTGATCAGTATCGCAGCTGATCAGAGACTGCGCCAAGGGATTTTTTATTTTTTAGCTAGCTAGGGTAGTGGACATCACAATGTAAGTGCTATCTTATTTTTTTTAAATAGTCGTTAGTACAGTGTAGTTTCATGGATAGCGAGGTAGTGTATTAGAGTGGTGGTCATCACAATGTTAGTGACGTCTGATTTTCTTTTAGAATAAAAATAGTGGTTAGTACAGAGTAGCTTTATAGGTAGGGAGATAGCATTTTTCTTTTGCAAAAAAAAAAATTTTTTTGCAATGAGTAAAGTTTTAGGTAGGGCATTAGGAAAGCATACATGGCATTGTTAGTGACGTCAGTTTTTCTTTTGCAAAAAAATAGAATAGTTAGCGTATGGTATCTTTATAGGCAGAGCATTAGTGTAGTGAATGTCACAATTTTTTAAAAAATACTAACTTTTTTTGTACATCTACTGATTTTTCTTTTAATTTTTTTCTAAGTGTTTCATCAAAATTTTTGCTGTTTACTTTTTTCTCTACTTTTATAATAAATAGTACAATTTACACCCACACACAAAATACAAATGTAAAAGCACCACTTACACACATCCTCAGTTTTTTGAAGAGTAACATAAAAATGACCCATTCGTCAAGAAGATGCTAATCATCAGAGGAGGCATAGGCAGTCCATGACTCAGACAATCTATTCAGCCAGTGAGGAAAATCCCACATTCCATTAGGCTATGTGCACACGCTGTGGATTTTGCTGCGGATCTGCAGCGGATTTGGCCCTGCGGATCCGCAGCAGAACTGCAGGTGATGTACAGTACCGTTCTAGCCTATGGAAAATTGAATCCGCTGTGCAGACGGTGCAGATTTTTCCGCGCGGTTTTGCCTGCGGTTTCAAATCCGCAGAAAGAATTGACATGTCATTCTTTCCGGCGGATTCCGCTGCGGTTTGCCATCTCCTCCATTGTGGAGATGATAAACCGCAGGGCAAAACCACAGGCTACTCCGCAGGTAAACAGCAGGTCTTTTGACCTGCGGATTTACCTGCGGATTGTGCAAAATCCGCAGCCCAATCCGCAGCGTGTGCACATAGCCTTATTCCTCTTCCTCCTCCACCTCATCTAATGAGGAGGTACACACAGCAAAGAGCCCTAGGATGCAGGCAAGCCCTACAGCAATCAATCCAATATAGACTTCACCTCCCCAAAAATTATCAGCCTGTTATTATGGATTTCATGGGCAGCTCAGGAATCCAATTTGATGTTACAGACCTCACTGATATTGATTTTTTTCAAATTTATTTTCAGCGAGGAAATAATAAACCTTATGGTGGCACAGACAAATTTATATGCCAATCAATTTTTCACCTAAACTCACACGTCATCATATGCCAAATGGACACCTGTTAAAACAGCAGAAATTATGACATTTTGGGGCATTGTGCTGCATATGGGTGTAAGAGGGTGAACTGTGATTACACTAGGAGAGCACTAGGACCCTGTGGTGTTTGCCTGCTGCACTAAGAGCAGGTGCTGCGAGTGCCCTGGAGTCTGTGTGTGCTGGGGGTGGGGCCCAGTGTCGGCTGTCTAGAGCTGTAAGTGAAGCTTCCAGAAGAGAAGAGAGACTGCCCTGAGAGACACTGTATGTGTGGAGCAGCTTGTGAGAAGCAAAGAGATTGAACGCTGTAAGAGACTGTGTACTGCAACCCTTCGTTTTGGAAGCCTGAGACCTTGCTGTTCTGAGCATTCCTGAGAGCTATTTGACTGTGGAGCTCTGTGGAGTCCCTGTTGTGATGAGCTGAGATGCAATATTGGACAGACATTTTATACAGAAACAGGCGTATTGCTTCTAGGAGAATTTGTGAGGACTACAGGAAGAGAGATGGCATCTTGAGGCTACAGAACTACAAGTCCCCGGCGTTTTGGCTCAACACCAGCCTACAAGACGAGGAACCCTGTGTTGCTGCAACTGATTGGCACCGATGATTTGGGACTGGCTGCAGCCTATGCAATCTATATGCCTGAGAGGAGACTCACCTCAGGTTAAGGCTGTGTTCACACACAGTGGTTTTTTTCACGTTTTTCCCACGGATTTACCAAAAAAATCAGTTCAAAAAACGCTTAAAAGAAGCTTACCATTCATTTTAATGCATTTTGCACTTTTTGTGCATATTGATGCGCTTTTTACCACGAAAAAAGCACTTTGCGGTAAAAAACGCAGCATGCTCATTAATTTCGCTGTAAATTCCGCATTTCTGGCTATTTTCTATGTGTCTGGGGACGCGCGGCAAAAATGTGCGTTTTCTGGGAAGGAGTCAAGTTTTTATGCAGAAATTTTCTGCATACGTGTGCACCACATAGCCTAAAGGTACCATAGTCATAGATACCCGGGTATAAGGGCTTATGGACCTTTGTATTATATTTATATGTATTGTTATAGTAGGTTTGTATAGGTTATACTCAGTGTGCCATTCTAGGGGGTTCTTTGATATCACTACATTTGATTTACACCTGTTCTCTGAGTACCTGAATTGACCTTTTTGATAGGTAAATTTATTTCAAATCCCTGTATAATAAACTCTTCAGGGAACCTTGGATTGGCATAGTAATTTCACCTCCGGCTGAGTGAGTGTACTGGATAAGGATATTCATTCTGTTTCTTCCATATACTAAGTTCTACTTTATCTGCTGCTTGAGTAAACACCCTTTTGGGATTTCTGCCTCAGTCTCAGTTTGTGACCCACTGGATCTTATTCGGACCTCCGGTCATTACATGGGCATAGTAAAAAAAAACACAGCTTCGGCAACACTGGAGTACCATATATTCTACAGTTCACCGGTAACACGTATGGCCATGACAACGACAGGATTTGAAGAGATCCAAAGATGTTTGCATTAGAGTGATAATGTGCAGTGTCCTCCTTGAGACAATCCTAACTTTGATTGTCTATATAAAATTTGGCCAGTAGTTAGCCACTTCACTTGAAAATTTGCTGAAGGGTACAACCCACAAAAAGACATCTATATAGATGAATCTCTGGTTCATTTCAAAGGGAAGCTACAATAATGACAATACCTGCCCAGGAAGAGGGCCAGGTATGGAAAAAACTGTATAAGCTGTGCAAGAGTACCTCAGGGTACACCCACAGATTTAGGGTCTACAAGCAGAAGGATATCAAGAGTGACCCCCTTGAATCTCCCCATGTCCTGGAAGTGAGTGGGAAAAATGTGTGGAAATTGTTGCACCCTTTGCTGGATAAAGGTTATATCACCTCTACATTGATATCTTTTACATCAGCATCCCACTCTTCAAGACCCTCTCTGTCAGAGGTACAGATTAATGTGACAATGTGCAGAAAAATCAGAGAGGCCTCACTAAGCCACTAATTCAGAAACTGCTGAGAAAGGGTGACAGCAGAGCCCAATGCAGTGACAACATGCTATTGGTCAAGTATAAGGACAAGAGGATTATCCTTATCTTGACCACCACACACCATGACAAGCTCCCTTTTCACTGTCCGAGGTATCACAACACAAGTCCCAATGCCAGATTGTACAGTATCTTGGATTATAAAAAGGATATGGGGGTTGTAGATCTCTCAGATCAGATCCTCAAACCACATAGTGCCATGCGAAAAGCTAAAGTATGATACAAAATATTGGCCGTGCACATTGTAAAAATGGCACTGTGCAATGCTTTTGTGCTGTTTCGATGTGCAGTCAAAATGGGGATCTTCCTTCAGTTTCAGGAGGTAGTCATCAAGGCTCAAATGTTTGGCACTCAGGAAGGTGAGGGTCCCAGAACTTCTGAAACTGATAGTGCCCATATTGTTCCAGGTCAACATTTTCCAGCAGTGGTTCCCCAAACAGCGAAAAATGGAAGAACACAATAAAGGTGCAGAGTATGCTCCAAGAGGGGAATCTGAAAAGACCCAATTTACCATTGTGAAACCTGCCCTGAGAAACCTGGGCTTTGCATTAAGAGTTGTTAGGCGTCAGGTTCCTGTCGCTGCACAGCGGGAATCCCGAGCTTTGCTTCCGGCAGTCTCCCATTCCTCTTCAGCCGCAGAGGAGGCTGCTCAGCAGACTCGTCAGTCCCAGCACAATGCCCAGACTAGCTTTGTGGGTTTGGTTGCTGCTGCCACCTCTGGTCCAGGTATAGCAACGCTTGCTGGTCAGCAGCGAGCTACTCCAGGGACTAAGTCCTCCATTCGGTCCACTGAGCATGCCCGTGGGACGATCTCCCATTGGAGATCGAAGGTCACGTGCTCAGGTCCTTCTCCAGCTTGGATTGGACCATCAGGAAGGTCCCAGAAGGACGCTGCTATAAAAGGCTCGCATGTCCACTCGGCCATGCGCTAGTATAGACAGTATTTTGTAGTTGTGTGTGTGAAGATGGATGTATGCGTTCTGGTGACTGACTCATTAAGACTCCCTCCCTCTGGTTGTGCATGTGTATAGGGTATCGGAGATAAGTCAGTGCCTAAAGTTGACATTGCCTATGTGCCACGGTGCATCCAGTCCTCTGCACCACACTTATAGCCTAACTGTGCCATCCAGCACAAGGCACTACTATACTGCGTCAAGCAGCAACCGCCAGTGCGGCGCCGTGCGCAAACATAGCACTTTCCAGCCATAAGGTTAGGCTGGTTAGTGGCGTCCGCCAGTGCGGCGCTGTCTGCACCTAGTGTGCTTTATCTTTAAGTTGTGTATGTTCAAGCACTGCAGTAGCGGCGCCGAACGCTAATGGGTCTAGAGGGACTCTAACCCTATGTCTTTGGGGCAGGGTCCTGTGACCACAACACTAGCTCTCATTCAGCGGTATTGCAGTCCTGAGAAGCAACAGGGTCCGCTTCCTATTTACCTGGTGAAGTTAACCCATGTGTACTAGTATATCGCCAGTTATTGTCCGCCATTACCTAGCAGCAGCATACCACCTCTGCATGGTGGACCCCGGGCTGCGATCGCACTTTCTCATATGTTATATTTAGTGCGATCCGCAACCCTAATGTTATACTAGCTCCAGGATCTGGCTAGTAATGGCGGATGCACAGCGACTGCAGCGGTACATCCAGCAGCTGGAGGGCAAGCTGGCGGCTCTTGAGCGCTCAGCCTTAGCTATGGATGTTACCGCAGTCGCTGTTCAGGCAACCACAGAGGCTGTCTCCCGTGTGTCCCCTGCCATCCCTGCCCCTACTTTGTCCCGCATCCCATTGCCCGAGAAGTTCTCGGGCGATAGTGCTTCTTGTAGGGGTTTCGTGAGCCAGTGAACCATACAGCTGGAGCTGCTGGCTGCACGATTCCCCTCCGAGCGGGCTAAAGTGAGATTTGTTATTTCCCTCTTGTCGGGCAGGGCTCTGGAGTGGGCCACACCGCTGTGGGAGCAAGGTGAGTGTCTGCTCGCGGTTCTTGGGTACTCTGAAGCAGGTCTTTTTGGGACCGTGAGTCACCCATGATACCGCGCTCCAGCTGCTGGCATTATCGCAGGGCTCATCTCTGGTCAGCCATTATGCCATCCAGTTCCTGATACTGGCTTCAGAACTGGAGTGGTCAGATAAGACCCTCATTCCGGTGTTCTGGAAAGGTCTGGCTAGCCATGTAAAGGACACTCTGGCCACCAGGGAGATTCCCGCCACACTGGAGGAGCTCATCACCATCTCCACCCGCATAGACCTTTGTTTTTCGGAGCGAAGGTTGAAGTGGTCCCAGTGTAGGAAGAGGTATGTTGGCACCCAGTTTTACTAAACCTCCAGAACCTCCCGATCGGGCGTCCGAGCTCCAAGAGGCCATGGGGAATTCTTGCGTGGGACCCAGGTCCTGGTCCCGCGAGCACCTGTGGTCTGCCACATTTGCTGGCAGTCTGGTCACCCTGCCAACAGGTGCCCACAGTGGCCAGGAAAACGCTTGCATCTAGTGGCTGATGGAGGAGGCCTACTAGATACTGCAATGTTTTCCTCCAAGCTGTTCTTTGAGGGGACGCTTGAGTTTGGCTCTTCCACTCTGACAGTGGAGGTTTGTGTGGATTCCGGGGCGGAGGGCAATTTCATGTCATCTGCCTTTGCCCAACAGCATGCAATTCCTCTGGTTTTACTACCTCAGCCAGTCACCATCAGAGTGGTGAATGGAGCGACACTACCCTCTCAGATCACCCACCTGACCACCCCGCTGATACTCTCGCTGTCTCCTTCCCCTCAGGAGACGTTATCTCTCCTTGTCATGCCTTAGGTTATCGACCAGGTCCTCTTTCGGGTCCCCTGGTTGCATCATCATTCTCCCCATATAGAGTGGTCCTTAGGGAGAATTCTCAGGTGGAGTAAATCCTGTGAGGGTAGATGTCAGAGGGAGTGTGTTCAGGTTGCCTCCACTGAAATCCCCGCAGATCTTTCCTCTCTCCCCAAATGCTATCGACAGTATGCAGACGCATTCTCCAAGAAGGCGGATGAGACTCTTCCGCCTCACCGCCCCTACGACTGCCCTATTGACCTCTTGCCAGGTGCTGAGCCTCCCCGCGGTTGAGTCTATCCCCTATCTCTCCCAGAGACAGAGGCCATGTGTCTGTATATCAGGGAGAATCTAGCAAGAGGATTCATTAGGAAGTCGGTGTCACCAGCGGGGGCGGGATTTTTCTTCGTCCAGAAGAAGAATGGAGAATAAACTCCCTGCATCGATTACATGGGTCTTAACGCCATCACCGTTAAGAATAAGTATCTTCTGCCCCTGATATCAGAACTGTTCGATAGGCTACGAGGAGCGAGAGTGTTTACTAAGATTGATCTGCGGGGGGCTTACAACCTGATTCGCATCCGTGAGGGCGACTAATGGAAGACAGCTTTTAACACCAGGGATGAGCATTATGAAAACCTGGTGATACCCTTCGGGCTCTGTAATGCTCCAGCTGTCTTCCAAGACTTTGTAAATGACATCTTCCGGGGTATGCTCACCACCTCAGTTGTAGTCTATCTGGATGATATCATCCTCTACTCTCCAGATATTGCCTCTCACCGGAGAGATGTTTGCAAAGTTTTCGACCTCCTACAGGCAAATTCCCTCTATGCCAAGTTGGAGAAGTGTACTGTATGTTTGAGCAGGAGTCCTTGCCTTTCCTGGGCTACATCATCTCTGCCCAGGGATTGGCCATGGATCCTGCCAAGCTACAGGCGGTGATGGATTGGCAGGAGCCCCATTCTCTCAAAGCGGTGCAGCGCTTTATGGGGTTCATAAATTATTACCGCCAATTCATCCCCAACTTCTCGACGTTGGTAGCCCCCTTGGTGGCCCTCACCAAGAAGGGTGCAAATCCCAAGTTGTGGTCGGAACCTGTCTCCAAGGCCTTCTCCTCCATTAAGTCCCATTTCGCTAGCGCTCCCATTCTACATCGCCCCGATGCAGATAAACCCATCATTCTGGAAGTGGATACCTCTTCCGTCTGTGCTGGAGCGGTCCTGTTTCAGAAGGACACGCAAGGTCGGAAGCACCCATGCTTCTTTTTCTCCAAGACCTTCACACAGGCGGAGAGGAATTATTCCATCGGGGACAGGGAGTTGCTAGGGATGAAGTTGGCCTTCTCGGAATGGAGACATCTCCTGGAGGGGGCTCGCTACCCTTTTTAGGTGTTCACCGACCACAAGAACTTGGTGTATTTGCAAACAGCCCAGCGGCTAAATTCTTGCCAGGCCAGATGGTCCTTGTTCTTCTCCCGGTTCCACTTCACCTTCCATTTTAACTCCGGGGTGAAGAACGTCCGGGCCGATGCTCTCTCCCGCTCCGTGGTGTTATCGGAGGAAGAGGAGGAGTCTCGGCTGATCGTCCCATCCGAGAGCCTAAGGACTGTGGCTCCGGTCGCCCTTGAGTCAGTGCCTCCGGGCAAGACATTTGTCCCTGCCCATCTGCGACCGGAGGTCCTCTCTTGGTCTTATTCGTCCAGGGTGGGTGGACGTTTCAGGACCAAACGGACCTCTGAGCTTCTGGCCCTCGCCAGGATGTACTGGTGGCTGCATATGGCCCATGACGTCAGAGACTATATTCAGGTGTGTGTCTTTTGCGCCCAGAATAGGTCCTCTCGGCAGCGGCCTGCTGGGTTACTTTACCCCCTGCCGGTAGCGGACAGGCCCTGGGAGATGGTCGGTATGGACTTTGTGGTGGTTATGCCCAAGTCCAGTGGTAGCACAGTCATTTAGGTTGTCACCATTTCTCCAAGATGGTGCACCTGGTACCTCTCTCCCGGTTACCTTCTGCACGGGGCCTAGCAGCGTTGTTTATTAAGCACGTTTTCCACCTGCACGGCATGCCGGACAATATTGTCAGCGAACGGGGTCCCCAGTTTGCGTCTCGGTTCTGGAGAGAGCTCTGTAGCCTGCTCAGCATTGAGCTAAATCTCTCCTCAGCCTATCATCCTGAGACAAATGGGTTGGTAGAGAGAGCCAACCAGACCCTGGTCACATATCTACGACATTTTGTCTCGGCCAGGCAGGATGACTGGGCATCCTTGCTGCCGTGGGCGGAGTTCGCTTTGAACAATGCTGTGGCCGACTCCATCGGTCAGACCCCATTCCTCCTAAATTACGGCCAGCATCCGCGCGTCCCTGTGCCCATGCCTGTGTCGTCCACCGATTCCAGGGTGGCAGACTGGGCGGTGGAGGCACATGACATTTGGGATCGCACTCAGGATGCTATCCAGGCCTCCAAGGAAAGTATGAGGGCCTCCGCTGACACGCACCGGCATCCCACTCCAACCTTTGCTCCTGATGATTTGGTGTGGCTCTCCACCCATAACATCAGGCTGCGGGTCGAGTCGACAAAATTCGCACCTCGCTACATTGGCCCCTTCAAGGTCCTTGAGCAGATCAACCCTGTGGTCTACCGTCTGGCCCTTCCACCATATTTGGCTATTTCTGACACCTTCCACGTGTCCCTCCTTAAACCTGTCCTCATGTCCCGGTTCTCCGAGTCATCTGCCAGGACATCAGACCCTGTTGGCACAACACGCTTTTATAATCTGATGTACTCCGCACAACTTACACATACCACCACATTATAAATTTATACACCAGCATTATTGTCATTGCTACTATATTATTATGTATCTAGATAAATTCTTTGTGGGGTGTAGTTTCCAAAATGGGGTCACTTGTTGGAGATTTCTACTGTTTAGGCACATCAGGGGCACTTCAAGCGCGACATTGCAAGTACAGACTATTCTATCAAAGCCTGTGATCCAAATGTTCACTCCATTCTTTCCGAGATCTGACATGTGCCTAAACAGTAGTTTTCCCACACATATAGGCATCAGCATACTCAGGAGAAATTGCACAACAAATTTTGGGGTACATTTTTCCTGTTACCCGTGTGAACATAAAAAGATTGGGGCTAAAACACATTTTTGTGGAAAAAAAATATGATTTTTTTTATTTTCATGGCTCAACATTCTTAATTTCTGTGAAGCACTTGAGGTTCATCGTGCTCACCACACATGTAGATAAATTCCATGGGGGGGAGTCTTGTTTCTAAAATAGGATCACTTGTGTTTTTATTCACTGTTTAGGCATATCAGGAGCTTTCCAAATGCGCCATGGTGTATGCAGTCCATTCCATCAAAGACTACGTTCCAAACTGTCACACCTTCCCTTCCAAGCCCTGCCGTGCACCTAGACAGTAGTTTTCTCCCACCTGTGAGGCATCGGTGTACTCAGGAGAAATTGCACAACATATTTTCGGGTAATTTTTTACCTAATTCCCTTGTGAAAATAAAAAAATGGGCTAAAACACATCTTTTTATGGAAAAAAATGATTTTCTCATGGCTTAACCTTAAAAATTTCTGTGAAGCGCCTGGAGGCTCAAGGTGCTCACCACACATCTTGATAAATTCCTTGAGGGGGGAGACCAGTTTCCAAAACAGGATCACTTGTGGGGGATTTCACTGTTTAGCACATCAGGGGCTCTCCAAATGTGACATGGTGACTGCTCTCGATTCCAGACAATTTCACAGTGAAAAAGTCAAATGTGCTCCTTCTCTTCTGGGCCTGACATCTGCTCAAACAATGTTTTTTCCCCACATGTAGGGTATCGGCATACTCAGGAGATATTGCACAACCAAGCTTGAGGTCCATTTTCTTCTGTTTTACTTGTGAAAAAAATGGGGTTAAAAAATATTTTTTGTGGAAAAACTGATTTTTTTAAATTTTCATGGCTTAGCGTTATAATTTTTTTATGAACCACCTGGGAGTTCAAGGAGTTAGTTTCTAAAATTGGGTTACTTTTTGGGGGTTTCCACTGTTTAGGCCCATTATGGGCTCTCCAAATGCGACATTGCGTCCACAATCAAATTGCAGCCAATTTTGAGTTCAAAAAGTCAAACAGAGCTCCTTTCCTTCAGAGGCCTACCATTCGCCCAAACAGCTGTTTTTCCCTGCTCCTGGTACCCTTGTGAAAATAAAAAAATGGGTCTAAATTAAACTTTTTTGTGAAGAAAAGTTAAATATTCATTTTAGAATCTAAATCCTTTGCGCTAATTGCATGTTGCAGACAACAGTCCACATTTCAGCATCTAAATCTTTTGTGCTAATTGTGTGGTCCAGACTCCAGTCCATATTTCAGCATCTAAATCCTTTGTGCTAATTGAGTGGTCCAGACACGTGCACATTTCAGCATCTACATCCTTTTTGCTAATTGTGTGGTCCAGACACCAGTCCACATTCCAGCAACTAAATCCTTTTTGGTAATTGCGTGGTCCACACACCAGTCCACATTTCAACATCTAAATCCTTTGTGGTAAAACCAGGGATTGGAGAAGCAGGAAGCTCATCTGCATATTTCCGGTGCATTCTGGGAAGAGGAGAAGAGTCGTCTTAAGCTGATCGATCGCTGGGACTTGCTGGGTCTTGCTGTTTGAGGACATCGCAAAACCAGGGATTGGAGAAGCAGGAAGCTCATCTGCATATTTCTGGTGCATTCTGGGAAGAGGAGAAGAGTCACCTTAAGCTGATCGATCGCTGGGACTTGCCGGGTCTCGCTGTTTGAGGACATCGCAAAACGAGGGATTGGAGAAGCAGGAAGCCTGCAATAGCAATATGGAAGAGAAAATCCACATGGTCACCTGCAATACATGCTACATGTTTACGGATCTTCCGGCCCAAAAACGCAACTTTACCTGTCAGAAGTGCAAACTTGTTACCCTCTTAGAGGAAAAGGTGCAGGGACTGGAAGAAAGAATAGCAACATTGAAGGTAATTAAAGAACATGAGGACTTCTTGGATGAAGCAGAAGCAACCATTCAGGATTTGGAAAGTGAGAAAAGCTTCAGAGCACATACAGAGGCTGAAAAGTGGAGCCATGTGATGAAAAGAAGCAAACGGATCAAGTGGTCATCACCACCCACACAGCTTAACAACCAATATGAAGTCCTCATGCTGGAGAACGAAAATGGCACAGCTCAGGATAATACCGTATCTACAAGAGAAGACTCACTATCAACAAAAGTTACTCTGTCAACAAAAGCGGAAACAAATGACACTCAAAAACACTCACGAGCAACAAGCAGTGCATCTGGAAAGAAAAGAAGAGTGGTAGTTATGTGCGGCTCGCTACTAAGAGGCACAGAGGCAGCTATCTGCAGGCCGGACATAACTGCATGAGAAGTATGCTGCCTCCCAGGAGCAAAAATCAAGGATGTGGCCAACAGGATACCAACTATCCTCAAATCCAAGGACAACTACCCGGCCTACTGATACATGTAGGCACAAACGACACAGCAAGAAATGACCTACCAACTATCTGCGAAGACTTTGAAATTCTGGGGAAGAAAATAAAGGAACGGAACATACAGGTTGTTTTCTCATCAATCCTCCCAGTCGATGGTCATGGCATCAGAAGATGGAATAGGATACTAGAGGTGAACCACTGGCTACGACGGTGGTGCAGGCAGCAAGGATTTGGATTCTTGGACCGTGGCGTGAATTACCTCTACGATGGACTTCTCGCAAGAGTTGTGATACACCTCACAAAACCTGGGAAACACACATTCACCAGAAGATTTGCCACACTCATCAGGAGGGCTTTGAACTAGAAGAAGAGGGGATGGGAGGAAAAACAGCAGACAAGAACATGCAGCAGAAGGATAAACTAATCAAGGATACTAGATGTGGTAAAGAGGACCCAAGACAGGGTACTCAGAAGGAAGCTAAGAAAAATGAAGCAAAACTTCTTTCCTGCATGCTGACAAACGCAAGAAGCCTGACCAATAAGATTGAAGATCTGGAGTTGGTAATGTATGAGGAAAAATACGACATAGTAGGAATAACTGAGACATGGTTAGACGACAGCTATGACTGGGCGGCTAACTTGCAAGGATATGATTTGTTTAGGAGGGATCGTAAAAAAAGGAAAGGGGGTGGAGTCTGTCTATATATAAAGTCCTCTTTAAAGCCCACACTAAGAGAAGATATACAAGAGGGAAATGAAGAGGTGGAGTCTCTATGGGTGGAGATACAAGGAGAGAAAAGTAATAAAATCCTCATAGGGGTTTGTTATAAGCCACCAAATCCACTGAAAATGTATTATTGAAACAAATAGACAAAGCAGCAAATCACAATGAGGTGATTATTATGGGGGACTTCAACTACCCCGAAATAGACTGGGAAACTGAAACCTGCGTATCTCAGAAAGGAAACCAATTTATGTCAGTAACCAAGGATAATTATCTGTCACAACTTGTGCAGGGCCCAACTAGAGGGACAGCCCTTCTGGACTTAATTTTAAGCAACAGGCCAGATAGAATAACAGAAGTACGAGTCGATGGGCACCTAGGGAACAGTGACCACAATATAATACAATTCCACTTGTCCTTCAGTAAGGTGCCCTGGAAGGGGGTTACGAAAACGCTGAATTTCAGGAAAGCAAAGTTTGATCAGCTTAGAGAGGACCTTCGCCGAATTGATTGGGACAATGTCCTCAAAAATAGGAGCACAGAAAATAAATGGGAAATATTTAAATCAGTTTTACACACCCACTGCGAGATAGCCATACTGTACAGAAATAAAAGGGCTAGGAACAGGAGAACACCAATGTGGCTAAATAAGGATGTAAAAAGGGCAATAAATAACAAGAACAAGGCATTTAAGAAGCTAAAACAAGAAGGCAATGAAGAAGCATTAAAAAGTTATAGAGAAAAAAATAAAATGTGTAAAAAAACAAATACATTTAGCAAAAGTGGAAACTGAAAGACTCATTGCTAAGGAAAGTAAAACAAACCCCAAACTATTCTTTAATTATATAAACAGTGAAAAGATTAAAATTGATGGTGTCGGCCCTGTAAAGAACAATGAGGGTGAAATCATAAAGAGCGATGTGGGAAAAGCAAATGTTTTAAATACTTTTTTCTCAACAGTGTTCACACAGGAAAAGGATTTGCCAGGGGAAATGCAGAGTGATAATGTAAACTCCCCATTAAGCATTACCTGCCTAACCCAGGAAGAAGTGCAGAACCGCCTTAGTAAGATTAAAATTGACAAATCACCAGGCTCTGATGGCATTCACCCTCGGGTATTAAGGGAGTTAAGTAATGTGATAGACAGGCCTCTATTCCTTATATTTAAAGACTCTATAGAAACAGGGTCTGTTCCTTTTGATTGGCGGCAAGCAAATGTGGTACCAATATTCAAAAAGGGGTGTAAGAGGGAACCTGGAAACTATAGGCCGGTAAGCTTAACATCTGTTGTGGGTAAAATTTTTGAAGGGTTTCTAAGGGATACCATTATGGAATATGTCAATGTTAATAAATGTTTAACTCCATATCAACATGGATTTATGAAGGATCGCTCCTGTCAAACTAATCTGATCAGCTTCTATGAGGATGTAAGCTCTCAAATGGACCAAGGAGAATCATTGTACAGTATGTCATTTATCTCGACTTCTCTAAAGCATTTGACACTGTCCCACATAAAAGATTGGTAAGTAAGATGAGAAAGCTTGGGCTAGGGGAAAATGTGTGTAGATGGGTAGGTAGCTGGCTTAGTGATAGAAAACAAAGAGTGGTTATTAATGGCGCATACTCAGATTGGGCCAGGGTTACTAGTGGGGTACCACAGGGTTCTGTATTGGGCCCCCTACTATTTAATATATTTATTAACGATCTAGTGGATGGCTTACACAGTAAAATATCAGTATTTGCAGATGATACAAAACTATGTAAGGTAGTTATCACAAAGGAGGACAGTTTGCAACTACAGACAGATTTGAGTAAATTGGAGAATTGGGCTGAAAAATGGCAAATGAGGTTTAACACAGATAACTGTAAGGTTATGCACATGGGAAGGAGAAACAGATGCTACAATTACTTACTAAATGGGAAACTGCTGTGGAAATCAGACATGGAAAAAGACTTAGGCATCTTAGTCAATAAGAAGCTAATTTGGAGTGCCCAGTGTCAGGCAGCTGCCACTAAAGCAAATAGGGTCATGGGATGCATTAGAAAAGGTCTGGGGACCCGAGATGAAAACATAATTCTCCCTCCGTACAAATCACTTGTCAGACCACACTTGGAGTATTGTGTGCAATTTTGGACACCGGTGCTCAAGAAAGACATTACTGAACTTGAAAGGGTTCAAAGGCGGGCTACTAAAATGATAAATGGAGTTGGTTCACTACAATACCCAGAAAGGTTATCAAAATTAGGTCTATTTACTCTAGAAAAGTGAAGACTTAGGGGAGACTTAATAAATATGTACAAGTATATCAGAGGGCAATACAGAGATCTCTCCAATGAACTGTTTGTACCAAGGACTGTGACAAGAACAAGGGGGCATTCTCTTTGTTTGGAGGAAAGACAATTTCTGCACCAGCATAGAAGAGGGTTCTTCATGGTAAGAGCAGTGAGGCTCTGGAATTCTCTTCCTGAGGAAGTGGTGATGGCCAACTCACTGAATGAATTTAAGAAAGGAATGGATGCTTTTCTTGTGAGTAACAGTATAGAAGGTTACGAATAACAGAATATTATAGGTAGATGGTTGATCCAGCTTAGGGGAAGGAATTTTTTTCCCTATGGAGAAAATTGGCTTCTACTCTGTGGGTTTTTCGCCTTCCCCAGGATCAACAATGCAGAACAGCTGCACTAAAAATAGGCTGAACTAGATGGACATAAGGTCTTCCTTCAGCCTTCAAAACTATGTTACTATGTTACTATGTTGTGTGTTCAACACACCAGTCCACATTTCAGGATCTAAAGCAATTGTGCTAATTGTGTGATCCAGACACCAGTCCACCTTTCAGCATCTAAATCCTTTTTTGCTAAGTGTATTGTCTAGGCAGCAGTCTACATTTCAAATTTTAATTCATTTGTGCTAATTGCATGCTGAAGACATGAGTCCTTTCAGCAACTAAATCCTTTGCAGTCATTGTGTGGTCCACACACCAGTCCACATTTTAGCATCTGAATCCTTTGTGCTAATTGTGTGGTCCAGCCAGCAGTCCACATTTTAACATCTAAATCATTTAAGCTAATTGTGTTGTCCAGCCAGCAGTCCACATTTCAGCTTTTAAATCCTTTGTGCTAATTGTGTAGTCCAGACACCAGGCCACATTTCAGCAAATAGATCCTTTGCGCTAATTGTGTGGTACAGACACCAGTCCACATTTCAGCATCTAAATAATTTGTGTTAATTGTGTGGTCCAGACTCCAGTCCACATTTCAACATATAAATCCTTTGCGCTAATTGTGTGGTCCACACAACAGTCCACATTTCACCATCTAAATCCTTTGTGCTAATTGTGTGGTCCAGACAGCAGTCCACATTTCAGCATCTAAATCCTTTGTGCTAATTGTGTGGTAAAGCCAGCAGTCTACATTTCAGCATCTAAATCCTTTGTGCTAACTATGTGGTACAGACACCAGTCCACATTTCAGCATCTAAATCCTTTGTGCTAATTGTGTGGTCCAGTCATCATTCAACATTTCAGCATCTAAATCCTTTGTGCTAATTGTGTGGTCCAGACTCCAGTCCACATTTCATTCAGCATATAAATCCTTTGTGCTAATTGTGTGGTCCAGACACCAGGCCACATTTTAGAATATAAATCCTTTGTGGTCATTGTGTGGTCCACACAACAGTCCACATTTCACCATCTAAATCCTTTGTGCTAATTCTGTGGTCCAGCCAGCAGTCCACATTTCAGCACCTAAATCCTTTGAGCTAAATGTTTTGTCCAGCCAGATTCCACATTTCAGCATCTAAATCATTTGTGCTAATTCTGTGGTCCAGCCAGCAGTCCACACTTCAGCATCTAAATCTTTTGTACTAATTGTGTGCTGCAGACATCAGCCCAGATTTCAGCATCTAAATCCTTTTGTTCTAATTGTGTGATCCAGACACCAGTCCACATTTCAACATCAAAATCAGATGTGCTTAATTTGTGTTCCAGACACCAGTCCACATTTCAGCATCTAAATTCTTTGTTCTAATTTTTTGGTCCAGGCACCAGTCCATATTTCAGCACCTAAATCCTTTGTGCTACATGTTTTGTCCTGCCAGCTGTCCACATTTAAGCATCTAAATCCATTGTTCTAATTGTGTGCTCCAGCCAGCAGTCAACATTACAAAATCTAATTTCTTTGTGCTAATTGCATGTTGCAGACATCAGTCCACATTTAAGCATCTAAATTCTTTGTTGTCATTGTGTGGTCCACACACCAGTCCATATTTTAGCATCTTAATCCTTCTTGCTAATTGTGTAATCCAGCCAGCAGTCCACATTTCAGCATCTACATTATTTAAGCTAATTATGTTGTCCAGACACCAGGCCACATTTCAGCATCTAAATCCTTTGTGCTAATTGTGTGGTAAAGCCAGCAGTCCCCTTTTCAGCATCTAAATCCTTTGTGCTCATTGTGTGGTACAGACACCAGTCCACATTTGAGCATCTAAATCATTTGTCCTAATTTTTTTGTCCAGCCAGCCATTCATATTTCAGCATCTAAATCGTTTGTGCTAATTGTTTTGTCCAGCCTGCTGTCCCTATTTCAACATCTAAATCCTTTGTGCTAATTGTGTGCTCCAGCCAGCAATCCTCATTTCAGCATCTAAATCCTTTGTGGTATTTGTGTGTTCCAGCCAGCAGTCTGCATTTCAGCATCTTAGTCCTTTATGCTAATTGTGTGTTGCAGACACCAGTCCAGATTTCACCATCTAAAGACCCCTTTATATTTAGTGATGCACCAGCGATCCCGACCACAATACGACCCGGTCAGGATCGCTGGTGCATCGCTAAATGGTTGCTAGTGAGCTGCCAAACAGGCAGATCTCACTAGCGATGCAGCAGCGGTCGGCGGTCGCTCTTACCTTTCAGACGCGCGAGGGTGTCCGTCTTCCGCCTGCGTCCATGGCTCGCTCGACAGCACCAGCAGGAAGCCGATGACGAGAAATGGACCAGGCCGATCTCGCGTGATCAGCGATAGCCAGCGGGGGAGCCGGTCGGAGGTGAGTATCACATGTAGCGATATCACTAGCGATATCGCTGCTGCGTCACAAAATCGGTGATGCTTTAGTGATATCGCTAGCGATATCTCTATGTGTAAAGGGCCCTTAAATCCTTTGTTCTAATTGTGGATCCAGACACCAGTTCACATTTCAGCATCTAAATCCTCTGTGATAATTGTGTGGTCCAGACACCAAGCCACATTTTAGCATATCAATCTTTTGTGCTAATTCTGTTGTCCAGCCACATTATCTCAGCAAATAAATCCTGATTGTTAATTTAGTGATGGGGCCTGACAGGTCTGGGTCTAAGGTTGTTAAATAGCTGGATTAAAGAGGGGAAGAGTACATCCAACGTGAGTGGGAAAAAGCAATTTCATGGTGGAGGAGGGAATAGGCTTGGTGTTCAAGGTGTCCGTGAGATAGGTGGGGTAGGTGGTAATGTTACTGAAAGCTTTACTGAACAAACACCGACTCATCCTATCCAAAGACAACTGATAACTTCTCTTACTGGATGGGCTACTCAACTCCCTTTCTTTGGCAAGCGGTATGCCTTGTAAATGAGGGCTAGAAAGAGCATGTGCTCTAGTGGGTGGATGGCAAGTCCTGCATCAAGTGGCCTCTCCTCCTCTCTCTTCACCTTAACATCACACACAGTACAGTTTTCAGAGGTGGCACCCAAATTACCCTTGTTTTCCCCCACATCACAACTCTCCAACAGCCCAACTGACAGAGGGGAAACACATATGGGTGAGTCTGCAGAGCTGTTCACACATTCTATTCCATGGGTATCAAAGGACTGCTCCAACAATTCACAGATTCAAGAGGAGGAAAGCATCAGCACCATTGGCTATGAGCTATTCACACATTCTGTTCCATGTGAATCATAGGTCTGCTGCAAAACTTCACAGACTCAAGAGTAGAAAAGATATCTGAACTGATGGCCAAAAATTTTTTCACTTGGATCTGGGGCTGTACGAAGTAGGATCTTAGCAGAATCCAGACCCTTGACAGCAAACATTAACCCCCCAGGGGTGGAGGTGATCCCGATAAGACGCAGATACCTGAGGCATAAGTGGACTGTAATATATTGTTAGGCCAGTAAGAAGAGGAGGGTGACTCTCAGGGCAAGGAGTGGAAGAACAGAGAGGATGACGATGAGATTGTAGTTCCCACTTGTAGAGGAGGTTATGTTGCGGCTTTCCACCCAGACATGGAGTGCTACAACTATGACAAGCACTGCATTCTCAGCCACAACTCTGGTTGTGGCCAGCCGCATTCGTGGGTCAGCAGTTCCCAGGGGTGGCAAGGGTTGCCTAGCCTAGGTCTTTTTTGAGATCACAAAGAATGATCCAACTCACATTATTTGCCAGCTTTGTAAAAAATGATGTAGCAGAGGCAAAAATTCCAACAATTTGACTACTACATGCATGAACTGGATCAACATGCGTAAGTCTTCGAATCTCACTGTACTAAAATGCGGCATAGTGGGTCAACCACTAGCCACCACATCAACCGCATTTGCTTTTCTTCTTCCTCTGTCACCATGGCAAGTGTTCTCACACAGGTCTCCGGCCATAAAGCCTGCACTTATTTACCCACTACAGTCGGGTTTAGTAAGAGCCAGTCAGCTATTACGGAAGTGGACATGACTGCGGTTTTTGACACCGAGCACACCACATCTTTCTTAATCCACCATAACATCGCTGCCTGCACCTCACTCACAGTCCAGCAGGTTGTCGGGTTAACTCTGCTACACCCTCTCTCAGCACATGGGCCAGCCCTATGTCCTACAGTTGTGGTCATGTAAAAGATTGTTTCCTCCTACACATGCCAAAGCCAAGAGCAATGGCCTCAGAAATGCTGCCTTTCCACCTGGTGAATACAGACGGTTTCCAAAAGCTGATGGTTGTCACAGTCACCCAGTAACAGTTGCCTAGTCACCATTACTTCTCTAAGAAAGATGTGCCTGCTCTCTACCAGTAGGTCACAGATAACATCACCTCTTCCTTGAAAAAAATCTATGTCTGACAGTTACATATTGCTGACTGATCAATGGGTGACTCTGGTGGCTGTGAGGACAGGTAGGCAAGGGGCTGCTTCACAAATCTTGGAATCCCCAAGGTTTGAGGGAAAGACATCTGTATCTAAAACTTCATCCTTTGCATCTGCCACCTTTACCTCCTCTAGGGTCTCCACTTGCGTCCACAACCTTTGCCTCAATGAGACAATGAAACACGCAAATGCAGAGAGAATTCCCCTACCTCCATACTGTGTAGCCAGGCAGTATTTAAATTAATATGCCTTTGAGATCACGGTCACACAGCTCAAGAGTTGTGGACAGCTATCCAGGCTGAGTTTGAGCAATGGCTGTCTCAACCTGGTGGTACAGCAATTTCTCTGCCTCTATCCCAGCCTGGATGTGCTGCTGCAGAAAGCAGGTCACTGTGTGCTCACTTCTGCAGTTCTTATCCAGTGGGTCATCAACTTGAATCGCTACTGAGGTCTTTTGGTCTACCGGTTAACCGGTTGATATGTGATGTGCCGACATCGTGGAATTACACTCTGCACATATTTCAGCGATTGTGGCAGCAACAACAAGCCCTGGTACAGTGTGTAATTTTGCATAGCCTGTGCCAAAGCAGTACTGACGTGGTGCAAATGATGCTTGCTGAGTGGGCCAAGATAAAGGACCTCTGAACCATTGTGGTACTAGCAGGTACGCAGAATGCAGTGATGAGTCGCGAGTCGGCTTGGTTTTTATAATAACGTTTATAGGCCTAATGGAGACTTTCCTCAGTCTCAGCCTGGTCAACCAAAAGGGGTAACAAGGGTTGCCCTCGCAGGGGCTCAATACAGTTCACACAAATAGAGGAGAACACGACTACGTCCGGCGAGGGCCGGTCACTATAGGGCCGCGGTATGGCCGACTATGGGTCCTTAACTATATAGTCACCTTAGCCGTCCTGATGTCTCTCAGCGTTCTGGTCGGTGGTTCTTCAGTGGCGCAGCACCTGGGCCCAGCTGCTGAAGAGTTGGCGTAGTCTTCGAGCAGTCCGCCGCTCTTGTGGCGCCTCCGACCCAGGAGGAGTCCTTGGACGGGTAGGCCGCAGCCCCTGGATGGGGGCAAGCGGCAGCGATGGGGGGTGGCGGGTGACAGGCCACCTGTGCAGCTAGCTGAGGCTCGGCCCCTGCCGCAGACCGGAGCGGGACAGTGGTGCCTGCCGACGGCACTGGACTTGCTGCGGCCACTGGTGAGAGCAGGGCGGCTGCAGGTGGCAGGGAACAGGCGGCAGCCGCGGGCCGGAGCGGAAAGGCAACGATCGAGGGCAACCGCGGGTATGCCGCAGCCGTGGGCTCTGGTGAGGTGACAGCGGCCACTGGCTGTGGTGAGGCGGCTGCGGGCAGGAGCGGGGCAGCAAGTCTCAGACGGTCGTCTCAGCACCGTCCCTCTGAAGTCCTCAGTGAGCGTCTTCCCTGGCACTGGTAAGTCGCTCTAGCTCTCAGTCGCTCCCACGGTCTCTTGCTGCCTCTGTCCCGGTCTGCTGTCTCATCATGACTGGCGCTCCCCGCCCCTTTAATACTGGCCCCTCCCCTAGCCCAGCTGTCCATCTCAATGGTTCGTCCCCGAACTCTGTCCCCCGGGAATAGTTTACCCCGGAACCTAGATGACGGCTCCCTTGGTTCCGGCCCGGACACGCAACGGGGCTGTTCCTCCCACACTCCCCCGCCCTGTATGCTCGCCAGTCCTCGGGCGAGGGCTTCCGTAGACTCAGGTTAATCTTTTGAGACGATAGTCCTTGTCGCCATATGAACTGGTCCTGTTCGTAACGTTCAGGGGGTTTGCCAGCTTTTAACCGCTCGGAGCATCAAAGCTCGGGTGTAGTGGAGTCTTCTGGGGTGGTGGAGGGTCGGGTCCACTGTAGTGTCACTACTTGGGTGGCCCACAGATACAACTGGGAAGTCCTCTTCATTATCCAGGTCCCAGACCGTGGGCGGGGGGTTGGTTCGAGCCGTGGGGGATCAGTGGACGTACAAGGCCGTAACATGTTACGGTACACAACATGAGTGAGAGGCGCGTTGTTTCCTTCAGATTGTATTTCGTATACAAGCCCGTCGGGGCTTATCCGGTGCAACACTTGGTACGGGTTTACTTCCCATCGTGGCTCTAACTTGTTTTGGGGATGTTGATCAAGTATGAGTACCCGATCCCCAGTCTGAAATACAATGGGTGGGGGCAGCGCTCCCCCCGGGTGTTCTAGATCATGGAGCTTGGTTTGGACGATCTGGTGGAGGGTCTGCAGTCAGTGTCGGTGGTTTCGGACCCACGAGGATACTCTGGCCCAAGGTTGAGGTTCCTCCGTGTTTAACTCCACTTCTGTAATTCCTTTGCCTTCCCGTCCGAACAGCAATGAGTAGGGGGTGTAACCAGTCACTCGGTGCACCCGGTTGTTATATACCCACACCAGCTCAGGGACATACTCAGGCCAGCGGGCCTTGCAGTCAATCTCTAGGGAGCGTAGCAATTGGATTAGTGTTCGACTGAATCACTCGAAGGCTCCGTTTCCCTGCGGGTGGTACGGTGTAGTCCGAGGATTTATCGATCCCGTAGAGATGATGTAGCTCTTCCATGACTCTTCCTAGGAAGCATGCTCCTTGGTCCGAATGTATTCGCTGCGGACAGCCGTACACTTGATGAAGTTTTTACAAATCGCATAGGCGACCAACTCCGCTGTTTGGTCTCGGGTGGGGGTGACCACGGCAAACTTGGTGAAATGATCCACCATAACAAGACAATGTTCAAACCCCTGATAGGCAGGACCTATGGTCAGATAGTCCACCATGAGGAGTTCCAGGGGGGCTGATGTCACAATAGTTTGCACCGGGGCTCGTTGCGCGGGGGGGGTTTAGCGAGCTCGCATGGGCGGCACGTCCGGCAAACTTCTTCCACAGCAGCATGCAAGCGTGGATGGTACACTATCTGCTGCAACCATTGTGAAGTCTTTTGAGCACCAAAGTTGGCCCCCTTCTCATGGGCTTCCCGGGCCAGTTGGTTGAGATGGGCTCCGGGCACGATCACCTGCCATATTGTAGCCGACGTTCGTGACACGGCTTTTCGATATAAAAGTCCCTTTTTGATAACTAGCTTTTCCCACTGGCGCAGCATCAGCAACATATCCTGAGTCAAAGTCTGTCTCTGTGAGCCAGTGGGAAACTTGCCTGTGGCCACCCATCGGCGCAGGAGTCCGATTTCTCTATCTTCCTGTTGCTGCTGAATCCATTTGTCACGTGGCTGTTCCAGTATTCCTCCTGAGAGCTCCAGATGCGACGCTTCTTGCGCGTTGACGGTGAGCGCGGCAGTGGTGAGGGCAAACGGCATCTCCTCCCCCTCTAACTCGTCGTTTCGATTCCTCCCTGGGGTGGTGTGTCAGATTCTGGAGAGCGCGTCGGCGTGCACATTTTCAGCTCCCCGTTTGTAGATGATTTTATAGTTGAATTTGGCCATCCGAGCCACCCACCGCTGCTCTAGGGCCCCCAGTTTGGTATTCTCCAAGTGGGCTAACGGGCTGTTATAAGTCCGCACCACTACTTCGGAGCCTGCCAGGTACTCTGTGAATCGCTCCGTCATTGCCCACACTACCGCGAGGAGCTCGAGCTTAAAGGAGCTGTAATTATCCGGGTTGCGTTCTGAGTCGTGCAGCGACCGGCTACCATAGGCGATCACTTTCTCCTGGCCGTCCTGCACCTGTGACAACACAGCTCCTAGTCCCTGAAGGCTCCCGTCGGCAAGCAAGATGAAAGGTCGTGAAAAATCCGCATGCGCCAATACCGGGGTGTTCGAGAGTGCAGCTTTGAGGTCTTGAAACGCATCCTATTGCGATTGCTGCCACTGGATCTTCCGTCCATTCGCCCCGGCGGGAGCCCCCCTCAGCAGATCCTGCAGGGCTCAGGCTCGGCGTGCAAAATTCTTCACGAACCGACGGTAGTAGCCGGCCAACCCCAAAAAGGCCCGCACATCTTTCACCGTCTCGGGGGTAGGCCACCCCTGGATGGCAGCGACCTTTTCCAGGGATGGTCTGACACCTTCCGCCGAGACGGTATGCCCCAGATACTCGATCTGGGTGCGGAACAGGTGGCATTTCTGGGGCTTTACCTTTAACCCGTACTTCTGCAGCCGGCCGAGCACCTGCCCCAACCGCCGCAGGTGGTCCTCGAACGTGGCGGAATAGATGAGAATATCGTCCAGGTATATCAATGTGGATTCAAAGTTGAGGTCTCCTAGACACCGCTCCATCAACCGCTGGAAGGTTCCTGGGGCGTTGGCCAGCCCAAACGGCATCCGATTAAACTCAAACAGTCCCATGGGGAGGATAAATGCCGTCTTGGCTCTGTTTTCCTCCGACATCGGTACCTGCCAGTACCCACTGGCCAGGTCTAGCGTTGAAAAGTACGTCGTGTTCCCCAAGGCGGACAGAGACTCTTCTATGCGGGGCAGTGGATACGAATCCTTGATGGTGCAGGCGTTCAACTTCCGATAATCCATGCAAAAACGTAGAGTGCCATCTTTTTTTCGAACCAGGACAATAGGGGCTGCCCAAGGGCTCTGGCTTTCTCGTATGACCCCCTTCTGAAGCATTTGGGCTAATAGGGTTTTCAGGTTTTCACTTCCTGGTATAGCTGCAGTGGTATTTGCAGATATCGCTCCCGAATGGGGGCCGCTCCTGCCATGGGAATCCCATGCGTGATGGCCGTGGTACATCCAAAGTCGTCCTCGTGGCTGGCGAAGACACTGTAATATTGTCCAAGAAGGGTCTCTACCTGGAGAAGCTGGGCTGGCGCTAGGCCGGTAAGTTCGACCCGCATTCTCTCCAGGATGGCTCGACCTTTCTCTTGGGCCGAAGATGCGGCAGTCTGTTGGGTTCGTACCGTTACTGCCCAGGGATCTTCGGGCTGCACCTTCAACTGGACCGCGGGGTCCGACAGCATCTCCTCCAGTGTTCTTACTAGTTTGGCCATTTCGGCCCAGGGCTTCTGGGTGATATCTTGGTCTTCCAGGTTGACACAATGCACCAGGATGGTCACTTCCCACACTGTGGCCAGAGAGCGGGCCACCAGGATGCCAGGGTGCAGGAATTCTGAATAACATGGTTCCACCTGCACCTCCACGCCCTCCAGGGGCATCGGGGCGCGGATCGGCAGAGCAATCATGTCTGCCCTGGAGGAAGCACGAGCAGGGGGGCCGCCGGCGCGATGACCTTGCCCAGCACCTCACCTTCCTGGCACTCCTGTAGCACTCACGCCTCCTGCACCAACCACTGGAAGACCTGCCCCTGGGCCGTGCGAGAACCCCACTGACTTAGGGTCTCCTGCGTGGGATCGTTGAGGAGTAGATTGCCAAACTCCCGCAGTACGTTCATGCCCAAGATGATTGGATGACGGTCGTTAGTCTCTGCTTGGGTTAAGACCATTCCCCGGCGGCCGAGGGATTTACCACACAATGTCATCTGGAGCCACACCACTCCGGCGACAGGTACCGGCAGTTGATTTGCTGCCACTAGTCGTATCATGGGCCCCCACTGGGGCCTCGCCGCGTCCGGGAAGTGCTGCTGAAAGTAAGCTACCGGCATGGTCATTACTTGCGACCCCGTATCCACTAGGCACCGTACAGCATGACCCTCAACTTCGGCCCATACTATTGGGCACTTAGCGACTAGTTCTTTGGGACTTCTACCACCCCTTGCTGTAGCTTCCGGCTCTGAGCGGCATCCCCCATGCCCGGAGCCCTCTAGTTTAATGTCCGCCGGGGTGGGTATCTCCCACGCCGCGGACACTCCCGTGCGAAGTGGCCTAGTTTTCCACACTCATAGCACCGGGGCGGCGAGGCTCGGCCACCCCGGGTATTGCGAGGCCCCCACGGCCAGGGATTGTAGCCAGGCCAGCCGGGCGCGGGCTCCGTTCTCTTCTTCACTTCAGCCAACTCACCCCGGATACTCTTCAGTTCTTTTCTCATTTCCTCAATCTATTGAGGTTCATTGACAACGCTTGCGGAAGCCTCCATGCTCCAGGCCTTCCCCCCGGGAGCCGTCATCCCCTGCTCTTGCTCCCGTACCCAGGCCTGACTCCACACTTCGGAGAAGGCTATACGTGGGTTCACTCGGACCTGTTCCCGCAATGCCTGCTTGATTAGCGGGTCCCGGAGTCCAGTCACTAGCAAGTCGCGCAGGGTAATGTCGATGGGCCCTACCCCTATTCTGTCCTTCCTCTCTATGGCTGTGTATGGCTCCTGGAGGGTGATATATATACTGGGTGATGGTCTCCCCCTCCCCCCTGCATACGACTGAACAACCGGGTTCTCAACTCCCCCACATCTGTTGGATCCCCATGGGTCTCTTCCAGGATGTGCAAGACGATGGCGAAGGTGTTGCGGCGTCCCGGGGGTCTCAACATCACTGACCTCCGGGCTTCCCTATCTAGTGCCATAAGGGCCACCTCAGCCTCTAAATCGGGGGTCATGGGGTGCATGCGAAAAGGGCCCCGCATACGCTCTGTCCAGCTCCACGACAGCGTATCGGAGCCAGAGAACCAGGGCAAGTTACTTAGCATAGCCCCCAGGGAGATGCTGGAGTGGGGGCCCCCGTCATCATCAGCACCCACGGCCCCACTCTGATAGGGCGCACCGCCATCTGCGCTCGAAGACTGCATCCTGCCGACTACGCCAAATGTGGTACTAGCAGGTACACAGGATGCAGTGACGAGTCGCGAGTCGGCTTGGTTTTTATAATAAAAACGGGGCAAGCGGCAGCTATGCTGGGTGGTGGGTGACAGGCTACCCGTGCAGCTAGCCGCTGTGACGGGGGCTCCGCGGTGAGCAGAGGCTCAGCCCCTGCCGCGGACCAGGACAGTGGTGGCCGCCAACGGTACTGGACTTGCCGCGGCCACTGGTGAGAGCAGGGTGGCGGGGAACAGGCAGCAGCCGCGGGCCGGAGTGGGACGGCAACGGCCGTGGGCGACCACGGGTAGGCCGCAGCCGCAGGCTGTGGTGAGGTGGCAGCAGCCGCGGGCTGTGGCGAGGCAGCAGCGGGCTGGAGCATGGCAGCAAGTCTCAGACGGACGTCTTGGCGCCGTCCCTCTGATGTCCTCAGTGAGCGTCTTCCCTGGCACTGGTAAGTCGCTCTAGCTCTCAGTCGCTCCCACGGTCTCTTGCTGCCTCTGTCCCGGTCTGCTCACTCATCGTGACTGGCTCTCCCCGCCCCTTTTATACTGGCCTCTCCCCTAGCCCAGCCGTCCATCTCAATGGTCTGTCCCCGAACTCTGTCCCCCAAGAATAGTTTCCCCTGGAACCTAGATGACGGCTCCCTTGGTTCCGGCCCGGACACGCGACGGGGGCCGTTCCTCCCACACCTTTCTGCACAGTTTTGAAATGGTTACCAAGATGTTTAGCGCTGACAACGCCATCATTAGCATCACTATTTCAGTCATCTGCATACTGGAGCACACTTTGAATGGTCTGCTGGATACAGTGGTGGTCCCAGAGGACTAAAAGGAGGATGCAGAAGGGATAACAATATTTCTACGTTCAGGAATGTGGTCGCACAGGCGGATACCATGGGAGGGTGGATTACAGCGATTGAGGGGGCTATTGGTATGGTACCAAAGTGTTAGTGAAGGTTCAGGAGCCAAGGAACACATAATGGAGGTTGAGGAGGAAGAGGTGAATGGTGCGCAACAGTTAGGAGATAAAGAAGATAATTACCCACTCTATATTGTCCATGGTTGGTGGGAGGGGATGGAGGAAGGAAGCTTTAGTATTAATCTGCCACCAAAACACCATGGACTTGGACTTCATGGAAGCCCCCGAGACATGAGCGCCTTCATGCTGCACTATCTGCAACATGATGCCCATATTGTTAGGATAAGAAATAGTGCTGACTACTGGGTTGCCTCTCATTTAGATCCACGGTGCAAGTGTAAATTTTGCCAAATGCTTACTCCCTCGAAAAGGATGTATGTATCAAAATACGCTTGTAGACAATCTTAAGATTGTTTTTTTCCAAGACAGCGGGGAGGCACGTAGTGGCTTTTAAAAGACCACACTATTAACTGCGCAAGCACAGTATGTAAGATAGGAGGCAGGTCAGGCAGACATTGGGGACAACAAAGCTACAGACTGGCAGAAGGGGAAAACGACTCTCCACTGATCGGGATGACCGTCATCTTATTTGAATGTCACTCAGCAACCGCAGGATGACATCAAGTGACCTACCAAAGGAATGGCAAATGGCAGCTGGGGTGAAGTGCACGGCAACAAGTTACTAGAGGCAGGGCTCAAGTCATGTAAAGGTTGAAAAAAGCCTTTCATCAATAAGAAGCAAAGGAGAGCCAGGCTGAACTTTGCCAAAGACCGTAAGGATTGGACCATAGAGGACTGGAGTAAGGTATCTTCTCTGATGAGTTTAATTTTCAGCTTTGCCCAACACCTGGTCATCTCATGGTTAGACAGAGACCAGGAGTGGCATAATAATAATAATAAATTTTATTTTTATAGCGCCGACATATTCCGCAGCACTTTACATTTCAGAGGGGATTTGTACAGACAATAGACATTACAGCATTACAATAATCACATACAGTAGATTATAACAAATAACAAGAGGAGTGAGGGCCCTGCTCGCAAGCTTACAGTCTATGAGGAAAGAGGTAGACACGAAAGGTGGGTGGTAACAGTTGCTCTGATTGTATGGACCAGCCATAATTTTAAGTGTGTAACAGTACAGACACAGAGGGCTAATGGATGCATAAAGCATGTGGGAACATGATGCTGGGAACCTGGTTATGGTAAAACTTTTGGCTCTGCCACACAGGGATAGATTAGGTTAATGCATTGAGGCGATAGGCCAGTCTGAATAAATGCGTTTTCAGGACACGCTTAAAATTGTAGGGATTGGGGACTAATCGTATTGACCTGGGAAGTGCATTCCAAAGAATTGGCGCGGCACGTGTAAAGTCTTGGAGACGGGAGTGGGAGGTTCTGACTATTGAGGATACTAACCTCAGGTCATCAGCAGAACGGAGGGCGCGGGTAGGGTGGTATACTGAAACAAGGGAGGAGATGTAGGGTGGTGCTGAGCCATGGAGGGCTTTGTGGGTGAGGGTAATAAGTTTATACTGAATTCTGGAGTGGATGGGTAGCCAGTGTAATGACTGGCACAAGGTAGAGGCATCGGTGTAACGATTGGTGAGGAATATGATCCTGGCTGCAGCATTCAAGACAGATTGGAGAGGGGAGAGTTTGGTAAGAGGGAGACCGATTAGAAGAGAGTTACAATAGTCGAGACGAGAATGAATAAGAGAAACAGTAAGAGTTTTTGCAGAGTCAAAAGTAAGAAAAGGTTGAATTCTAGAAATGTTTTTGAGGTGCAGATGACAAGAGCGAGCCAGTGATCGAATGTGGGGGGCAAAGGAAAGCTCGGAATCAAGTATGACCCCAAGACAGCGGGCATGTTGCTGGGGAGTAATAGTGGAACCACACACAGAAATAGCAATGTCGGGTATAGGTACATTAGTAGAGGGAGGAAACACCAGGAGTTCAGTCTTTGACAGGTTCAGTTTCAGATATAGTGAGGACATGATATTAGACACAGCGTTTAGACAATCGCCAGTGTTTTCTAGAAAGGCTGGCGTGATGTCAGGAGAAGAAGCGTATGATTGGGTGTCATCAGCATAGAGATGGTACTGGAAACCAAATCTACTGATTGTTTGACCAATAGGGGCAGTGAACAAGGAGAAGAGGAGGGGGCCTAGAACCGATCCTTGAGGAACCCCAACAGTAAGGGGAAGGTGAGAGGAGGAGGAACCGGCAAAAGAAACAGTAAAGGAGCGGTCGGAGAGATAGGAGGAGAACCAGGAGAGAACGGTGTCCTTGAGGCCAATGGAATGGAGCATAGTGAGGAGGAGCTGATGATCCACAGTGTCGAATGCTGCAGAGAGATCCAAGAGAATTAGCATGGAGTAATGACCATTTGATTTAGCTGTTAGCAGATCATTAGAGACTTTAGTGAGGGCAGTTTCGGTGGAGTGTAAAGAGCGGAAACCGGATTGGAGAGGGTCGAGAACAGAGTTTTCTGAGAGATAGCGGATAAGACGGGAGTGGACCAGGCGTTCCAGGAGTTTAGAGATGAAGGGAAGATTAGAGACAGGTCTATAGTTAGCATAAGGTCACTCAAAAGCAGTGTGAAAGACTGTTTGTAAAGCATGCCAGGATGCATGAAAGCGGTGATTAAAAATTATGGTTATTCCACAAAGTATTGATTTCTGAAATCTTCCCGAGTTAAAATATTAGTATTGTTGTTTCTAAATTATTATGAACTTGTTTTCTTAGCATTATTTGAGGTCTGCAAAAACTGCTTTTTTGTTCTTTTGACCATTTGTCATTTTTTGAAAATAAATACAAAATTTAGTATTTGGAAATTCGAAGACATGTTGTCAGTAGTTTATAGAATAAAAGAGCAATTTACATTTTATTCAAAAATATACCTATAAAGAGAAAAATCAGAGAAACTGAAAATTTTGCAGTGGTCTCTTAATTTTTGCCAGAGCTGTATACCATTGAGATTGTGCAGCGCAAAATATTTTTTTTTACTATTATTGGATTTTTTAATGCTCTACCAAAAAGAAAAACTGTGTCTGTAATTTTTCATTTATTTTGGAAAAAAAGAAAAAACTCACAAAATTAAAGAATGCCGTAACTGTATTTATTGTGTAATAGCTGACAGGCATAAATCAATGATCCAAAAGTATGTCTTATATATTTGTTTCCTTTTTTATGACAGACTCATTAATATACTGTATGTTATTTGTATTTATGGTATTTTGGCTTTTCTGCAGCAAATTTACTCTTTAAGCATTAGCAGTAACATTATGTAATTTCTTAATTTATGAATTTTCGGATCCAGATTCTTAAGTGGACTGTGTTCAGTATCTGAAAGACAAAATGAGACATTACAAACATTCATTAATAGATTTGAAAAAATATTATGCTAAAATCATGGAAAATATCTGAGACACCCTATGTCATGGAAAAACTTGAAGATCGTGATCAACAAGGCAAAATATCCAGTGGGATGCCTAAGTATCACAGGCATTTATTAGAAGAGTTGACAACCAACCAGAAACTACTGGACAGTGTATTAATCCCTTCCAGACTAAGCGATTTGCGAGTTTTGCAATTCTTTTCCGGCAGTGTTTCCCTGAAGAACTTTTTTCAGCATCTTACCAGACATCTTTGTGGCGGTTTTGTTTCCTGGATTTTTTTGTTAATTTTTTGTTACTTATATAATATAGTGATGGCTTATAAAGGGGGAGCCCCCAGAAGAACTTATCTTCCGCTTATTTTTATCACTTTGTCACAAACACTGCCCTTCGCTGCACACATGACTTGGATGTGACTGCAAAGGGGACTCTGCTTTTTAAAGGGAATCTGTCACCTACTTTTTCGCATGTAAGACGCGGCTACTGCCATCAGGGGCTTATCTACAGCATTCTGTAATGCTGTAGATAAGCCCCCGATGTAACCTGAAAGATAAGAAAAACGAGTTAGATTATACTCACCGGGAGGGCGGTCCGTTCCAGGTCCGATGGGTGTCACGGTCCGGGTCCGGCGCTTCCCATCTTCTAGCAATGACATCCTCTTCTTTGCTTCTCATCGTGGCTCGGGCACAGGCGTACTGCTCTGCCCTGTTGAGGGCAGAGCAGAGTACTGCAGTGCGCAGGTGGCGGGAAAGGTCAGAGAGGTTTAGCGCCTGCGCACTGTAGTACTCTGCTCTGCCTCAACAGGGCAGAGCAGGATGTCTGCACTGGAGCCACAATGAGAAGCAAAGAAGAGGATGTCATCGCTAGAAGATGGGAGGCGCCCGACCCGGACCGCGTTCCCCGGTGAGTATAATCTAACTCGTTATTCTTATCTTTTAGGTTACATCAGGGGCTTATCTACAGCATTACAGAATGCTGTAGATAAGGCCCTGATGGCGGTGGCCGCATCTTATATGCAAAAAAATAGGTGACAGATTCCCTGTAACTCACTCCTCCACTCACCTATTGCAATAGACTGACAATGAGCTAAGTGCACCCAGCAGCCAATTTCCCCAACACCACCACACTTCTTACTGCAACCATTTGTTGTATTGATAGGCCAGCGAGACCCCTGCGCTAGGTTTTACACTAGTACACATATACAACCAGCATTCACAAGTGCCTAATAGGTACTTTTTCTGCACTCTGACATGCACATTGTAACAAAACTAGGATACTCTCCCTCTTCAAGTTTGTGGGTATATTTAGAGCAGCAAAGAACAAACTTATTCAATTTTAGGCTACAAAAGTTTCAAAAGACTAAATAATACACACACAAGGTAAAAAGAGTATAAGACAAAAAGGGATAAATAAAGTAAGCCCTTACAGATTAGATCTGTGGGCAATGAGAAGATTCATCACAGAAATTTGGGCAGATCTCCAGTTCATATTGTCTCTTCTGGATCTGACAATGATTTTTTGGGGGGTTTTACACATTACAAAGAGTTTCTTCCACACCCTTCACCCATCCTCCCTGGCAGGTGAGATGAAGATGGCTAATTGTGTGTATGGAAAGGTGATCTCTGGTTCTCATTTATTTCAGGAATACTATGACCACCACATTTCACCATCCTAGACTCACCAAGCATGATTAAGATATATCCATAATTCAGGTTGATGTTAGATTTCTGTGGTTCCTCAGAGCCAAATTATGGTGCTTGAACCCATAGAAATGATTATCCCCCTGAATGCAGATATATCCATGGATTGTATGGACATCAGATTATTTTTATACAGGAAACCTCTGACCTATGTAATTGCAAACAAAGATTTCTGTACCAAATGCTAAGTTTTGTTTTTCTATTGTATCAAATACTTATTTCATGCAATAAAATGAAATGTAATTATGTAAAAGTTATACAATGTGATTTTCTGTTTTTTTTTTTATATAGTTTTAGATTCTATCTTTCATAGTTAAAGTGTACCTACAATAAAAATTACAGACCTCTCCCTTCTTTGTAGGTGGCAAAGCTTGCAAAATCGTCAGTGCATCAAATACTTATTTTCCCCACTGTAGATATGGCAGGAGAAATATGGCATTTTCATGCCTGCCATTAATGTCCCTAGTATGGTGACATCCATTCTGTCTTAGGCCTCTTTCACACATCAGGTTTTCGCCGTCAGGCGCGATCCGGCGCTTTTGACAGAAACCGGATCCGGCGAAATGCAATGCCGGATCCGGTTTCCCCCCCATTGACTTGCATTTGCGCCGGATCGCGCCGGATGGCCATGCGTTTCATCCGGTTTTCGCCGGATCCGGCAATGTGTCGCGATCCGGCGTCTGGAAAAAACGTCTACTGTAACGTTTTTTGTCTCCGGCGAAAAAGCCGGACACGCCGGATCCGGCGCGTCCGGCTTTTTCACACAATGAAAGCCTATGAGCGCCGCAATGCGCCGGATCCGGCGAAAGCCGGATCCGGTGGCCGGATCCGTTTTTTTTGGTCTGAGCATGCTCAGTAGCTCTGCCCACAAGACATATATAAAAGCAAGACAGTGGGACCCACAGCCACACCCAACATGCCACCCAAGCCAAGAACCAGGAGAAGGCAGCAGACATCTGCAGCACCATCAGCACCACCACCACCCCAAATGGAGCAGCAAATGGAACATGCTGAGGAGGGGAGTCCAGAAGCAGATGAGAGACGGTAATTATCAAATCCCCCATTCCTCCAAACTAGGGCCATGGAATATCAAGATATTCATTGGCCCTTTGTTTTTCTTTATTCAACAGCCGCCAAAGAGATGCAGCAGCAGCAGCAGAAATGGCATCACTGGCAGCAGCAACAGCAGCAGCAATACCCACAGCCATGGAGTCTGGCCATCAACAGGACAGCACATCTTCTTCTGGGAGCCCTCCCTCGCATCGTCAGCGTTTGACGGTAAGTTTTTATTTCCAAAATCCATCATCTCTGTAATATATGTCTATTCATTGACTTTTATTTCAAAACAGGAATCACAAGATGAAGAGGAGCTCCCAGAAGAAGAAGGAAGGGGTGGACAGACACCTGGAGTGGGCTCACAATTGGTAAGTTTTTTGCATCAAACGCAGAAACACAACATCACACTACACACAACACATAGAAAACAATGTTCTGCAGACCACACACAGCAAACAAATGCCTACATCCAAAGACATAACATTTTTTGTTTTCTTCTCTAGTCTTCCCAATCTGGTGCTCGGCCAAGAGGTCCTCGCAGTGCCTCCCAGGGTCGTCGGCGACAGCAACGCGGCGGTCACCAGCGTGTAAGTATAAATATTTTTGCTTTGTTTTTTTGCACTTTTTATTTCATTTCTTTTGTGGAGGCTAATTATGTTATTTTTGTCTTTTTCTTTAACAGCCTTCACAGCGTGCTCCTGACTCTGACGGTGAGGATGGAGGGATTGATGTGGACCGCCTCATCGATCTCGTCAGAGAAAGGGAGCCTCTCTGGAATATGGCTGACCGCCGCCACGCTGACCTGATCATTACCCGACGACTCTGGGAGGAAATCTGTTCTCTCCTTGTGGGCCGCTGGGAGGACCTCGAAGCTCGGGCCCAGATTAGAGAGCGTAAGTATATACAGTACCGGTTGCTTGATGTAAACCAGTGTTTCCCGAACTCCAGTCCTCGTGGTCCCCACGGATCATGTGTTCAGGATTTCTATTTACTATGGAAATCCTGAAAACATGACTCCTGGGGACCATGAGGACTGGAGTTTGTGAAACACTGATGTTGTATACTAACCACTCCTTTCTCGTTTCAGGGAACAGAATTGTGAATCAGTGGCGGTCTGTGAGGGATCGTTACAAGAAGGAGTTCAATAAAGAGATGCGGGCCCCGAGTGGATCTGGAGGACGCAGGAGCAAGTACAAGTACGCACAAGCCCTGTCGTTCCTCCGGGAAACAATGCTCACCAGAAGGTAAATATTACACACCACATGTGAAAAAAATGTTAGATGTAACTTTTTTTTTTCAGCCAGGGCCATACCATGTCAGTATTTTAATTGTTTTTTTTTCTCTTTATTACACAGCACGGTGAGCAGCACTCGGGAGCCTGCACGATTGGACCCTTCTGAGGCGATCCCTGAGGAGACCGGCACCGAGGGACACTTCGACCGCCCCGGTACATCTGCACCTTCCCAGCCTTCCCACACATTCGACCCATCTGTCCCATCCACCAGCACAGGAGCATCGTGGCCGCCTACATTACATGAAGCTGCTGGTGAGGAGATCGCTTTCCCTTTACCCCACCCTTCTGCCCCTGCCACCTCTAGTACACCTGCGGGTACTGGGCGGCAGCGGCAGAGGGGTCAGGAAAAGAGTTATGCGCAAGAGTTCTTGCATCTGAATGTATCTTTCCAGAACTGTCTCAAAGTCTTGTCAGAGCAAATCTCCGCAGGCTTTCAGCAGATCAACTCCAGCATTCTGGAGGTGAAGACACTTCTGCAAACCATGCATTCAGAAGCAAGATCTTCGCCAAACCACACCTTTTTCAGGTCTGTTGTGGAGCGCATGGAAACGCTATCTCCTACCCAGCAGATGCATGTAATGCATTCGTGCCACGGTGCTCTACAGCAGGTTACCTCCCAACCTCCACCTCCCACCACTGTAGTTCCTCCACCTGCACCCCCTCCAGCCACTTTCCATCCTCCCCCTCCTATTACATCTGCACCCCCTCCAGCCACTTTCCATCCTCCCCCTCCTATTACATACCAGCAACCTCACCAGTACCAGCAACCTCCCCAGTACCAGACATCTCCCCACTTCCAGCAACCTGCCCCGTACCAAACTCCTTCCCCGTACCAAACTCCTTCCCCATACAACTTTCCATCAACATCATCTGCTCCTACAGTCCCTGCCCAACCCTCCACTCCACCGCCCACCACCTCTTCTGCCTCCCACATGTCCACCCATTCTGTAGCTTTTTCCACACCTTCACCTCTAACTGTTCCTTCCCCACCACGATCCCAGTCCTCTCTCCACACACCCAGTGTCGAAGTGTCCCGCAGCCCCTCCAGCAGTATTTCCACCCCACAGTACACAGATTTGTAATGTGTGTTTTTTGTAATAAAAATGCCCATTGGGTTTAAAACCTTTATTAAAAAAGTTTTTTGCACTTTAAAAACATTTTACAAAAAAAAAAAAAATTTAAATAAAAGTTAAATTATCGTTTCACAATGGTTGTCTGTCATTTCTTTCTGCGGCGAACTATGTTTTAAAAAAAGGTTAAATACAGGGTATTTCAAAGGTAAAAAGGTATTCAAAACCAGGTATATAACTGTGGGTAAATTTTAGCTTTTTGCCACAGTTGTGTTCCTGGTTGTGTTTGAAGCAAAGTATTTCACCTAAAAAGTTGTGTTTATTGTTGGTGATTTCCTACCAATGTACACAACTTTTGTTAAAAGGTGAAATACTTTGCATAAAACACAACCAGGTACACACCTGTGGCCTAAAGGTAAAAATAGTAAGACCATGACAAGATAGCCAACTTTGGTTGGCAAAGGTATATACTGTTGGTCCAGAAGGTACACAAGTTTAGGGCACAAATCTTTCACACTCTGTCATCCCAGTGTACTCTGCCTTGAGGTGACATAAAGTATAGTGGAAAATTGTCCCTGAAACCGTCACAGAACTTCTAGTGGTAATATTTCCAATGACAACATCCATCTTCGCCAGTAACTTGCTCTTCTCTCCAACCTGCACTTTCTTCTCTACAACCTGTCAAAGAAGGGCTGTAGGAACATGCTATATCTAGTTTTCCAGTAGCCAATCCCGTTCGGAAGGCCACAAGGGTCAATTTTAAAAACCGGATCCGGCGTAATCCGTCGAAAAACGGATAGAAAAACGGATAGAAAAACGGATGAACCGGATGAGACGGATCCGGTTTTGTCTGTCAAGAACAAGACGGATCCGGCAGAAAACCGGATCCGGCACTTCAGGTTTTACAAAACATTTGCCGGATCCGGCATTCCGGCACGAAGCCGGATCGCGCCTGACGCCGAATACCTGATGTGTGAAAGTAGCCTTAGAGGCAATAATGTTCATCTTTGATATAACACCTGTTTTCTAATGAGAAAGTACACAGATACAGTTTGCTGGTCCAGAAACTTTCAGCTGCTCCACAATGAATTTATCTACATACAGAGAAATATGCTTCAGTAATTTTGAATTTTGATTACGGTATTTTAGGCTACTTTCACACATCAGTTTTTGTGCATCAGGCGCGATGCGGCGAAAAGTGTAAAAACCGCATCCGGCGCCTGTTGCCACCGGATCCGTTTTTTTCCCCATAGAGTTTCATTATCGCCGCATCGCGCCTGATGCCTATGCGGCGTATCCGGTTTTTGCCAGATCAGGCAAAACCAGCCGGTCCGGCGTCTGGAAAAAACGTTCTCTGCAACGTTTTTTCTCAGCGCCGGACCGGCTTTTTCCACAGCGCATGCCCGGACTCTGTGAATGTTAACCCCACAAGTGCCCGGTGAGAGAGAGAGAGATCTCTCTCTGTCACCCAGACACTTGTGAGAGATCTCTCTCGCCGGGCACTTGTGGGATTAACACTCACAGTGTCTGGGTGAGAGAGAGAGATCTCTCTGTGGGGTTAACCCCACAAGTGCCCGGCAAGAGAGAGAGATTCTCTCGCCCGGACACTGAGTGTTAACCCCACATGTCTCTCTCTCTCTCCAACCCCCTCTCCTCTCCCCTCCCCTCTCCTCTCCCCTCCCCTCCCCTCTCCTCTCCTACCCTCCCCTCACCTCCCTTTCAGCAGCTGTCTCTCTCAGCGGCTGTCTCTGTCCACCTCCTCCTGTGGCTCCTTTAAATCACGTCCGAGCCGTATCAGACGCCGTACACACATCCGGTGTCACGGCTGCAGGCCGGATCCGGCGGCCCGGCTTTTCGCCGCACGCCGCCGGACCCCACACACTGGATGTGTGAAAGTAGCCTTAATCTAAAACTTAATTTATAACATCCTTCTGAGGCCTGAATGGTTAAAAGACATCACAAAAGACGGAACATATTCACAGGAAGTCCTTTTGACATTCCTGTGCTTATGTTAATTGATTTTCCTGTTTTTTCTTTCCTTTTCAGGCAGGTTACTGGCTGAATCTTCCGAAAAAAGACATTGTATGCACATACACTAAAGGCCCAGTTACATTTAGTGATGCACCAGCGATCCCGACCACAATATGACCCAGTCAGGATCGCTGGTGCATTACTAAACGGTTGCTAGTGAGCTGCCAAACAGGCAGATCTCACTAGCGATGCAGCAGCGGTCGACGGTCGTACTCACCTGTCAGACGCGCCGAGGGTGACGTCTTCCGCCTGCGTCCAAGGCTCGCTCATCAGCGACAGCAGGAAGCCGACGACGAGAAATGGACAAGCCGATCTCGCGCGATCAGCGATAGTCAGCGGGGGAGCCGGTTGGAGGTAAGTATCACATGTAGCGAGATCGCTAGTGATATCGCTGCTGCGTCACAAAATCGGTGACATTTTAGCGTTATCACTAGCGTAATCGCTATGTGTAAAGGGCCCTTAACAGCGTTAGTCTTCTCATATGTGCCAATCTAGGGGAATAGCTGCAATCTAAGCACCTACTATAGTTAAACCCTTCCAAAAACTATGTAGTTCCCGTATATGTGGAAATGTAAGTAATGGAATAAAGTTTCTGCTTTAAATTTCCAAAATAGCTCATTTTAATATGATAAATTGTCTGATCCATTTGATCCAGCCCTTGCACTAGTTTTAACACATATTTCCCATATTTCTTCACAACTTTTAGTTTTGGCCTAGAAAGTTTAGTATTGCCCTGATGATATGTCTGCACAGTGAAGAGTTCCTGCTGGCATACTTCCCAGATAGAGCTGCTTTGTCCAGCTTCTAATAGTATACTCCTTCAGTAGAGTGGGATAGGCTATTTTCTGATTACGTGACTACATTTTTTTTGGTTATTAGAGACTTGATTTAAAAGGTCTGGGCAATTATTTTATGACCCTTTACAGACTCATATAATTCTATGTCTTTTTTTTCTAAAGAATCAAAGAGCTCTTTGAATCTCGACATAGTGATGCAACAACATAAGAGGCAGAGCAATCTGAATGTGTGAGGCTCGAAAAGGTGGTTCCTCACAGATCCTCTCTGATCATGTTCTAATCATTTGAAGACATATTAACAAATTGTGTTTTCTCATTTGTGTGCTGTTTAAAAAAATGGATTCCACCAAAAATAGAAATGGTCCATTTTTGCAGACATACAACAAAAATATTTGTGTTTATAGACCTTAACCAAAGAGGTCTGGATACCACTCATAAGAGCTTCTATGTACACTATTTGGCCAAAAGTATGTGGCCATCTGACCATCAAAACACCATGAGTTTGTTGGAAATCAAATTTTGAAGTGTTTCTGGAGGAATTTGTCCTCATTCAAAAGAGCATTTGTGAGGTCCAGCATTGGTGTTGGATGAAAAGATCTAGCATGTAATCAGTAATACAATTGATTGTTAAGTTGTTTGATAGGTCAAGTTCCTCCACAGCAAATTTGTCAAATCATGTCTTTATAGACCTTCCTTTGTGCTAAGGGGCACCATTATGTAACAACATAAATGGCTTTCCCGAGAGTGTTATACAAATGTACAGTTTGCAATTCTCTCCTTGTATCAGACCATTCTTATATGGACATGGATTCTGGCTGTGGTTCTGTGGATCCACAATGCTGCTGCTATTCACTCATTCCCCCTGCGGATTTTGCAGGTGGGTTCTGCTTCTGTTTCTTTATACACATTTATACTGCATGTATGATTCTTCCCCTGACCCTACAATGGGTTCTCTCTTCTATGTCTACAGTGCTGCTTAAAATTGACTCCCTCCCCTCATCTTGCAGACTTTGCCACAAGTGCTCTCCACCTCTCAAACACAGCTTGCATCCATGTACATTCTGCTACACTCTACTCCCTGCTGGCAGCCAAAACACTATGGTACCATATTGTTGGGAGGCAGTTGTGTGCGAGAGGACCATCATCCATGCCCCACCACGCTACATGAAAATGGGGTTCCTGGCTAGGTGTGTGTGCTGATATTACATAGGCGATATGCCTCTGCACACGGCATACTGCCATTGAACTTGGCAGGAATAGATCAAATAGTATGGCGATGAATAAGGGAGGCCAAAGTCCAAAAATAAACTTTCCACTGAACAATAACTTGATAAGAAGTAAATACAAGATAGTAACCAAAAGACTTCATAATTGCTTCTTCTGCACTATTAGATATAAATTAGTTGTCCCTAGTCAACATAAACTCATTCTGATGAGTGCCATTTCTATGCGATCTGAATTACTCAAAGAAAAATATTTACCATAGGGATACAACTTATAATAATAATAATACTAATCTTTATTTACATAGCACCAACATATTCCGCAGTGCTTTACAGTTTAACAGTTTCAAATACAACAGTCATAAGTAACAACATTAACAATAATACAACGATTAAAGCAAACTAAAACGACCCTGCTCGTGAGAGCTTACAATCTACAATGAGGTGGGGGAGATACAAAGTACAGGTGTGTATTTACAAGGATGTATTTACAATGATGGCCCAGCCATCTTGAGGGAGTGGGGAACAGATGGAGATAATGAATGGGCTACACATGCACACTTACACATAAAATGACTTTGATTAGGGAACGTGATAGGCTGCGCTGAACAAATGTGTTTTGAGGGAGCGACTAAAACTGTGCAAATTGTGGCTGGTCCTAATTTCTTGGGGTAGAGCATTCCATTCCAGAGGATTGGCACAACGTGGGAGAAGTCTTGTAGTCGGGAGTGGGTGGTACGGATTAGTGCAGAGGTTAGTCGAAAGTCGTTTGTAGAGTGCAGTGATCAGCTAGACCAATAGACAGAAATGAGGGAGGAGATGTCATGGCATGCCGCACTGTGGAGAGCTTTGTAGGTGAGAACAAGTACTTTGAATTGGATCCTATAATGAATGGGCAGCCAGTGTAACGACTTGCGAAGAGCGGACGCGTCCGAGTACCGATTAGCCAGATGGACGACCCTGACTGCTACATTAAGGATGGAATGGAGAGGGGAAAGTCAAGTGAAGGGGCAGCCAATTCATAAAGTGTTACAGTAGTCCAGGTGGGAGTGTATCAGGGCAACAGTGAGGGTTTTTGTTGTTTCCATGATGAGAATAAGACGGATTATAGAGCTGTTCTTTAGGTGTAAATGGCAAGAGTGGGCAAGAAATTGTATAAGGGAGGTGAAGGAAAGATTGGGGTCAAACATAACACCCAGACAGCATGCCTACTGCTGGGGTGTTATTACGGTGCCACCCACACAGAGGGAAATTTCAGATTTAGGGAGGTTAGTATACTGCGTGAGCAGAAGAAGTTCAGTTTTGGAAAGTTTGAGCTTCAGATAGACAGTGGACATGATGTTGGAGACTTCGGATAGACAGTCACTGGCGTTCTGTAGTACAGTGGGGGAGAGGTCAGGGGATGACGTGTAGAGTTGTTTGTCATCAGCATAAAGATGTTACTGAAAGCCAAATCTGCTGACGGTTTATCCAATTGGGGCCGTGTAGATGGAGAAGAGAAGGGCCCAAGGACTGAGCCCTGAGGTACCCCAACTGTGAAAGGAAGAGGAGATGAAGTTGAGCCAGTGAACAATACACTGAAGGAGCCATCAGAAAGATAGGAAGAGAATCAGTTCTTATGGAATTAATTTTTGGACTTTCTATGCGCTGCTCGACAAAATACACGATTCCAATTATGATTGAAGATTAATCATTTATTCCCAACGCATTTCGACGTGAACACCACTTCTTCCTCAGGGAATGACAAATATCATCCCCTGAGGAAGAAGTGGTGTTCACTTCGAAACGCGTTGGGAATAAATGATTAATCTTCAATCATAATTGGAATCCTGTATTTTGTTGAGCAGCGCACAGAAAGTCCAAAAATTAATTCCGTAAGAATTGATATAGCAGCGGTTACTTGTCTGACCATTGGACGTGCAGCAACTGACACTGATCATATATGCCCGATCTCTCCTATAATAGGTGAGTTTATTTCTTTTATTATTTCAGTATTAACCTGGATAAGACCCTATTGCGCTTTTCTGTTCCTATAGTGTATTATATGGAAGAGAATCAGGAGAGAGCAATGTCCTTAATGCTTAGTGACTGGAGCCTAGAGAATAGGAAATGGTGGTCAACAGTGTTGAAAGCTGCAGAAAGGTCGAGAAGAATGAGCAGAGAGTGGTCACCATTACATTTTGCTGTCAGAAGGTCGTTGGTCACTTTGATGAGTGTAGTTTCTGTCAAATGTAGGGGGCGGAAGCCAGACTGTGAAGGGTCTATGAGGGAGTGAGTGGAGAAGAAACTGGTAAGGAGGGAGTAGACCAGGCACTCCAAGGGTTTAGAGATGAAGGGGAGATTGGAGACTGGTCTGTAGTTGTTTGTGCAGGATGGGTCGAGAGCGTGTTTCATTAATAATGGAGTAATGATAGAGGGTTTGAAGGAGGAGGGGAAAATGCCCGAGGAGAGGGAGAGATTGAAGATTGTAATTAGGCGAGTTATGACGACTGGAGAGAGAGACTAGAGGAGATGTGAGGGAATGGGGTCAGTGGTGCATGTAGTCAGATGAGAAGAAGAGAGGAGACTGGATACTTCTTCTTCTGTGATAGAATCAAATGTGGAGAGTGAGCCAGGGGAAATGCAGGGAGGGATGGGAGTCACAGCACCTGGTGGCTGGGAGTGGATATCCAGATGGATATTATCTATTTTCTCTATAAAGTGGGAGGCCAGGTCATCAACACAAATGTCTGTGATAGGGGCTTGTGCTTTCGGCCTGAGGAGGGAGTGAAAGATGTCTAAAAGTTTCTTGGGGTTGCTGGACAGTGAGGAGATCAGGGTGGTGAAGTAGGTCTGTTTGGTGAGATGAAGGGCATAATTGTAGGTTCTTAACATAAATTTGAAGTGGATGAAGTCTTGCGGTGTGCGAGTTTTCCTCCTTAAGCGTTCAGCACACCTAGAACATTGCTGGAGAAATCAAGTTTGCGATATGAGCCAGGGCTGTTTTACTCTGTGCTTGGAGGTTCTGTGAGAGAGGGAAGCTACTTGGTCAAGAGTGCTTCTGAAAATGTCGTTGTAGTGATGTACAGCCAGATCAGGCTGGAAAAAGAGGAGACTGGGGACAGTGATGAGTGTAGGGAGTCTGAAAGTGTATGAGGGTAAATGGCTTGTAGATTTCTGAATGTGTGGTAGGTAGGAGTGTGTCAGGGTGGGCGAGGATTTGAAGTAGAGTGAAGTAGAGAATGTTGTGGTCAGAGAGGGCAAGCGGTGAGTTATCTAGGTAGGAGATTGAACAAAGCCGGAAAAAGACCAGGTCAAGGGTGTTACCATCTTTGTGTGTTTCAGAGGTTGAGAGCTGTGAATGGACAAGAAGTGGTTAGTGATAGAAGCTGGGATGCAGATGTGGAAATGGGGCTGTTAATGGGGATGTTGAAGTCTCTCAGGATAAGGGTTAGGAGTTCTGAGGACATGAAGCGTGTCAGCCAGGCAGAGAAATAGTCAAGAAATTGGGTGGGTGAGCCTGGGGGTCGATATATGACCGCTATTCTGAAAGAGAGGGGACGGAAGAGCTTGATGGTGTGGACCTCAAAAGAAGGGAATGAGAGTGGGATGACGTGGAAAGTGCATTGTGGGGACAGGTGAATGCCAACTCCACCACAATAGGTAAATATGTGCAAAAATTAGAAGTGACTCTGCAACAGCAAAGTAGTAGGACATGTTTCTTAAATATTGGGTGTCACCTGCTCCAGGGAGGAGCCAATTATATAACTGGTGGCTATCAACCAACTGCTAATTCCCATGGCTGGAATAGTGAAGGACATATTTGTTAAATATTACACAGAAAAATGCTTGATTTTGCATATCTAAAGAAAATAAATAATAAAATCTATATCCATTCAAATGTGGACATAACCTTTAATATTACTCCTGACTGGAAGGACTGAAAAATATGGGTTAAGTGCAAAACATTAAAAACAATCTCAATACTATTACTACTACATAAAATTTTAAAGTATTCACAAGATATAAATACTTATGTCCCCCCAAAAATTGAGAAAATAATTCAAGGAGTGATACCTTTATTAGCTAAGCAGAGAAATTATATTTGCAAGCTTTCAAGGCTCAGAAGGCCCCTTCATCAAGCATATACTGAGAAGAGATGGCAACATTTATATAGGAATTATACATGGACATGAGAGATGCTTGAAAAATAGGCCAAGGAAATCAAATTAAGGTTTTTGTGCATGTAGATGAGGTGGAAGTGTTCTGTTAGACATCTGAAGATCCTCTTGTAGAGGTGTGAACAGGAAGTGTTCTGTCAGACATCTGGAGACCTTCTTGTGGAGGTGTGAACTGTGTCCATGTAATGAGTCATGAATCCAGGTGTCAAATTCAGTCCTATTGCTAGAGATTGGAACGTATGTATAAATTTGAACTCCCATATTTTTCTTTCTCTGTCATTATTGAAATGACCTTTCAAAATTAGGACTTTTAGATCTGCCACTGTGTCCAGGTCTAAAGAAGTGTATTCCTACAGGTGTGTCCAGCTCATTTTTTATCGTATGTCTATGCAGATTCATCCTTGTTTGAAGTTTTTGTTTAGTTTCTCTTGCACCTTGTACATTGTATCATGTACACGACATTGGAGGATGTACATGAAAAATAGTCCATGATCTTATAGTCCTGATTTGTGCTGGGTATGGGGACTTTATCTGTTGGTGAAATGTGGGTGCAGGTCTTGCATTCCTTACTGTTACAGGGGACTATGCCTGTCTCTGATGGTGATGCGAGGGCACTTCTGACAAGGATATTCCTTAGGTTGGGAGGCTGTTTGTAGGAGAGCAGTGGCAGTTCTGGGAATGTACATGTATAATAAAAAACTTAATTTGATTTCCTTGGCCTATCTTTCAAGCATCTCTCATGTCCTTGTATAATTCCTATGTAAATGTTGCCATCTCTTCTCAGTATCTGCCTGATGAAAGGGCATTATGAGCCTTGAAAGCTTGCAAACATAATTTCTCTGGTTAGCCAATAAAGGTATCACACCTTGAATACTTTTCTCAACTTTTTTTAGACATACCGTATATACTCGAGTATAAGTCGATCCGAGTATAAGTCGACCCCCTAATTTTGCCACAAAAAACTGGGAGAACTTATTGACTCGAGTATAAGTCTAGGGTGGGAAATGCTCCATAGATTATTCCCCCATATGGTGTCCCCAGAAGAAGCTCCATAGATTATTCCCCCATATGCTGCCCCCATAAGAAGCTCCTTAGATTATGCCCCCCATATGCTGCCCCCATAAGAAGCTCCTTAGATTATGCCCCCCATATGCTGCCCCCATAAGAAGCTCCATAGATGATTCCCCCATATGCTGCCCCCATGCTGCTGCTGCATGTAAAAATAAAAAAAATGACATACTCACCTCTCCGTCGCTGGGTGTCAGATTCTCACCTGTCCTGCGTCCATGGCTGCTCCCCGCTATCTGCCACGTCATCAGTCAGTGACGTTCAAACTGCAGGGGGCGCGGCGCGCACTAATCACGTCACTGCGCCCACTGCTGTCTGAAGTCACTGACCGATGACAGACACAGACAGCAGCAAGCAGCCATGGACGCAGGACAGGTGAGTATCGCTATACTTACCCGACCTGACGCTGTGTCTTGAGCCCCCAGCTTCTCCGCGCTCTCTCTTCCTGCCTTCAGCGGTCATGTGGTACCGCTCATTAAAACTCATGAATATGCACATATTCATGAGTTTTAATGAGCGGCACCACGTGACCGCTGAAGGCAGGAAGAGAGAGCACGGGGAGAAGCTGGGGGCTCAAGACACAGTGTCAGGACGGGTAAGTATGACCGGACACCCCCGCTCCCCCTCCGACCCCCCGGTGTATATGACTCGAATATAAGATGAGAGGGGGACTTTCAGCCCAATTTTTTGGGCTGAAAATCTCGACTTTTATTCGAGTATATACGGTAAGTATTTATATCTATTTTTCTGGCTAACACGGTACCACAATATTATTTTGTATTGTGCATCGAAAGTATTCTCAATACACTTTCGTAGGTAGCATTCTCCGTGCATCAGCCAAACCTAGATTTATAGGTCAGATTACGTCATATCTTATCTTCTCTTGCTGACAACTTTATCTTTCAAAAGGTAGAAAAGAAAAAAAAAAGAGAATCTGCAGTCTTGGACCTAATTCTTAACAACAGGGAGGACATGGTTGAGGAAGTAAAGGTGGCTGGGAATTTAGGAAGCAGCGATCATGCTATCCTCGAATTCAGGATTACAAGAGGAGGAAGACCACCAAGGACTCAGACTTTCAGGTTGGACTTTAGAAAGACAGATTTTAATGGACTGAGAAAAAGGGTAGGAATGGTCCAATGGCTGGATGTTCTAAAGGACAGAAATGTCCAAGAAGGATGGGAAATTTTGTTAAATGAAATTCTCGCCGCACATTCGATAACAATCCTGAAAAAAAGGAAGAATTGGAAGCATTTAAAGAGATCAGGATGGATGATCATAGAACTTAATCACTTGTTATAAAATAAAAAAGAAATGTATATTAAATGGAAAGAGGGGGACATATCTAAAGAAGAATATAATGTTGTTTGCAGGGAATTCTCTTTAGAAGAGCTAAAGCCAGTAATGAAGTAAGGCTTGCAAGGGAGACCAAAAGCAGCAAAAAAGGATTTTGGGGGTATGTCAAAAACAAAAGAATAGTCAAAGATGCTATAGGATTTTTACAGGATGAAAAGGGTGAAGTGGTCAAAAATGATGTAGAGAAGGCTGAACTTTTAAATTCCTATTTTGCATCTGTGTTCTCTAAGAAAGCAAATGCAAAATCAACCGAGCTTCACGGTGCCATAGAAGAAATAAAAGAATCCACACTATCCATAAACAGAAAGATGGTAAGTAGAGTTGAGCGACTTTGGTCAGATCGGGTTTCATGAAACAAAATTTGTTTCAGATGAAACTGGTCCGACCAGGGCAAAAAAAGTCGGAGTTTTGTCCGAAACCTGACCCCAATGCAAGTCAATGGGAAATAAAAGTCGGCATTGAGCGGATGACATTCATCCACTCAATGCCGACTTTTATTCCCCATATGCATATGAAGACTTCCGGGTCATAGATGCAGGGAAAAATACCGGCGCATGCGCAGTAGCGATTATATGCTTTTCCCACAGTTGGGCAAAGCATACTGCGCAAGCGGCTTTATGAATGCGCAGGCGTGAATAAACAACGCCATCTGTTAGATTCACGGAAGAAATTACGTCAAGCAAGCCAAGGTGGGGGGAGAAGAAGCCACGCCCATCTGACCAGACCATGGCGATTTCCATAAATCTGAAAAGTGATAACAAAGGTGTGGGGACAGGGGGGAAAATATGACTACAATACTTAGGTAACACACAATTGAATGATATCATTATATGATATCTCAAAAAAGGCGTGACAGATTCCCTTTAAACTGTTATTATTGTGATTACCGCCATTTTTTGTGTGCAATGATACCCTGTAATGGAACAACTGACTGTTTTACTTCCCAGAGGAACATGCAAGATGTTTAAGTCTCCTTATACTGGCGTTCCAGACCTGGCATGTCACTCTCTACAAGTAGAAACCTTACCCCTTAGATCCCAGTCTTATCCTCTCACCTAGTCAAATCAGTTCTCATACTTTGCACTGACGAGGTGCTGTACTCAAACACTGTCTACAAATTGAAATTCTGATTTGGCTTTTATCCTAAGTCATATTTCAAGGCTCATTAAAGGTTCCGTAATGACTTGTAGGATTGCAACTTCCAATAGGTGGCACTAGAGTCCAAGTCCTCCTTCATCTCTGAAGAGACAATTTGTATGTTTATAATTAAAACATTCACTTCTATGTAAGGAAAATAAATAGCTTAGTTGGTTACTTAGTTGGTTGCCTTAATCTGTGTGCTGCATCCTATTACCTGTTCACATGAATCCCAAGGTATAACATTTTGTTTATAGTGGGTGTGGTTGAAATAACTGAATTTTATAAGTAGAATAGATGTCCACATACTGTTCACTAAATTACACATGTAATGCTAATCTCATAGAGTAGAAGAATTAAAACTAAATTCTTGTAACTGAATTTTGTTATATTGTAATAAGATTAAACTTACACTTAAATGCATCTAGGATATGAAAGTTTTCCTTTGTTGCACATGCTGATTAACTCCAGCTTGTTATATATCGTATAACCAGGGAGACATGCAAACTTAATTATTTGATTGTGCTTAAGATAACATTTCTTAGCAAAGTTCTCATTCTCGTCACTTCTGATGCAATGATTGCTATTCCCATTTTTCCAGATTAATGTAATATGATTTTCATGCATGTGTGTCTCGCTTGTAGTACATGGCTCTAAAAGGCAGAAAGAAAATATCAGTTACAAAAATAAATATATTCGCATTCTCTGTAACAATATGATAGTTAGTCTTTGTAAAATAAGTTTTATAATTCTCTGTATCATTTCCTCACAGTTGCTTCATATTTTTTTTCAAATGGATAATAATCTGCTCTTGTCATGGTGATAGCCATCGCTGCTTGGACCGTAATAAGACACTGATAACTATCCAGCACATCTAACCAGACAAAGGCCTGTATCAGACCGCATTCCACATCAAAGTGGGATTTACAGTAACTGCTTGTCATAAAAATTCTGCAATATATATTGCACAACTTGGCACTTGACTGCACTGTGTATAACAGGATCCTGAGATGAATCACTTTCACTAGAAACTTGCCCAATGGCTCCAAAAGGTGACTCAATCACAATAAGAAAGCGCTATCTGTTGGGCAATTATTGTCTCACTGCATGTCCCAAAAGGAATAAAGCACTTCAGTACTCCTCTATTCGTCTTCAGGATTTCTACAGAACCCTATTTTTCACGCAAATTTACAAGACCTGAAATATAGTAATCTATATCTGATCTGATATATCCACCCAAATGAGTAGCAAAAAAGGCTAATCAATCCCTCTGCATGAGGTTGTATTATTTTTTGCTGGGTACATATAAATTACTATTTTATTTGCATATATTACTATATAATGGTAGCTCGTCAGTCCCTCTTTTGGCTCTTTAGGATTAGAAACTTGTTCATCTGTCTAGCTACAGTATCTATCATCTATCTATCTATTCCTCTATCAATCCCATATCTATCCATCTATGCATTTATCTATCTCATATTTATCTATCTATATAAATAAATAGAAAAGACAGACAGCAGCACAAACTTGAGCAGATATTGGGTGCAATACTTCCTGAGTAATGCGGTTGTCCAACGTAAAATATAAATGGAAAAAAAATCAGGCAGCACTCCAGTTCAAGGAAAAGTGCTTGACAAAGACCATGCTGTGAGGTTGAAACGCTGCACCACTTGGTGCTGGATTAAAACCCACAATTTTTCCTTGAACTGGAGTGCTGCCTGATTTTTTTCCCATATCTATCTATCTATCTATCTATCTATCTATCTATCTATCTATCAAAACAGACTCAGCACCAGAGAAATATGGGTGCAGTGCTTAGCCTCCTCGGCAGGAACCAAACCATCCAATAAAAAGAAAAAACTGGAGGCAGAACTCCAAAAAAATTATGGCAAAGACAGAGAGTGGTTTATTAGCCCATAGTGGAAACATTTCAGTTCTAGAGTGTGAACTGTTCTCAAACAGTGATAGAGAGAAAATGCCATATATTTAAAAGCAAAGTGACTGAAAGAATATAATAATGTAAACATGCATGCAAAATAAAAGTGCAAAATTGATATACAGTTATACAAATATACATCAGAGGATGACCATGAGCATATACAGTGTAAGAGGTTGTTTATTAATACCAACAATAACATCACATAGTGTTTATAAACACTCAAATAACACTTCCTAGATCTAAATGAATGAAATATTCTCATTGAATACTTTGTTTTGTACAAAGTTGAATGTGCTGTCAACATAATCACATAAAAATCATCAATGGAAATCAAATTGTTGAACCAATGGAGGCCTGGATTTGGAGAGACCCCCAAAATGAAAGTGGAAACAAGTCAAAATGATGCTCAGTATTGTGTGTCTCCTCCACGTGCCTTTATGACCTCCCTACAAAACCTGGGCATGCTCCTGATGAGGTTGCGGTCTGGCATTGTCCTGCATTAGGAGGAACCCAGGGCCAACCATGCCAGCATATGGTCTCACAAGGGGTCTAACGTTCACACTCACCACATGTGACAGACGTGACAGAGTCTGGAGACGCCGTGAAGATCGATCTGCTGCCTGCAACATCCTTAAAGGGAATCTGTCACCCTTTTTAGCCCCTATTAGCTGCCGGCATAGACATTGGGGGCTTATCTACAGCATTCTGTAGATAAAAGTATTCAATGAGAATATTGCATTCATTTAGATCTAGGATGTGTTATTTGAGTGTTCCCTTTATTTTTTGAGCAGAGTATATATATATGTATATATATATATATATATATATATATTAGGTATTTATTATACACTCACTGGCCACTTTATTAGGTACACCTGTCCAACTGTGTGTTAAGACTTAATTTCTAATCAGCCAATCACATGGCGGCAACTCAGTGCATTTAGGCATGTAGACATGGTCAAGACAATCTCCTGCAGTTCAAACCGAGCATCAGTATGGGGAAGAAAGGTGATTTGAGTGCCTTTGAACGTGGCAAGATTGTTGGTGCCAGAAGGGCTGGTCTGAGTATTTCAGAAACTGCTGATCTACTGGGATTTTCACGCACAACCATCTCTAGGGTTTAGAGAGAATGGTCCGAAAAAGAAAAAAAATCCAGTGAGCGGCAGTTCTGTGGCCGGAAATGCCTTGTTGATGCCAGAGGTCAGAGGAGAATGGGCATACTGGTTCGAGCTGATAGAAAGGCAACAGTGACTCAAATTGCCACCCGTTACAACCAAGGTAGGCAGAAGAGCATCTCTGAATGCACAGTGCGTCGAACTTTGAGGCAGATGGGCTACAGCAGCAGAAGACCACACTGGGTACCACTCCTCTCAGCTAAGAACAGGCATCTGATGGCTACTTTCAGCAGGATAATGCGCCATGTCATAAAGCTCGAATCATCTCAGATTGGTTTCTTGAACATGACAATGAGTTCACTGTACTCAAATGGCCTCCTCAGTCACCAGATCTCAATCCAATAGAGCATCTTTGGGATGTGGTGGAACGGGAGATTCGCATCAGGGATGTGCAGCCGACAAATCTGCGCCAACTGTGTGATGCCATCATGTCAATATGGTCCAAAATCTCTGAGGAATGCTTCCAGCACCTTGTTGAATCTCTGCCATGAAGAATTGAGGCAGTTCTGAAGGCAAAAGGGGGTCCAACCCGTTACTAGCATGGTGTACCTAATAAAGTGGCCAGTGAGTGTATATATATTAGATATTATACGGTGCTTTGCGTGTGGAGTGAGTGTGGCTATGTGGAGTGGGCGTGGCTTGAAACACACAAACATATACTCATATATATATAATCTCTCTATATAAAACTGAATGTATGTATGTATGTATGTATGTATGTATGTATGTGTGTGTGTATCACCAACCAATCACGAAGCATCTTTCATTTCACCAGAGCTGTTCAAAAGAAGCTGAACTGTGATTGGTTGCTATGAGCAACAGTTTTCCTTGCAACCAATCACTGAGCATCTCTCATTTCACCAGAGCTGGTTAAAAGAAGCTGAGCTGTGATTGGTTGCTATGAGCAAGTTGTCCCACTTGACAACACCTCAGCAGACACTGACATGATGGGAGAAATCTAGCATCCCCGGGAACATAAGCTCCCAGCCATTGTCTGCCCCCGAGAAAGGAGCACAGAGCACATGACAGAAATGAATCCCCCCCTCCCATGCCCATATACACAGGCACATCTTCCCTCTTAAAGGGATGTCCAGTATGGAAATCAGGGCAAATCCATCCAGCACTTTGGTTTTGACCCCAGGCCTCTCTTAAAGGGATCCCCGATATGGAAGTTAGGACCGTTCCACTCAGATCTGTGGTTCTGTCCCCAGGGTCTCTTAAAGGGATCATTTGTATGCATGTTAGGGCAAATCCACTCAGCGTTTAGGTACTGACCCCAGGACATTCTTAAAGGGATCTCCGGTATGGAAGGCAGGACAAATCCACCAAATGCTTTGGTTCTGACCCCATGCCTCTCTTAAAGGGATCTCCGGTATGGAAGTCAGGGCAATTGCCTTCAAATGCCCCAGGCTCTCTTAAAGAGATCTCCTGTACGGAAGTTAGGGCAAATCCCTCAGCACTCTGATTCTGACCTCAGGGTTCTATTAAAGGGATCATTGGTATGCAAGTCAGGGCAAATTCATCCAGCGCTCTGGTTCTGATCCCAGGCTTTTTTAAAGGGATTCCCGGTATGGAAGTTAGGGCAAATCAACTCAGAGCTCTGGTTCTAACCCAAGGCCCATCTTAAAAGGATCCCCGTATGGAAGTGAGGGCAAATCCACTCTGCACTTTGGTACTGACCTCATGCCTCTCTTAAAGGGATCCCCGGTATGGAAGTCAGGGCAATTGCCTTCAAATGCTCTGGTACTGAGCCCAGGCTCTCTTAAAGGGATCTCCTGTACGGAAGTTAGGGCAAATCCCTCAGCGCTCTGATTCTGACCCCAAGGTTCTATTAAAGGAATCCCCGTTATGGAAGTAAGGGCAAATCCACTCAGCGCTCTGGTTCTGACACCAGGCCTCTCTTAAAGGGATCCCCGGTATGGAAGTTAGGACCGTTCCACTCGGCACTCTGATTCTGACCCCAGGCTGAAGGGATGTTGCGGATATTAGGGGGAGTAGTCCGGTGGCTCTGGCTGACGGGATGATGCTGGATATTAGGGGTAGTAGTCCGGTGGTTCTGGCTGACGGGATGATGTGGGATATTAGAGGTAGTAGTCTGGTGGCTCTTGGTGACTGGATGATGTGGGATATTATAGTGAATGTGGCTATGTGGAGTAGGTGGGGCTATACACTCAGCTTTATATATAATCATTATAATTTGTTATAATTAACCGTAGTTAGTTACTATGCCCAGGCAGCGCCGGGCTCTTCAGCTAGTATGCATATATATGTATATATATAAATATATATATATATATATATATATATATATATATATACATACACACACACACACACATATATATATATATACACACACACACACACACACAGGTGTTTAACCCATAAGTTAACTGGGTAAGCAAAAAAAGGAAAATCCTCCAGATTGAGGCACCTCCCACAAAAATGCTTTGATTCAAATATCGTATTTATAAGAAATGATGCCAATCAAAAATAAAGCTAAAAATAAAGCTCTCGTACAGCTCCATTTTTACAAAGTTCTGAATTTTATTTAACCAATAACACATAGCAAAAATATAAATTATAGCAAACGATATAACTTTGGAATCACTGTAACTACTATGACGTTAAGATAATCACAATTCCAAATAATTTTTATCACATAACGTGCATCATAAAAACAAAACCCTATTAAACGATGGCAAAATTATGTGTTTTTGATTTTGTTTTCACCCTTTCACATCAATTGAATTTTTTGCCCATTTCAGTGCACAGTAAAGTGAATGGTGTCATTCAAAACTACAACTCAACACATAAAAAACATGTTCATGGAAATAAAAGTTATGGCTCTTGGGGGGGAAAAGAGAATGGAGGAAATAACAAAGATGTAAAATATGGCTCTGATTGTTCTTAAAGGGTTAAATATTCAGAGTTCAGAATAGACTATCTGTGGGAAAGATAATTTTATCCATTGATAGCAACAGTGTTGCATATCCTGTATATTATCAAGTATATATGGGAATAATAAACATTGTTTCAATTCCTGTAGACTTATTAAGTGTGTTTGGCCATATTTGCCTGTATTATTCTGACATTGTTTGGTCCTGGTATGTGTTTATCATTTCCCATCTTTGGTATTTATGTTTTTTTTTGCTATTCAATGTGTTACATTTAATTTCAAACAAACAGAACTCCTCTTAAGGATATAGTTGGCATATTCTGTTTATTTTGTATTTCTCTTCAGCATTGCCTCGTCTTGACAGATTTGTACCAATATAATTACACATTTGTCCAAGTGTCAAGATCCTAGCAATGCATCGCTAAAGTTATACGTACATGGTTCCTGCTATTATAGAGATATATGGGCACATTTCCTACAGCCTTCCATATGGCTGCTTGCTTATGTCTCAAGCAGGGGCTGTTTGGAATCCTGTAGTAGAAACTACTCTCTGGGCGTACAACCACTTGTGGGGAGGAGGTCCCCCATACAGTGATTGGGCTAGAACCAGGGGGACCGCCATCAGGGTTGTTGAAGAAACCACATCAGGGGGATTACAAAGGGAGACATGCGACTGAAGTTGTCAGGGCAACAGGGGGCGGGGCGAGGGTAAAAGGAGCAGGGGACGCGCTGAGGTGGCAGTTGGCAGAGAGCCTGACAGGAGAGAGGAAGCCGTGCGGCAGAGAGAGGACTGTGGCAACTGACGGTGTGGAAAAGAGAGACAGGCAGGAGATTGAAAAAGGGAAATTTGAGACTTACCGAAGGTTGACGCGTAAGAGACTCTCCCCGGGAGTTTCCCCCCCGCAAAGATTCAGATAAAGTGACGGCCGCTGATTCCCTCCGTGGTGTGACAGGACCGGGATCTCAGGCGACCGCTGCGACGACACAGCAATCCGGTACAGTGGCCAGGACACTGCCCCCCTGTCTTCTCCCACAGCCGCAGCCCCGTCATCACCGACCTCAGGGGACGTCACCTCGCTATAGGCGGCCGCAGAGCCCGTCCCGGTTACTGAGGGGACACTGAGCAGAATTTGTTAACGTTTATGTCTTTTTTGAAACTGCGTCATGACCTGGCTGGGGAACGAGCGCCTCTAAACGGACGCCTGGGAGATTGACCCCCTGAACAGTTTCTTCAGGGCCCGTTGTGCCCCACCGACCCCACTTCTTCAGGGCCTGTTGTGCCCCACCGTGCCAGCTTCTTCAGGGCCCGTTGTGCCCCACCGACCCCATTTCTTCAGGGCCTGTTGTGCCCCACCGTGCCAGCTTCTTCAGGGCCCGTTGTGCCCCACCGACCCCATTTCTTCAGGGCCCATTACGCCCCACCGCCCAGTTTCTTCAGGGCCTGTTGTGCCCCATCGTTCCGGTTTCTTCAGGGCCTGTTGTGCCCCATCGTTCCGGTTACTACAGGGCCCGTTGCGCCCCACCGTCCAGTTTCTTAAGGGCCTGCTGCGCCCCATCGTTCTGGTCTCTTCGGGGCTGGACAAGCACAAGTCCTTCCGGGAAGTCGTGGATTACAAGGCAGCCACATCTGCAACCCCTGAGTGGTCGTGAACTCGAGCGACGCCCGGAAGGCTAAGTGTATTATAGAGAAAATAAGGACCCTTTTTGTTTTTTTTTAATGTTGTTTTACGAGTCCCTGCGAGGACAAATAAGTGTTTCCCCTTTTTTCTGATTTAAGCAGTTTTAGCCCTTGCGGCTTTAAAACTTATAAAAGTTTATTTCACCCGACATTCAGTCTCGTGTCTCGTCACTGCATCCTGTGAGCCTGCTCGAACCCTACACTTGGCGTAGTCGGCAGGATGCAGTCTCCGAGCGCGGACAGTGGTAGCCCCGAACATGGGGGAGCTGTAAGCTCTGTAAATAATGAGGGTCCCCGTACCAGCATCTCATTGGGGGCCATGTTGAACAACCTGCCTAGATTCTCTGGCTCAAATACTATGCTATGGAGCTGGACAGAGCGGATGAGGGGGCTTTTTCGGATGCACCCAATGACCCCTGACCTGGAAGCTGAAGTGGCACTCATGGCCCTAGACGGGGAGGTGCGGAGGTCAGTGATGTTGAAACCCCCGGGGCACCGCAACACTTTTGAAAAGGTGTTGCAGATAGTGGAACAGACCCACGGGGATCCCACTAATGTGGGAGAGTTAAGGACCCGACTGTTTAGCCGGATGCAGGCAGAGGGGGAGACGATTACTCAGTATATGAATGTACTCCAAGAGTTGCATACGGCTATTGAAAGAAAAGATGGGGTAGGGGTAGGACCTGTTGACATAACCCTACGTGACCTACTGGTGACTGGACTGCGAGATCCACTGATAAAGCAGGCTTTAAGGGAACGGATCAGAATGAATCCCCAAATCGACTTTTCAGAAGTGGGAAGTCAGGCACGGGTTCAGGAGCAAGAGCAGGGGATGGCGGTCCCCGTGGGGAAGGTCCGAGGTGTGGAGGCCTCCTCGAACACAGTTGAGGAACCTCAATGGGTGGAGGAGATGAAGCGTGAATTGAAAAATATAAAGAGCGAGTTGGCTGAAGTAAAGAGAAGAACCGAACCGGAGACTGGACGACCCAGTGCTAATCCCGGTCCCTGGGGGTCACGCTCTCCGCGAGGTGGTCAATCTCTACCGGCCCGGTGTTATGAGTGTGGAGAACCAGGCCACTTCGCCCGAGAGTGTCCGCGGCGTGGGAGATACCCACCCCGGCGGCCATTAAACTAAAGGGCTCCGGGCTGGGGGGACGCCGCTCGGAGCCGAAAACCACAACTAGGGGTGGTGGAAGTCCCGAAGATTTGGTAGCAAAGTGTCCTGAAGTTTGGGCAGAAGTAGAGGGCCGGGCCGTCCGGTGTCTGGTGGACACGGGGTCACAAGTAACCACTATGCCCGCAGCGTACTTTCAACAAAACTTTCCGGAGGCAGCAAGGCCTCAGTGGGGGCCCATGATTAGACTAGTAGCCGCCAACCAACTGCCGGTTCCGGTTGCCGGGGTAGTGTGGGTGCAGGTGACGTTGTGCGGTAAACCCCTCGGCCGCAGAGGGGTGGTACTGACTCAAGGAGAAGCTGATCAACGACACCCCGTCACCCTAGGCATGAATATTTTAAAAGAGTTTGGTAACCTGTTGCTTAATGATCCCACACAAAGGACACTGAAGCAGTGGGGTTCTCGCACAGCTCAGGGACAGGTATTCCAGCAGCTGGTGCGAGGTGCGCGGGTGCATCGGGACTGCCAGGAGGGTGAGGCTCTGGGCAAGGTCATCGCGACAGCGGCACCCCTGCTTGTGCTGCCTCCTGGACAGACAGTGTTGGCCCTGCCAATTCGGGCCCCGATACCTTTGGAAGGCGTAGAGGTGCAGGTGGAGCCGTGTCACTCAGAGCACTTACCTCCTGGCATACTGGTGGCCCGTTCCCTCGCTACGGTGCGAAAAGGAACCGCCCTGGTCCGCTGCGTTAACCTTGAAGACCGAGATATCATTCTGAAAGCACGGACTGTACTGGCCAAACTAGTAAAGCCTCTAGAAGAAGTGCTGCCCGCTGCTGCGGTTCAATTACGAGTACACCCCGAGGATCCCGGGGAGGTAACAATACGAACCCTACAGGCCCACGAAGTCTCGACACAAGAGAAGGGCCGAAATATTTTGGAGCAGATGCGGGCCGAGCTTTCTGGACTAACTGCGGCCCAACTTTCACAAGTAAAAGCATTGCTGGGACAGTACCATGAAGTATTTGCTAGTCATGAGGACGACTTTGGGTGTACCACCACCATCACTCATGAGATCCCCACAGCAGGAGCGGCCCCTATCCGAGAACGATATCGACAGATCCCGCCACAACTCTATCAGGAGGTGAAAACTTTGCTGGCTCAGATGCTACAAAAAGGGGTGATACGGGAAAGTCATAGCCCTTGGGCGGCCCCCATCGTGTTGGTTCGGAAGAAAGATGGTACACTACGATTCTGTGTGGATTATCGTAAATTGAATGCTTGCACTATTAAAGACTCATACCCACTGCCCCGCATAGAAGAATCTCTGTCTGCATTGGGTAAAGCAACATATTTTTCGACCCTGGACTTGGCCAGTGGGTACTGGCAGGTGCCTATGTCAGAAGAGGACAGAGCTAAGACGGCGTTCATAGTGCCCATGGGACTGTTTGAGTTTAATCGAATGCCATTCGGGCTGGCCAACGCCCCCGGGACATTTCAGCGATTGATGGAGCGATGTCTAGGGGATCTCAATTTTGAGGCCACGTTGATCTACCTGGACGACATCATCGTCTATGCCGCCTCCTTCGAGGACCACCTGAAGCGGTTGGGACAGGTACTCAGCCGGCTGCAAAAGTACGGGTTGAAGGTGGAGCCTCAGAAATGTCACCTATTTCGCTCTCAGATTGAGTATCTGGGTCATGTCGTTTCGGCAGAAGGTGTGAGGCCATCCCGGGAGAAGATTGCTGCTATCCAGGAATGGCCTACCCCCGAGACGGTGAAAGACGTGCGGGCTTTTCTGGGGTTAGCTGGATATTACCGTCGTTTCGTAAAGAATTTTGCATGTCGAGCTCGAGCCCTACATGACCTGCTGAAGGGGGCTCCCGCTGGGGCCAATGGGCGAAAAATCCAGTGGCAACACCCTCAGGAAGAGGCCTTCCGAGATCTCAAGGCTGCACTCTCGGATGCCCCAGTGTTGGCTTATGCGGATTTTTCTCAGCCGTTCATCCTGCACACTGACGGGAGTCTTCACGGGCTAGGAGCTGTGTTGTCACAAGTTCAGGATGGCCGGGAAAGGGTGATCGCATATGGAAGCCGTTCACTCCATGACTCCGAGCGTAACCCTGACAATTACAGCTCTTTTAAGCTCGAGCTCCTCGCAGTGGTGTGGGCTATGACGGAGAGATTCGCAGAGTACCTAGCGGGCTCCGAGGTGGTAGTGCGAACTGACAATAACCCACTGGCTCATTTGGAAAACGCCAAGTTGGGGGCTTTGGAGCAGCGATGGGTGGCCCGAATGGCGAAGTACAATTACAAGATTATTTACAAAAGAGGGGCCGAGAATGTTCATGCAGATGCTCTCTCTAGGATTCGACATACAACTCCTGGACAGAATCGAGACGAAGAATTAGAAGGAGAGGAAATACCGTTCGCTCTTACCGCTGCCGTGCTCACCAATGTTGATGCAAAAGTATCTTCCCCAGAGGCCCACAGGGGCATCCTGGAACAATCTCGTAATAAGTGGATACAACAGCAACAAGAAGATGAAGAAGTTGGACTTCTCCGGAAATGGGTCGCTGCTGGTCAATTACCCACTGACACTCAACGACAAGCTTTGACCCAAGACCTGTCGCTGATGCTGCGACAATGGGAGAGACTGATTATCCGAAGGGGATTACTGTACCGTAAGATCACTTCGCAAACAACCTCAACGACTGTTTGGCAGGTGGTTACGCCCGGAGCTCAACTACACGAACTGGCTCGAGAGGCTCACGAAAAAGGGGCCCACTTTGGAGTCAAAAAGACTTTGCAATGGTTACAACAGAAAGTTTATCACCCACGCTTGTCGGCTGTTGTGGACGAAGTTTGTCGTACTTGCCGCTTATGTGAATTGGCCAAACCGCCTGCTCAGAGGGCCGCAACACAGACGATTGTGACTTCAGAACCCTTGGAGCTCTTGACGGTGGATTATCTGCACATTGGTCCCGCATTCCAGGGATACGAACACTGCCTCGTCATGGTGGATCATTTCACTAAATTCGCTGTGGTCACCCCTACTCGAGACCAGACCGCGGAGTCAGCCGCCTCCGCAATTTGCAGAAATTTTATACAAGTGTACGGCTGTCCTCAACGCATACATTCCGACCAGGGAGCATGTTTTTTGGGGAAAGTTATGGAGGAACTACATCATCTTTATGGGATTGATAAATCCCGGACCACACCATATCACCCGCAAGGGAATGGGGCTTGTGAGCGATTTAATCGGACATTGATTCAAATGCTACGCACTCTGGAGAGTGACAAGAAAGCTCGTTGGCCTGAATATGTTTCTGAATTAGTGTGGGTTTATAATAATCGGGTACATCGAGTAACGGGCTATACTCCTTATTTCCTGCTGTTCGGACGAGAGGGTAAAGGGATCATGGAGGTAGAGTTGGACCCCGAAGAGCCTCGGCCCTGGACCGGAGTGTCGTCTTGGGTCCGAAATCATCGCCACAGGTTGCAAACTCTTCACCGAATTGTACATACCAAACTTCAAGACTGGGAACACCCCGGGAAGAATACAACCTCCCCTCCCCATCTCCAAAGCGGGGACCGTGTGCTTGTACTAGATCAACGCCCCCAGAATAAACTGGAGTCACGTTGGGAAGAGAGTCCTTATCGGGTACTACGCCGTATCCATTCAGAAGGACCTGTGTACGAAATACAGCCCGAGCAGGATGAAACACTGCCCACTCGCATTGTGCATCGTAATATGTTACGCCTGTGTATTTCTTCCGACCCAAAGCAACTGGAACCCGTCCCGAAGACATCCGAACCGGAGTCCATATGCTGGGACTCAGACGACGAGGATTTCCCTCCAGTTCCCAAGGGCCCTCCACCCAATAATGAGCCAGTTGACACAATTAACCCACCGGCATCTTGCAGCTCACCGACGTCCACCACCCCAGAAGATTCCACCCCAGTCGAACTTAGACGCTCCGAGCGGTCAACAGCCGGCAAACCCCCCGAACGGTATGAACAAGACCAGTTCGTATGGCAACAAATATTGACACCTTTACAGACCAATCTCAATAGACTAACACCCTCGCCCGAGGACTGGCGAGCTTACAGGGTGGGGGAATGTGGGGAGGAGGTCCCCCATACAGTGATTGGGCTAGAACCAGGGGGACCGCCATCAGGGTTGTTGAAGAAACCACATCAGGGGGATTACAAAGGGAGACATGCGACTGAAGTTGTCAGGGCAACAGGGGGCGGGGCGAGGGTAAAAGGAGCAGGGGACGCGCTGAGGTGGCAGTTGGCAGAGAGCCTGACAGGAGAGAGGAAGCCGTGCGGCAGAGAGAGGACTGTGGCAACTGACGGTGTGGAAAAGAGAGACAGGCAGGAGATTGAAAAAGGGAAATTTGAGACTTACCGAAGGTTGACGCGTAAGAGACTCTCCCCGGGAGTTTCCCCCCCGCAAAGATTCAGATAAAGTGACGGCCGCTGATTCCCTCCGTGGTGTGACAGGACCGGGATCTCAGGCGACCGCTGCGACGACACAGCAATCCGGTACAGTGGCCAGGACACTGCCCCCCTGTCTTCTCCCACAGCCGCGGCCCCGTCATCACCGACCTCAGGGGACGTCACCTCGCTATAGGCGGCCGCAGAGCCCGTCCCGGTTACTGAGGGGACACTGAGCAGAATTTGTTAACGTTTATGTCTTTTTTGAAACTGCGTCATGACCTGGCTGGGGAACGAGCGCCTCTAAACGGACGCCTGGGAGATTGACCCCCTGAACAGTTTCTTCAGGGCCCGTTGTGCCCCACCGACCCCACTTCTTCAGGGCCTGTTGTGCCCCACCGTGCCAGCTTCTTCAGGGCCCGTTGTGCCCCACCGACCCCATTTCTTCAGGGCCTGTTGTGCCCCACCGTGCCAGCTTCTTCAGGGCCCGTTGTGCCCCACCGACCCCATTTCTTCAGGGCCCGTTACGCCCCACCGCCCAGTTTCTTCAGGGCCTGTTGTGCCCCATCGTTCCGGTTTCTTCAGGGCCTGTTGTGCCCCATCGTTCCGGTTACTACAGGGCCCGTTGCGCCCCACCGTCCAGTTTCTTAAGGGCCTGCTGCGCCCCATCGTTCTGGTCTCTTCGGGGCTGGACAAGCACAAGTCCTTCTGGGAAGTCGTGGATTACAAGGCAGCCACATCTGCAACCCCTGAGTGGTCGTGAACTCGAGCGACGCCCGGAAGGCTAAGTGTATTATAGAGAAAATAAGGACCCTTTTTGTTTTTTTTTAATGTTGTTTTGCGAGTCCCTGCGAGGACAAATAAGTGTTTCCCCTTTTTTCTGATTTAAGCAGTTTTAGCCCTTGCGGCTTTAAAACTTATAAAAGTTTATTTCACCCCACATTCAGTCTCGTGTCTCGTCACTGCATCCTGTGAGCCTGCTCGAACCCTACACACTTAAGACCGGACCAGGCTTCTATGGAGGAGGAGCAAGGCATATGAGCACCTCCATGCATCTCTGGAACAGTATAATCTCAGTGTTGGATTGAGTAACATATTTAACTTTTTGCTTTAGTGACTTTAACTATACATAACATAACAGAAAAAAGGAACTGCGGCATTGCACAATAATATTTTTACTTTTATTGTACAATATAAAATACCGATTACAGTAAATTACTCTACAATACCACCTACTTACCACGAACACTATCAGTATACAAAATATATTACTATATGCACATACCAAGACAAACAGGTGGTTCGCCCCATTTTCCATCTTGACATTTGATCGCTTTAAGACCATGAATTCTAAAATACTTCTGACACTTGTATGTCACTGATGAACCTGAATTATAAGTGTCTGTTATAGTTGTAGTAATTTCTCCATCTAGTATTTGAGGAGGCCTGCCACATGGTTTCTTTGCTGAAAGAAATAGAAAGCATGATATTAGCCAGATTTAAGAAAAAGCATCACTAGTGATTACATTCTTGCTGTCACATGCCGACTAATTTGACATCCACTTTTCTCACTGTGCTAGTGTTCCATGAAATGCAGCGCAAAGAGAAGTTAGTCGATATGTGACCGCAAGTATGCAAATCTCATGTGAGTAGTCAACAAACTTGCAAAGCATGTATATTGCATGATGTTAGGATTTGACATGATATAGTCACTTTCAAAGTTACTGTCTGACCCTTAAAATCACTTCAATTAAATTGTAAAGTTTCCGATTATCGGAGTGTGGAGCAAACAAACAGTCCTGTCTAGCTTGACAAGAGATTCAACAAATCACTATCTGTTTCCAATATCAACTTGTCAATCAGGATGCAGAAAAGCCACAGGGGACTTGTCTCTTGGACTAGTCACCCAAGTGACCTGGACCCAAGTTGGCATTTAAAAGTATGATTTCTCTGAAATTATGCAGCATTTCAGAGTCAAATATTCAGGGCTGAAATACATGACTATTACTGCCAGCTTTTAAAGCAGTATGAAAGCGCTGACAGGTTCACTATAAGAAATAAAAAGAGTGTAATTTACATGTGCATATTTATTTATTTAACCTCTTCACATAAAAGAGTGTATCTGCACTTGGGTGATCAGAGCTGAGTGCTCTTCCTTTGTGTCTGATGCTTACATCTGTGTCTGACTACTAAGCTCTGATCACTGCTGCTAACCATTCACATGCTGAAATTAACCTCTGAAAATGACACTTCACCGGATCACGACCTTTAATGTGTCTAGACATCATGGTTGGGTAGGGGTTCCTGACCTTTGACATATAGGTACATCATGGCAATCATGCACAGCACAGAAGCTGTGTCCCTGCAATTACTGCTGGGAGCTTGGCTTGCATGACAGCCGAGACCCGCCTGTCAAACGCAGGATCGGCGCCTGCACTGCCACCGATTGAATAACCGACTAAATGCCGCAATATCTATCACAATATTCACAAAGTGTGAGGTTCTGAGACATGTTTCTGTTCTGCCTGACTTTGCCCTTAATTTTGCCCTTATCAAAGATGAGTGAGTAGCTTCACAAGGGGCCATCTTGTTCCTGTTTGACTTTTCCTGTTTCCTGCCTGCTGTGTATTAAAGGGACTCTGCACATTATACCTGTGCTTGTGTATCTGGATCTTCACCTGCTGCCAAGCTTGGAGAGCTTGCATTGTGCCTGCTTCTTGTAAACCTCGGGATTCCCCGTTTGTTACTTACCTGCCGTCGTGCCTGACCACCTCTCCTGTCCGGATCTGCTCTGCTTCTGTCATCTCTGCGGCCTGCTCTCCGCTTGGAGCCCGGTCCAGTCTCAGGACCTTAGGACTGTGTGCGCCTGGACCTCAGACTCTCGCCAGTTGGTTCGTACAGACTTTACCTGTTGCCAGAACTTATATCTACGCACCGTGCAATACTGAAGCTGGTTTACTATAATACCCTGAACTACATCTGCATAGCACTGAGACCTGTTGCTACAATACAATACTGAACCTTTGAACATATACTGTGTTTGTCTTCTCTGACCCATGCCACCGAGTTCCATAGAACCTATAGTACTAATTTGACACAAAGCTAGGTGAGGGAGGAGGCTACTTCTCCCTTCTGATCGGAACCTTTGCGATGGTGGCCTGCTTAGATCATGCCAGGAGCATAGTCTAAGAATGCTGGTGCATTGCAATACATTATAACAGTTATAAGAGTAATGAAAGATAGAGTCTCAAAGAGTAAGTGAAAAAGAGAAAAAAAGTTAAAAAATGTAAAATTATTTAAAAAAAAAAATTACAAAAATAATAAATAAAAAGATGAAAACATATCATACCAATAAATAGGCAAATCTGTGAAATACATGATTCTGACAAAACCCTTGTTATAACATTACCTATAATGAGGTTGATGGAGACAATGTGGATGCCCTCTGGTCTATGATTCAGCAATGTCTGTCTTTTTAAGTATGCATAAAACTGACACAGTTTTGTGCACTTCTCAAAAGAACGACACCACTTAACAGAGGTCAGACAGAGTCCAGAATATCTCTGCTGTCTCATTATAGCTAATGATTTCTTCAGGGTTTTTATCTGAATCACGACATTCAGATATTTACATGTAGATGGAAACTCTGATGTAAGTGCTTAGTGTAAAGGACAGGATAAATGTAATCTAAAATGTTATGCAAAATGTTCCCCATGAAAGCTTCTATTCAATCCTCAAAAAAGTAAGTCCCCATTCAGGTCAATGATCTATCAATGGAACTGTAAGAGGTTTCCATGTTGCTGGTACCACAAAAGCCCTAGAAAAGCGCTATGACACTTTGACCACCCAAAAATCCAGCTAATTCTGCACTCCCAAATCCAAATGTACCCCTTCCTTCTTAGCCCCACAGTATACCTAAATCACATTTAACATTCACATGTTTGGCATTTCTGTGGTGATGAGAGACCGCTTAATTTATTGCATCCATGTCTCCTGAAGCACGAGCTAGGCACAATGTACGGGCACTACAATTGCAGATTTGTAATTTTCACTCCGCAACTTGCACTGTTGCTTTTTTCTGGAAAACAATAAATGGACTCAAAATTGTCACTTCACCTGTAGATAAATTACCAAAGGAGTGTTTTTTCCAAAATGGGGTCACTTGACACAGAATTTTGCTCTTCTGGCACTTAGCGTCTCTGTATATGGAATCCACAAACAATTCTACGATAATTTGTTCTCTGAGAGTTGAATAGAGCTTTTTCAATTCCGAGTCTCGTTGTGTTGCTAAGCAGTACTGTACATCAATATATGGGGTCTTGTCAGACTCAGCAGAAATTGTGTGAAAAATTTTAGTGCCATTTTTACCCATTTCCACATGTGAAAATGTAAAGTCTATGGCTGAAACAACATTTTTGTGGTAAAAATGTAATTGTTTTTTCCTCTCTGCCAATGGTATAAAATTCTGTGACACATTCCTAGTGTCAATAGGATCACTGAACTTTTAGATTAATTTATTGAGAGGTGTAATTTATAAAAAATAGGGTCACTTATGGGGAATTTGACTGTTCTAGCACCTCAGGGACTCATCCAGAGGGTTATGGCACCCGCACACCATAACAGCAAAATCCACACTATAATATGGCACTCCTTCCCATCTGAGCTTTCCACTATTCCTAAAAAGTAGTTCCTGATTGCATGAAGGATATTAGTGCACTCAGGATGAACTGTACAACAATTATGCAGTCTATTTTTCCTGATAGCCTCTATCTAAATTAAAATCATGGGGCTAAAACAAAATTTAAATGGCAAAAATGTAATTATTCTTTCTTCACTGCCCAATGGTATAAAATTCTGTGAGGCACATGTGGTGTCAATATGCTCACTGTACTCCTATATGAATGCATTGTGAGATGTAGCTTGGAAAATGTGGTCACTTATAGAGGGGTTCTGCTGTTCTGGCACCTCAGGGGATCTGTTAATGAGATATGACATCCTCAAATCATTCAAGCAAAATCTGAATTACAATAAGGTGCTCCTTCCCTTCTGAACTTTGCACTGTGCCCCAAAGGTAATTTTTGACCACATATGTGGTATTGGCACACTCAGGAGAAATTACGTAACAAATTGTATGGTCAATTTTCTCCTCTAATCACTTTTTACAATTGGAAACTTGGGTTCAAAGCAACATTTTAGTGGAAAAAATGGTAATTTTTCATTGACTCAGCCCAATGTTATACAATTCTGTGACTCACAGGAGGGTTAAAAATGCTCTCTGCCCCCTATATGAATTCCTCAAGAGATGAAGTTTCCAAAATGTGGCCACTTGTAGTGGTTTCTGCTGTTTTGGCATGTCAGGGACTCTTCAATTGTGACATGGCATCTTCAATTAATTCTGGTCAAAACTGTGCTACAGAATTCAGTTGGAGGTCCTTTCCTTTCCACTATATATGGGATATCCGCGTACTCAGGTGAAATCGCACAATGGATTTTGGAGTCCAATTTTCTCCCGTTATTCTTGTAAAACAGAAAACATTGGGGCTCAAGCCACATTTTTGGGGGAAAATGTATTTTTTCATTTTCACGGTTTAATGTTATAAAATTCTGTGAAGCACATGTTGGTTCAAGATGCTCACCACACCTCTACTCAAGTTTCTTGAGTGATGTATTTTCGAAAACATGATGATTTCCACTGTTTAGGCATGTCAAGGGCTTTGCCAAAGCAAAGTTGATTCTGCTGTCTATTACAGACAATTTTGTGCTCCATAAGTCAAATGGTGCTCCCTTCCTAGCTCTGCTGTGCACCCATACAGTAGTTTTTCACCACATATGGGCTATCGTGGAAACAGGAGAATATGCACAAAATCTATATGGTCTATTTTCTCCTATTACCCTTGGGAAAATGAAAAATTTGGGGCTGAAGTAATATTTTTGTATAAAAAATATATTTTATTATTTTCATGCCTTAATGTTATAAAATGAAGCACCTGTGGGTTCAAGGTGTTCATCACACACAAACCTTTCGATAAGTTCCTTTAGGGGTATAGTCTCCAAAATGTGGTCTTGTGGCGTTTTCCCTTGTTTAAGCCTATTATGGGCTCTGCAAATGTGATATGATGTCCGCTATCAATCCCAGTCAAATGGTGCTCCTTCCCTTCCAATTTTTGCCGTATGCCCAAACATTAGATTTCCTGTACATATCGGGTATCGGTATTCTCAGGAGAAATATCATGGTCCATTTTCTCCTATTACCCTTTGGGGCTAAAGCAACATTTTTTAACGGAAAAATAGATTTTTCAAAAATTATGCTAGGGTCAAGGAGATATGTAGTAAATGTCATTTATTAACTAGTTTTTATGTTATAATTATCTGGTTCAAGGGCATCAAATTTCAAAGTTTAAAAAATTGCAAAATGTTGCCAAAATTTTGATATTCTTATAAATAAGCACAGCTCATATCGCCCAAAATTTACCTCTAACTTGAAGTATAATGTGTCACAAAAAAACAAAAAACAGAATCACTGTTTTTTTTAAGTGTTCCAGAGTTATAACCTCATAAAGTGACACTGATCAAAATAAAAAAAATTGGCCTAGTTTGCAAGGTGAAAACAGGCCTGAGATTGAAGTGGTAAGCCATTTCACTGCCATTGTGAGTGCACATCTATTCTCATTGGCGCCTTTACACACAATCGCAGCACACAAATGTTACCATGGAAGTCAAGGGTCTGTTAGGCACCATTGCTGCCATCTTGGTACTTCATTAAAGCTCAGCCACAGGCTGGACTTCATATGAGATCATCATTTAAATAGATTTCACAGGTTCAAGTGCTTGTATGGGGCTAAGAAATACATTTTAAAGTTAAAAAAAGATTTAGAATTCTTAAAAAATACACAAATTTGCCCCATATCCCATTTTCCTCTATGTAAAAAAGAAAGCATAATAATAATAATTAATAATAAAATACATATGATATTACCACATCCACAAAAGACAAACCTATTAAAATATAAAATTAAATTACATTACAATTACTGTAAATGCCATAAAGCGAAAAAAGCTCTGAATGCCAGAATTGTGTATTTTGGTCACCACACACCTTTAAAAAATGTAATCAAATCATCATGTGAATCCCAAAATAGTATCAATGAAAATGTCAGCTCGCCACCCAATAAACAAGACCTTACACGGTTCCATTCATGGTAAAATAAAAATGACACAAGTCTTAAAAAATGGCGACACAAAGCAAAAACATTTTTGCAAAGTTCTAAAAAATTTTTTACCACTAAAATAGTTAAAAAATGAATGCCAGTTTGTTATCACTCCAGTTTACTGACCTGGAGAATCATGACAAAAGGTAATTTTTACCATACAATTAACATGGTAAAACAAAGCCCAAAATGACAATGACAGGATTATACCTTACTTTATTAAACAAGTTCCCCTCATTGGGAATATTTTTTCACCATTTTTCAGAACATTATATGGTAAAATGATTCATCTTATTATTCAAAACTACAAATCATACCGCTAAAAACAATTCTCATATGGCTATGTTGACAGAAAAAAATGAGAAATTATGACTATTGGAGAAAAAAAGAGTAAAAGAGTGAAAATGCAAAAAACAGATTGGCTGCATTTTTAAGAGTTTAAATATTCAGAGTTCAGAATAGAGTGGAAGTAGGAAAGATATTTTTAACTATTAGCCATAACATTGTGACATATTTTGTGTATTAACAAAACTATATTGAAAAATGGGCTTCATTATTGTTACAATCATTTAGCTCTGATATGGGGTTTCAGGTTGCCATGTTTTGTATTAACCCCTTCCTGACATCCAACATACTATCCCGTCCATGGGACCCGGGCCCCTATGCCCATGGACGGGATAGTACGTCTACCGCGATCAGCGGCGCCAACGTGGTGAGCGCCGCTAATCGCGGCCGGGTGTTAGCTGATTATCACAGCTGACACCCGGCACAATGTGTCAGGGGCGGTCACGGACCGCCCCGACACGTTAACCCCTTGCACACCACGATCAAACATGATTGCGGTGTACCGGCGGTTAAAGGGAAGCATCGGCAGGGAGGGGGCTCCCTCCGTGCTTCCCTGAGCCCCCCACGGCAGCACAATGTGCAGCGCTGCTGCCGGGGGCTCCTTTCCTGCAGGCCCCCGAATCCAAGATGGCGACGGGGGCCTTCGGGGGCCTGCAGGAAGCTGGCTTTCTCAGTGCCTGCAAAGTGCAGGCAAGGAGGAAGCCTGTGCAGTGCCTGTGACAGATTGCTGATCTGTCACAGTGATCTGTGATGTGACAGATCAGCGATCTGTCACAGAACAGTGATGTCCCACCTGGGACTATTTAATAAAGTAAAAAAAAATAAAAATAAAGTGTTAAAATAATTTTTAAAAAAATCGCCAAATAAATTACAAAAAAAAAAAAAAATATTCCCCCAAATAAATCCATTTTTTGAAAATAGAAAAAAAAAACCAATAAAAGTACACATATTAGGTATCGCCGCATCCGTAACGACCCGCCCTATAAAACTGTCCCATTAGTTAACCCCTATAGCGAACCCCTTAAAAATAAAAATAAAAAACGAAGCAAAAAATAATGATTTATTATCATACCGCCAAACAAAAAGTGTAATACGCGCGAGCAAAAAGACGCATATAAATATCCATGGTACCGCTGAAAACGTCATCTTGTCCCGCAAAAAACGAGCCGCCACACAGCATCATCAGCGAAAAAATAAAAAAGTTATAGCTCGCAGAATAAAGCAATGCAAAAATAATTATTTTTTATATAAAATAGTTTTCATTGCATAAAACCGACAAAACATAAAAAAAGACCTAAATGAGGTATCGCTGTAACCGTACTGACCCGAAGAATAAAACCACTTTATCAATTTTACTGCACGCGGAACGGTGTAAACGCACCCCCCCAAAAGAAATTCATGAAACGCTGGTTTTTGTTCATTCTGCGTCCCAAAAATCGGAATAAAAAGCGATCAAAAAATGTCACGTGCCTGAAAATGGTACCAGTGAAAACGTCAACTCGTCCCGCAAAAAATAAGACCTCACATGACTCAGTGGGTCAAAATATGGAAAAATTATAGCTCTCAATATGTGGTGATGCAAAAACTATTTTTACAATAAAAAGCGTCTTTTAGCGTGCGACAGCCGCCAAACATAAAAACCCGCCATATATAGTAAATCAAACCCCCCGTTATCACCCCCTTAGTTAGGGAAAAATAATAAAATAAAAAAAATGTATTTATTTCCATTTTTCCATTACGGTTAGGGTTAGGGTAGGGTTAGGGTTAGGGATAGGGTTAGGGATAGGGCTGATATTAGGTTTAGGGGTGTGTTGGGGTTCGGGTTGGAGTTAGAATTGGGAATTTCCACTGTTTGGGCACATCAGGGGCTCTCCAAATGCAACATGGCGCCTGATTTCAATTCCAGCCAATTCTGAGTTGAAAAAGTCAAATGATGCTCCTTCCCTTCCAAGCTCTGACATGCGCCCAAACAGTGTTTTACCCCCACATATAGGGTATCAGCCTACTCAGGACAAATTGCAAAACAATTTTTGGGGTCCAATTTCTCCTGTTACCCTTAGGAAAATAAAAAATTGGGGGCAAAAATATCATTTTTGTGGAAAATACGATTTTTTTATTTTCATGCCCGGGCATTATAAACTTCTGTGAAGCCCTTGGGGGTTCAAAGTGCTCACCTCACATCTAGATAAGTTCCTTAGGGGGTCTATTTTTCAAAATGGGGTCATTTGTGGGGGGTTTCCACTGTTTAGGTACATTAGGGGCTCTCCAAAGGCAACATGACACCCGCAGACCATTCCATCAAAGTCTGCATTCCAAAACGTCACTACTTCCCTTCCGAGCCCCGACGTGTGCCCATACAGTAGTTTTCTCCCACATATGGGGTATCAGCATACTCAGGACAAATTGGACAACAACTTTTGGGGTCCAATTTCCTCTGGTACCCTTGGGAAAATAAAAAAATGGTGACTAAAAGATCATGTTTGTGGAAAAAGTACGAATTTTTTACTTTCACGCCCGGGCGTTATAAACTTCTGTGAAGCACTGGGGGGTTCAAAGTTCTCACCACACATCTAGATAAGTTCCTTAGGGGGTCTAGTTTCCAAAATGGTGTCATTTGTGGGGGGTTTCCACTGTTTTGGTACATCAGGGGTTTTCCAATCGCGACATGGTGTCCGATCTCAATTCCAGCCAAAAACGTCAAATGGCGCTGCTTCCCTTCCGAGCTCTGCCATGCGCCCAAATAGTGGTTTACCCCCACATGTGGGGTATCAGCGTACTCAGGACAAATTGCACAATAACTTTTAGGATCCTGTTACACTTGGAAAAATAAGAATTGAGGGTGAAACGATCATTTTTGTGGAAAAAATATGATTTTTTAATTGTACGGCTTTATGTTATAAACTTCTGTGAAGCCCTTGGGGGTTCAAAGTTCTCACCACACATCTAGATAAGTTCCTTAGGGGTCTAGTTTCCAAAATGGTGTCATTTGTGGGGGGTTTCCACTGTTTTGGTACATCAGGGGTTTTCCAATCGCGACATGATGTCCGATCTCAATTCCAGCCCAAAACGTCAAATGGCGCTGCTTCCCTTCCGAGCTCTGCCATGCGCCCAAATAGTGGTTTACCCCCACATGTGGGGTATCAGCGTACTCAGGACAAATTGCACAATAACTTTTAGGGTCCTGTTACCCTTGGGAAAATAAAAATTGGGGTGAAAAGATCATTTTTGTGGAAAAAATATGATTTTTTAATTGTACTGCTGTACGTTATAAACTTCTGTAAAGCCCTTGTTGGTTCAAAGTTCTCACCACATATCTAGATAAGTTCCTTGGGGGGTCTAGTTTCCTAAATGGGGTCACTTGTAGGGGGTTTCCACTGTTTAGGTACATCAGGGACTCTCCAAACGTGACATGGCATCCGATCTGAACTCCAGACAATTTTGCATTGAAAAAGTCAAACGGCGCTCCTTCCATTCTGAGCTCTGCCATGCGCCGAAACAGTCGTTCCCCCCCACATATCAGGTATCAGCGTACTCAGGACAAATTGCACAATAACTTTTGCAGTCCAATTTCTCCTGTTACCCTTGGTAAAATAAAAAAAATTGAACCTGAAGTACTTTTTTTGTGAAAAAAAGTTAGATGTTCATTTTTTTTTAAATAATCAAAAAAATTCCTGTGACGCACCTAAAGGGTTAATTAACTTCTTGAATGTGGTTTTGAGCACCTTAAGGGGTGCAGTTTTTAGAATGGTGTCACTTTTGGGTATTTTCTATCATATAGACCCCTCAAAGTGGCTTCAAATGTGATGTGGTCCGTAAAAATAAAATGGTGTTGTAAAAATGAGAAATCACTGGTCAACTTTTAACCCTTATAACTTCCTAACAAAAAAAAATTTTGGTTCCAAAATTGTGCTGATGTAAAGTAAACATGTGGGAAATGTTAGTTATCAATTTTTTTGGGTGCCATATCTCTGTGATTTAAGGGCATAAAAATTAAAAGTTGGAAAATTGCGAAATTTTCAAAATTTTCGCCAAATTTCCATTTTTCTCACAAATAAACGCAAGTTATTTGAATGAAATTTTACCACTAACATGAAGTACAATATGTCACGAGAAAACAATGTCAGAATCACCGGGATCCATGGAAGCGTTCCAGAGATATGACCTCATAAAGGTACAGTGGTCAGAATTGTAAAAATTGGCCCGGTCATGAACGTGCAAACCACCCTTGGGGGTGAAGGGGTTAAAGTTTATCTTTTATATTTATTGTAATGCAATTCATTACAGATGAACAGAACTTTGTATTTCTATTTAACATTGCCTCCTGAGAAATATTGTCCAATATAATTTCACATTTGTCCAAGGTTCAAGATTCTAGCAAAGCATCATTAACGTCACACTTAGGTGGTCCCTGCCATTCCAGAGATCTATGGACACATTTCATACAGTTTTATGTCTCAAGCAGTGGTCATTTGGGCTCCTGTAGAAGAAATGACCTTCTTTCAGTGTGTATGACCACTGTCTAAGACCTAAAGGCTTGTACGGTGGTGGAGCCAGGCACATGAACACTTCGATGCATCTCTGGAACAGCAGGAATCAGCATTGTATAACCTCTGTGGTGCGTTGAGTAACATTTACAGCTTTTTGATTAGTGATTGCTAACTATACATAACATTTTAACTAAATTAACATTTACTGTACATTGAAAATCCCCATTTATTTGGATAATAAATTGAAATGTGAAAAAAATAACTGCACAATGATGTTTGCACTTTTTTTACAATATCAAATATGGATTAGAGTTAGTTACTCTATAACACCATTTACTTCCCATAAACATTATCAGTCTACACTTGATGCACATACCAAGACAAACAGGTAATTTGTCCCATATTCCATCTTGACATTGGATTTTTTTTTTACCCTGAATTGTAAAGAACTTCTGACACTTGTATGTCACGAATGAACCTGATTTGTAGCTGTCATTCACAGCTGTTGAGATGTCTCCATGTTGTATTTGTGGAGGCCTGCCACATGGTTTATTTTCTGAAAAAAAGAAGAAAGACAGAAATTAATCAGATTTTAGAAAAAAATGTAAGTAGCCCTCAACCAAAGCTAATGGCAGGATCATAGTAGGCTCTCGCCAAAACAAAACATGTTCCTGGAGCTACTGCTACAGCATGCAAAATCAGCAAACACTATATTTTTATAAGTAGTATAGAATGCTGCTTTTATAAAATTACATGATCTCTGAGAAGTTAGAGACCTCCGATTTTAGGGGAAATTGGATAAAGCACTTCCTCATTTTTTTCCAGAATTCCCACCAATCCAACCAGCTCATTCCAGCTTGTGTTAATAAGATTGTTTGATTTCAGTTCTATTTAAACAAAATGATACTCGCGCTATGAATCAATGGAGAATAAAATATATATATATATATATATATATATATATATATATAGTTACCTGTAGGATCAAGGCAATAAACTCATAAGCATTAGATGTTAGAGGGTACTGAGTATTGATGGATCAAACTACAAAAAGACAAAACAAAGCATAAGTTTTAAATCTGAAAATGCAAAGTCATAAAAAAAAAAAAAAAAAAAGAAAAAAAAAAAGTGTGAAGTGTCCGGGTTAGACTCTAGTGACTAAGAGCATGGTCGGTATTGCGTTCTAATAGTTAATTAAAACACCTACCATATAACTATGCAGACATAAATAAAAACAGATACGAACACACTCGGGGGAGCCATAAAGTGCTATAAATGTAACTTGCACATACCCCCACTGTGACTATTACCTCTGATTAGGAGTGCAGTGGGAAACGCCCGGTGGTTCACTAATGTGAACAGACTTTTAAGCAGTAGGTTCACCGCTGTGAGCGGACTTTTGCTTTTGAGCGGTAGAAGCCAGCGGCATATACTTGCTAATCGTTTAGGAAGTCTCTCAATCAGTAGGAAAAAATAAATAAATAAATAAAATAAAACACCGAGCTCTGTTCTGGCCGGTAACAGGCTCCAGGTGCTGGCAAACGTCCGATAATTCTCCGATGGTGATAGATCCCGCGTGAATAGTCATATGGCAGGTGTTTTTAATTAACTATTAGAACGCAATACCGACCATGCTCTTAGTCACTAGAGTCTAACCCGGACACTTCACATTTTTTTTTTTTTATGACTTTGCATTTTCAGATTTAAAACTTATGCTTTGTTTTGTCTTTTTGTAGTTTGATCCATCAATACTCAGTACCCTCTAACATCTAATGCTTATGAGTTTATTGCCTTGATCCTACAGGTAACTATATATATATATATATTTTTTATTCTCCATTGATTCATAGCGCGAGTATCATTTTGTTTAAATTGTTTATTTTCACCCCTGGTGGTGTGGGGGTTCCTTACTCGCTGCTGAATCAACCCTGCACACTAGCGCCATTGGTATATTGTATATATATTTGATTTCAGTTCTAGTGCTTCCCTTTATTAGGGTGTGTGCACACATTGCGGATCCTGGTGCGGAATTTTCAGCGCGGATTTGTCTAAATCCGCAGGTAAATCTGCAGGTCAAAAGACCTGCGGTTCATCTGCGGATTTTCTGCGGTTTTCCCCTTCAGTTTGACACCTGTCATGGAGCAGGTGCCAAACCGCTGCGGAATCCGCACAAAGAAGTGACATGCTGCGGATTTAAAACTGCAGCAAATCCGCCCAGAATATTCTGCACTGTGGGCACTGCATTTTTCATTTTGCATTGCCTTACGTGGTACTGTACACCCCGCATGGCAAAATCTGCTGCGGATCCGCAGCAGAATCCTCATCGTGTGCACACACCATACAGATCTTGTGGGAATACCATAAATGCCTTTGGTCAAAATATTCCACCAATTAAGAAACAATTGGATCAATGTAAAACTTGTTATATTGTTTTCTAGCAAGTCTGAAGATTGAGCATTAAAGTACTGTCACACTTAGCGATGCACCAGCGATCCTGACAATGATATGACCTGGTCAGGATCGCTGGTGCATCACTAAGTGGTCGCTAGTGAGCTGCCAAACAGGCAGATCTCACCAGCGACATAGCAGCGGTCGGCGGTCGCTACTTACCTGTCAGACGAGGCGATGAAGACGTCCTCCCGCCCGCGTCCACGCGTCGCTCGTTGCCACAGCAGGAAGCGGACGACGAGAAACGGCCCAGGCCGTTCTCGCGCAATCAACGATCACCAGCGGGGGAGCCGGTCGGAGGTAAGTATCACACATAGCGATATCGCTAGCAATATCGCTGCTACGTCACAAAACCAGTGACGTTATAGCGATATTGCTTGCGATATCGCTTAGTGTGACGGGCCCTATACACACCTGTTTTTTGGGGAACTTGCTTCTGCTGGTCCAGGAACTCTAATATAATATTAAAAAAAAAAAAACAGCGTTAAAAGATAAGGTCTGCATGACTACATGTGTATAAGGAGGGATGGGGGATAAGGAAAGTCAGCTCACTATTTGTGGTCTCTTCATGAGAATGGTTTCCACGCACGGAGCCGCCCTGGTTTAGATGTGCAGATGCGGAAAATGTAGAAGAGTTGATTCTCCGGTGTGGAAAGGTAAAAACTTCGTCTTTAATAATGAATTCATAAAAATAGGCACAATGAGATAACATGAAGATCCCAATTGACTACCAACCGACGCGTTTCGACAATGAAGTCATAACCATGGCTTGTATAAAGTACCCATCTTGGGACTTAAATATCCATTAGAAAGCAGACAGATGTGAAACAAGTGTTAATTATTGACCAACTCACAAGGTGAAACAATTAACCCCTGTAGTAGCACTGCAGAAACATACATGTAAGCACATTGATTAAAAACAATTAAATAAAAAAAAGAGAAAAAGAGAAACAGAAGAAAATCCCATGAAAAAACAGACTCACATTGCAATTAATGTCTAAGCAGATAATATACCAAAAAAGCAGGGAACAATCACAAAAAATAAACAGGAGAACTAAACAGATTAATTATATTGGAGTATAAGATCTTGTTGCACATTCAGACCCTGCGGAATCCTTGTCTGCAACTTGAAAATCCAATATGACTCTCTATTTAATATTTTTCTTCTCATATCTCTCCACCTCTGAACGACTTAAAGACCTTTTCCATTCCTATAACTGTGAAGGAACTAGTATTACCTCCATCTATATACAGTGGAGGAAATAAGTATTTGATCTCTTGCTGATTTTGTAAGTTTGCACACTGGCAAAGACATGAACAGTCTATAATTTCAAGGGTAGGTTAATTTTGACATTGAAAGATAGAATATCAAAAATAAAATCCATTTGTCTGGTCTGTTTTGGGGGTTTTGTAGGAAATTATGTCTAATATGCCTTTTTCTTTTTGTGTGTTGTTACAATACACATACAGAAAATAAACATGTGTATAACAAAACACATCTAATTACAATAATTTTCTTGGAGAAACACTTAATTTTCTGCAACAATTTCAAGTGTGCCAACACTTTCAGTCATGACTGTAACAATTAGGCGCCGGCTTTCCGTCGCTGCACAGCGGGAATCCCAAGCCTTACTTCCAGCAGTCTCCCATTCCTCTCCATCCGCAGAGGAGGTTGCTCAGCAAACTCGTCGGTCCAGGCGCTCTGCCCAGACCAGCTCCATGGGTTTGCTTACTGCTGCCACCTCTGGCACAGCTATGGCAATACATGCTGCTCAGCAGCGAGATTCTCCAGGGACTAAGTCCCCATGTCGGGCCACTGAGCATGCCCATGGAGTGATCTCCCATTGGAGATCGAAGGTCACGTGCTCAGGTCCTGCTCGTGTTCGGATTGGCCCATCCGAGAAGCCAGAAAGGTCCCGGACGCTCGCGGCTATAAAAGGTTCGCATGGCCGCTCGGCCATGCTCTAGGATAGACTGTATTTACAGACTATCTGGAGTGAGTGATGTATGCACGTATGAACGTCTCTGGTGAATGACTCATTAAGAAACCCCTACCTTTGGTACACATGTGTTGTGCAGCCTAGCCTGCTAGCGCCCAGGCTTAGGCGTAGGTAGGTCAGAGGTTGAGTCAGGCATCAGTCCTCACCAGGGACTCGGCACGCCTCAGTGCACGTGCTCCATACCTCATAGCCAGAGTCTATAGCGGCGCTCGCGGCAGTGACGCCGCGCTCAGTGGGCCTAGAGGGAGTCTAACCCCGTGTCCTTGGGGTAGAGTTCTGTGGACGTACACTGTGCGCTCTTTTGGCTGGGTTCTGTGAGCTAAACAGGCTACAGCATCTGCGTTCAGCGGTTGTGCGGCTCTGTGCATTAACAGAGTTCGCTCCTGTTCAAATTGGGTGAAGTAACCCACGTATGACTGTTTTCACACCGCTTAATTCTTCCGCCATTATCTAGCAGCAGTGTACCACCTCTGCACGGTGGACCCCGGGCTGTGAACGCACCTACTACTATTTTATAATTTGGTGCGTTCCGCCAGCCCTAACTTTATCCTAGTGCCAGGGTCTGGCTAGTAATGGTGGACGAACAGCGACTGCTGCAGTACATCCGGCAGCTGCCAGGCAGGTTGGTGGCTCTCGAGGGTCCAGCCTCAGCTGCGGATGTTACTGCGGTTGCTGTTCAGGCAGCCACAGAGGCTGTCTCCTGTGTTACCACTGCCATCCCCGCCCCGACTTTGTCCCGCCTCCCACTGCCCGAGAAGTTCTCGGGTGATAGTGCCTCTTGTAGGAGTTTCGTGAGCCAGTGCTCGATACAGCTGGAGCTGCTGGCAACACGATTCCCCTCCGAGCGGGCCAAAGTGGGATTTATTATTTCTCTCTTGTCGGGCAGGGCTTTGGAGTGGGCCACATCGCTGTGGGAGCATGGTGATCATGTGGTGCAGAGTGCCTCTCGGTTCTTGGACACTCTGAAGCATGTCTTCCTGGGACCGCGAGTCACCCATGACACAGCACTCTGGCTGCTGGCATTGTCACAGGGCTCGTCCATGGTCAGCCACTTTGCCATCCAGTTCCGGAAGCTGGCCTTGGAGTTAGAGTGGCCAGATAAGGTCCTCATTCCGGCATTCTGGAGAGGTTTGGCTGGCCATGTGAAGGACGCTCTGGCCACCAGGGAGATTCCTGCTACACTGGAGGAGCTTATCACCGTCTCCACCCGTATAGACCTTCGCTTTGCCGAGCGAAGGTTGGAGCGGTTCCAGTGTAGGCAGAGGTTTAGGTTGGCACCCAGTTTTGCTAAACCTCTGGAATCTTCCGATCGGGCGTCCGAGTGTCAGGGGGCTTCCCGCCAGGGATCCAGGCCCCGGCCCGCTCTAGCCCCTGTGATCTGTCATGGTTGCTGGCAGTCTGGTCACTTTGCCAACCAGTGCCCACAGCGGCTGGGAAGGCGCTCGCCCCTAGTGGCCGTAGGAGGCAGCTCACTAGAATCCGCGGCGTTTTCCTCCAAGTTGTCCTTTAAGGGGACACTTGGGTTTGGTTCTCCCACTCTGGCGGTGGAGGTTTGCGTGGATTCCGGAGCGGAGGGCAATTTTATGTCTTCTGCCTTCGCTCAACGGCACGCGATACCACTGCTAATGATGTCCAAGCCAGTCACCGTCAGAGTAGCGAATGGAGCGACTCTGCCCTCACAGATTACCCACCAAACAGCTCCACTGTTACTCTCGGTGTCTCCATCTCATCAGGAGACGATATCCCTCCTCGTCATGCCCGAGGGTATCGACCAGGTCCTTCTAGAGGTCCCCTGGTTGCGGTATCACTCTCCCCATATAGAGTGGTCCTCGGGGAGAATTCTTGGTTGGAGAAAGTCATGTGAGGGTAGATGTCTGAGGGAATGTGTCCAGGTTGCCTCCATCGAGGTCCCCGCAGATCTTTCCTCTCTTCCCAAACACTATCGACAGTATGTGGACGTGTTCTACAAAAAGGCGGAGACACTTCCACCGCATCACCCCTATGACTGTCCTATTGACCTCTTGCCTGGTGCTGAGCCTCCCCGGGGTCGAGTCTATCCCCTATCTCTCCCAGAGACAGAGGCCATGTCTCAATACATCATGGAGAATCTGGCAAGAGGATTCATTAGGAAGTCAGTTTCACCAGCGGGGGCGGGATTCTTCTTCGTCCAGAAGAAGAGTGGAGAACTACATCCTTGCATCGATTACAGGGGTCTTAACGCCATCACCGTTAAGAATAAGTATCCTCTACCCCTGATATTGGACCTGTTTGATAGGCTACGGGGAGCGAGAGTGTTTACCAAACTTGATCTGCGGGGGGCTTACAACCTGATTCGCATCCGTGATGGGGACGAATGGAAGACGGCATTTAACACCAGAGACGGGCACTATGAATATTTGGTGATGCCCTTCGGGCTCTGTAATGCCCCAGCCGTCTTCCAAGACTTTGTGAACGATATCTTCCGGGATATGCTTACCACCACGATAGTAGTCTATCTGGATGATATTCTCATCTACTCTTCAGATATTGACTCCCGCCGGAGAGATGTTTGCAAAGTTTTCGACCTCCTGTGGGCAAACTCCCTCTATGCCAAGTTGGAGAAGTGTATGTTTGAGCAGGAGTCCTTGCCATTCTTGGGCTATATCATCTCTGCCCAGGGTTTGGCCATGGATCCTGCCAAGCTACAGGCGGTGATGGATTGGCAGGAACCCCATTCTCTCAAAGCGGTGCAGTGCTTTATGGGGTTCATAAATTACTATCGCCAATTCATTCCCCACTTTTCAACTTTGGTCGCTCCCTTGGTAGCCCTCACCAAGAAGGGTGCAAACCCCAAGTTGTGGTCAGAACCTGTCTCCAAGGCATTCTCCTCTATTAAATCCCATTTCGCTAGCGCTCCCATTCTACATCGCCCCGATGTGGATAAACCCTTCATTCTGGAGGTGGATGCCTCTTCCGTCGGTGCTGGAGCAGTCCTTTTTCAGAAGGACTTGCAAGGTCGGGAGCACCCATGCTTCTTCTTCTCCAAGACCTTCACACCAGCGGAGAGGAATTATTCCATCGGGGACAGGGAGATGCTAGCAATGAAGTTGGCCTTTTCAGAGTGGAGACACCTCCTGGAGGGGGCTCGCCACCTTTTCCAGGTGTTCACCGACCACAAGAATTTGGTCTATTTACAAACAGCCCAGTGGCTGAATTCTCACCAGGCCAGATGGTCCTTGCTCTTCTCCCGATTCCACTTCAACCTGCATTTTCTCTCTGGGGAGAAGAACGTCCGGGCCGATGCTCTCTCCCGCTCCGTGGTGTCATCGGAGGAGGAGCCTCGGCTGATAGTCCGGTCTGAAAGCCTGAGGACCATGGCTCTGGTCGCCCTCGAGTCCAGCGTCGGACTGGAACACCTTGGGCCCACCAGAGAAAATCATTCTTGGGGCCCACTATGTAGCTGCATAGAGTTAAATACCAGACCACCAATTATGCGGTAAAACACGCTAATATCCGGGTATAATATAAGGTTGTACATGTCTTAATTATGTAGCAGGAGTTGGGGTAGCCCCCTCATAGAATATAAAGCAGCCCCCTCACATAGTATAATGCAGCCATCTCATAGAATATAATACTGCCCCCCTCATAGGGTATAATACTGCCCCCCTCATAGGGAATAATGCACCCCCTCATAGGGTATAACGCACCCCCTCATAGGGTATAATGCACCCCCTCATAGGGTATAATACTGCCCCCCTCATAGGGTATAATACTGCCCCCCTCATAGGGAATAATACTGCCCCCCTCATAGGGAATAATGCTGCCCCCCTCATAGGGAATAATGCACCCCCTTATAGGGAATAATGCTGCCCCCTCATAGGGTATAATACTGCCCCCCTCATAGGGAATAATGCACCCCCTCATAGGGTATAATGCACTCCCTCATAGGGTATAATACTGCCCCCCTGATTGGGTATAATACTGCCCCCCTCATAGGTCATAGGGTATAATGCACCCCCTCATAGGGAATAATGCACCCCCTCATAGGGAATAATGCTGCCCCTTCATAGGGTATAATACTGCCCCCCTCATAGGGTATAATACTGCCCCCCTCATAGGGAATAATGCTGCCCTCCTCATAGGGTATAATGCTGCCTCCTCATAGGGTATAATGCTGCCCCCTCATAGGGTATAATGCTGCCCTCCTCATAGGGTATAATGCACCCCGTCATAGGGAATAATGCTGCCCTCCTCATAGGGTATAATGCTGCCTCCTCATAGGGTATAATGCTGCCCCCTCATAGGGTATAATGCTGCCCCCTCATAGGGTATAATGCTGCCCTCCTCATAGGGTATAATGCACCCCCTCATAGGGAATAATGCTGCCCTCCTCATAGGGTATAATGCTGCCCCCTCATAGGGTATAATGCTGCCCCCTCATAGGGTATAATACTGCCCCCCTCATAGGGTATAATGCTGCCCCCTCATAGGGTATAATACTGCCCCCCTCATAGGGAATAATGCTGCCCTCCTCATAGGGTATAATGCTGCCTCCTCATAGGGTATAATGCTGCCCCCTCATAGGGTATAATGCTGCCCTCCTCATAGGGTATAATGCACCCCGTCATAGGGAATAATGCTGCCCTCCTCATAGGGTATAATGCTGCCTCCTCATAGGGTATAATGCTGCCCCCTCATAGGGTATAATGCTGCCCTCCTCATAGGGTATAATGCACCCCATCATAGGGAATAATGCTGCCCTCCTCATAGGGTATAATGCTGCCTCCTCATAGGGTATAATGCTGCCCCCTCATAGGGTATAATGTTGCCCCCTCATAGGGTATAATGCTGCCCTCCTCATAGGGTATAATGCACCCCCTCATAGGGTATAATGCTGCCTCCTCATAGGGTATAATGCTGCCCCCTCATAGGGTATAATGCTGCCCCCTCATAGGGTATAATACTGCCCCCCTCATAGGGTATAATACTGCCCCCCTCATAGGGTATATTGCTATATAGATATATAGATATAGAGTTAGATAGATATAGATAGATAGATGTAGAAATAGATAGATATAGAGATAGATAGTAGATAATGGATAGAAAGTAGATAATGGATAGATAGAAAGATTCATAGAGATAGATATAAAGATAGATATAGAAAGAAATATAGATAGATAGATAGATCTAGATAGCTATAGATAGAAAGATATAGAGATAGATATATAGATAGAGATAGATAATAGATAGAGATATACAGATATAATAATAATAATATAGACATATATAGATAGATATAGAGATAAATAGATATAGATAGATGGATATAAATAAAAATAGATATAGAGATATACACTCACTGGCCACTTTATTAGGTACACCTGTCCAACTGTGTGTTAAGACTTAATTTCTAATCAGCCAATCACATGGCGGCAACTCAGTGCATTTAGGCATGTAGACATGGTCAAGACAATCTCCTGCAGTTCAAACCGAGCATCAGTATGGGGAAGAAAGGTGATTTGAGTGCCTTTGAACGTGGCATGATTGTTGGTGCCAGAAGGGCTGGTCTGAGTATTTCAGAAACTGCTGATCTACTGGGATTTTCACGCACAACCATCTCTAGGGTTTACAGAGAATGGTCCGAAAAAGAAAAAAAATCCAGTGAGCGGCAGTTCTGTGGCCGGAAATGCCATGTTGATGCCAGAGGTCAGAGGAGAATGGGCAGACTGGTTCGAGCTGATAGAAAGGCAACAGTGACTCAAATTGCCACCCGTTACAACCAAGGTAGGCAGAAGAGCATCTCTGAACGCACAGTGCGTCGAACTTTGAGGCAGATGGGCTACAGCAGCAGAAGACCACACTGGGTACCACTCCTCTCAGCTAAGAACAGGAAACTGAGGCTACAATTTGCACAAGCTCATCGAAATTGGACAGTAGAAGATTGGAAAAACGTTGCCTGGTCTGATGAGTCTCGATTTCTGCTGCGACATTCGGATGGTAGGGTCAGAATTTGGCGTAAACAACATGAAAGCATGGATCCATCCTGCCTTGTATCAACGGTTCAGGCTGGTGGTGGTGGTGTCATGGTGTGGGGAATTTTTTCTTGGCACTCTTTGGGCCCCTTGGTACCAATTGAGCATCGTTGCAACGCCACAGCCTACCTGAGTATTGTTGCTGACCATGTCCATCCCTTTATGACCACAATGTACCCAACATCTGATGGCTACTTTCAGCAGGATAATGCGCCATGTCATAAAGCTCGAATCATCTCAGATTGGTTTCTTGAACATGACAATGAGTTCACTGTACTCAAATGGCCTCCTCAGTCACCAGATCTCAATCCAATAGAGCATCTTTGGGATGTGGTGGAACGGGAGATTCGCATCAGGGATGTGCAGCCGACAAATCTGCGCCAACTGTGTGATGCCATCATGTCAATATGGTCCAAAATCTCTGAGGAATGCTTCCAGCACCTTGTTGAATCTCTGCCACGAAGAATTGAGGCAGTTCTGAAGGCAAAAGGGGGTCCAACCCGTTACTAGCATGGTGTACCTAATAAAGTGGCCAGTGAGTGTATATAGAGATAGATAGAGATAATAGATATAGAGATAGATAGATAGATAGATAGATAGATAGATAGATAGATAGATAGATAGATAGATATAGAGATAGATATAGAGACAAATAGATATAGAAAGATAGATATAGAGATAGATATAGAGATAATAGCTAGATATAGAGATATGTATAGAGATAGATATAGAGTTAGAAAGATAGATAGATAGAGATAGCTAGATAGATAGATGGATAGATAGATATAGATAATAGAGATAATAGATAGATATAATAGATAGATATAGAGATAGATATAGAGATAGATGGATAGATCAATAGATAGATAGATAAAGAGAGAGAGATGGAGATAGAGATAGAGATAGATAATGAGATATAGAGATAGATATAGAGATATAGTGTTAGATAGAAAGATAGATATAGAGATAGATATGGATATAGAGATAACAGATATAGAGATAGATAGATATAGAGATAGATAGATATAGAGATAATATATAGATAGATATAGAGATAATATATAGATAGCTAGAGAGAGAGAGAGATATAGAGATAGATATAGAGAGAAACAGATATAGATATAGAGATAGATATAGAGATAGATAGGTAGATAGATATAGAGATAGATAGATATAGATATAAAGATAGAGACAGAGAGAGCGGTAGATAGAGATAGAGATAGATACAGAGATCGATAAATAGATAGAGAGATAGATATAGATAATAGATAGAGATAGATAGATAAAGATAGATAATAAATATAGAGATAACAGATAGATATAGAGATAGAGTAAGATAGAAAGATATAGAGATAGGTAGATATAGATAATAGAGATAGCTAGATAGATAGACATAATAGATAAATATAGATATAGATAGATATAGAGATAGATAGAAAGATAGATATAGAGATAGATGTAGAGATAGAAAGATAGATATAGAGATAGAGCGATAGATAGAGATAGATATATATAATAGATAGAGATAGATAGATAGATAAAGATAGATAGATATAGAGATAGATATAGAGATAGAAAGATAGATAGATATACAGAGAGATAGATATAGAGATAGAGATAAATAGATAGATGGATATAGAGAGAGATATAGAGAGAAATAGATATAGATATAGAGATAATAGATATATATATAGAGATAGATAGATATAGATAGAGATAGATACAGAGAAAAGATATAGAGAAAGATAGATAGATATATAGATATAGAGATAGAAAGATAGATAGATATACAGAGAGATAGATATAGAGATAGATAGATAGCTATAGAGATAGATATAGAGAGAAATAGATATAGATATAGAGATAGATATATAGATATAGAGATAGATATAGAGATAGATATAGATATAGAGATAGAGCGATAGATAGCGAGAGATATAGATATAGAGATAGATAGATAGATAGATACAGAGAAAAGATATAGAGATAGATAACGGATAAATAGATAGATAGGTATAGAGATAGATAGATATAGATATTAGATAGAGATATATATATAGATAAAGATAGATAGATATAGATGGTAGCTAGATAGATAATAAATATAGAGATAATAGATATAGAGATAGATAGACATAATAGATAGATATAGAGATATATATAGAAAGATATAGAGATAGATAGATAGATATAGAGATAGATGTAGAGATAGAAAGATAAATATAAAGATAGAGCGATAGATAGAGATAGATATAGAAATAGATAGATATAGATAATAGATAGAAAGATAGATAGATAAAAGAGAGATAGAGAGAGAGATATATAGAGATATAGAGATAGATAGATAGATAGATAGAGAGAGAGAGACAGATAGAGAGAGTGAGAGAGATATAAAAAAACAAAACAAAACACAATACTCACCTCTCCTCCTCGCTCCCACGCTGATCCCGGCTTCAGTGTCAGGAGCTGTCCCCTCTGCCAGACACACAGCGGGTGCGCGATGTAGTGACGTCATCGCGCACTGGCTGTGAGCCAGGAGCAGAGGGGACTGAGGGCGGTGCCGGCCCTGATGCAGAGCAGCTTACTGGGCTGGGGGCGGGGCCTCTGGGGGTGGAGACCTGAAATGATATTCACTGCTTCGCAGTGAATATTCATTTCTCTTTAGCAGCGGGGACATTGGCTCCTGCCTCCTGACACCCGCTGCTGCTCCACTGGCAGGGGCCCCCATAGCAGCTGCATGGTGTGCGACACACCACTGGCTGGGGGCCCCTGGAGCAGCGGGGGCCCTAGGCAACTGCTGGCCCTGTATGCCAGCAGGTGCCAGGGCCCACCAGATGCCAGGGCCCACCGGAGAATCCTCCGGTTCTCCGGTGGGCCAGTCCGACGCTGCTCGAGTCTATACCTCTGGGCAAGCCTTTTGTCCCTGCCCATCTGTGACCAGAGGTCCTCTCTTGGGCTCATTCGTCCAGGTTAGGTGGACATTTTGGGACCAAACGGACCTCTGAGCTTCTGGCAAGGACGTACTGGTAGCCGCATATGGCCCGTGACATCATGGACTATATACGGGCGTGCGTCTCTTGCGCCCAGAATTGGCCCTCTCAGCAGCGGCCCGCTGGGTAACTCTATCCTCTGCCTTTTGCTGACAGGCCCTGGGAGATGGTTGGTATGGACTTTGTGGTGGGTCTACCCAAGTCAAGTGGCAGCACCGTCATTTGGGTGGTCACCAATCATTTCTCCAAGATGGTGCATCTGGTACCACTCTCTCAGCTACCTTCGGCACGGGGCCTGGCAGCGTTGTTTATTAAACATGTTTTCCACCTCCACGGCATGCCGGATAAGATTGTCAGCGACCGGGGTCCTCAGTTTGCGTCTCGGTTCTGGAGAAAGCTCTGTTCTCTGCTCAGCATAGAGCTAAATCTCTCCTCGGCCTATGAAAGGGTTGGTTGAGAAAGCCAACCAGACCCTGGTGACATATCTGTGACATTTTGTCTCGGCCAGGCAGGATGATTGGGCACCCTTGCTGCCATGGGCGGAGTTCACCTTGAACAACGCTGTGGCTGACTCCACCAATCGGACCCCTTTCCTCTTAAATTATGGCCAGCATCCGCGCGTCCCCATGCCCATGCCCGTGTTGTCCACCGACTCTAGGGTGGCAGACTGGGCGGTGGAGGCACGTGACATTTGGGATCACATGCAGGATGCTATCTGGGCCTCCAAGAAGAGAATGAGGTCCTCCGCTGACACTCGCTGGCGCCCGGCTCTGACCTTCGCCCCTGGCGACTTAGTGTCTCTCTCCGCTCTAAACATCAGGCTGCGGGTGGAATTCGCTAAGTTCGCACCGCACTATATTGGCCCTTTCAAGGTCCTCGAGCAGATCAACCCTGTGGTCTACCGCCTGGCTCTTCCACCACACTTGGCTATCTCGGACATGTTTCATGTGTCTCTCCTTAAGCCGGTGCACATGTCCTGGTTTTCTGAGCCATCTGCCGGGACATCAGACCTGTCGTCAGACGAGTTTGAGGTCAATGCCATTGTGGGATGCAAGATGATGAGGGGCAAAAAATTTTACTTGGTGGATTGGAAGGGTCATGGTCCAGAGGCGCGGACCTGGGAGCCGGTGGAAAACATCCACGCTCCTCTTCTCATCATGGAATTTGAGCAGAGCGAGGCTCAGAGAGGAGGGGGGGTAATGTTAAGCATCAGATTTCTGTCGCTGCACAGCGGGAATCCTGAGCCTTACTTCCAGTGGTCTCCCATTCCTCTCCAGCCACAGAGGAGGTTGCTCAGCAAACTCGTCGGTCCAGGCGCTCTGCCCAGACCAACTCCGTGGGTTTGCTTGCTGCTGTCACCTCTGGCACAGCTATGGCAATACTTGCTGCTCAGTAGTGAGATTCTCCAGGGACTAAGTCCCCATGTCGGGCCACTGAGCATGCCCGTGGAGTGATCTCCCATTGGAGATCGAAGGTCACGTGCTCAGGTCCTGCTCGTGTTCAGATTGGCCCATCCGAGAAGCCAGGAAGGTCCCGGATGCTCGCGGCTATAAAAGGTTCGCATGGCCGCTCGGTCATGCGCTAGGATAGACTGTATTTACAGACTATGTGGAGTGAGTGATGCATGCACGTATGAATGTCTCTGGTGAATGACTCATTAAGAAACCCCTACCCTTGGTATGCATGTGTTGTGCAGCCTAGCCTGCTAGCGCCCAGGCTTGGGCGTATGTAGGTCAGAGGTTGAGTCAGGCATCAGTCCTCACCAGGGACTCGGCACGCCTCAGTGCACGTGCTCCACACCTCATAGCCAGCATCTATAGCAGCGCTTTCTGCAGCGATGTCGTGCTCAGTTGGCCTAGAGGGACTCTAACCCCGTGTCCTTGGGGTAGAGTTCTGTGGCCGTACACTGTGCACTCTTTTGGCCGGGCTCTGTGAGCTAAACAGGCTCCAGCATCTACGTTCAGCGGTTGTGCGGCTCTGTGCATTAACAGAGTTTGCTCCTGTTCATATTGGGTGACATAACCCACGTGTGACTGTTTTCACAACGCTTAATTCTTCCGCCATTATTTAGCAGCAGTGTACCACCTCTGCATGGTGGACCCCGGGCTGCGAACGCACCTACTACTATTTTATAATTTGGTGCGTTCCGCCAGCTCTAACAGTGACGTATACTGTATTTTAAGGAACTGGTTAAGGGAACAAGGAAAGCTCAATATGGTGTTATCGAAATTAAGGTAGTGATAAGAGGCAGTTTTGCTCACCTGGTGGGGTTGTGTGAGACACAATGCTTAAACGGTATTAAACAGGGTTTCAGCTGCTGCAGCTCCACTGATTGACATATCCAACATGGTAATGCAAGTAGTTTGGAGAAAGAGGTTGTTCTAATCTAGGAGTGAGAATCAGGCAAAAATATTCAAAGTGCAGTATACGCTACGCATTTCAAAATATTTTTTTCGTCTCTGTGGTTTTCCTGAAGAAGCAGTTGGAAAACTTTAAAACTCGTAGAAAATAAACCACACTACCAATATTATTGGCTGATTCTGACTCCTTGATCAGGTACACACGAGCAGCACAGGGTTACAACTAAGGCTGGGTCCACATTGTATGAGGGGCAATCCGCTAACGGGATCCGTTACATAGTTGCACTAACGCTATGTAACGGATGCATTAGCGCACCCATTGCCTGCAATGATAGTAGTGCATCCTAACGCATGCCAAAATCGGCATGCGTTAGCGAGTATGCGTTACTTCATGACGCACCCTCGAACACTGTAGGCAGCGGTTTTGGGTGCATCGGTACTAGCGCACAGCAAATGGACCCGTTCGCTGCGCATAGACTGTATGGGATAACGCATGGTAGAGCATGGTAACGAGCCGCTACCATGCGTTAATGCATACTGTTAGCGCTAGGTCACAAAAGATGTAAAAAATGACATCAGCGTTAGCGCATCCGTTTAACAGATCCGTTAAACGGATGCTCTAATGCAATGTGAACCTAGCCTAACACATCTGTAGGTTACTCTCAGTGCTTCAGTTTCCATCTCACAGGCAGACAGGGTTGCAATGTTGTTGCAATACAGCTGAGCTCAGAGAGCTGCAAAAAATGTGTTTGCAAAAAGACAAATTTCATTTCTCCTGTTCTGTGTTAGGCTAGTTTCACACTTGCTTTTTTTTGCAGCGCGTTTTTCCCGCAAAAAAACGCATTGAAAAAACGCATACAAACGCATACAGATGCTGCGTTTTTTTCAAGCATTTTTATGAGCATGCATGAAAAAAACGCAGCGTTTTTATGCGTTTGTATGCGTTTTTAGTGCGTTTTTACTGCGTTTGCGTTTTTTTCCAACATTAGGTGGCCCCTCACACTAACCCAAACCATGACTTTACTAACCCTAACCCTAACCCTGACCCTAACCCTAACCCTAACCCTTAACCAAACCATACCCTGACCCTAGCCCTAACCCTAACCCTAACCCTAACCCTGACCCTGACCCTAACCCTAACCCTTAACCAAACCATACCCTGACCCTAACCCTAACCCTAACCCTAACCCTGACGCTGACCCTAACCCTAACCCTTAACCAAACCATACCCTGATCCTAACCCTAACCCTAACCCTAACCCTAACCCTGACCCTAACCCTAACCCTAACCCTTAACCAAACCATACCCTGACCCTAACCCTAACCCTAACCCTGACCCTGACCCTAACCCTAACCCTGACCCTGACCCTAACCCTAACCCTTAACCAAACCATACCCTGACCCTAACCCTAACCCTGACCCTAACCCTAACCCTGACCCTGACCCTAACCCTTAACCAAATCATACCCTGATCCTAACCCTAACCCTGACCCTGACCCTAACCCTAACCCTAACCCTAAACCCCCTTAACTAACCCTAACTCTAACCCAAACCCCTAAATTCCATTGTCTAAACTAATGGTAAAAAAAAACGCATGTGCAAAAAAACGCATACATAAGCATGCCAATGCGCACATATGCTCACCATAGACTTATAATGGGTGTCTTGCTGTAAAAAAACGCATTGCGCGCGCATGCGTTTTTTTGAGGCAAGTCGGACGCCCAAAAAATGCAACAGGTTGCATTTTGTGCGCCCGAGCGCATACCGCAAAAAAACGCATGCGCGGAAAAACGCATACAAACGCATGTGTATGCGCACATAAGCGCATACCATGCAAAGTATAGGGAAAAAAAACGCATGCGCTATTTAGCGCTAAAATACCGCAAAAAAAAAACGCAAGTGTGAAACCAGCCTTAGTTACATGTCTCACACTGGTAACTCCCACTTTAATTTAAAATAAGCTCTGGAGACTTAGTTATCTTCCATGTAACATCCTCCCCATAGCCTGAAAGATGTCATTTACATGTAAGAAAAAAGCGTATTTCTCTGGAATAAGACATCAGATCACAGATATCAATGTATCATTTTATTCAGCTTCTTATGAACTATATGCCCATATAGATAGTTTAGGAAGATTGATCCTTCTGGCAGATGCCCTTTAACTGACTATGAAAAGTCAAGCATTGTTACAAGTCTTACAAATGGATGCAGCAGCATTCTTACAATTGCTAAGATATTGGGGCATAATCGTGGAACCATCAAAAGTTTTCTTGCAAAGTCAACAGGGCAGCAAAAACCATGTTGGGAAAAAAGAAAACGCACATTGACTGCCAAAGAATTGAGAAGAATGAAACGTGAAGAGACCAGGGACCCATTATCCTCCAGTGCTGTCATATTCCAGAACTGCAACCTTCCTGGAGGACCAAAAAGTACAACGTGTTCAGTGCTAAGAGACATGGCCAATGTAAGGGAGACTGAAGCCCGATCACCACTGAACGACACAGAAATGGAAATGCAAACACTAGGCCAAGAAATACAGTATGTGAAAACTGATTTTTCAATGGCTTTACGGACTGAAAAGATAAGAGTGACTCTTGACCAGATGGATGAGTCCATGGCTGGATCAGTAAAGGGCATAGACCCCCACTTTGAATCAGGCACCAGCAAGGTGGAGGTAAGGTACTGCTATTGCCTGATTATTTAAGATAAGCTAGTTGTACTTTTTTTGGGTTGAACAGAAACTCAAAATCAACTCCGAAAACTACAGACAGTTTTTATAAGACTCTTTCTTCAAGCAGAAGATAAAAGTCTGTATCTGTCAAAAAAATTATGATTATTATGCAGAACAATGCTCCATCTCATGAATCTGAATCTCCCGTGCTTGGCTGCCAGTAAAGGTCTTAAAGATGAAAGAATAATTGTGGCCCCTCCTTTAGTAGAAAATTTACAGTGAAGGTAAACATAACACCTCTCTACTTTGCCTGCCAGGCTATGGTTGGTGCTGCCCAAAAAGTTGATCATCAAACTGACAGACTTCACGGATGGAAGGCTTATGACTGGTATTGAATGAAAGCTATATTAGTCACTAATTTTTTTTTTAATGTATTTTTCTACATTTTGAGTTGTTTGGTTATTATTCTGACTTTAACAGATACAAATAATTAAGATGAAAATATTTACATTTTCATTTATTTTCAGAATAATTCATAATAATTCTGCGCGGTAAGGCTATGTGCCCACGTAGCGATTCTCATGCAGAATAAACCTGAGCAGAATCGCACACCCTGCTCCCGGGAAAACACATGCGTTTTTTTACTCACTTTTGTAAGCAATTGTCAGGTGTTTTTGCATGCATTTTCCTAAGTGTTTTTGCCCATATAATTGATGGTATGCGGAATCGCGTGCGATTCCGCAAAATTAATGAACATGCTGCGTTTTTAACTGCTAAGCGATTCCGCAGCGGTTAAAAACGCACCATTGGCACAACATGTGCGTCTTACATTACAAATCCATGGAATGCTTTTTTTAAGCATTTCTGCAGCAGAAATGCTTGTCTAAAAGCGCTGCAGAAACGCTTAAAAACGCTACATGGGCACACAGCCTAATGGTTGCCCTATAATTATGCTCACATAGATATTCTCCTAAGAGAGAGAAAACCTCATTTTTACGTTGTTAAATACATAGGTTTATTATCCTTTTGGAGTGACTGACAGTACTTTACTTGTTCAATAATAAAATTAATCATTAAAATACAAATTGCCTTATAATTGTGCACAAAGTGTAGATCTACAGGTGAATAGAATTTCTGGACATGACAAGTTCCATTTTAGGATATAATTGGCATATTCTATCCACTTTGTATTTTTATTTAGAATTGCCTCCTAATAAATATGTACCAATATTATTTCCCATATGTCCAAGGGTCAAGATCCTAGCAATGCATTGTAAAAGTTATACTAACCTGGTTCAATACATCTCATGAACAGTGGGAACCATGATAGTAACATTTTCAGCTTTTTGCTTTAGTGATTTTAACTATACATCAAACTTTAACTAAAGAAGTATTTACATTGAAAATCCCCATTGCTTAAAAAGTAAATTGAAAGGGAAAAATAGTGAATTGTGGAGGTGCACAATGATATTTATCCTTTTTATTAAAAGATCAAATACTAATTAGCATAAATCACTTGTTAATGCCACTTACCATTAATACTATCAGTATAGAAAACCAATCACTGCATGTACATACCAAGACAAACAGGTGGTTTGCCCCATATTCCATCTTGACATTGGATCATTTCTTGGCCGTAAACTGCAAAGTACGGCTGACACTTATATGTCACTGAGGAACCGGAATCATAAGTGTCATTCACAGGTTCTGTGATTTTTCCATAGAGTATTTGTGGAGGTCTGCCACATGGTTTCATTGCTGAAATAAATGGAAAACATGAAATTTGCTAGGTTTAATAGCAAAATGGAAGTAGATGCCAGGTAAACAGGAGTAGAATCAAGCTTTAATCATTTTTCCCAGTCCTGGGCAACATTTTCAATCTGTTAGAACACATAAAAAACCTACTTCATGCTAAACTTAAGCAGAAAAGATGAGGTCAAGAGTTATTTATTATAATCAATTTTCTTAAATAGACAAATTGTATACATCTCAACAAGAGTAACGCTAACCAAGCAGGTAAAAGGGGAAATTCAGCCACAAAATAATGCCAAAAAAGCTCCTGAACATGTATAGAGTGATTACCAAGAGAAACAAGGATTAGTTCGTGGCAACAAGAGAAACGATCACCCTAAGGTAATTAATTTATCTTCACATGTACTATCTGCCAAGCATGTATCCCTACTTGAAAAAGGTCTAACATAGTCTCCTCCCCAACCTTTAGACCTTTTCACGACCATAAAGTATATCCACTTCTTCGCCAGGAAGCTCTAAAGAGATTCCATGAAAAAACAAATATGAGACTGACATTGAATACTGGAGAGGAAAGGGAGGCCCTTGCTATCCTGGAATCTTTAGCGGAGGAGAACAATCCCTCTGAGACGGTGAGGACATTTCCTACATTCCTTTTCAATAAATCGAGAAAGTTCCCAAACATCATTACATGTTCCGCAGTGGAAATTTTTGTAAAATTGGTTACTAAAGATTTGGAAGACACGAACCATAAATATTACCGCATTTTGGACCATCTGCTGTGAGGGACAGACATATTATCCAGGAATTAAAGAGCTGGAAAGATGTAACTTTTAAAATGGCTGACAAAAGAGGGAACTTAGTAATATGGCCAAATGAGCTTTACGAAAAACAGGCTTTTAAGTGACTTTTGAATGAAAAGTGCTATAGAAAATTAACCTATGTTCCTATTTTACAATATCAGAAAGAACTCATTGATATTTTAATGGTGAAGGAATTATTCCTAAAACGTTACTTGAAACCATTGAAACTTTAAAACCCAAACTACCCACTTTTTATCTTCTCCCTAAACTGCACAAAAATTGTAAAGATCCACCAGGATGAACTATTGTATCCGGGAATGAGGGCCTTAATGGATTGATTTTTAAAATGATTATTATCTAAAGCCCTTTGTAACAACACTTCCTTCCCATATACAGGATCAACAGCTGCTTTAAAGATACTCGACCAGCTACATCTAGATGATAATATGATTTTAGTCACAGCTGACATCGAGTCTCTCTATACGTCAATACGACATGCTCAGGGATTAGCGGCATTTTCTTGGTTTTTATACAATAGTAATACTCAAAGCACTTTAGTCAAATTTCTTTTAGCTCTCCTGAAATTCGTTTTAACTTACAATTGTTTTACTTTTAATGACCAAATCTTCCTCCAATTACAGGGCACGGCTATGGGGGCAGCGTGCGCCCCTTCTTATGCCAATTTGTTTTTAGATTACCTTACCTGCTCTTCCCAAGGGGTAATATATCTCACACGATGCCCATGTAATAAAAGCTATATAGGGATGACGACCAGGGAGCTCCGTATTAGAATAGGGGAACATGTGCGAGATATAGAAAAATCAAAAGAAATAAAAGAAGGCGAACAACTGAAGACCCTCCCCAGACACTTTAAGGCAGTACATGGATCTGATGCGAGTGGTCTGCAGGTTGTAGCCATTGATCAGGTAACCTTAGGTATTAGGGGAGGTAATCTATTTAAGGGTTTTATCTCAAGTGGAAAGCCGCTGGATTTTTAGGCTTAACACTTTATAGCCTGTAGGTCTTAATGAAAATCATGGATTTGGGTCCTTTTTTGTAAACTTCCAATGTCTTCTGGGTTTTTATCTACTTTTCTATGTATTTTACTTGTACCTGTTTTATATTTATTGAATCGTTGATTTTTATTTTTATCTAATTTGTTTTCTTTTTTATATATCCTTTAGATGTATTTTCATTTAGTGGGGACTGTCCATTTAGTTCGTGTGGTGATTTTCAATCCTTTACGACTGACTTGTGACCATATGAGGAATTTCTTTGGATCCTTCAGAGTGTGCTTTGCTCGATCTAAATTTAGAAGAACAAGAGGAATTTTTTTCCCCTCCTTTTTTCTTTTTTAACTATAACATGGAAAACATGGGAAAAGTTTGAAAAAATCTGATGCTGCTACCAAGATTTTATTTATGGACTAATGAAAAATTATGAGCCTTTTAGTGTTTTATTACTTTCACTTATGACTCTATATGTTTATGGGATATATGTTTTTTTTTGTTTTCTGTTCAGATATCCAGTTCCCCTTTTATGTCCCTTTTTTCAGAGGGATATGCACTAATTTTTATCACTATTATCTACTTTTTACCTATTTTATTTTTTCTTTCTTTAAAAAAATATAATTTTAATTTTCACTTATTATTTATAAATAATATTTAAATAATATATATTCTAATACATTTTTATTTACCTCTTAATATTTTGTCCTACAATTTTTATATTTATTTTTTTCTCTTTTTATCCTTTTTATTTGATTTTTATTTTTATTATCATTTTTTCTAAAATCTGTTCATCACTATAATTATATTTATATTTCCTAGTTTGTTTAATTAGTACACTTTCTCCTTTTTACGTCTTTTCTTCCCCTTTTTTCCTCCTTTTTTGCTTTATCACTATATAGCTTTTCTATCTATTCAATAAGAAAATCAGACATTATGGGCTCTCTGTGATTTAGAGTCATGCTTATTATCATGCTCAAGCAAGCTTTCTTTTGTACCACCAGGCTAGAGCGCATGCCCGGGCTCTGCCCCACCAGGACCTTCCTGACGCGCTCATGTGGTACGCACGTGATCCCTGCTGCTTAGCAGTGGTGGGTCGCTTGCATTCCAGGAGCACTGGGGGAAGTGTCCCACGTAGTGTGGCAGCACCCGTGGATGCGCCGATTATTAGCCGACGCCATAGCAAATTTTCATGCCCATTGGCCGCTCATGGAGCTCTGGGGAAGTGTCCCACGTGGTGTAGCGCCATTTACGCAGGCGCCGCTTTTCGGTCAACGTCACTAATTATTCCTACTTGCTCATTGGCTAGTCCCCATTATTTATACAGATACAAGCCTAACCCAAGCCACGCCTCCTGACAAAGAACGGCGAAACGCCCATTGAGGCGGCAGGTGGGGGATAGAGCTTCATCCACATGTAAGCAAATTACATTATTCTTATGCAATTTATTGGGCAATGGTCCAATTAGTATTATTGACATTATTATGTACTTTTAAGCTACCTGAATATAATTGGATTCTTATGCACTGTCACCTTATTTTTGGTCTAATTTTTGTATATGGCATTTCTGGCCTAATTAGTATGCACTAAAGACACTTTAAGTGTAAATATTTTTCTTATATTGCTATAGGGATATTATTGTGTGTACTGTCACTTTATAACTATATATATTCTTATTAGCATTGTACTTATTATGATATTGGCACTTTAGCTTTGTTGCATCGGTACTTTATTTAAGATTAATTTGTAACTGATTTATTTTTGATTGTGGGTTATATTATTAGCACATAGAAGAAATCACTCTATATATGTTCAGGAGCATTTTTAGCATTATTTTGTGGCTGAACTTAGCGTTACTTTTGTTGAGATGTATACAATTTGTCTGTTTAATAAAATTGATTATAATAAATAACTCCTGACCTCATCTTTTCTGCTTAAGTTTAGCATGAAGTAGGTTTTTTGGGTGTTCTATTGTGACCTAGGGTTGGGTTATTGCTTTTGCCATTAATAGGAAATTTATGTACATCTAATTTTCAATCTGTTGTTGATCCCCTCTATTCCACTAACCCCGAATACTTTTGTAAATTGCTGAAAGCAGCTTGAAAATAATAAAAAAAGTGCAATATTTTTGGCACAAAACAGATATATGCAAACAATGCAAATTACCTAATAATTCTCAATGTTCTAATAATTTGCAGATCTTTGATAGGTCTAGTAGTAGACCACGGACTGAGTAAATTACTGTTGACTTAACTTATCACAGCACAGTGACATATTTATATACAAGGCATATCAAATATGAAATAAGTGAAATATGAATAGCATAATGGCTTTTGTAATCTAGAAAAAACATATGAGATACTTAGCACAAAATTTGGCCAAAAGATGTGAGCCCATTCACCAACGTTGAGGTGATCTCATTGAACGGGTCCCTATTCTAACTGCCTAGTGTGAACTAAATTTTGTGCTAAGTATCTCATATGTTTTTTCTAGATTACAAAAGCCATTATGCTATTCGTATTTCACATATTTCATATTTGATATGCCTTGATGCAATTGAGTGCAACCATTTCCTTATTTGATATGTAAGCTGTTTTTTTAGTATGCACCTATTCAGACTAGTTCTAGATGTGCCGTCAGTTTTTTCTGTCATTTATATTTATATACAAGACATAATTACTACTATAATAATCTATAATAATCCACCGGGCTGATTATGTAAGAAAATATATAACATAATTAGAGCATTTCTAAATTCGTTTTTTATATTCATCCACTTACATAATAGAGTATATTTTTAAGCCAAATACTATGAACACTAGCACTCAGCCAGGTTTTATCTTTTGAGCCAATGTCCTGCACTTTTGGTAGAAATGTTTTTCTTTCAATATACTGTAGCTTTATGATACATCTAATATATAAAGCGCAAAGTGTGTATGTATGCATGTATGTATGTATGTATATATGTATGTATGTATGCATGTATGTATATATGTATGTATGTGTGTGTGTATGTATGTGTGTATGTCCGAGATAGGCATCCGCACCGTCGCAGCTACAGCCACAAAATTTGGCACAGTCACATGTCTGGACCCCGAGAGCGTCCTAAGCTGTGCTGTGAGGTGAAATTTTAACCCCGCGTGTTCCAATTCACCAAACAATTTTGCCCCTATCTACATACTGGGGAAAAAGTGTGTGCGTGTCAAGCTCCGCCCCTCATTATGTCATAATGCCCCTATTTGCATAATGGGGAAGCAGTGTGTGCGTATCAAGCCCCACCCTCATTATGATGTCACAATAGTTGCCATGGCGACGCTGATGTCATCATAGATTGCAAGCCCCACCGCTCATTATGATGTCATAATGGTTGACTATGGGATGGAGGATGTGTGATGGGTATATGGGCACTGGACTATGGGATGGCGGATGTGTGATGGGTATATGGGCACGGGACTATGGGATGGCGGATATGTATGATGGGTATATGGGCACGGGACTGTGGGATGGAGGATATGTATGAAGGGTATATGGGCATGGGACTATGGGATGAGGATATGTATGATGGGTATATGGGCATGGGCCTATGGGATGGAGGATGTGTGATGGGTATATGGGCACGGGACTATGGGATGGCGGATATGTATATGGGTACGGGACTATGGGATGGAGGATGTGTGATGGGTATATGGGCACTGGACTATGGGATGGAGGATATGTATGATGGGTATATGGGCACGGGACTATGGGATGGAGGATATGTATGATGGGTATATGGGCATGGGACTATGGGATGGAGGATATGTATGATGGGTATATGGGCATGGGCCTATGGGATGAAGGATGTGTGATGGGTATATGAGCACTCGACTATGGGATGGTGAATATGTATGATGGGTATATGGGCTTGGGACTACGGGATGGAGGATATGTATGATGGGTATATGGGCATGGGACTATGGGATGGAGGTTATGTATGATGGGTATATGGGCACGGGCCTATGGGATGGAGGATGTGTGATGGGTATATGGGTACAGGACTATGGGATGGCGGATATGTATATGGGCACGGGACTATGGGATGGAGGATGTGTGATGGGTATATGGGCACTGGACTATTGGATGGAGGATATGTATGACGGGTATATGGGCGTGGGACTATGGGATGGCGGATATGTATGATGGGTATATGGGCACGTGACTATGGGATGGAGGATATGTATGATGGGTATATGGGCATGGGACTATGAAATGAAGGATGTGTGATGGGTATATGGGCACTTGACTATGGGATGGCGAATATGTATGATGGGTATATGGGCATGGGACTATGGGATGGAGAATTTGTATGATGGGTATATGGGCATGGGACTATGGGATGGAGGATATGTATGATGGATATATGGGCAAGGGACTATGGGATGGAGGATAATTATAATTTGCTATAACTAACAGTTAGTTACTATGCCCGGGCAGCGCCGTGCTCTTCAGCTAGTATTGTCATAAATCAGTTAATTATCCAGTGTAATGCTGGATTATTTGGGATGCTTTAGTTAATAAGAAATCATCCATATGTTATAAAAGTTCGGATTTGGATGGTTACTTGAATCATATGCCAAAAACAGCATTTATATCAATAACACAGAGCAGGGCATATAGATAAAGCTCAAAGAATGGTATACAGGTGCTTATCACAAAATTAGAATATCTTTAAAAAGTTAATTTACTTCAGTTCTTCAATACAAAAAGTGAAACTCATATATTATATAGCGTTATTACAAACAGAGTGATCTATTTCAAGTGTTTATTTCTGTTAATGTTGATGATTATGGCTTACAGCCAATGAAAACCCAAAAGTCATTACCTCAGTAATTAGAATACTTTATAACACCAGCTTGAAAAATGATTTTAAAATCCGAAATGTTGGCCTACTGAAATGTATGTTCAAACGCACTCAATACATGATGGTCAGGGCTCCTTTTGCATCAATCACTGCATCAATGCGGTGTGGCATGGAGGCAATCAGTCTGTGGGACTGCTGAAGTGTTATGGAAGCCCAGTTTGCTTTTTTAGTAGCCTTCAGCTCATCTGTATTGTTAAGTCTGGTGTCTCTCAACTTCCTCTTGACAATATCACATAGATTTTTTATAGGGTTATGGTCAGACGAATTTGCTGGCCAATCAAGCACAGTGATACTGTTGTTTTTAAACCAGGTATTGGTACTTTTGGCAGTGTGGACAGGTGCCAAGTCCTGCTGGAGAATGAAATTTCCCTCTCCAAAAAGCTTGTCGGCAGAAGAAAGCATAAAGTGTTCTAAAATTTCCTGGTAGATGGCTGCGCTGACTTTGGTCTTGATAAAACACAGTGGACCTACATCAGCAGATGACATGGCTTCCAAAACCATCACCGATTGTGGAAACCTCACACTAGACCTCAAGCATCTTGGATTGTGGCCTCTTCACTCTTCCTCCAGACTCTGGGACCTTGATTTCCAAATGAAATGCAAAATTTGCCTTCATCTGAAAACAACACCTTGGACCACTGAGCAACAGTCCAGTTTTCTCTCTCCTTGGCCCAGGTAAGACATTTCTGGTGCTGTCTATTGGTCATTCGTGGCTTGACACAAGGAATGTGACACTTGTAGCCCATGTCCTGGATATGTCTGTGTGTGTGGTGACTCTTGAAGCAATTACTTCAAGCAGCAGTCAACTCCTTGTAAAATCTCCTCCAAAATTTGAAAGGCTTTTTCTTAACAATCCTTTCAAGACTGTGGTTATCTTGGTTGCTTGTGCTCCTTTTCCTACCACACTTATTCCTTACACTGAACACTCCATTAATATTCTTGGATACAGCACTCTGTGAACAGCCAGCTTCTTCAGCATTGACCTTTTGTGGCTTACCCTCCTTATGGAGTGTGTCAATGACTGCCTCCTGGACATCTGTCAAGTCATCAGTCTTCCCCATGATTGTGGAGCCTACTGAAACAGATTAAGGGACCTTTTTAAATGCTTAGGAAGCCTTTGCAGGTGTTTTTTGTTAATTATTCTAGTTAATTGAGATAATGACTTTTGGATTTTCATTGGCTGTAAGCCATAATCATCAACATTAACAGAAATAAACACTTGAAATAAATCACTCTGTAATGACTTTATATAATATATGAGTTTCACAATACGCATGAAAAAGCATGCAAACACTGCATTTTTTTCACCGCATGCGTAAGCTGATGCGTCTAAAAAACACTGTGTTTGCACGTGTTTGCATGCGGTTTTTCGTGGGTGTGAGGTTGCGGAAGATACTCTGCGGATTTAACCGCGAATGTGAAATTAGCCTAAGCGAGCACGGCCAATTGGGAATGCTGATATCTCACTGAGCACCAATCTACAAGGTATGATAATCCTATAGGTGTCAAAATTGCAGGGCATTGTAGAGAAGGGATGGCCACGCAAAATGACATTAACCTGCTTAACAATGGTGCTCAGAAAGTTTTATTTCCCTTGTGTGAATCGTTAATTGAATCTCAAAGTGCTCAAATTTACATACAAGTGCAAATTTCAGGAAAATCGACTTGAACTTGATGTTCTACAAATCCATCCGCTCATCTCTAATAGACATAAAAAAATGTGACTGTAGTACATGACATCAATGGAAATTGTGAAGAAATATAAATCTAAAAACGCCAAACAGTACCACACAGTACTGAACACAATAGGAAGCGCAACAAAGTCAAAATACAGCCATTTACATACAGCACAGTAGACTATGCTGTGCTAGAGCAAAAAAGCAAACCAAACGCAGCACTGTGGATCAAAGCCCACTAAAGGGGGTTTTACACATAGCGATATCGCTAGCAATATCGCTAAGGCATCACCGATTTGGTGACGCAGCAGTGATATCGCTAGCGATATCACTATGTGTGATACTTACCTCCGACCGGCTCCCCCGCTGTCTGTCGCTGATCGCGTGAGATCGTGCAGCTCCATTTCTCGTCGGGCGCTTCCTGTTGGCGCCGACGAGCGATGCGTGGACGCGGGTGGGAGGACGTCAGGATCGCTGCATGTGAAAGGTAAGTAATGCCCGCTGTATCGCTGCTGCATCGCTGTGAGATCTGCCTGTGTGGCAGCTCACTAGCGACCATTTAGCGATGCACCAGCGATCCTGACCGGGTCGTATCGTGGTCGGGATCGCTGCTGCATCGCTAAATGTAAAGGGGCCTTTAGGCATAGAAGGTAAATATAAAGTGCATTTTGTACAAAAGACCAACTGTTAGTGAATTACCCTAAGAATACCTAGAATACGTTTGATTGTGGAAAACTCTAAAAGTGTGCTAAATATGATACAAAGTGACAATGTGCTGAAAGTGCTGGTAAGAAACCTCATAATAAAAAGTGAGGTGAAATCCGTACCATTAATAAAGTAAAGATTGCTATAGTAAAAATAAAAAAAAATGAAAGTCCACAAACAATAGTTTTAAAGCTGCATTTCAGAGCATCTCTACTAGTAGATAACTCAAAGAGAGTATTCTTCAGCTTGATTCTGCTGTCCTGGAAAATGATCAATAGATGTTCTACACAGAGGACATCCTATTCTTGATTCCGCTATCGATGAAACTAGCACAAGAATCAGAAATTAAAAAGGATAGAAGAAAATCCTCATTGCTTGCTTTCAACATCAAATGCAAATGACAATAAATTACTTTCTGATGTACGGTAATTTCCCATAAACAATATCAGTATAAAAAAATTCGCTGGATGCACATACCCATATATTCCATCTTGACACTGGATCACTCTTTGACCGTGAGCTGTAAAGAACTGCTGACACTTGTATGTCACTAATGAACCTGAATCGTATGTGTCGTTCACAGATTCTGTGATTTGTCCATTTTGTAAATGTGGCGGTCATAGAATTAACCAGATTTCACAACAAAATGTAACTAGATCTCAGGTAAACAGGGGTAGAATAAAGCTGTAATTTAATAAATTATGCCAGTTCTGAAGTAAATTTTGTCTGACTGTGCGTGATCCCTTCCCTCCCTCTAAGACCTTGAATACTTTTGTAAAGTGCTGAAAACAGTTTGAAAATTAAAAATGTTGCAAATCTTTGCAAAAACAGATATATGCAAGCTAGCATTTTTTTCCTGCCAAAAAACAGTGCACCTCACCTAATAAATCTTCCTCTAGTTTTTATAAACTTGCAGATTTATGACATGTTTAGTATTAGATGATGGAAAGTAGTGTAAAATCTGTGCCAATTCCTGCTCCTTTTGCTCCTACTTCAGTGGCTAGATAGTTCTGTTCCTTTGTTGCGGTTGATGCATAACATTCCTGGGACTTCTGGCGCCACTAGATCAGGAAGTTATGGGATTAATTCAATGTTTTTTTTATTAGTCTTTTCTGAGCGCTATCGGATGGGCTGCCTACTACCCCTGGTTCTCTGACTACCACCTCCAGTCAATTAGTTTTGCTATGTATCTTGTGCTCTAGTCCTTGCTTTTGTTGTTTTCTTGATTCCTACTGTGTTCTGACTGTGAATTTTGATCCTCCTCTTACATTATGATTATGTTTCTGACGTGACCTCCTTGATCTGACCCAGCTACCTGACGATCCTTCTTGTCAGCTTGCGCCACCGTACAGCCGCTGTCTTAGTATTAGTTTGCACTAAGACTGTTCGTGATTGCCTTTTTGCAGCAGCCAGGTGACGACAAACAATGCCTGAATGACAGATTGACTGGACAGACAAATTGTGGATCCCATCCAAATGGTGGTGGAGAAAATGCAAGACCTGCCTAATTTAGTCCAATGTCTTGCAGAGAAAATTCGCCATCATTAGAGATGGGCGGACCCCTGGATGTTTCGGTCTGGCTGGTTTGGCTAAACAGTTAAAAATAGTTGGAGTTGAACAGTATCTGGACTCCATTCATTTGAATGGGGGCCTAAACACCTAGTGTTTGCCACGCTGTCATGTACATGACAGTGTGGCAAATACTGCTTCTGATCGGTAGTAAAATCATTAATGATTAAAATAAAATCACCATCAAAAGACAGTGTGAGCATGCAGCTGTGATTGGAAGTAAAAAGTTTGCCTCCTGTTACTGGTGTCACCTGATGGGACTAATGCTCCCATCAACCTACACCTGCTGCCACTAATGACAGCGAGAGCAGGCAGCGGCTAATGGGAGTATTCATTAGCCACCACCTGCACTATAAATAAGTAATTAAAAAAAGACATTGTGGTATCCCCTGTAGTTTTGATAACCAGCCAGGCAAAACTGACAGCTGACGGCCTCAACTCTCAGCTGTCAGCATTAGCAAGGCTGGTTATCAAGAATAAAACACACTTTCACTTTTTTATTTAAAAATAACAAACACAGTTATACTCACCTAACTCTCATTCCATTCAAACCAACATCTCCTGTAATAAAACAAAAATAAAAAACAACCATATTTCTTATCTGTCTGTCGCTCTGTCCCATGCCATAATTAATGCCTGGGGATGAACAGTTTTCAACCTGGACAGTGCCAAGATGTGACTGTCCAGGCTGAGAAACATAGATGAATAAGCTGCTGCGAGCACAGCATCAGTGACCAGCGATGACATCATCGAGGTTACCACAGGGCCTTGAGGCTGCGTTCCCAGCCAGGCCAATGAACTGTGGTGACCTCAGTGAGATCACCGCTCGCACAGTGAGGAAAAAATCTCACGGTGCAGCTTTGAGTTCACCGAGAGAAATATCTCGCAGTGAACTCACCACTGCACATTGAGAATTTTCCTCATTGTGCTAGCGGTGATCACCATAGTTCAGGGGCCTGCTCGCTGCAGCTCCTTCTTCCTTGCTTCTCAGCATGATGCCACCATTCATGCTGAAGAGCACATGTCGCACAAATGGATTACAGTGTGGGACACTATGGATTCCAGCCATCCCTCCATCCAGCCACCCATCCCTCATCCATCTATCCCTCATCCAGCTATCCATCCATCCCTCATCTAGCCATCCCACCATCCATCCATGCAGCAATTCCTCCATACATCCATCCATTCCTCATACATCAATCCAGACATCCCTCCATCCATCCCTCATCAATCCATATCTCATTCATCTCTCATTCATCCAATCCTCATCCATCCATCCTTCCATGAGGCCAACCATCCTTTCCTCCATCCCACGCAGCCTCAGTAACTGGTGATAACCTTGATGATGTCACCGTTGGTCACTGAGGCTGCGCTTGTAGCAGCTCATTCTTCCAGTGGTTCTCAGCCTGGACAGTCGCATCTTGGCACCGTCCGGGTTGAAAACTGTTTATCCCCACACAAGGATTATGGCATGGAACAGAATGACGAAGAGGTGAGGGATATTGTTGTTTTTTTATTTGCTTTATTACAAGGGACAAGGGAGTCAGTGGAATTAGGCGTTAGGTGAGCATAACTGTGTTGTTTTTAAATAAAAATAGAAAATTGTGTTTTGTTTTTATTTCAAATAAAAGACATTTGTTACTCCTGGTCCTGGTTCTGGCCCTGTACCTGGTTCTGGGGCTGCCTCCAGTTCAGGTCCCTCACCTGCTCCTGCTCATCATGCTGCCCCTATACCTCAGCGAGGTCCCTGTCTGGATCCTCGTGCTCTGTCTCTCGGCATCCTGCTGTTGCTTCTCTCTCTCCCACTTCCTGGCATGCTGCCAGCAGGCCTTCAGGGAGAGTGCTTAGGACGCAAGCGTGCTTCCCTCTGGTCTGTTAAAGGGACAGTGCCGATTTTTTGAAAATAGCAATTATCCAATGGCAGTGCACTGATTACTATTTCTGGCCTCTCCTCCATAGGGAGAGTGCCAGAGCAAGGAGTATCTACTCTTGCTACATCTGGTTCAGTCTCTGTTTTGTCTGCGCTGCATTAGCAATCCATTTGCACTTGCTCATACTGTTTGTCTCCGCAGAGTATCAGTGACCAGTGTTCAACTATCTCAGACGACATCAGTATCCATCTATTCAAGTGCTATCCCGTTCCGCCAATCGTCATCCCAACCCGAGGACTACGTCAAGGTTACTGGAGCCAGCCTCCTATCCTCTACCTGGAACCGGACCTTCCTTCACCACGCATACCCACTGTCTGCCAGTCAGCTTCATCAGATCTGTTATATCTGTTACCCATTTGTCCCACTGGGACAGCTGCCATGTGTCCAGGGTCTAACTGGATCTAGCACCTGTGTCCCCAAGGTATTCCACTCTTGTCCTGTTCGCGGGACTTTACTATGGATACTTGGGGCTCACTAGTCACGCCCCCTTTGGAGCCCCCCGGACCGTGGTCCCGAGGTTCCACTCTAAAAATAAAAAACGAATGTGAACTTCCCCATGTGTGCCTTCGCTTCCATTCCTTACAACTTTATTCTAGCTCTCAGTTTATTTACCAATCAACTATAGGATTAGTAATGGATAGGTGTCTTATAGATACCTCTCCATTACTACACCGTGAGTTTGATGTCACTAGACATTACAAAGATGACATCAACCCCACAAGTGTGTGTGTGAACCTCACTTGCCACCACTACAGGGCAAGTGGGAAGAGCTGAGCAAAGCACCAAAACTGGTGCATCAAATAGATGTGCTATTTCTGGGTTGCTGCGGGCTGCTATTTTTTGGCTGGGGATTAAATATGCATGGTCCCTTAGCAGCCTTCAACCTATGCAGATTGAAATGAAGAACTCCCATAGACCACAATGGGTCAAGCAGAAAAAACTGAATCTTAGTAGCAGCTGTGGATATTCTGGATGTCAGATGCATGCATAGGTCCCAGAATGCCCACCTGGTTGCACAATTATTGCCCTTTGATCCTGCAAACTTCTTGCTTCCTGTTTGTCTTATCTTGCAAAATCTGTGGGGGTTAAGGCATTCATTGATTGTCATTCTCAATTAAGCAGATAAAAGGCCTGGAGTTGATTTGAGGTGTGGTGCTTGCATTTGGAAGGTTTTGCTGTGAAGGAAACATGTGGTCAAATGAGCTCTCCATGCAGGTGAAACAAGCCATCCTTAAGCTGCAAAAACAGAAAAAACCCATCCGAGAAATTGCTACAACATTAGGAGTGGCAAAATCTATGGTTTGGTACATCCTGAGAAAGAAAGAAAGCACTGGTGAACTCATCAATGCAAAATGACCTGGGCGCCCACGGAAGACAACAGTGGTGGTTGATCTCAGAATAATCTCCATGGTGAAGAGAAACCCCCTCACAACAGCCAACCAAGTGAACAACACTTTCCAGGAGGTAGGTGTATCAATATCCAAATCTACCATAAAGAGAAGACTGCATGAAAGTAAATACAGAGGGTTCACTGCACGGCGCAAGCCACTCATAAGCTTCAAGAATAAAAAGGCTAGACCGGATTTTGCTAAAAAAAAATCTAAAAAAGCCAGTTCTGGAAGAACATTCTTTGGACAGATGAAACCAAGATCAACCTCTACCAGAATGATGGAAAGAGAAAAGTATGGCGAAGGCGTGGTACAGAAAGGCCCACAAACAAACAGCAACTGAAAACCACTGCAGTGAAGGCCTGGCAGAGCATCAAAAAGGAGGAAACACAGCGTCTGGTGATGTCCATGAGTTCAAGACTTCAGGCAGTCATTGCCAACAAATGGTTTTCAACCAAGTACTAGAAATGAACATTTGATTTACAATTATTTAATCGGTCCAATTACTTTTGGTCCCTTTAAAAACAGGGTGGCACATGTTAAGGAGCTGAAACTCCTAAACCCTTCATCCAATTTTAATGTGGATACCCCCCTCAAATGAAAGCTGAAAGTCTGAACTTCAACTGCACCTGAATTGTTTTGTTTAAAATTCATTTTGGTAATGTCTAGAACCAAAATGAGAAAAATGTTATCTCTGTCCAAATATGTATGGACCTTCCTGTAGATAATACACCTCTCACAGGTTTTCAATGACAAACAATGACCATAGATTCAAATTGTAATATACCAACAAGCAGGTGACATACTTAACCCCACCCTAGGTGAGAGATGTCAATACGAACAGGTTTTGTGCAAGCTAGTCCATTTATCAGAGTCATGGGGTTGCCATGGTCTTCACCCTTTAACACCTATACAGGGATTTTGATTTAAACAGTGGTCCCTGAGGGCCACAGAGTCAGCTGCTGTTCAGTGGCTGCTTTACAATTGCAGCCTTTACTACTCCATCAGATCAGACATCCCCCTGATGGAATATGGATGAGCTGCAGCTTTCAAGTGGACACTCATTAACTGCAGCTGTCATGTGTCAGGGATTTACTTGTCTATCCCACTATTCAGTCCTGGCTACGAACTTCCAGCTCTCTGGCGCCTCCCCTTACCATCAGGTCAGTCAGGGAACTGCACCTAGGATAAGTAATCGCCAGAAAGGCTTCCTTGCTGTGTACTGGCTATTGGGCACTCTGTAGTGAGGGCGGGATGTATATCCCCAGTCTCAGGCCAGAAATACACACAAACCTCTGTTCCGTAACTGTCAGAGTCTCCAAAATCCCCCAGAATACTTTTCTGCCACCAACTCCTCGTTTGACATTAAAACCAATATTGGGTCAGGAGCCCACCCACAGAGTAGCGTAATTTAGCGCGGAGGATGTGGTAGTTCATTCTTTGAGCAAGGAAAACGAAACTAGTAAATGTTATAGATTTTCTCCAGAAAATATAGGGAGTCTTTACAAAAGTACAAAAGATGTTACAAAAGGAGCAAAATACAGTATATACAGACAGTTAGAAATAAAAGGGATTAAAATAAGAACTTACACATCTCGGTCATTGGTATGCCATGTGGATGAGGGGAGGAGAATCTTCCCAGAACGAAGGGTACAAATGCACAGCTGACTGTAGCTGATTCTCCAATCAAAAGATAACTTCCTAATTGAGCATCCTATATTTATACCTTTCCCTTGCTGACCTCACTGGGGGACTGAGCTAGAGGATATACGCCCCCTTTTAAAAGTTCTTAAAAAATTCTATTTGTCATAAATCTGGATGGAAACCTCAGAAAGAGATGATAGGGGTATCATTTTTCTTATTGCGATGTTATCTTTCACTCAAGACCAGACATGACATATCTGGGTGGGCAGAAATCCATTTCTGGCATCTGCATAAGCTACAAAACGCTGCTGTGAATAGCTCTAATTATGCAGATTCCGGAAATATATTTGTCCTGCCCCTATGAACATTCTGTGTTATTAAAATCGATCTTGAATAGACAAAGAACCATGTGGGTCAGCTTCTGTGAGGAAGGGAGGGGGAAGAGGGGGGTAGAATTACCCACAGGCAGACTGGGGGAAGGAATGCAGCATTAGAAGCTCAATGCTAGACTGCACAAACATAATGGGGGAGGGGCAGCATGACTTTCACAAACTGAGGCAATGCAGCAGGAAGTTCTGGATAGGTGCTTCGGTTATTTATGCAATGACGCATATTTTCCTGACAGCATGCAACACAACAAGTCTCATAATTGTCTGGGAACAGTGGTGCTAACATTGCTGGAACAGCGCCGATGCGGTAAGTACATGAGTATAGATAATTTTTATTTTATGACTCAGCTGGGCTTATCTGGCAGTGGAAAACCCCTTTAACACTCTATATAATTTTAAGCAGTGTGTCAGCCCTTATGGTCACTCATGGTCTGGACAATGTTTCTGCAGGCATCTTTTCACAGCAGAAAAATAAACATTAAAAATACAGTCAGTTATGAGAAGCATTATCAGAAATACTATTATGTGAATTTTAACTTCTTTTTGTGAACCAGCAGCATAAAGCAGGCGGGCATTCAGAATGTGGATCACAGTGGATTAGTGGTACAGAATGCCAGATGCATCCCACATGTTATGGGAAAGTAAATCAGAGCAGTAAAGTAAAGGCAGATTCCTGTCCAAGTGTATGACCCCTTCATGGAGAGAAAAACAAGTGATTGAGCATTAAAAAGGACAAATAGAGCTGAACAACAGGCTGCAACAGCACTCAAAATAGCTGAGAAGGACGCAGAGCACCTAAACAATGAAGCCCATGTTCTTATTTAAGTGTTTATTGTTTAACACTAACAATGCACATTTGGACCAGAAGCAAATCCTAATTATCTGGTCTCTTGTGCACAATATTAAACAAACTAAACTGAAGGACAAAACAGTTGTTTTAATAAGAAAATTCAGTATTGATGCATGATTTATGCGTCTCATTCATCACAGTAGAAATAATTTGTAATTACCTGTCTCTTGGCAGGTTGGATATTCCAGAACACCGTTGTTACACTGTATTGTTAACTTTGCTGGATCCAATATATTATATCCATAATTACACTGAAAGTGAAGGTCCTCATTGTCTTTAACATGCAATCCTCGATCACTCTTTAGATGAATATTATTTTTTCCCATGTCAATCTCTTCTATGGTGCATGACTCTGTGACAAAATATACAAAAATAACAGCAGCATGCAAGTCAGGCAAAATCTACCAGCAGGCAGAGTCTAATCTGGTTTAACATGCAGAATTTTCTTTTGCCATATTCATTACTTTTTTTAATGGGGGGGGGTAAAAATGGCACCTGCGCATAAGAGAACTGCTAGTAAAATTTTGGAAACTGCACCCTGCTGTGTCATCTGTGTCATTCACGTCTCACCTGACCGAATACCACTGGTGGAGTCACGACGAAATCCCCTATAAACTACCCTATCATCATCTTTTAAATTACTCCATCATCATCATCATTTATTAACTTTACCGGATGCCCAGGGCCACGGATCGGGCCACTGCTGCCGTGACATTCCCCTTTAAGAACCGTCCGGCCCGGTACCGAGTACCCCACGGCCCTGTGGGGCGCTCCAAATACAGTTCACTTTCTCCCGTTAGCATGGCTTTCAGCTGCCCCCTTTTGAGCTAGGCATCTCATCTTTGTACCTTCCCATGAGCAGGTGTCTGAACAGTTGGGCTTGGGTCCTGCTATGCCCTCCCCTATATTGAGGCTGACACAAGGTGAGGTTTTAATATTAGAGATAAGTACATTCTGACTAGGTACACTTTGTTATGGTGGGATGGCTTTTATGCTTTTTTGAACAAAAATAAATAATTATTGTATGTTATTTACATGAACTATTACTATTTATTTATCTTCTCACTATAGGGTATATGCTCTTTTTTCTTGTATCTTACGGTAAGTTTTAACTTTCATTGTGGGGGCCACATACATTCTGAACGCTGTTACCCTGCAGATCAAGCCCATATCTGCAAGTTCACAGCGTTTTATTTACATGACAGGTTCCATTTAAAACACTCCTAGTTCCACCAAGTCTCTCCTCTCTTTAGAGTTTATGCCAATTTTTTGAAGTTATCTCCTGTTCAGAGGAAAGATAATAACTTCCTTATCCCTGAAGGTTTGACTACTGGTACAAACAGTGATCCAGAGAACAGTCACACCATGGAGTAATACCGAAATTAACTGAAAAGTATAGAAGTAACCGACAGTCCAGCGATGATATACACTGATATTAATGTGGGATCATAATTTATTCAATAAAGTTAAATAGCACCTGTCACCAGGTCAAATGTGACCCTTGATTTGCTCCGAGTCCTAATTTATTCTCACTGCTCCCATGAATATTCCATCAAATCGTTCCAAAGCTATGACCCTTTTTATTTAGTGCTGTCTTTAGACTACTCTGAATTATTACCCTGTGTACCACACCCACATGTAAAGACCCTTAAAAATAGCATAAAAATGTCAATATCTTTAAAATAGAAAAAGGTGAGGGAAGAAACCTCCAGTGATGAAATCAAGAAGGAAAGTTGTTATTTTTGTAAAAAAATGAAAAAACTTTCATTCGGTATAGTAGTACATTAAAAAAGACATGGATCCTGGTAACTACCAGCATGTTTCAGCTAAGAGCCTTAATCACAGTATGTAACGCCCTGGACTGAACAGGTTTCTAATATGGATCACAAGTTAGTGCTGCACAGGTGTGAGCTAACGGAGATAACAAAACATCTGAAAATGTAACTCAATAAAGTGCCACAAAAACTTAACACATAGAGTTAGAAGACAATAAACATATATATCATACATATATATATCAAACATATATATCATACATATATTTCATGCAAAGATGGTATGATATGTGTATGTGTCTTTATGTATGATATATGTGTTTATTTTCTTCCAACTCTACTGTATGTGTTAAGTTTTTGAGACACATCCCCCAGGAAGAAACAAATGCAAAACGCGTGTTGGGGCTCTGGACTGCAATACAGGTCATGTATCTACACACTTGTGCTTTTCTTATTTGCTTTCCCTGATTATCTTCATATGTGGCTTTCAATCCAGTTAATCTTTTTTTACCTTGCTGCTATAAATATTTATGCACTTTATCCTTAGAACTGCAGTGCATGCTGGTGGATCTTAGAATCCTTATGCACTTTGCAATATGACAAATCCACCAATTTTTGACCCTGCACTAAGCACTTTATAAGGATGTCAGCTATTCTCTCATGTGTAGTTATGCACTAAGCATTTATGCAGTGCTATATATGAATGAGTCATTTGTATGGAAACTTTCAATTTGGAATTGCATATTTATTTTAACCAATTTTAGAATGACATAGACCAAGTATGTTGATCTCCCATTAGTGTTGAGCGATACCTTCCGATATCGGGAAATATGGGATCGGATTGGATCGGACCGATACCCCAAAAATATCCGATATCGCCGATTCTGATACCGGAAACCAATGCAAGTCAATGGGACACAAATATCGGAATGAAAATAAACCCTTACTTTCCTTGTAGGTTAATTCTACATGAAGGAAAACAACTAAGAATAATGTAGAATGTATTGGGGGAGGTGGAGGAGACATTAAAGGCATAGAGGTTTAGCCCAATCAAATGGAATAGCAGGAATTAATTTTTTTTTAAGACGTTTGGAGTTGCAAAGATATTGACTATGCTAAGCTTTTTTATATTTTGTCAGATATTTATGTTTCACTACTTCCATGCTCTTCACCTTCTTTTTTACTTCTCCAACACTTTCTCCTTCATCATCCTCAGCAGCAGCATATTTTTCATCAACTTCTTCTTCACCTTATTCATCTTCTTCTTCTTCTTCAACTTCTTCCTATTATTCTTTTTTTTTACATTCTTCATATTCTTCTTATTCAACTATTATTCTTCTTCATATTCTACTTCTTCATCTTCTTCATATTCTTCTTCTTCATCATATTCTTATTTGTGACAGGCATTCCTGTAGTTGTTATCTATAAAAGTTTGAAGATTACACCTTCTGTTCTGCCTGTCACAAAAGATTTACAACAGGATTTGTCCGCGTTCAGTTTTGCCTGCAGCAGCAGGTATTTTCCAGGGGCACCACGAGGAGGAACGGACTCACCCCCATACACTGCTTAGTCTTCTTCTGCTTATAATTTAGATAATATCTTTTGCTCTGATTTTTAGTCTTATGCTTAATGTTCTTCTGCTTTTTGTTCTTCTGCTTTTTGTTCTGCAGCTTCTTGTTCTTCTGTCTCTTGTTCTTCTGTATCTTGGTGGTTGTCTTCTTGTTCTTTGTCCTCTTGGTCATCTTCTTCAGGGTCATCTTCTTGGTCTTCTTCAGGGTGGTCTTCAGGGTCGTCCTCTTCGGGGTCATCGTCTTCTTCGGGGTGGTCTTCAGGGTCGTCGTCTTTAGGGTCGTCGTCTTTAGGGTCATCATCAGGGAGATTCAGAGTGATTACCAAAAACCATTTCAAAAGCTTGAACTTGGAAATGTAGCAGAAGGTAGAAGAAGGCTGAGGAACTGTTGAGAACCAGCTGACAGTACTGGAACCTGGCTGGGAAGCCGAAGGTACAAGAGCCAATGAAACTACCGAGGGCCAGCTGATGGTGCAAGAACCCGGTTACTAAGCAGGAGGTACCTGTGCCAGAAAGCACTACCAAGGACCAGCAGACGTTGTTGGAACTCAGATACCGAGAAGGAGGCACCTAAGCCAAAGGCTCTGCCTGGAACCAGCTGACATTACTGGAACCCAGGGGGACATATTCAAGATTGACTTCCAAAGAACCAGCTAATGGTACTGGAACTCAGATAGGCAGCAGAAGGTACACATGAAAAAAAAAGTTGCAAGGCCGCGAGCCGGCCAGAGTTACCGAAACCCACAGTCCTACAGGGGGAGCTTGTACTATTGGCACTACCTAACCAGCCTTCATTGCCAGATCCCGCAGCTCACATACGAAGCACCTAAACTGCACGCACCATAGAGTCGGCTAACCCGACCGCAACACGACAGGACAACATATTGGAGGCAAAGTGACGTTGACACTACCCAGAAACAGATGACGTGCTGGAACCAGGCTGGGCAGGAGGGAGTACCCGTGCCAAAGACACTTCTGAGCAGCAACTGGCGGTGTTGGAGCCCAGGGTAAATACTAGAAACAGAGTGGAGACAGAGGCGTAATTGGAGCAAGTTTAAAATCTGTAGTAGTGTGAATGTGGACAGAGCAGGCGAAATTGCCGGACACACAGCAGGGGATCAGCTGATGTTACTGAACCCCAATAACACTGGAGCATGTGTTGACTGTGCAGATGGCACTTCTGAGCAGCAACTGGCGGTGTTGGAGCCCAGGGATTACAGGAGAAACAGAGTGTAGCCAGAGGCCTAATTGGAGCAAGTTTAATATCTGTAGTACTGTGAGTGTGGTCGGAGCAGGAGAAATTGCCTGACACACAGCAGGGGATCAGCTGACGTTACTGAACCCCAATAACACAGGAGCAAGTGTTGACTGTGGAGACGGCACTTTTGAGCAGCAACTGGTGGTGTTGGAGCCCAGGGATTACTGTTGTGAGTTCATTTTTCCCTTCACCATTGAGGTCTGATGAACTCCCTCCTCTGGTGAAGGAAGGTAGTGAGACTGATTACCAAACACCTGGGCAGCTAGATGATAACTGGGTGGCTGGAATTGAGGACTGGATATAAGGCTGCCGACGCCCTTCTTCCTGGCTGGTGATTTTCCTGCTGGATTCTTGGAGACCAGTCTGATTCCTGCGTCTCAAAGCTAAGTTTTTCTGCTCTGCTTTGTACTCTTCAGTTTTGTTTTTGTTTTGCCTTGTTTTTTGGGAGTTCTGCCATCCCCGGCCGGGGGTGAGCTGAATTCCATTTTTGTCTCTGATCTGTTGATCTTTTGCTCTGTCTTCAGAATATACCTGAGTGCTGATATAGTCTTTTGAAGCCTAGCGACTTCAGGGCCTGTTTTTCCTATCAGTCGGTTGGCTCATTTTGATAGGGTTTTTGCGGATGGCAGACAGCAGCTTTCCTATCCTGTCCTATGTAGTTAGCTTGGGCCCCATCATTTGCTCAACCTATCTTTCTATCTGTGTTAGTGTTTTCATCTTGCTTCACTGTCATTATATGTTGGGGGCTGCCTATTGCTTTGGGGTCTGCTCTGGGGCAGTTTAGTTTTTCCCCTTTCTGTCTTTAGGCTATGTAGCTCTCCGGCTGTGATCGAGGGGTCTAGGGCACCGTAGGAACCCCCCACGGCTACTTCTAGTTGTTGTGCATAGGTTCAGGGGTCTGCAATCCGATAGCTGCCAACCTCTCTGGTTTTTCTGGACTTAGCTGGTATTTTGATTTTTCCTCCTTCGGTGACTCATCATAACAGATTACAGTAGAAACAGAATGGAGGCAGAGGTGTAATTGGAGCAAGTTTAAAATCTGTAGCAGTGTGAATGTGGACAGAGCAGGCGAAATTGCCAGACACACAGCAGGGGATCAGCTGACGTTACTAAACCCCATTAACACATGAGCAAGTGTTGACTATGCAGACGGCACTTCTGAGCAGCAACTGGCAGTGTTGGAGCCCAGGAATTACAGGAGAAGCAGGTGGTAGAAGCATGAACACAACAGGAGACCGGGATACTGTTGCGACCCAATTATTTAATCTGGAAGAGGACTGGCAAATTCCTGCGAGATCCAGGCCTTGTTCATTTTCAGAAACGTAAGCCGGTCAACGTTATCAGAGGATAGTCGCATGCGACGGTTTGTTAGTACACCACCTGCGGCACTAAAGACGCGTTCCGATAATACACTTGCAGCAGGGCAAGCCAGCACCTCCAATGCATACTAGCTAAGCTCTGGCCATGTATCCAGATTAGAGACCAAAAACTTGAAGGGGGAAGAGCCGTCTGGGAGAACACGGAGAGGGCAAGACATGTAGTCTGTCACCGTCTGACGTAATCGTTGCCTCCTGCTGACTGGAGCCATCTGTGATGGTGTAGACATTTGTGGCAGGGACAGAAAACTTTGCCACATTTGGGCCATACTGGTCTTGCCTTGTGCTGAGGCACTGCTTCTGCTCCCTCTTTGTGCAGAGCTTCCTCCACTGCCTCGACGCACTGAGCTGCTTTGTAAAGCACTAACGGCACTGCTCTCGGGTGGAATGGAGAACATGATGGAATGCACCAGTGTGTCTTGGTACTCCCGCATTTTACGCTCCCGGTTCAACCGTGTTATGAGGCTTTGTAAGTTGTCCCGGTAGCGAGGATCTAGGAGGGTGTACACCCAGTAATCAGCTGGGTTGAGAATGTGGGCAATGCGGCAGTCATTTCTCAGGCACTGCAGCATGAAATCAACCATGTGCTGCAGACTGCCAACTGGCCAAGAAACACTGTCCCCTGCTTGAGGCATCATCTCTGCCTGCTCTGCATCACCCCACCCTCGCTCTACATACTGGCTACTAGAGCATTGTGTACCTCCCTCCTCTGGACAGATGTCTTCCTTCTCCATTGACTCCTCCTTATCCTCCTCTCAAAGTGTCCCCTGCCTAGGCTTTTGTGAGAAACCACGTTGCGCAGACTGTCCAGAAGCAGATGGCATTTGTGACTCCTCATCCTCCACCTCTTCCACAACCTCCTCCCTTAGTGCTTACAGTGTTTTTTCAAGCAGGCAGATAAGGGGGATACTCATGCTGACTAGTGCATCATGTGCACTTGCCAAACACGTGGAATCATTGAAGGCACGCAAAACGTGGCAGATGTCCTTCATAGAGGCCCACTCAGTGGTGGTGAAGAGTGAACGGCACGCAGTGTGACTTGTTTGCGCCTGATGCAGCTGGTACTCCATTACTGCTGCCTGCTGCTCACTCAACCTCCCCAACATATGTAACGTTGAATTCCACCTGGTGGGTAGGTCACATATGATGCGATGTTCCGGAAGGCGGAATCGGCGCTGCAGAGCTGCAATGCGAGATCTTGCCATGCTGGAATGCCGCAAGTGAGCGCACTCTATGCGTATCTTGTGCAGCAGTGCATCAAGATCCAGATAGTCCCTTAAAAACTCTGCACGACCAAGTTGAGCACATGTGCCAGACATGGGATGTGAGTGAGGTTGCCTAGGCCCAGAGCTGCCACCAGATTTCGGCCATTGTCACACACTACCATGCCTGGCTGGAGATTCGCTGGCACAAACCACACGTCGCTCTCCTGCTTGATGGCATTCCAGAGCTCCTGCGCTGTGTGGCTTCGATTCCCCAAAGAAATTAATTTCAATATGGCCTGTTGACGTTTGGCCATGGCTGTGCTCATATCGGTCGTAACAGATAAGCGTTCACGGGTCCATGTGGAAGTAGACTGTGACGGCTCCTGCAGCGCTGATTCAGAGGAGCTGGAGTATGAGGAGGAGTCAATGTGTACAGACTGGATTCCTGCAACCCTTGGAGTTGGCAGAACACGTACAGCGCCACTCTCAAGATCTGTACCCGGCTCCACAACATTTACCCAATGGGCAGTGAGGGAAAGATACCGTCCCTGTCCATGGTTACTGGTCCACGCATCGTTTGTCAGGTGGACCTTGCTACTGACGGCGTTTAGTAGTGCATGTTTAATTTTTCCCTCCACATGCTTTTGCAGGGCAGGGACGACATGCCTGTTGAAATAAAAGTGGCTGGGCACGGTGTATTGTGGGACTGCCAATGCCATGAAGTTACGGAAGGTGTCAGTCTCCACCAGCCTGAATGAGAGCATTTCAAGGGACAGTAGTTTTGCAATGCCAGCATTCAGAGCCTGTGCTCGGGGGTGATTTGCCAAGTATGGGTGCCTTTTCTCCCATGCCTGTGCTACCGATGGCTGTAGACTGGCATGGGAGTGTGAGGATGACAGGGAACGTGGTGCTGTGGGTGGAATGACACTGTGTCTCTGTACAACAGTGCCAGAGGTTCTTCCATGGCAATCCTGTGAGGAAGCCAAACCACCTGTGTCTGAGCTGGAGGAAGAGGCTACAACATGAGCTGAAGAGGTGGTAGGTGGCACTGTAGGTTGGCCTAGGTCTTCAGTGTGTCTTTGTAACTCCACCACGTGCTTGGTCCACACATGTTTCCACATATTTGTGGTATGAGGTTGCTGACACTTTTCCCTCTTTTCACTTTCTGATTACACAGCTTGCATTTGACAAAGCAAATGTCATCTGCAACTGTGTCAAAAAAGGACCAGGCACTGCAAGTCTTGGTAGCGCCCGTTTTGGGTTTTGGAAGAGGAATGCTCCTAATGGGTGCCGAAGTGGAGGCTACAGGCAACCGAGTCTGCCCCCTCCCTCTCCCTCCTTTTTTGGCCGTTCGGGGAATCTCTTCCTCAGAGCTGCTCCCACCACCTTCCTGTACCTCACGCCATGATGGGTCAAGGACCTCGTCATCTACCCTATCCTCTTCAAACGACTGCTTCTCCTGGGTAGTCTCGACAGCACAGTATGCACCAGAAAGTGGCACCTGAGTCTCATCATCAGATGTGTACTGAGGTGTGCTGACCATAGGCACTAGCCCACCCGCCTCTTCAGATTCAGAGAGACAAAGCTGTTGCGCATCACTGCATACTACCTCTTCTTCAAATTCTCGAATACTGCTTGGCTGGCCCCCTCTTTCCAAGCCAACAGATTCAGAGAACAGAAGTAGAGATGGCTCCTGTCCAGGGCTCTCTGACTGCCTGGGCAATTTGGCAGGTGGTGAAGAGACAGATGGGTGCTCTTCAGTGCTTTGGACCTGAGAGGATCTGGAACTAATTAAAGTCGATACGTTAGCTGCCATCCATCCGACAACGGCTTCAATTTGTTCGTCCCACAGCAGTGGGGTACGGCGAGCTCCTACAAAGCTGCCCATAAAGGACTGTTCCCTGGTAAAACTGAGGGATGCTGAGTCACTGGTGCCCGCAGCAGGCACAGTATCCCCACGTCCTCTTCCTGCAGAAACTCTACGCCCACGACCACGTGCCTTACTCCCTACCTTCTTCATCTTGGTAGACTGATAAAGATAGGCAGAAAAGTACTAAGGGCTTAGTGTGCTTATTCCCGAACAGCTGCTAACAGGTATAAGAAGCACTAATTTTATAAAGTGTGGACTAGACTTTAATATAAGCTAATGTGGCCTACACAACTGTAAAGTGGAGTGTTTGGTGAACTTTATTAACTTTTTTTTCACAAAAAGACACTGGATGTGCCCAAAGATGTAAAAGCGATAGTATCACAAACTTTTCGTAGCTATTACAATGCAGGAAGGTAACCTACAATGCAGTAGATGAGGCTCCAAAAAATAGGCTAATACTAATCTAACTGGAGCGGCAGGGCACAAGCCAGCAGAAAAGCTCCTCTATCTACTCCTATATAGTGTTTGCAAATATTCTAGCTGGATACGGATGGAACCACACTAATAGGACAAATCAGGAAAAAATGAGCTGCACTAATGCAAAAAAGGACAATGTATGAGGCAGTGACACACACTAAGTGGACTATAACCGGAGGTGGCGGCAGAACACACTACAGCGTGAGCTGCACTCACACACAGAGACCTCGCAGACAGCCGTGAACAGCGCTGCAAGGCTGCAGAAAAGCTCCTCTATCTACTCCTATATAGTGTTTTCAAGCAATCTAACTGGATACGAATGGAACCACACTAATAGGAGAAATCAGGAAAAATGAGCTGCACTAATGCACAAAAGGACAATGTATGAGGCAGTGACGCACGCTGAGCGGACTACAACCGGAGGTGGCTGCAAAACACACTACAGCGTGAGCTGCACTCACACACAGAGACCTCGCAGACAGCCATGAGCAGAGCTGCAAGGCTGCAGAAAAGCTCCTCTATCTACTCCTATATAGTGTTTTCAAGCAATCTAGCTGGATATGGATGGAACCACACTAATAGGAGAAATCAGGAAAAATGAGCTGCACTAATGCAAAAAAGGACAATGTATGAGGCAGTGACGCACGCTGAGTGGACTACAACGGAGGTGGTGCAGAACACACTACAGCGTGAGCTGCACTCACACACAGAGACCTCGCAGACAGCCATGAACAGCGCTGCAAGGCAAAAGAAAGCTTCTCACACAGCAGTTGCTAAAGTAGCCTGGGTAAAGCACAATAAAGCAAATCGCTAGCTCAAACTGTTCCTCAGAGTCAGAACAGCAGTGTCCTGTCCCTAAGTAAATTCACAGCAGAGTGAACCCAAAATGGCAGCGGCGGCAGCTTTTATAGTGCATCATGACATCATTTCAGCAGCCAATCACAGCCATGCCATTAGTTAACATGCCTAACATGCATAACAGGATGTGCCCACACTTCTTAGGATTCCTCATTGGCTGAATAAAACCAAACTGGCTCATTGCATTATGGGAACTTCCGATTCCGGTATTCGATATTCTAAAAGTATCGGAACTCAGTATCGGAACTCCAATACCGTGAATATCGGCCGATACCCGATATTACAGTATTGGAATGCTCAACGCTATCTCCCATATAAATGCACTGAAATAGTATTATACTTCGAATTAATTAACATAGGGACTAATACTGACCTGTAATAAGCAGGATATTGTGCATGTGTAACTCTGTTGACTATTATTTTAAACGATAATTGATTAAAGATGTATATTTTTTTTTTCAGTATTTGGCACCTGCTTCCCATTATTTGTAGGATTAGATTAAAGTTAGGAAGTGCTATAAATAGGAAGGCCTGTTTTTTTTGTTAGGTTATTAGCTGAAACATGTTGGCTGTTCATCCCAGGTTGTGGTGACCAGGATCCATGTCGTTTTTAATGTGCTACTGTACCAAATAAAAGATTTTTAATTATTTTATAAAAAAGATTACCCTTCTTCTTGAGTTCATCCCTGGAGGTTTCTTCCCCCACCTTTTTCTATTTCAAGACTGAGACGGCTCCGGACGATGTTACTTCATCCTGTAAGGTGATGCAAAAGATGGTGAACGGACGTTTTTCCCCACTATATTATACTCACCTGGGAGGCAGTCCAATGCAGTCCGGTCCGATGGGTGTCGCAGGTCCATGTCCAGAGCCTCCCATCTTCTTGCGATGCTGTCCTCCTGCTTGCTTCATCGCTCCTGGCATTGCACTTCTGCGCAGGTATACTTCTGTGCCCTGTTGAGGGCAGAGCAAACTACTGCAGTGCGCAGGCACTGGGCCTCTCTGACCTGCGCACTGCAGTACTTTGCTCTGCCCTCAACAGAAGTATGATGCCGGGAGCGAGGAAGCAAGCAGGAGGATGGCATCATAAGAAGATGGGAGGCACCGGACCCGGAGCTGCGAAACTCATTGGCCTGGACCGCAGCGGACCGCCCCCAGGGTGAGAAGAAAAATAAGTTTTATTATAATCTTTCAAGTCGGATCGGGTACTTATCTACAGCATTATAGCATGCTGTAGATAAGCCCTGAAAGGCGGTGGCCGCATCTTATAGCAGCCAAAACTGGTGACAGGTTCCCTTTAAAATAAAAACTGGCCACTTTTGATTTGTTGATGTTTCCTCTGTAAAGTTCATTCTCTATGTTGGATAACAAGGATGTTCACCAATGTTTCCAAATTGTGCTATGCAAATCTCTGCCTAAGGCTGGGGTCACACAAGCGTAGATTTCCTCATGAAAGAATCGGTCCAATTATGTAAATGACATTTGGATCAAACTCTGCCAGAGTGTAAGCCGAGTGTCATGTTAGAGTGATCACATCCGAGTTTTGTCCGATGTTTTCCAAGCACCCATAGACTTTTATGGGTGCTGGTGATCCAATCGGATGCACTCGCAGCATACTAAATCAGCATGAGAAAAATCGCAGATCTCTACTGCCCCATAATATAACATTAGCCGGAGTGCTATAACATAAAACGGATAGCGTTTGGCCGTGTTATACGCTCGTGTGAGAGCCCTCAGGCTTCATACACACGTCTGTGTTTAAACACATGCATGAAAAAATGGTTGGTGTCATTAGTGTTATGGATCAGTGTGTCACTACTATTTTTCACACATGTATAAACATATTACTGAGCTTCTCCTATACTTTGCAATGTTGAACATACAGCACATGAACGGCACACGGACTGTACACTGATGACATCCTTGTGCTGTACGTCCTTTTCCAGGACACATAGACTTGCATTGGCCCTTGTCATTCATGCTACTGGAAAAAATCGGACATGTCTCCATGAGATTTACATGGACCCACGTTCCTTGAAAGAACATGAACAGGTGAACAGCTCCATAGATTATAATGGATATGAGTCGCCCCCGCCCCAAATCAATGGTGGTGTGTGGTTAATGGAATTGAATAGTTCGTGATGCCACCTGTGGTGTTTGGCAAGCAAGATGTTAAGCCAATGCTGCGTGCAGATCCTCTGGGGCTGAAGGTGTGTTGCAGCATAGATGGTATAGCTCCCCACAGGTGAAGCTGCAACCCCAGGGCAGTGCGTAGGCGCTGGTAGTGTAAAGGATGATACCCAGATGTAGCAGTGCTGACGGTGTTGGTGCACAATGAGTGGAAGACACCAGGGCTTGTAGTTCCAAAGCTTTACTCACAGTTCGTGGTACACACCGGTGCCTGCCTCCGTGGCATGTCCTCTGGGGCAGAGACTCAATCAACCTCCCGGGCAAGTCAGGGTTCTCCTCTCCAACACTCCGCCAACATGTACCTATCCTGAACGACTCCTATATTGCGCTGTTGGTGTGAAGAGCTCCAGTACTGTGGTACTCTTAAGTTCCTCCCGTCAGATGTTCCTAACAACTCTTCCTTGTACGGCAGACAGCTGTAGCCTACTTCAGGGATTCCCTTTCTCCTGAGTCCCGGCTCTCTGTACAGATGCTGTTGTGCCCCAAGTCTTGGATGGGAGTAATGCATTTACAGCCAACTACTCCACCGGTGTCTGCTGCAGAACCATAAGTGTCCATACAACCTCGGGGACCAGGCCCCGGCCTTGCGCTGAGAACCCATAGGCAGGGTTCCTCTTCCAACCCACAACTCCTCTCTGTTCTCCTACTCCGTCGTTCCGCGCTGTTCCTTCTCTCTCTCTTATGGAAGCTTAGGTTGCAGTTCTACATCTTTCTCCTTCTGTTCCTTTCCCGTGCCAGCTGGCTCAGGTCACTGAGGCAGCTGCAGCACTCCTTCTTCTATTCCTCTTCTAGGGAGCTCGTTCCACTAAGACCAGTCCTCAGCCTCTCCTGACTGACTGTCTTCCTCCGCCTTGACCTCCCCTCAGGCTGACGTCCTGTCAGCCTGCTCTCAGACTGAACTCCAGACTGAACTCAACTACAATTCTAAACCTTCCCACTCTTTTATATCTAACTCCACCCACCTCCCAGCACATCTCGTGTTACGAAGCAAGGACCCACGAAAGGTGCTCTGCTACCCTCTAAGCATGAAGCCGCAATCTGGTCCATTGCTGAACTATCCTGTGTGTGGGTGCAGGTGTTGGAGTGTGGAAAGGAGTTCCCAACTTACCTAGTTGATGGGGCACTACACCTTAGGAGAAGGTGCAGTACCTCTGTGGCGACCGAGCCTCAGGGGCGCCACAAATACATGTTTTGTCCATGAAAAAAAAAACTGCTAAAACATGTACGTGCAACACGGACGTCTGAATGAGGCCTAAAACATTGTGAATGATTACATCACCTTTACAGGTTGGAGGATCCACATTCCATGTTCCTTGTTCAGTACAATAAATTTGAGATGGTCCTCTGAGAGTATGCTTTGGATTTTTGCATTGAAAGTTTATGACATGGCCCATAGAAAATTCGTCATCTGCCACAGATGTAATGACTCTCACACTGTCATCCATCACTGGTGGACATAGGCGAGCTGTAATAAAATGAGAAGTAACATGATCAATTAAGTTTTTGTTCAATTTGGCTTTTGCTTCAAAAGAGGAAAAAAAATCATAAGATTAAAAACCTTCAGTGTGTGAACAAGACCAAGATCACCATTCTTGATATTGATAAGGGTCCCATTGGTGAGCTTTCCAGCAACTGGCATTTGCTACCATCATGTGTATAGATGACAAAAGCTATTTATGAGAAAACCTCTTTCAGGTTAGCTTTTTGCATCTTCATGCTGTCTAAGGCTACTTTCACACATCATGTTTTCGGCGTCAGGCGCGATCCGGCGTCGTGCCGGAATGCCGGATCCGGCAAATGTTTTGTAAAACCTGATGTGCCGGATCCGGTTTTCTGCCGGATCCGTCTTGTTCTTGACAGACAAAACCGGATCCGTCTCATCCGTTTCATCCATTTTTCTATCCGTTTTTCGACGGATTACGCCGGATCTGGTTTTTAAAATTGACCCTTGTGGCCTTCCGAACGGGATTGGCTACTGGAAAACTATATATAGCATGTTCCTACAGCCCTTCTTTGACAGGTTGTAGTGGGCAGAGCTACTGAGCATGCTCAGACCAAAAAAAACGGATCCGGCCACCGGATCCGGCTTTCGCCGGATCAGGCGCATTGCGGCGCTCATAGGCTTTCATTGTGTGAAAAAGACGGACGCGACGGATCCGGCGTGTCCGGCTTTTTCGCCGGAGACAAAAAACGTTACAGTAGCCGTTTTTTCCAGACGCCGGATCGCGACACATTGCCGGATCCGGCGAAAACCGGATGAAACGCATGGCCATCCGGCGCGATCCGGCGCAAATGCAAGTCAATGGGGGGAAACCGGATCCGGCATTGCATTTCGCCGGATCCGGTTTCTGTCAAAAGCGCCGGATCGCGCCTGACGGCGAAAACCTGATGTGTGAAAGAGGCCTAAGTTTAACATTAGCTATCTGGCTGCAAAAAGTCAGAGAGCAAGTCCCCAGGGACACTTCTGCCATCATCTGGCACTTATTTACCCCTTGAGTATGCAGCTAATTTTCAATTTTGTGCTTTCATTTTTGCTCCTCTTTTACCAAAACCATAACTTTTTAATTTTCTAATTCATCTTGGTGATTACATCAAAAGTCTGGAGTAAAAAAAAGCCTTCAAATGTTGCAGAATATTTAAGCAAAAGGGAGTTGTGCAAAAATATGTAATCTTTTGGCATTTTAAGCCAGATTTGGGCAACTCTGGAGCTGGGGAGAAGAAGACGTGAGACAGGGCATGAATACGCTTGCCTGACAAAGTAATTCATAGTGGGGTTCCTTACAGTGGAGATGTTACTCCAGTCCCTGAATGGACTAACATTTCTGGAAAGGCTTACATTGGCAGATGTAAGGGGGTGAAGCACAAGAAGAACCAGAAAGGGGTTACCTCCTCTGCTCCGTGTCTGGAACCATATCGCTGCGCAGTAGGGTTGTCAGGGGGAAGACTTTTGGACCTGGACCGACTGCATCATGGGCCTGTCAGTAGCATTGGGGAAAAGGAAGTTGTGCTGTACAGGAAGGGGTGCAGGCAGAGGGCACGAAGACTTGTGCAGGAGACAGAACAGAACACAGCTGCACACTCTGGAGGAAAGAGCACTCCCGGCCAGAAAGATAAGACAGGATGACTTGACATACATACTGCTGCCTGTGAGTACGGTGAAGCGAAGTCCGCACTGATTAGGGGAAGACGTCCTCCTGATCATGCAGAGACGGAGACCCGCGTGCGCAGTGCCCGCGGTGACAGGTCAGAGCCCCTGATTCCAGCAGAGAGACTTAAAAAGAGACTGAGCATTGTTTCAGCAGAGAGGCTTAACAAGAGACTGAGTATTGTTCCCGCAGAGAGGCTTAACAAGAGACTGAGTATTGTTCTAGCAGAGAGACTGTTACTTTGAAAGCAGAGACTCAGAGCAGGGGAGACCCAGTCTTTCCCAGTGTCCTGTTGTGAACACTTTTGACCTGGCTTCTGAGTTTGGGTTCCCTCTGGTGGTTGCTGCGGGTAATGGAGCTGGTCTAGCTGACAGAAGTCAATCACCTGAGCAGGATGATTGGAGGTAAGCTGTTACAGACTGGGGAGATTTAAGTGAACAACTTAACTTCTGCTCTTGCCGGTGATTTGGTTTGATTCCTGAGCACATTTTCAAGTCTGCTTGTCTCCTGCTCCATCCTGCATCTTTCAGATAAGTTATTTGTCTTCTTGAATCTTTTTTTGCACTGGATCCACTTTTGCTTGTCTCTGATTTTTGCTTAGCTGGTGTGAGTTCAGCCTGGTTCCCTGTTTGGACCTGTGCTGGACCCTGTTCCGTATGCCTCAGCGTATATTAGTCATTTTAGTAACCAGTTCACACCAGAGTTCTGATTTAGTGGGGGATAGGTCGTGTGGCCTCAGTATTTTTGCATATCAGACGTGTTGGATTTTTCTTATGGTTTTTTGCGTAATTGCAGACAGTATCCTTTCCTCTCCTGTTCTATCTAGACAGTTTGGGCCCCATCATTTGCTTACTCTATTCTCTGCCTGTGTTTTGTGCTTCATCTTGTCTCACCGGCAATATATGTTCGAGGGCTATCTATTCCTTTTGGGTTCTACTCCGGGGCAGTTTAGCTTTCCCATTTCTCTCTTTATGCTTAGTTAATTCTGTGACTGTGCTGAGGCATCTAGGGCATCGTAGGTATGTCCCACAGCTAATTCTAGTTGTGTTGTCAGTTTAGGGGTCTGCAATCCGCTAGCTACCACCCTCTCTGGTTATCTGGTTGCCTAGTCTTTTCCCCGTTGTCCTCCTCAGTTACCTAATCATAAGTGTCCCCCTGCCTTCCACCTTAATCCTGGAGTTCCCAGTTACCATCTAACAGAGACTACAGCATTTACAGAGACTACAAGTGCCGCTGCTGATGGCGCTGACGTTGGAGAAGACGACCCTTCAAGCAAGATTTCTTCAGACTGATAAGTTTCACGAATATCCGTTAATTACTATTGTCTTCCTTGATTGTTTGATAATTTTGCCTAGCTTTCATAAACCGTTATTTCATCATTCTTTTGCCAGTTTAACCCCCACTGTTTCCTCTCTGCGAGGAGGTTTATACCCGTGTAAATAAACCCTTTAACTTTTGGTCTGTCTCTGTTCCATGGTGACATACCCAACACCTGCACTTTATTACACAGACACCAGTGATAATTTGCTCTATGCGTTGTGTCACTCGTGTAGGGGAGAGGACCCCAGAAAAGGGGCCCACTGGCTGGAACTAGAAGGGCTGTCACCTGAGTTCCCAAGGGGTACATTCCCGGGGTGACCAATTACAGGCCAGGACTGACTGTTGACCAGGAAACGTGGGGGCGGATCAAAGAAAGGGGGCAGAGCGACTATAAAATGAGCGGTGCAGACAAGCAGGGGGCACTCGGTGCGGAGAGAGACGAGAGACAGGAGGGAGGAGTCTAAGTGGAATCCAGGAGTGAGAGTGAGTCAGCACTTTAGGGACAAGAGTGACGGGGGCCCACCTGACCGGGGAAATGGATGGTGCCAGCATGAGGAGGATACACGCCGAGACCGGGGACCGCCTCTGCCCTGCTCCATACCGCGGCTGCGGCCCGTACACCGAGACCCGCGGCCACCTCTGCCCCACTCCATTCCACGGCTGTGGCCTGTACACTGCGATCAGCTGCCGCCTCTGCCGCGCTCCATACTGCGGCTGTGGCCTGTACGCCAAGACAGCGGGAGCCACGGCTGCCTCTGTCTCATCTCCCGAAGAGACAACCTCGGCGGTGGGGGAATGGCGTGGGGCCTGTATCGTCCTCCCAGCACCAGAGCGCAGGAACTTCTGAAGCCTTCGGCAACTCTTCTTTGGCTGGACCCGGCAGCTAAGGTGCCACCCGGACATCCCCCGGACACCATCTCTGCAGGACTTTAGAGACCAATAAGTGACACTTTGTTGTTCATATCCTCGTTTAACCCAAGGGTCATTAGGCGACCATACCGTGGCCATATAGCCGTGACTTCTTGCCATACCGTTTGATTCTGTGTTATATGTCTTTGTGTTTAGCTTCTCTGCGTGGAAAACCGTTGTCAGCTTTATCCGTTCTCTATATATAAAAGTTGAGTTTAACCCTTGCTCTGTCTCCAGCTCATCACTGCATCCTGCGTACCTGCTAGTACCACACTCGCACCCATAGATTTATATGGGTGCGAGTGAGCCGAGTTTCGCTGCCATCACAGCATGCTGCGTTTGTTCTCACATGTCGATTCGGCATGAGAAAATAATTGCAGATATGAGCAGCCCCATAGAGAACCATTGGGCTCAGTGCTATGTGATGTTTTATCGCATAGTCCTCGGCTGTGTTGTACAGTAGTGTGACTTGCAGCTTTACTCAGTAAGTGGTGTGGACCTCTTAATAAATTAGGTTCATCTTTCTCCAGCACGCCCATCTTGGCATCAATTTATTAAGACTTGTAGTTTGATTACCAATTTTAATGAATTGGCTAAGACCAAAAGGTTGTCTAAGAACACCAGGGGCAAAATTGTAGACTTGCACAAAGCTGGGATGGGCTACAGAATAATAGGCAAGCAGCTTGGTGAGAAGGCAACAACTGTTGCCACAATTATTACAAAATGAAAGAAACACAAGATGACTGTCACTCTTCTTTGGTCTGGATCTTCATGCATGATCTTGTCTTGTGTGATAAGGGTAATTCTGAGAAAGGTCAGGAATCAGGCTACATGGGAGGACCTAGTCAATGAACTGAAGCGAACTATGACCACAGTCTCGAACACTACCACTCGTAATATGCTACATCATCATGGATTAAAATCCTGCAGGGCATGCCAGGTCCCCCTGCTCATGCCACCATATGTTGAGGCCCATTTTAAGTTCACCAATGAACTTCTAGATGATCTAGAGGAGGCATGGGAGAAGGTCATGTGGTCAGTTGACCAAAATAGAGCTTTTTAGTATCAGCTACACTGACCGCATGTTTGGAGGAAGAAGGATGTGTACAACTCCAAGATCACCATCCCAACCATGAAACATGGTGGGAGAAGCATCATACTTTGGGGGTGTTTTACTGCAAATGGGCTAGGACTACTGCACCTTATTGAAGGGAGGATGAATGTGGTCATGTATCGTGAGATTTTTGCCAACAACCTCCTTTTCTCCTCAGTAAGAGCATTGAAGATGGGTCTTCAAGCATGATAATGATCCAAAACACATAGCCAGGGCAACTAAAAAGTGGCTCAGTAAGAAGCAATTCAAGGTCCTGGAGTGGTCTAGCCTGTCTCCAGGCCTAAACCCAACTGAAAATCTTTGGAGGGAGCTGAAGCTCAATGTTGCCCAGCAACAGCCCTGTAACCTGAAATATCTGGAGAAAAAGAGTATGGAGGAGTGGGGCAAAATCCCTGCTGCAGTGTGTGCAAGCTCGGTCAAGAACTACAGGAAATGTCTGACCTTTGCAATTGCAAACAAAGGTTTCTGTACCAAATAGTAAGTTCTGTTTTTCTATTGTATCAAATATTTAATTCATGCAATAAAGTGCAAATGAATTATGCAAAAATCATGCAATGTGATTTTCTGGATTTTTTTTAAGATTCTGTCTCACACAGTTGAAGTGTAACTATAATAAAAATTACAGACCCCTTCATTTTTTGTAGTTGGGAAAACTTGCAAAATTGGCATTGTATCAAATAGTACTTATTTTCCCCACTGTATGTCACGGAGGTGCAGCGTGTTAAAACTATTAAATTATTACATACTAAAAGAAAAAGAAAGAAATGGAAATTCCTAACAGTAAGATTAGAGTAGTTGATAGTTTGTGGATCAAGGAATGGAAACTTCATAGAAATGTACATTGATTATTATCAGTTACCTTCACAATGAGGAAGAAAATTTGTCCATCCATCTGCTGCACATATACGGGTATTATGTTTGCTGATCATCTGATACCTGGTTAAAAACATATATATTGAATTGAAGTAGACATTGTGTACATGAATATTTTGTCCTGTGTTACATGTCTACCTCTTAACATAAATTACACAGAGAACAAATTCATAAAGAACTGATACCACTAATTTTAGTGGTTTAAATTTAAAGGAGTTTTCCGTCTTGTCTTTTATTGATCATACAAATGTAGTAAAGTTTACCATGACAAATAAGGCACTATATTAATAATGATAACCTTCGGTGACAAGTTATCTCAAGACTATTAAGAGAGTCTAACGTTGCATAAACCATTGACCGAAGTCAAGTTGTGTGTCAAATTACATTTTTATGTGGTGTCTCAATGCTGCATTATCTGCCTTAAAGGGGTTGCCCACTACTTGGATAATCTCTTCTCAAATACTTTATTACCCCATGTGTATGGAGGCTAACGGCTGCATAATCAATGGGAGGTATGTGTCACAGGGATGGCTGCTCCCTATGATGTAACCCGGAGTATTTGTCTTTAGTTCACATAAGCACTAAGATGTTGTTTAGTGCACCTGGCATCTTGGGAAAACAGGAACCCGCACATAGCTCTCGGAGGAGCTAGAGGACTGTGCTATGGACACTGATGCTTTGTTTTGACTGCTTTAAAGGTTGTTTTCCTTTTTGTTGGTGCTTCCGGGTTTATGAAGCAAATAAATTCACATGGCCTTTAAAAGGAACCGTGCCTCCTGTCTACCTCCTATCACACCTGAGTGAGTACAATCCCTACACCATGGAAAATGAAAACAGCCAGTACTCACAGAAGTGCTATGGCAAGTCCTCCTGCATGGTGTCCCCTTTCCCCTCCATGCAGGGATGCCGGTATACTCACCACCACAGAATGCATCGTGGGTCCCTGGTGTGCTCCTCCTTTATGCTGTAGTGTGCTGTACTGAACCCAAATCCCTGGTCCTGGTGCGACTATTGCCTGAATGTTATTCCTTGGTCCTGGTGCGGTCAGTACCTGAACATTGTCCCCTGCTCTTGGTGCGGTCAGTCCCATACCGGAAGTCTCCTGGTCCATGTCTGGTCATGCCTGAATGATATCCCATGGTCCCAGTGCAGCCAGTGCCTGAAAGTTGTCCCCTGATCTTGTCATGACCAGTCCTGAATCCAAAGTCCACTGGTCCCATTGTGGCCATTGCCCTGTTCCCAAAGTCCCCTGGTCCCAGTGCAGTCAGTGCCTGAATATTGGCCCCCAGTCCATTTGCGTCCTGTCAATTGACCCAGTATCCTAGATCAGTGTGTCTGAACATAGCCTTAGTCCCGTGTCAGTGAACCTGACCTCTGGGGTCAGCAACTGCTGTGCTGGGATCTGTCCATGAGTAGTACCTGGTGGCTATCTGCAGCCCAGTCTGCCTCCATTATCAGGATCTCCAGTGAACAACAGGTAGTTGCTTAGCTATGCCCCTTTTTGATTAAGTATGGGTCGCCCTCCCAGGGCTGTGGGGTACTCGGTACTGGGCCGGTCTCTCAGAGGGGATTGTCACAGCAGCGGTGACCCGGTCCATGGCCCTGGGTGCCCATGTAAGAGGAGCTGAATTGAGAATAAAGTTTATAAGTGATTTGTGACGCCACCTGTGGTGTTCAGCAAGGGAGGTGTTAAGCCGACGCTGCAAGCAGATCCTCTGGGACAGATGGCATAGTGCAGCAATGATGTTGTAGCCCTCCACAGGTAGGGCTGTTGGTCCTAGGGCAGTGTAGCGGAATGTTAGGAAGAAGGTGCAGTGTTTGGCACAGAGATGTAGCAGTGCTGAGGATGTTGCAGGAAGGAGGCAAGGACACAACAGGGTGCAGTTTCTTTACCTTTACTTGGCAAGCGCAGTCCAGGGTCCTGATTACAGATGGCATAGGAGCAGGCTAGCCTGGAAGCAACTCAGGAATCTCTCTATCAGATGGGTTGTGTAATCTCCTTCCTAGAGCTGGCTTGAGGTACAGGCAGTACAGTGTTACACTGAAGTTCCTCCTTCTTATTGTCTCTTAGAACTAACTCGTATGGCAGACAGCTGTAGCCCTCTATCTCTCTTGGCTCACCCGTCGCTGTTGTGCATCCGAGTCTTACTTGGGAATAGAGCATTTACAGCTTCCTATTCCTCTGGTTTCTGTTGCAGGACCTTCAGTATCCATTCAACCGTGGAGACAAGGCTCCAGATCATGCGTTCTCACTGGGAGGGAGCTCTCTTTCCTCAGCTCAACCTCCAGCTTCTCTCCACATGTCTACACACGTGGCCCTCCTCACACTAACTGACTATTTCCCCTCCTGGCCCTCAGAGCGCACTCCTCCCCCAATCCTGGTTCAGAGCTCCCTCTGCTGGCCTGGAGTGGGACTGTGCTGCATAAAAATGACTAACTGCTAGAGAGACCCTTCCTTGCTTCCAAGCATGACATTACCCTCCCTGGAGCAAGGCAATGCCATTGTGGCGACCATACTCCTGGGGGTGCCACAAGAGCATCCTGGATGCCAGAAACGTGTCAGTTTTTTATCCCTGCTAAATAAATTATGACTTGCTAAATAAAATCCTTTTTTTATTGTGTGGGTAGGAGGACTCCCAGACAGTGAAAGGACAGGTACTCAGGGGACCACCATCAGGGTTCCTGAGGGAATGATACTGGGAGGACAGTAAAAGGAAAGACTTGACTGAAGTTGTCAAGGAAACAGGGGGCGGGGCAAGCTTAAAAGGAGCAGGGGGCGCGCTGAAGTGGCAGTTGAAAGAGAGCAGGACAACAGACAGGAAGCCGTGTGAGACAGAGAGGACCGAGGGAGCAGACGGTGTGTTGTGGAGAGACCGACAGGGGCCTGGGAAAGGAAAGCTGCGGACTCACCGACTAGTGACACGTGAGAGACTTGCACCAGTGGCCGCTCCCCGCATACAGTCCCATACAGCCACTCCTGCTGCTTCCCACCCTGTTGTGACAAGGCGGCTACCTCAGGCGACCGCTGCAATGACAGACCATTCCTTTACAGCGGTCAGGACACTGCCCCCCTGCCTTCTTCCACAGCTGCAGCCCTGTCATCACCGGCCCCAGGGGGCGCCACCTCACTACATGCGGTAGTAGAGGCCCCCGTCCGGTTTGCTAAGGGACCCTGAGCAGAGGTTGGTGAACGGTTATATTTAGAGACTGCGCCATTACCGCGCCCCATCAGCACCGTTTCTTCAGGGCCTGTTGCGCTCCACTGGCATCGCTTCTTCAGGGCCTGTTGCGCCCCACCGACACCGTTTCTTCGGGGCCTGTTGCGCCCCACCGGCATCATTTCTTCAGGGCCTGTTGTGCCCCACCGACACCATTTCTTCAGGGCCTGTTGTGCCCCACTGGCATTGTTTCTTCAGGGCCTGTTGTGCCCCACCGGCATTGTTTCTTCAGGGCCTGTTGCGCCCCGTCAGGCACTGTTTCAAGTGTTATAGTTTGGCCATAGTCTGGCTTCCGTCACCCCGACTTGCCGGGTTACTCGCAGTTACACAAAAAGTACTGTTTAGTTCATTGAGTCCCTGCAAGGACAGATTGCTTGTTCCCCTGTTTTGTCTGTTCAGTATAGCCCTAGTGGCTTCAATTTATAAAAGTTCATTATACAAGTCATACCCTGTCTCGTGTCTCGTCACTGCATCCTGAGAACCTGCTAGAACCCTACACTTGAGCTGCTGGAAGCGACGCTCTCCCTCTTTTTTCCTTCTATTAATTAGGAAGGTATTATCTCAGAAGTGGACAACATCGTTAAGGTAAATTTTACTATATCTATATGGCCTAACTGTCTTTCAAAATAATAAAAAGCACACACTTACCAATTGATTGCACACAACTTCGCCTTACCACTTCTATGTTAACCCTGTCAGTCTTTTCTCCTTTTCTCCTGGCATTGGCTGCAGTGTTCATGCATCAACAATCAGTATCAGCAGCAGTGCAAAAATCAGTCGCCTCTGCAGCTACTGACTGTCGATATGAAAAGTTGACCTGGTCAGCAGCACAGAGAAGGTACAGTACGAGGGATTGAGAGGTGAGTATGTACTGTTCATATTAGCCATATCATAAAAGAAATGTAACAGCAGCCAGGACAACTGTAATTTCAATTTTTTACTGGATTTCTGAGGCCCTGCCATGTAATTTGGTCAGTCTGTCTACATTAATGTCACTGCTGTATTTCATTTAGATATGAATATCTGCTGAGGCAATATTCCTAGAAGTGGCAGGATAAGAAGCAAGAATTAACGTTATAGATCATAGCATCATATATCAGAAACCCATAAAATAGTACTGAACAGCAGAATGCAACTTATCCTCTTTCAAGCAATAAATTACTCTTACACCTAAGTGGGGCCCTCAATTTCTTGGTCTCATAGTAGCTGCTATGGCTGCAACAGTTAGGGAATTTGCTATGAGACATATGCCACTTTCGCAGCGCGTCTGGTTCTACACCTCTCTCCTGTGCTCCACCGACTTTCCTCATCATGGACATAGTTCCACTACCATTTTTGCGATGTACCATTCTTTTTAACAAAATGGAATAAAGCTACTCTATGTTTTACGTGCAAGCTGGCATCCGCAGGAGGGTGAACCAGTTTTTTCTCGACATTTCAGCAAGACAATGATCCCAAACACACAGCTAAGGAAATTCTCAATTGGTTTCAAAGAAAGAAAATAAAGCTGCTAGAATAGCCCAGCCAATAACCTGACCTGAATCCCAAAGAAAATTTAAAGAAGGAACTAAAGTTCAGAGTTCATAGAAGGAGGTCACAGAACACTCAGAATTTGAAGTTTATTTGTGTGGAAAAATGGGCCAAAAACATCTGAGCAATGCATGTGACTAGTTTCATCATACAGGAGGCATCTTGAAGTTGCCAACAAAGACTTACGTAGAAAGTATTAAATAAATTTCAGTAAGCGTGTTAAACTTTTTTGCCATGTGTTATTTCTCATTATTACACATAATGTATGGACAGCTATGGTTTGATTTACTTGCTTGTGTGAATTGGCAGGGTTGTTATCACCATCTGGTGAGAGTTTCATGTCAAGAGCACCATTTAGAAATATATTTACATAGAAAATTGTCGTGTTCAATACTTATTTCACCTGCTGTATATTAGATGCTAGTCCCAACAGTAGGACCTGCATCTATATCAAGAAACAGGTACGGTTTTAAATTACTGTCAATTGGCAGGTGGTTGGAATTCCCTCACAAATTAATGTGAATTTTCTCCACTTCTCTACCCACAATGTCATGTGTCAGGATACCGATCTTGGGTGGGATGAGCATTTACTACACCTTAATGGAATATTCTGTGGATATGGCATACATATCCAAGATGAAGATATCCCTTTAAACCCTTCCAGACATCTGCTGTACATGTTCAGTGCACATTGGATGAGGTAGTTTGGACCGGGCTCAGGAGGTGCATAAAGCAGCTGCCTCTAACAGCAGCTACTAGGGCTGAATTCTCATCGCTGCTACTAAACTATTAAATGCCAATGTCAAATTTTGACAATGGCATTAAAGACTTGCAATTCAGAGGGCATGCTGAACACAGGGTGTTGATCGGGTTCCATGGCAGCCAGTGGCTTGCTGAAGGCCCTGGGCCGTTACTATTGTAAGGGCTTGCTCCATCTATAACATGGCTGAGTGCTATCTGATGTTTTATCGGATAGTACTTGGCCAAATATCATACCATGGGGCAGTGCAGATCTGATATTGGCATGAGAAAACAATCCCAACATGCTGCGACTGCATCTGAATTGGATCACGTGCAGTCGTGCACCCATAAAAGTTTATTGGTCTGTGTGAAACATCGGACAGCACTCGAATATTATCCAAGTGCAGTCTGAGTACCACTGACACAGACAATGGAAATGATGGAGAAATTAAGTTCTCCATCTTCTCCACAGCTGTTCTGTGATTCTCTCATATGTGAGAATAGGATCACACTAAGGAGACACTTGGATCAATTTGGTAGTGCACCAGCAATAAAAGTCAGGTGTTTAAAAATATAAAATTATCAAATTTAATTTGTACAGTAAACACTGAAAACAGAAAAAATGAACGGGCGTTAGGTGAGTATAACTATGTTTATTTTTAAATAAAAAAGTAAAGTGGTGTGTCTTATTATTTCAAATAAAGGACTTCATTCTGGCTGTGTGTTTATTTACTATATGACTATGGGGTTATTAATGGATAGGTGTCTTACAGATGCTTCTCCATTATTGGCTCATGGGCTTGATGTCACCTGACAATGCAAGGGTGACATGAACCCCACAAATATTACCCCAATTGCCACCTCCACAGGTCAAGTAGAAGGAGCAGGACAAAGTACCAGAATTGGCGCATCTAATAGATGCACTATTTCTGGGGTGGCTGCGAGCTGCTATTTTTAGGCTGGGGGGTGAACATCCATGGCCATCTACTAGCCTGAGAATACCAGCCCCCCCAGCTGTCTGTTTTAGCTTGGCTGGTTGTCAAAAATGGAGGGGACTCCATGCTGTTTTTTTTAATTGTTTATTTAAATAATTTAAAAAAATGACTTGTAAACCCTCGGTTTTGCCTGGCTGGTTATCAAAAATACAGGGGAACCCACATAATATTTTTAAATTAATTAATTTATTTATAGCGCAGGTGCTGGCTGACTACTCCCATCAGCCGTTCCCTGTTTTTGCTTTTATCAGCGACAGCAGATATAGGCTGATTTGCATAGTACTCCCATTAGACAATACCTCTGTGACCAGAGGTAAACTTTTTACCTCTGGTCACAGCTGCAGACTCATGCTGTCATCTGACAGTGTGGGAGCCGTAGCGCTCTGAGCAGTGGTAATAATCTTACTGCCGGTCAGGGCCCTAGATGTTTCTCGCGCTGCCATGCAGATGACAATGTGGGAAAAACCCGGTGTTCAGGATGCCAAACTTGAACAGTAACATGGATTCCTGGAGAAATCCTTGTTTGAGGTCTTTGCCCAAGCAGTAGGTGCTTATTATAGCTCTCGAACTTTACTGTTTGGGTTCACCCATCTCTAATATCTGCAAATTAAAAAAGGAAAGGAAACAGAAGAAATTTTTAAGTAACAAAAACAAATATCGGCTGCAGCAGGAAGGGATTAAACATTTTTAATGGCATTTTTACTTAAAAATATTTTCTAATTCGAAAGCGGTGAAGCCCTAGTCACGAGTGTACTTGGGAAAACCAATCACATTGCTCTGCAAAGCATTGAGGAAGATTGTATACACACCCTTCATCACAATAGTATTCCACCTCAGCTCCAAATACAAATTCATATCCATTTTTCAGTTCAAATGTGCCAAAGGAGATCTCTCCGGGATGACCGCATGATTTCTCTGTGTAAAGCAGAAAAATGAAGGAAAAGGGTTATTTGTGACACAGACAAAACTTTTTTCTGTGCAGTGCTTATTGTCTGGGAAAATAGTTCATCCTTTCTCTGGATAGTCATCCTTTCTCTGGATTTTTTGGACAGTCTAATCGCCTGGTGTTTGCTAATATATTTTTAAAGGCTGCAGCCAGATGAATGTTGAAAAGCAATACTGAAATATAATAAAATTTCACATTCATTTTGTTTCTTTTAAAAACACAGCCTTCTCTACGTCATGCCTTTAAAAAAAAAATAACATTTTCTCACAGATCTTTCTACAGTATTTGAAAAATGCCTGAACAAAATACATGTTAAAAATCTATGATAAATGAGACTGCTTGAGAACTAAAAAACACCATGTTAATAGTTTTTTTTAAGCCTAATAATAATAATAATTTTAATTCTATAGCGCCAACATATACCGCAGCACTTTACATTTTAGGATAAAAAATAACCCTCAAAAAGGCATGTAGGGAGGAGGCCTATGCAGCCTATCGTGAAGCTGAATGTTATCATCCCATTAAGCTCTAAGGGGAAGTAACAAGCATAGCCTGGCATGTCAGAGTGAAAAGACTTATAAGCCATTCAGGTCTCCTCTAGGAAAATAAATATGTAAATTGCATCTTCTGAGAGGAAGATGACTTGAACTCTATTGCCACCTATTCTAGACCTAATACTAAAAGTCAATATCAACTCTTTAGCGATCCTTGCCATATGACTTAAGATAAAAGCCAAACCAGAATCTCGATTTTCAGGACACCATGTCTACAAATTGAGATACTGGTTTGGCTTTTATCTGAAGTCATATGGCAAGGATCCTTAAAGAGCTGATATTGACTTTTAGGATCACTGCTTCCAATAGGTAACAATAAAGTTCTAGTCCTCTACATTCCTTTGAGAGAAACATGTCTTTTGTCTGATGGCACCGAGATAAGCATTAGGCTGGGATCACACTTGCGAGAAACTCGGACGAGTCTTGCATGTTGATACCCAGCACTGCCGCCGGCACTCAGGAGCGGAGCGTGGGGCTGCATGTATTGCTATGCGGCCGCACATTGGCCAATAATAAGGGCAGACAAAAGGATCAAATTCAGCATTACTAAGAACTCTAAATTATTTAAATACACTTTTGCTCTTTATTTATTTAATTACAGCAGGGTTTTTCTCATTTTGTCTCTTGTAGGTTTTGTATGCTTTATGGCCAATGTGAACATGCGTTTATGTGCTGCATGTATACCAACTCAAACCAAGCTCAACTTTTGTGTTTTTTTTTCTTTTTATTTATGCATTCTGTGAAAGCTGACGTCAACTTTGACACATGCTAAGGTTTTTAATATTAGACAGTGTAGGACCACCCCGACCACAGAGTCACCTTGTCAATGGTGGGACGGCTTTTATACTATAGTTGATGAAATACAGTATTACTAAGAACATTGAATTATTTAAATGCACTTTTGCTTTTTATTTATTTAATTAAAGCAGGGTTTTTCTCATTTTGCCTTTTGTAGGTTTTGTAAAAGTTAAATGTGTGATTGCATTTCTGCTTATAATATATAAAAGTAAATTTTATTGTTATGGCCGGTGTATGTGTTAGGTTCCTGGAGGGTTAACCTCAAGGACGTCCCAATCAAGAGGGTGTGCGCGGCCCTATAGGGATATCAGTGGGAATTCTATAGGGATATAGGAAGTAGTTAGTCTGTGTTGAACTAGCACAGTGTGGAGTAGATTGTGTGCTGGAGAGGAGGTGACAGAAAGAGAACAGGTTCATCGATTGTGGAACTACAAGGTGGGATATCACAGGCAAGTGGGGACCCCTGCAGAAAAGAAAAGCTTAAGTCAAGGAAAAGCACAGTCCAGCAGAAAAGGGGAACCTTAAGAAAGAGTAACATTCAGCTGTGATTACTAAAACGGGGAGCTTAGTCTCAATGATGGGCCCCTGAGACTAATATAGGCAAGGATTCTGGGTATTGGGATCATAGCTATACACGTGGACCCATATGACCCTATCCCTAAGAAAACGCAGGCAATTCCAACTTCTCTCCATGCCCCCTGTGGTAACTATTACCGGGAACAAAATACAGACTTTAATTCTGTGAATGGAGCCAGCGTATTGTGTGGAAGATGGAGAAGGAGAATGCACAACCTGTAATCCCCTGTTCATCAATTTGGCCATACACAAAATGGACATTGTTTATAAGGACTAGTCTTGCTTAGGCCGGTTTCACATTAGCGCTTTTTCAGCGCACGCACGGCCGGGGGTAGCTCCGCCCCCGAGCCGGCTCTCTGCCCGGCGTGCCCGCCCCTTGCTTGTAGCGCCGCCTACTAGCGGACAGCGGCGCCTGCGATCGGCGCACCCTATCTTTAGCATAGGGTGCGCAGATCGTGCGCAGGCCGTGCGCTAGTTGCGCTTTGACCTGCGCTGCGCACTTTTGACGGTGCGCCGTGCGCGCCAAAATCCGAAAAGTTTGATTTTGGCGCGCACGGCGCACCGTCAAAAGTGCGCAGCGCAGGTCAAAGCGCAACTAGCGCACGGCCTGCGCACGATCTGCGCACCCTATGCTAAAGATAGGGTGCGCCGATCGCAGGCGCCGCTGTCCGCTAGTAGGCGGCGCTACAAGCAAGGGGCGGGCACGCCGGGCAGAGAGCCGGCTCGGGGGCGGAGCTACCCCCGGCCGTGCGTGCGCTGAAAAAGCGCTAATGTGAAACCGACCTTATTGAATGAAATGGTTAATGGGAGCGGGACTACACTAAGTGCAATGGAACCGAAGACTGAAGCAGCAGATCCAGGTACAATGTCATAGACACCCACCAATGACACAAAATTCTCTGTAGATGGCATCACAGAAGGGGACGCGATCCAATAGGTGAGGCAGCCCAGCAGGTGAAGAACTTTGAGTGAATTAATGCAGCCAATCGAATGAGAAACACCTATAGAAAGGGGTGTGTCCAGAGGCGGAGTCACAGAGTGATGGAAGAGGTGGCAGTCGCTTCATTAGAATGACCTTTGGAAGGGCAGTGTCAACTGGGTGGGAAACATTGCAGTGACTGACTGACCAGCGCCATTTTTCCACAGAAGCGAATGGAAGAAGAAATGCTTAGTGACAGTCAAGCAGCGTTGAGTAGAGTCCACAGCAGGAATTGTGCCACTGGAGTGGAAGAGATGGAGATATCCTCCAAAGAAGAAGTGATCCACCTGGTGACCCCCGGGCCATGGCAGGAGGAGAGCAACCGAAAGGAGTGACCACAGGTCAGGTGACATCACTTAGTATCTCCATTCAGTGGCAGACAATCCCCTCAGCCCAAGGTGGGGCTTTATCAACATGAAGTCCGGGTGCTGAAATGGTGCTGAATGCCCATGGTGGACCAGATGCCAGTGCTTGAGAAAGTTACCGCATCAGGTCAGTCCATCCCTGCTAGGCTGACATCAAATGAGGTGGCTGAGGAAGCGCTGTCCCTGGGGGAAAGCAAGGGCCCTGGGGAGAAAAAGGCTGAGAAAGAGAGGAATGGTCAGCATCATGTACCAGAACTCCCAAAGCAGTCGTGGCCCCAAAAATTTGACTGCAGCCGGGGAGTTGGGACCCCTCAATCCCTGTAAACAAATGTCCCAGGTAATCCTATGGCGGCAGGAAGAGGCTACTGTATTAGAGGATCTCATGAAGGCTGATGCGCTGGCCTGAGAATGGCTGTCAGGCTCAAAACAAGACATGTTCAAGTAACAATGCATTGAGGGACAGTTGGTCAATTTCCATCATGTATGAGGATTTGGCTTTATCAAAGAACAGGGGACAGAGGACCAAATCTATGTCAATAGAACAATGGTAAAAAGGGACATCATGCCATATTGTCTGCATAGTCTTTATTTGGGGAAGTTGAAATTTTGCAAGGTATGGTGATGCCAAGCTGGTACTCGATGGGAGTCACTCACTCTGCAACCAATGAAGAGGTTTAAAAATGGGAGGGGAAGGCTGAGTTTGAGGGTCAACATCAACAGCAGTGCCGCAGTCAGTCAGCGGGATCACTGGGTAGGGAGCAAAAGGGAGACTCACAAAAGTGCCATAAAGAGAATGCAAAGACCAAGACTCCCATTCAGGCCGAGGAGAAGGAGCTTCCTGACACCAAGATACCCCATGTGGCCAGATCTGATACTGACATTTGCTTTTCAAGTAACATGTGTTAGGTGCCCGCATTCTCCCACTGCACGGGATGGATCTCAAGCCTTGTCTGCTGCTGTGGTCTCCCATTGAAGCTGGGATGACTGCTCAGCACAGACTTCGGTCCCAGTGCCTTGCCCAGGCTCATGCTGCATGTGTAGTTGCTGCTGGCCCTCCAGCTAAGCCTATGGTGACTACTAATTTTACACGTGCAGCTATGTGCCAGATTTCACCCCACTGAGCATGTCCATGATATGGTGCCTTCCAATTGGTGCTCAGACTTCAGGTGCTCTGGTGATGAGGCAGCATCAGATTGGTCCACAGGCAAAGTCCTGTCTGTCTGGACTTGAGCAAGCTATAAAAAGCTCTCAGTGGCGCACGCCTGTGCACCAGTATCATGTGTGTTTGGTGTGTTGGTGGCTACTTTACCACCCTGTGTCCACGAGTGCCGCTAATAGCACTGTGAATGTTGGTTTAGACAGGCAGTGTAGAGTGGGAACTTAATATCTGCACTGGGCATCTTCAGACACGCATGCTAAAGCACACCATGTGTCAGAGCAGGGTCAACCACCAGCTTAGTCATCCCTGGGGGGTTAAGTTATAGGGACCCCAATTAGTATTTTTCTATACGTCTGTGCAGTCTATCAGGGTATAGTCCTCTTTGCTTCATAGTACCGCTCTGTGGTGTAACACAGCTTGTTACTTCGCGCTCTTTGCACACTGAGTGACATTTAACTCGGTGTGCTTTAAGGTTTTTCTTGCAGCCTTGCTCCGCCATTGTGCTAGCTGCAGTTGGTCCCTGGGTTGCGAACGCACCTTATTTCAATTTATTAGCTGCATTCCGCCAACCCTAACAACATGTCTGCTCAAGTGCTCATGACTGGAACGGGACTGCTTCAGGATGACTCCAGGAGGCGACAGTATCCTGAGCAGCCATGGAGGTGAAACCAATCTACATCTCCTAAATACTGGGCAGCCTGGATCAAGAAAAGTGTTTGGAGCAAGTAGATCTTTCCAGTGCTGTTCCAGGTTTCCCATTAGGCCTTGTTAGTTGGGCCTTTTTTTGCCATTTTCTAGTGTTTGACAAAATAAAGTCAGGGTCAGTCAGATACAGGGGACTCCAACTGCTAGATGAGTCCCATTTGTTCAAGCTTGGCAGGTTGTTGCTGCATTGGGCTTATGGCCCTAGATAAAGGGATATAGACACTTTGTTCTGGGATCCCAATCGAATGGGACTGGAGTGAAGATGACTCAAAGAGAGAGAAAGAGAAGATGTTGTTCCAATAGGAGTGGGGGATAAGACTGTTGACTTTTGTTGAATTTAAATGTGTGCCACTGTTTTTTCTTTGAGTTTAGAAACCCCCATATGGTCGAGGATGACCATCTTTAAGTGTGTGGGTATGTGAGAGGGTGGACAGGAGTCCTGTCTTCCGCAAGAAGATGTCGAGGCAATTTGGTAAAAATTAAATGTTGTGTGATTGCATTTCTGCTAATAATATATAAAAGTGAATTTTATTCTTATAGTCAGTGTATGTGTTATGTCCCTCAAAAATGAACCTCAAGGCTTGTTCCCATAAAGAGGGTGTGGAATCAGTGGAAAGGCTATAGGGATTTAGGAAGCAGTTGGTCAGTGCTGAAATAGCTGAGTGTTGAGTAGGCTGTGTGCTGGAGAGACGGTGACAGAAAGAGAACAGGTTCATTGTCTGTGGAACTACAAGGCTCAGCATCGAAAGAAGCTAGCTACAGAGGTGGCAGGACATTAGAGGCAAGTGGGGATCCCTGCAGAAAAGGAAAGCTCTTAAGTGGGGAAAAAGTATGGTCCTGTGTAAGAAGGGGACCTTAAGAAAAGGTAGCGCCCTGCTGTGAGTAACTAAAACATAATTTGTGGCTGTTAGACAGCCTCAACATGTGGGGATTGTCTAACAAACCCGCAATGCCCACATGTGTTCAGGCTGTCAAACAGCTGCAAATCATGCAGCTGCAGGGTCTCAAACATAATATGCGAGCGTGCTCGGATAAGAAATTATGAGAGCACATTCACTCATCACTAGAGATGCGTGAACTTGTTCAGAAATTCAAATTCTCAAATTCGGCATGAACATTGCACATTCAACTTTGTGTTCGGATTCCCAAGCATTTTCCTCAAAAACGGAAAATTCGGCCAAAGTTCGGTAAATGATTGAGTTTCCACTAATGCTTTTATTAGGATTTGGGCTAGAATAGTGGTGCTGTATGATGAGTTGAGTGGGATATGTTTGAGGGGAGTGGGCAGGGAGAGGTCAGAGGAGTGGTGAACTTTTTTTTTAATTAACCCCTTAGTGACGGAGCCAAATTTTAGTAATCTGACCAGTGTCACTTTATGTGGTAATAACTTTGGAATGCTTCAACAAATCTCAGTGATTTTGAGATTGTTTTTTGGTGACACATTATACTTTATGATAATGGTAAATTTAGGTCGATATGTTTTGTATTTATTTATGAAAAATATCAGAAATTTGAGAAAAATGTTAAAAAATTAGCAATTTTCAAGCTTTGAATGATTTTCCCTTTAATTCAGATAGTCATACCACACAAAAACATTAATAAATAACATTTCCCACATGCCTGCTTTACATCAGCACCATTTGTAAAATGTTGTTTTATTTTGTTAGCATTGTAGGAGGTTTACAAATGTAGCAGTAATTTTTCATTTTTTCAAGGAAATTTGCAAAATATATTTTTTTAGGGACCTATCCATGTTTGAAGTGCTTTTGGGGGTCCTATATATTGGGAAACCCCCAAAAGTTATACCATTTTAAAAACAGCACCCCCTGACATATTGAAAACTGCAGTCAGGTAGTTTATTAACCCTTCAGGTGATTTTCAGGAATTAATGCAAAGTGGCATGGAAGAAATGAAAATGTGTATTTTTACCACCAAAATGCTGCTAACTTCTGAACAGGTTACAACAGTCGTCAGACCCTAAGTTCATTATTTGGCCATGAATTGCCATGGCAAACATCAGTACCACACAATAATGATCTGAGGTCACCAATTGGGATAAAGAGGAAGCCCCCACACCCTGTTAACCATTTATATGATGTAGTCACTATTGACAACAGCATCTCAGGGGATAAACAAATCAGGATTGTGCAAACACTGATCGTGGCTGATGCAGCAAGTTGTCAGCCGACAGCTGCTGGATTGTCACTTGTATGGGGAGGCTATTCTCATCTCAGGTCAGTTAAAATACGTTTTGGCTGTCATTAATGTGAAGATTCTGGCAGCCAATCAGAGCGCAGAAACTATCCACAACGTACAGACACAATGGCTTGTGTAATTCCCTGTCAAAGTCACATGACCTTCTCCATATAAAAAGCGCACATGTGGCTTCACTGTCATTTTCTGAGTGTAACAGCGTAGTGACTTTACTGCTTGTGCAAGTAGTCAGATAGTTAGCTAGGCGGTTTATTCTCAGGTGGCTCAGATAGATCCTATGATCCTGTGTCTAATGGACCTTCCAGTATGTAAATCTGGAGTGCAACTTTTGTGGTGCAGCCACAAGTCACTACTTCAGCATATAAATCCATGGTGTTGCTGATTCTGACCTACAGCGACCAGTCACCACTTCAGCATATAAATTTTTTGTGCTATTTGTGTGGTCCAAATGTAAGGGGAGTAATATATGATGTCTTTAATGCTTCCCTTCCCTCTGACTGTCTTCTAGTTTCTAATGTTTACAGATGTGTTTTTATGATTATTGCCTGTGGTACTGCTACATGTTTATCAATGTATTACTGCTCATTACTTATGGTATTGCCACTTGAATGTGTTACCATTGTATAGATAATTGTATATATTCCCTCTTGTTTTGTAAGATAATACTGCATGTATATTATATGTCATTTGTGTATGTACAGTTAGGGAAAGTTAGTGCATTCTTTATTGGGACATTAGAGGAGGGTACTCTAAGTATATAGTTTCCCCATAGGTTGGGTAGTTGTAGTTATGTTGTGGGCCACTAGGTGGGGGTATACTAGTGGGGCCTGATGGTAGGTTCTAATAGGGTTAATTATAGGAGGGGCTGCCGAGAGTAAGGTTAGTGAGGAAGGGTGGTTTAGTCAGACGGGGCTAGGGTGCTAGGGTCCCCAAGAGTCCATATGGGCTACAGGCCAAGACAGCTTGGCAGTCACGTAACGTTAAGTAGTTATTGCCCACGTTATCCACGGCCACTGCAGGTCTTAGCAGTGGGTCAGAACAGGAAAAGGAAGATGTGGCATCTTACTGCCTGGGCCAGTGCTTTTAGGGCAGAAGCTAGCTGGACTAAGGAGATGAAAGGAGTTGGCAATTTGACAAGATCGGTATAGATGGGCCGGATGCTTCACCAGGGGTCACCAAACGTAGTGATTGATGAATTTATGTCTGGGGCGAAACAGGCTGAAGGAAATGTCATTGTAGTGAGGTCATGGAATGCAGGAAAACTCGGTCACAGGGGAGCGCAAAGGACGAGAAGAAGGAGAGTAGTTAAAAGCTTTTTCTTTCATTAGATTCCACTACGCGTTTCGACAGATAACCTCCGTCTTCATCAGGTGGCACATGCCATCCATTGCACTCCCCTGTGACCGGCTTTTCCTGCATTCCATGTTCTCATCCTCCTTTGAGGCACCCGGCAGGAGCAGCATCGGAACTAATCTAACCAGTACCCCGGGACCTGCCAGCCTGGCGCTCCAATAATCTGTCTCATTCAGTCTTCTCTACTTTGTAGTGAGGTCAGTACTGGAAAGAACTGGGAAGCAGTCTAATACGGTCCAATCTGGACGTGTACTGCACAGAAGTGACAGCAAGCAAGGGAAAGATCAGAAATCAAGTAAATGTGCTGTGAAACACTTTTGTCATTACTGTATGGTTTTAAAAGTTGTCAATAAAAATATTGGAAAAGAAAGCAAGTAAATGTGATGATGTACCAACTGTGGATGTAATGTGTGAAATCCTAAGTAAAGAAAATGTTAAAGTCGTCTCGGACTGTGTCTCCATTGATGTGGGTCGCCTAGAAGCGGGACTATTATGGCCTGGGAAGTGCCCGGGTGAAGATGTATCTGGAGATGAAGGTATGCCGAGGAGCATAGTATTGTTTCATGTAGGGGAATGGCTGGACGCAGCTGCCACTAGAATACAGGTCACAACTACCGTCCTGGCCCTCCCTTACACAGGCACCAGTCCATATTTCAGCATATAAATCCTTTGTGCTAATTGTGTGGTCCAGTCACCAGTTCATCTTTCAGCAAACAAATTCTTTGTGCTGTGTGGTCCAGCCACCAGTCCACATTTCAGCAAACAAATTCTTTGTGCTAATTGTGTGGTACAGCCACCAGTTCACTTTTTCAGCATAAATATGATTTGTGCCAATTTTGTGTTCCAACCTCACTAGCTAAGCAAATAAATACTGATTGTTATTTTACTGACAAGATACTGACAGGTCTGGCCCTAGGGTTGTGAAACAGCTGGTTAAAAGAGGGGAATTGTACATTCAACATTAGTGGGGAAAAAGTGAGGTTGTGGTGGAAGGTGGAATAGGCATGGTGTTCAAGGTGTATGTGGGGTAGTTGGTAATGTTACTGAAAGCTCTACTGAGCAAAAAACTGGTTGTCCTATCCAAATACAATTGACAACTTCTGTTATTGGATAGGCTACTCGACTTCCTTTCTTTGGCAGCCACACAACGGTACACCTTGTAGATAATTTTTTGAAAATTGGAAACTACAAGTTGGGTCTCCATCTGGTAGGTTGCCTGTAGTGGAAGAGGCGTGAGAGTCCTACCCTATTATATTATTTCTACTCTGTGAAAATTTATGCCACTTTAGTGGTGTGTGCAAATAATTTTTTAAAATGTGAAGACTCCAAGTTGGCTCTCCATCTGGTGGGTTGCGTGTACTGGAATAGGTCTCTGAGAAGCAGGCCCACACCTTTCACTTATCCACCTATTAGTGATCAATTTGTAAGCTAAAAATGCTGGGTCCAGCTCTGTCCCATCTATCCATGCTGCTCCATTATAAAATTGATGCCACTTTTCCTTGTCTGCCCCTCTGTCCCATCCATCCATGCTGCGCCATTATAAAATCAATGCCACTTTTCCTCCTGTCTGCCCTTAATTTTTGGAAATGTTTTAACTCCAAGTTGGGTCTCCTTCATGTGTGTTGCCTGAATTTGGCAGGGCTATCGGAGCACCAGGTCTACACCGGTAACTCATGCACCTGTTACTGATCAATGTTTAAGCTAGAAATGCTGGTCCAAGCCCAGTTCTATGCATCCATGTTACACTATTATACTATTTGTCTTCTGGGTCAATTGATGCCACTTTTCCTTGTGTCTGTCCCTAATTTGAGCTGTTTTGGCAGCTTTTGGGCCCCCTGAAGGTGTTGTCTTAGCATTTTGGTTCTGCCATTTGCGACTGAATTCAATAGGGTTCAGATAAGTTTGGTGAACTGTTCGGTGAACATTGGAAAGTTGGCGATCCCAGCCGAACCGAACCTTAAAAAGTTCAATCATCTCTACTCATCACCACTCCTCTTCTAAGTAAAGGTACACTATATCAGCCTTATAGCTGATGAGCTGACATAAGGACATGTGATTCTGCAAGTGTCTGGGATTTGCTTGAGGTTACAGGTTACCTGTATGATGGGGATGGAGTTTAATGATTGGATAATGCCCTTTTTTTATCTCCTGATTTTGTACGTGTTAGGCTGGTTTCACACTTGCGTTTTTTTCGCGGTATTTTAGCGCTAAATAGCGCATGCGTTTTTTTTTCCTATACTTTGCATGGGATGCGCTTATGTGCGCATACACATGCGTTTGTACGCGTTTTTCCGCGCATGCGTTTTTTTGCGGTATGCGCTCGGGCGCACAAAATGCAACCTGTTGCATTTTTTGGTGCGTCCGACTTGCCTCAAAAAAACGCATGCGCGCGCAATGCGTTTTTTTACAGCAAGACACCCATTATAGTCTATGGGTGCGCATATGTGCGCATTGGCATGCTTATGTATGCGTTTTTTTGCACATGCGTTTTTTTTGTTAACCATGGAATTTAGGGGTTTGGGTTAGGGTTAGTTAAGGGGGTTTAGGGTTAGCGTTAGGGTCAGGGTCAGGGTTAGGGTTAGGTTTAGGGTCAGGGTTAGGGTTAGTTAGGGTTTAGGGTTTGGGATAGGGTTAAGTATGGTTTGGTTAAGGGTTAGGGTCAGGGTTAGGGTTAGGGTTAGGGTCAGGGTTAGGGTTAGGGTTAGGTTTAGGGTCAGGGTTAGGGTCAGGGTTAGGGTTAGTTAGGGTTTAGGGTTTGGGTTAGGGTTAAGTATGGTTTGGTTAAGGGTTAGGGTCAGGGTTAGGGTTAGGGTTAGGGTTAGGGTCAGGGTTAGGGTTAGTGTTAGGGTTAGGTTTAGGGTCAGGGTTAGGGTCAGGGTTAGGGTTAGTTAGGGTTTATGGTTTGGGTTAGGGTTAAGTATGGTTTGGTTAAGGGTTAGGGTCAGGGTTAGGGTTAGGGTTAGGGTTAGGTTTAGGGTCAGGGTTAGGGTTAGTTAGGGTTTAGGGTATGGGTTAGGGTTAAGTATGGTTTGGTTAAGGGTTAGGGTCAGGGTTAGGGTTAGGGTTAGGGTCAGGGTCAGGGTTAGGGTCAGGGTTAGGGTTAGTAAAGTCATGGTTTGGGTTAGTGTGAGGGGCCACCTAATGTTTGGAAAAAACGCAAACGCGGTAAAAACGCACTAAAAACGCATACAAACGCATAAAAACGCTGCGTTTTTTTCATGCATGCTCATAAAAATGCTTGAAAAAAACGCAGCAGTTGTATGCTTTTGTATGCGTTTTTTCAATGCGTTTTTTTGTGGGAAAAACGCGCTGCAAAAAAAAGCAAGTGTGAAACCAACCTTATGCATGCATTTGCATACATTATAATTATATGCTGATATTGCACTATGTATATGGAGCTTACGTATTTTGTATTTGGATAATGTATGATCCATACATTGATTTATGTGTTTATGCATGTATATTTTTTTTATTTGGGTCACTTACAGGGGCTGGACAAAATAACGGAAACACCTGGAAACATCAACAAAAGTTAGTTTAATATGGTGTAGGTCCACCTTTTGCGGCAATTACAGCCTCAATTCTCTGAGGTATGGATTCATGCAAGTTGTGAATTATTCCCAAAGGAATTGTAGCCCATTCTTCAGTTAAAACACCCTCCAGTTCTTTGAGCGACGATGGCGGCGGAAATCGACGTCTAACTTGAATCTCTAAAATCGGCCATAAATGCTCAATAATGTTGAGGTCTGGGGATTGTGGGGGCCAGATGAGATGCTCAACTTCATTACAATGTTCCTCGTGCCATGCTTTAACGATTCTAGCTGTATGAATTGGTGCATTATCATCCTGAAAGATGGCGTTCCCCTCCGGGAACAGTGCTTGAACCATAGGATGCACTTGGTTGCCCAAAATGCCTAAATATTCGCTGCTGTTAATTCTTCCAAGAAGGGATATCATTGGCCCGGCGGATCTCCATGAAATAGCACCCCAGATCATCACAGAACCTCTGCCATGTTTTACGGTTGGGAGAAGGCAGTCCGGATGGAATGCTTCTTTCGGTTGTCTCCAAATGTACACTTGGCCGGAGGTCAGAAATAGGGTAAGCGATGATTCGTCTGAGAATATCACATGTTTCCACTGCTCGAGGGACCAATTCTGGATGTTTCTACACCACTCTAAACGCTTGGAAACATTTGTCATTGAGAGCAGCGGTTTTCTAATTGCAGCTCTTCCGTGGAATCCAGATTTGTGCAGCTCCCGACGAACAGTTTTCGTGGAAACTGGGTTCTGTAGGTGTTCATTGAGCTCAGCAGTGATTTTCGGAGACATGGTCTTGCGATCCTCTCTCATAATTCGCTTTAGAGTCCGACGGTCTCTCTCAGTCAACTTCGACTTTCGGTCGGACCTGTGCTTTGCTGCGGACGTTTTTCCTTCTCTTTCAAACGCAGACATTACTTTGGAGACAGTACCTCTTGACACGCCAAGCATTCGGGCACTTTCTGGTACACTAGCGCCTGCCATACGAGCACCAACAATTTGGCCTCTTTGAAAATCCGAGAGGTCTGCCATTGGTATCAGGTTCTCATCAATGTTCTTACAATTCTGCAAACCAAACAGTTAATTTACATACACATATCACATAACACAAAACATTACCATATGTCACGGTTTGCATATTTATAACATGTTCGAAGATTATGATGCCAAAACGTTAGGTGTTTCCTTTATTTTGTCCAACCCCTGTACATTGCTGTGATGGGCAGGAGCTGAGGTGGAGGGGATTCTTTCTGAATGGTTTCTCTTTAATGATGTGAACTATTCAAACATAGTGCGCTACATCATTTTGCATACTTGAAAAATGCCTATTTTCTGTCGAAAAGCATCACCTCTATGTCAGAATAAAAGTATTTAGATACGTTTCAGTTATTTGAACTGTTGCTAAGTGTCCTCTAAATAAATCTCATAAAATTGGCATAAAATATATTCTGCATCTCTATAGTGGCAAAAATAATGTTTAGCAGTATCAGTAAAACTCTTTTATATAATAGGAACAAGACCCAACTAAAATTTTGCATTGTCAGATTTGAACTCGGAGTTCAAAATCATTAAGATATTATCGCAGTTAAGAAATTTTAATTGTACATGCAGAAAAAAAAAGTTTCTCCACCTTCTTTCTGACAGTCTGTGAAAATTGGAACACATTCGGATGTCATCTGAGTGCAGTTCGATTGTTTCACGGACCCGAAGACTTACATTGCTGATTTTGATCTGACATTCAGATCAAAGGCGAAAATGTCTTTTTTTTTTTAAAACAAATCACTCAGCCTGAAGAAAAAAATCGGAGATGAGAAGAGCCACGGATAGAACTTGTTAAAAAAAAACTTGAGTCTGAATGAGCCCCAAGTGTAGAGACTCTGGTGGCATGTTTACTAATAGATAAATACATAAATAACAATTAATTTGAAAATATCCCTGTATTACGGTCAGCAGGGCCTGCAACCATGCTGTGGTTGTTGCACATCTTCTCTCTTTTTAATTTTTGTTTGAGTCTTAAAATTTCATTCAATACCTTTGAATTCCACATTAGGCAGGTGAGGGGCCCTGCTATGTAACCACAAGGTATTATGATCTTGTCCATGTAATAGACTAGGACAAAAGCATGATACCGGCTGACTGAGCCTAATACCGGATGACAAGTGTGCAATGGATCTCATGCCAGCAGTGCCTCTCACCCCTGATGTAAAGGTTGGAGGCACTGGATATCAACTTTAACTGTTAATCTTCATTTATTGTAAGGCGGGGCTCACGTGACGTTGTAGCCTTTTTTAGGAGGCTCTCTTGCAAGTTCCATCATTGTTGCTGTTAGAAAAACTATATAAAGTGAACGGGGTCCATTAGTATTCATCATGGGATGGATGGATTATTTCATGAGTTCTGTTTTCGTGTTTCAGTAATAGAGCTTTTCATATCAGTATGAACTTATCTATTTGTTGCTCTTTCTATTTTTCAGCAACAGGAATTGCTCAACACAAAATGTACAGTTCCGATTACTATAATACCAGCATGTCTCATCATATTGTCCCAATTACCAGAACATACTGTAACTTTTATATTTATACTGTTTCTAAAATATAGTCTACACTTGTTAATTTTATGAATGCCATAATGGGGTTGTCCACTGCTCAGACAACTTATTCTGAATCCCAATGTCCCCCACCCCCCAGTAAAAATAGCACTTATACTCACTTCCGGTCCTTGTGACATTTCAACTGTGTCAGCACTGACTCTCCCGATGCTTGTGTAACATTGTTTTGTCATGTGATCCCTGTGGCCAATCAGCACTGGTTTCAGTCTCCCTTCTTTGGAACAAAGCAAGACATATGGAGGATGTGAGAAAGCAGCCACAGCTCCCACTAACTTTGCAACTCAATTACATCCGAAGGAGAAAGGAGAAAAGAATGAAACGCTGAATGACCCTAGGGATTGTGTGACATAATATCACACGAGCCCCTGGACAGCAAGTGTCAACACCACTATAACATCACAAAACAATCACTGACCTCAGGGAGACCAGTCAAAGAAAACACTGCGGCAGATCTTCCCTGGAGGACGATCTGGCTAGTCCCGTGTTTGAGACTCTTAAATGAGGCTCCACGGACTTTATTTGCATATTCGTATTTCCCAGGGAGCATTGCACCTAGGATTTCACTGATTGAGTGCCTTTGCCGGCTGCCGCAGTGTTTTCTTTGACTGGTCTCCCTGAGGTCAGTAATTGTTTCATGATGTTGGTCTACTAGGCATTGCTCCCACCTAGCCAGAATCCTACTCCACACTGATGAGGGGCAACACCCCGAAACAGCTGTCTGTGGATGGATACCTGGCCTTTCCCTTGTCATATCTGTAAACTCGTAAAGAGCTGGATATTGACTTAAAGGGACACTTAATATGGTGGTAATGGTGGTTTCTGAAAGGAGCCACTCCTTGGCTGGGTCTTTCCCTGGAGGAAGATCTGGCTAGTCCCGTGTTTGAGACTCTTAAATGAGGCTCCACGGACTTTATTTGCAACACCACTATATAACAGCATTGGCACCGGAGGAGCACGCGAAGGAATCATCCGAAACGTGCATAGGGGTGTGCACCGCACCTCTCTCCTAGGACCACCACCACACCACCAGTACACCACTTTGCTTTGAGAGGTAATGCCCATCTTTGAAAATACTATGTTATGTATATCGATGGATATAATCTTCTCTACTTTTCCGGTTTAGTCCCTGACTTTTGGTATTACTCTATGGGACTTTGAATTATGTGATTTGCGCAGTAGCAATATCGCTTTTATATATTGGATATATCATCATAGACAATTATTGTCTACCGTGTATTTATTTTTTTATTTTATATATATATATATATATATATCTTTGTGTGGCATAATATCTTGGTATCATCTGGGACTTTATTTATCTATGTTATCAGTATTTAATTATTTCTTTGTGATGTATTTTATCTATAGGAATTTAGTCCCTTTAGCACCTTATAATTTATACTGTGGTCCCCATATTGATTTGAATTATTCATTTTTGTTTTTTCTACTTTTATTGTTAACTAGCTGAAGAGCCCGGCGTTGCCTGGGCATAGTAACTAACTACGGTTAGTTACAACAAATTATAATGATTATATCTATATATATAAAGCTAAGTGTAGCGCCTTGCCCACTCCGCATAGCCACATTGACTATAATATCCCACATCATCCCGTCAGCCAGAGCCACCGGACTATTACCACTAATATCCCACATCATCCCGTCAGCCTGGGGTGAAAACCAGAGCACTAAGTAGAACGGTCCTAACATCCCTACTGGGGATCCCTTTAAGAGACATCTGGTGTCAGAACCAGAGCACTGAGTGGATTTGCTCTGACTTCCATACCAATGATTCCTTTAATGGAAGCCTGGGGTGAGAATCAGAGTGCTGAGGGATTTACCCTAACTTCCATACCAGAGATCCCTTTAAGAGAGGCCTGGGGTCAGTACCAAAGTGCAGAGTGGATTTGCCCTCACTTCCATTCCGGGGATCCCTTTAAGAGGGGCCTGGGGTCAGAACCAGAGTGCTTAGTGGAATTGCCCTAACTTCAATACCAATGATCACTTTAAGAGAGACTGGGGTCAGAACCACAGCACTGAGTGGATTTGCCCTAACTTCCATACCGAGTATCCCTTTAAGAGAGTCTAGTATCAGAACCAGAGCGCTGAGTGGATTTGCCCTGACTTGCATACCAATGATCCTTTTAATAGAATACTGGGGTCAGAATCGTAGCGCTGAGGGATTTGCCCTAACTTCCATACAGGAGATCCCTTAAGAGAGCTTGAGGTCGGTACCAGAGCATTTGAAGGCATTTGCCCTGACTTCCATACCAGGGATCCTTTAAGAGAGCGTAAGGTCAGAACCAGAACGCTGATTGGAATCGCCCTAATTTCCATAACAGGGATCCCTTTAAGAGAGGTCTGGGGTCAGAACCAAAGCGCTGGATGGATTTGCCCTGATTTCCATACCAATGATCCTTTTAATAGAAGCCTGGGGTCAGAATCAGAGTGCTGAGGGATTTGCCCTAACTTCCATACCAGAGATCCCTTTAAGAGAGGCCTGGGGTCAGTGCCAAAGCGCAGAGTGTATTTGCCCTCATTTCCGTACCGAGGAACCCTTTAAGAGGGACCTGGGGTCAGAACCCGAGCACTGAGTGGAATTGCCCTAAATTCTATACCAATGATCCCTTTAAGAGACCCTGGGGTCAGAACCACAGAGCTGAGTGGAACGGTCCTAACTTCTATACCGGGGATCCCTTTAAGAGACTCTGGGGTCAGAACCACAGAGCTGAGTGGAACGGTCCTAACTTCTATACGGGGGATCCCTTTAAGAGACCCTGGGGTCAGAACCACAGAGCTGAGTGGAATGGTTCTAACTTCCTTACCAATAATCCCTTAATCCCTATAAGAGACCCTGGAGTCAGAATCACAGAGCTGAGTGGAACGGTCCTAACTTCCATATCAGGGATCCCTGTAAGAGAGGCCTGGGATCAAAACCAAAGCGCTGGATGAATTTGCCCTGTCTTCCATACCAATTACCCCTTTAATAGAAGCCTGGGGTCAGAATTAGAGTGCTGAGGGATTTGCCCTAACTTCCATACCGGGGATCCCTTTAAGAGGGAAGATGTGCCTATGGGATGGAGGCTGTGAGATGGGTCTATGGGCATCAGAGAGGGGGGATTCATTTCTGTCATGTGCTCTCTGCTCCTTTCTGGGGGGCAGACAATGACTGGGAGCTTATGTTTCCGGGGATGCTAGATTTCTCCCACCTGGTCAGTGTCTGCTGAGGTGTTGTCAAGTGGGAAAACTGTTGCTCATAGCAACCAATCACAGTTCAGCTTCTTTTAAACAGCTCTGGTGAAATGAAAGGTGCATCGTGATTGGTTGGTGATACACACATACATAAACACACACATACATTCAACTTTATATATATAGATTTTATGCATGCAGACACTCTTTTGCACGTAGAGCCAATGTTTTTACCATTCCATCTTCAATAAAGGCATTTTTATCTTTAATAATATTGTCCCCTTTTCATATTTTCATATATATTATTATTTTTTATAGCTTTTATTAATCATTTTTTATTTTTATCTTTCATTGTAATCCACATCCAGGGGTTAGGTATTTTCGAGTGGTTTCCACTCAGTGTTGTTTTGGACACATAGATATTTTTTATAGTTATTATAGATACATATATTTTATATAAAGTGTATATATTTTTTATTTATTTATTTTTATCTATTAGGTCCATTTGTTTTGGTTACTTCTTTGCAACAAAGCAAGACATACGGAGGAAGTGAGAGAGCAGCCACAGTTCCCACTTACTTCGCATCTCAATTACATCAGAAGGAGAGAAGAGTGAAATGCTGATTGACCGTAGGGATTGCGTGACATAAGGACATTATAGGGGCGAATGTAAAAAAAATAATTTCTGTTTACATGTGGTAAGCATTTGACAGCTACAGTCAATTATTGGCTGCAGTGGTCATCTGACATATCACTTGCATGAACCCTGAGATCACTGATTGGCTGCAGTGGTGATATGACAACTGCCCATAACCAAAGACCAAGAGCATTACTGGAGAAGCAGCGCTGTTGTTTGGGGAAAGAATAAACCAGTATTACATAGTAACATAGTTATTAAGGTTGAAGGAAGACTTTAAGTCCATCTAGTTCAACCCATATCCTATCCTAACTTGCCCTAACATGTTGATCCAGAGGAAGGAAAAAAAAAACCCATGTGGCAATACAGTACGCTTCACATTGGGGAAAAAAATTCCTTCCCGACTCCACATAAGGCAATGAGACTAGCTCCCTGGATCAACTCAATATTAAGGAAGCTAGTGTATATACCCTGTAATATTATACTTTTCAAGAAAGGCATCCAGCCCTTCTTAAATTTTATTAGGGAATCACTCATTACAACATCATATGGCAGCGAGACCCATAGTCTCACTGCTCTTACAGTGAAAAATCCGCGTCTGTGAGTATGCTTAAACCTTCTTTCCTCCAGATGTAGAGGATGCCCCCTTGTCCCCGTCACAGGTCTAAGAATAAAAAGATCATTAGAAAGGTCTTTGTATTGTCCCCACACATATTTACAGTATACATTGTAATAAGATCTCACCTAAGCCTTCGATTTTCTAAACTAAATAACCCCAAGTGTAATAACCTGTCTTGGTATTGCAGACCCCCTAGTTCCCTAATAACCTTGGTCGCTCTTCTCTGCACCCGCTCCAGTTCAGCTATGTCTTTCTTATACACTAGAGACCAGAACTGTATACAGTATTCTAAGTGTGGTCGCACTAGTGACTTATATAGAGGTAAAATTATGTTCTCCTCATGAGCATCTGTCATGTCGGACGCTATTCAAACCACAGCGTCCGGCAGGCAGCGGTAGTTCCATCTCCGTCCACTATAGCCTCAGTGGCGCCGGCTTGATTTTACTCAGGTTATCTGGGGTTAATCTAGCTCGAAATCAGGTGGGATGTTTGGTCACGCCCACGGTCTTTAAATAGTCGTGCTGGCCTGTGGGCGTCGCCGATTATAGCTTGTGTTTTATGCCAAGTGGTTCCGGTCTGGAGAGGAGGTGTTGGAGAGAGAAATTCATATCTGGTGCGTATGATCTGTTGTTACCTTTTCGCCTTCCTATATTTGTGCTTTGTTTTGCCCTGTTCACATTACAGTATTGTCCTGTGTGTTTGCGGCGCGGTGTGGTTTAAGTTCTCCCTGTCTGTCATTACTGTGTGGGCTTTGGTGGTTTGACAACTCACTGGGTGGAGGGTGGAGGGTTCAGCTTAGGGCTGAGCAGGAGATAAGGAAAGGTTGGAGGCTCAGGCATTTGCACCATTAGCAAAAACCCTGGGTTGAGGGTCAGACAGGGTTTTCCCTAGTTTGAGGGACTCCGCAGGGGCCCCGGGTATTTCAGCCTCCTTTGACCTAAGCCCCGCATAACATTATAATCGGCCCAACATTTTTCCATGGATTCCATGACTTCTATAAACCGCCAGTTGGCGGCGCTGTCCTTACAGGTCACCGAGTTGAAGGGGGCAGTTCAGCAGCAGGGCCTGGTTGTAGCTAATGTGCAAGCGGCTTCTGCAGGTGCAGGTGCAGAGCCAAAGATTCCGCTGCCTGAATGATTTTCTGGGGAACGCAGCAATTTTGTCATCTTTTGGGAGGCCTGCAAGTTATACTTTCGCATGCGCCCGGTCTCCTCAGGTAATGAGGCTCAGTGGGTGGGTCTGGTGTTATCATTACTGAGTGGGGACCCTCAAGCATGGGCGTTTTCCTTACCAGCCGACTCTGCTACGTTTCATTCGGTTGAGAATGTTTTTTCAGCACTAGGGCTTATTTATGATGATCCCGACAGATTGGCTTTGGCGGAATCTAAAATCCGCGCCCTCCGTCAGGGGAAATGTATGGCGGAAGACTATTGTTCAGAATTTCGCCGTTGGGCAGTAGATACACAGTGGAACGACCCAGCGCTGCGGAGTCAGTTCATTCATGGGGTTTCAGAAAGAGTTAAACAGGCCCTCCTGATTTATGAGACTCCTGCATCATTAGAGTCTGCCATGAGTTTGGTTATTCGTATTGATCGCCGTTTGCGTCAAGGGGCGCAGGAGACTCTGCCCCTGGGGGAAAGCAGGGGTGCAAGTATGGTTGCTGCAGGTGAGCCCAAGGAACCTATGCAAATCGCTGGGGTATCACATGTGCAGCGTCGCGTTCCTGGGTTCAGGAAGCATGGAGCATGTTTTTACTGTGGTAAAAGAGATCATTATGTAAATGCTTGTCCTGTGCTACCTAAGAAAGTCGCAGCGGCGGAAAACTGGTAAGCTCAGAGGGTATGGAGGAGGCCCAACTGAGCGTATGCATATCCTCCATGATGGTATCTCAATGTATGCTCCCTGCCAGGGTTATTATTGCGGGCAGAGAGCTACCCATATCAGTGTTTGTGGATAGCGGTTCCACCACCAATCTCATGCATGAGGAGTTTGCACGCATGGCAGGTTTTAAGATCGAAAAACTCCCTCATCCTATTCGCGTGGTTACCATTAATGCCGCTCCCCTCCCACAGGGGGAGATTACTGAGTTTGTAGCTGAGGTTAAACTCCACATTGGGGTCCTACATTCTGAGTGGGTTACATGTAGGGTACTCAATAATCTCCCAGCACAAATGGTCCTGGGTTTCCCATGGTTGTCCAAGCACAACCCGGTGATTGACTGGAGAACCCAGGACATAGTTCAGTGGAGCGGTTTCTGCCAGGAAAATTGCTTGGCCACATGTGTGTCCGCCGTGAAGTCCAGCCTTCCGGAGGCATTGCTGGATTTTGCGGACGTATTCTCTGAGAGGGGTTGATCAGAACTACCTCCACATCGAGCCTATGACTGTGAGATTAGGTTAAAACCTGGGGCTAAATTGCTAAAGGCGAGAATGTTTAGTATTTCTAGTCCGGAGAGACAAGCTCTTAAAGACTACATCACGGAGAGTTTAAGTAAAGGGCACATCCGTCCTTCATCCTCACCTGTAGCAGCGGGGTTTTTCTTCATTAAGTAAAAAGATGGGGGTTACGCCCGTGTCTGGATTTCCGGGAGTTAAACCAGATTACGGTCCGTGATCCCTACCCGATGCCTCTGTTCCCTGATTTGTTCAACCAGGTGGCTGGTGCAAAGTGGTTTTCCAAACTTGACCTCAGGGGGGCATATAACCTCATAAGGGTCCGTCAGGGGGTTGAGTGGAAGACGGCATTTAATACCCCTGAGGGTCATTTTGAAAGCCTAGTTTTGCCATTTGAGTTGACAACCGCGCCTGCTGTTTTCCAACATTTCATAAATGACGTATTCGCTCATGTGCAGGGGAAATTTGTGATTGTGTACCTGGATGATATCCTCATTTATTCGAGCGACCAGGACACTCATTTAGAGCATGTCAGGCAGGTGTTACAGTTGCTCCGTGAGAATAAGTTCTATGCTAAGCTTGAAAAATGCGTATTTTTTGTTCAGGAGTTGCCTTTTTTGGGTTATATTGTATCCGCCGCAGGGTTTAAAATGGACACCGCGAAGGTGCAAGCGGTGCTGCGATGGGAACGGCCTGATAATCTAAAAGCGCTCCAGCGGTTCCTTGGGTTTGCCAACTAGTATAGGAAGTTTATTAAGAATTTCTCTACTATAGCCAAACCGCTCACGGACATGACAAAAAAAGGTACCAATCTCGCTATCTGGTCTGATGATGCGGTGCGTGCATTTGAGCTATTGAAAAACCGTTTTGCTTCAGCCCCCATTCTGGTGCAACCGGACGTATCTAAACCTTTTACGGTGGAGGTCGATGCGTCTGAGGTGGGAGTGCGGGCAGTACTGTCACAGGGCTCGTCCTTGAGCAATATGCGTCCATGCGCCTACTTCTCCAAGAAGCTGTCGCCTGCCGAACGGAATTACGACATCGGCAACAGGGAGTTGTTGGCCATCAAATTGGCTTTTGAGGAATGGCGACACTTCCTGGAGGGGGCGGCCCACCAGGTTACAGTCATCACCGACCATAAAAACCTGCTCTATCTGGAGTCGGCCAAGCATCTGTCTCCCAGGCAGGCTCGCTGGGCATTGTTTTTTACACGTTTTAACTTTCTGGTGACTTACCGTCCTGGGGCTAAAAACACCAAGGCGGATGCCTTGTCCAGGTGTTTTCCGGGGGGAGAACCTCGGGAAGATCCGGTACCCATCCTCCAGGAAGGTGTAGTGGTTTCGGCTCTCACGACTGAGGTAGAGGCGGAGATTGCCGAGGCCCAGGAGGAGGTACCGCCAGGACTTCCCGCTAATAAGTCATTTGTACCCCTTCATCTTCGTCTTAAAGTGTTGGGGGAACACCACGACTCTGTCCTGGCCGGTCATCCAGGGGTTAGGGGCACCTTGGAGCTGGTATCGCGCCGCTTCTGGTGGCCAAAAATCCGGCAGGACGTGGTCTCGTACTTGACAGCTTGCATCACGTACACCAGGGCCAAGTCGCTCAGAACCCGTCCTGCTGGCACTCTACAGCCTCTGGGGATACCTAGTAGGCCATGGACAGAAATCTCCATGGACTTTATCACGGACTTGGCTGCCTCGGTGGGGAACACGGTCACCCTGGTGGTGGTTGATCGATTTTCGAAGATGGCGCATTTTGTGTCGTTGCCTTCCTTGCCCAACGCGAAGACGTTGGCTCAGGTCTTTGTGCAGGAGGTGGTCAAACTACACAGAGTTCCGTCGGACATAGTGTCTGATAGGGGGACCCATTTTGTGGCGAAGTTTTGGAAAGCTTTTTGTTCACGATTGGGGATCAAGTTGTCTCATTCGTCGGCGTTTCTTCCGCAGTCAAATGGTCAAACTGAGCGCATGAACCAAAATCTGGAGCAGTATTTGCAATGTTTTGTATCTGACAACCAAGAGGAGTGGTCGACGTTCCTTCCCTTGGCCGAGTTCGCATTAAATAATCACCGCCAAGAATCATTGGGAGAGTCTCCGTTCTTTTGTGTTTATGGGCACCATCCTCAATTTTGTACCTTGCGTCAGGGGGGCTCTGGGGGCGTCCCAGAGGAGGACCGGTTAGGAGTTCAACTATCATCGGTCTGGAGGAGTGTGAAACAGCGATTGCTGAGCATGAGTGCAAGGTACAAACGTGTGGCTGACGCTAGACGCGTGCCAGGTCCGGACCTGTGTGTGGGTGATTGGGTGTGGTTAGCTACTAAAAACATAAAACTCAAAATTCCATCATTGAAATTGGGTCCAAGGTTTATTGGCCCTTTTAAGATTGCTGCCATCATTAACCCGGTTGCTTATCGGTTGGAACTTCCTGCGGTATACAAGATACACAACGTGTTTCACAGGGCTTTATTGAAAAAGGTGGTAGGCTCTGTGGACACGACGCCGATGCCACCTCTAGTCATGGTGGATGGCGATTTAGAGTTTGAAGTCTCCAAGGTGGTGGACTCTCGAGTACTGCGCCGTTCTCTTCAGTATTTGGTACAATGGCGGGGGTATGGTCCGGAGGAGAGGTCTTGGGTACCTGCCTCGGACATACATGCGGATTGGCTGGTCAGTTCCTTTCACCGCCGTCATCCGGACAAGCCGGGTCCTATGAGTCTTGAGGGCCCTGGGGTCCCTCGTAGAAGATGGGGTACTGTCATGTCGGATGCTATTCACACCACAGCGTCCGGCAGGCAGCGGTAGTTCCATCTCCGTCCACTATAGCCTCAGTGGCGCCGGCTTGATTTTACTCAGGTTATCGGGGGTTAATCTAGCTGGAAATCAGGTGGGATGTTTGGTCACGCCCACGGTCTTTAAATAGTCGTGCTGGCCTGTGGGCGTCGCCGACTATAGCTTGTGTTTTATGCCAAGTGGTTCCGGTCTGGAGAGGTGGTGTTGGAGAGAGAAATTCATATCTGGTGTCGTATGATCCGTTGTTATCTTTTCACCTTCCAATATTTGTGTTTTGTTTTGCCCTGTTCACATTACGGTATTGTCCGGTGTGTTTGCGGTGCGGTGCGGTTTAAGTTCTCCCTGTCTGTCATTACTGTGTGGGCTTTGGTGGTTTGACGACTCACTGGGTGGAGGGTTCAGCTTAGGGCTGAGCAGGAGATAAGGAAAGGTTGGAGGCTCAGGCATTTGCACCATTAGCAAAAACCCTGGGTTGAGGGTCAGACAGGGTTTTCCCTAGTTTGAGGGACTCCGCAGGGGCCCCGGGTATTTCAGCCTCCTTTGACCTAAGCCCTGCATAACAGCATCTATGCCTCTTTTAATGCATCCCATTATTTTATTTGCCTTTGCAGCAGCTGCCTGACACTGGCCACTAAATGTGAGTTTGTCGTCCACCCTTACACCCAGGTCTTTTTCAGTGACAGCTTTTCCCAGTGTTTTACAATTAAGCACATAATTATACATCTTGTTCGTTCTACCAAAGTGCATGATCTTACATTTATCCCCATTAAAGCTCATTTGCCATTTATCAGCCCAAGCTTCTAGTTTACATAAATCCTCCTGTAATATAAAATTGTCCTCCTCTGTATTGATTACCCTACAGAGTTTAGTGTCATCTGCAAATATTGAAATTCTACTCTCTATGCCTCCTACAAGGTCATTAATAAATATGTTAAAAAGAAACGGGCCCAAAACTGACCCCTGTGGTACCCCACTGCTAACCGTGACCCAGTCCGAGTGTGCTCCATTAATAACCACCCTATGTTTCCTATCCCTGAGCCAGCTCTTAACCCACCTACACATATTTTCCCCTATCCCCATTGTTCTCATTTTATGTATCAACCTTTTGTGTGGCACCGTATCAAAAGCTTTTGAAAAGTCCATGTACACCACGTCCACTGCATTCCCTTGGTCCAGTCTGGAACTTACCTCTTCATAAAAGCTTATCAGATTAGTCTGACAGGAACGGTCCCTTGTAAACCCATGTTGATATTGGGTCATGAGGTTATTCTTCTCTAGAAACTCCAGTATAGTATCTCTTAGAAAACCCTCCAGGATTTTACCCACAGTTGAGGTTAAACTTACTGGCCTATAATTTCCAAGTTCAGTTTTTGTCCCCTTTTTGAATATTGGCACCACATTTGCTATACGCCAGTCCTGTGGTACAGACCCTGTTATTATGGAATCTTTAAAGATTAAAAATAATGGTCTATCTATGACTGTGCTTAATTCTTGCAGTACTCGGGGGTGTATCCCATCTGGGCCCGGGGATTTGTCAATTTTAGTGATTGTTAGACGCCACCGTACTTCCTGCTGGGTTAAGCAGGTGACATTTAATGGAGAATTTTTATCCCTGATCATGTTTTCCGTCATGGGATTTTCTTGTGTAAATACTGCTGAAAAAAAGTCATTTAGCATATTGGCTTTTTCCTCAACCTCATCCACCATTTCACCCAGACTATTTTTAAGGGGGCCAACACTATCATTTTTTAGTTTCTTACTATTTATGTAGTTAAGAAATATTTGGGGATTATTTTTACTCTCTCTGGCAATGAGTCTCCCTGTCTTAATCTTTGCTGTCTTGATTTGCTTTTTACAGAGTTTATTTAATCTTCTGTATTTATTTAATGCCTCATCACTACCTACTTGCTTTAATTCTCTAAATGCTTTATTTTTATCTCTTATTGCCCCCCTTAAAGCTCTATTTAGCCATAGTGGTTTCCTCCTATTTCTAGCATGTTTATTCCCATACGGTATATATTGTGCACAGGTCCTATTCAGGATGCTAATAAACATCTCCCATTTTCTTTGTGTATTTTTATGTCTCAGGATATCGTCCCAGTTAATTGCACCAAGATCATCTCTCATCGGTTGGAAATTTCCTTTCCTTAAGTTTAGTGTCCTTGTAACCCCTCTACTACACATCTTATTAAAGGATACATGAAAACTTATTAATTTGTGATCACTATTACCCAAGTGACCCTCAACCCTTATATTTGATATGCGGTCTGGCCTGTTGGTTAATATTAGGTCTAGCAGTGCCCCCCCTCTGGTTGGGTCCTGAACCAGTTGTGAAAGGTAATTGTCTCTCATAGTTGTCAAAAACCTATTACCTTTGCTGGAACTGCAGGTTTCAGTTCCCCAATGTATTTCAGGGTAGTTGAAGTCCCCCATAATAATGACTTCTCCTTGAGTCGCTGCTTCATCTATTTGCTTAATGAGGATATTCTCTGTTGCTTCCATTATTTTTGGAGACTTATAACAAACCCCTATCAGTAATTTATTATTTTTCCCCCCTCCCCTTATCTCTACCCACAGGGACTCTACATTTTCATTAGATTCATATATATTATCACGAAGGATGGGTTTTAAGGATGATTTTACATATTGTTTTGTTTGGTTTTCTTTACAACACCTGCAGCTGGTTGGATAACCCTTTAAAAATAGGATCAGAGAAAGAAAACAGAGGGTGGGTATTCATGAAATAGAATCTGATTGGGATACAATTAACAGTGGGGTATGGCAGAGCTCATAGGAGTACAATTTCAATCTATAAATATGATACTAAGGTCTGTAAAGTAAGTAATGTGGAGGAGGATAATATTATAATACAGAGAGATTTGGAGAAGCTGGAGGCTTTGTCCCGAGAAATGACAATTGAAATTAGAAGTTAATAAATGTAAGGTCGTGCACTTTGGCAGAGGTAACAAAATGTACAAATAAGTGTTATATAAAGACTTGGCAATACTGGCAAAACAACTTAAATTTAGCAACCAGTGCTAAGCTATGGCTGCCAAAGATAATAAAATTCATCAGAAGAGGCACAGAGCATAATGGTTCCTGCTTTCCTGCCTGTAAAGGTTAAACAGAAAACGACTGTGCCTTATTTAGCTCTGTATAGCTATTAATACAGCTAATTGAGGCTATATTGGAACACGTAATAACCTCCAACATGAGTTTCCTTTGGTGCAATTTGTCCCAGTTGAAGATCAGCTCCCCTGCATGAGAGTATTGTCACTAGAGAGAGGGTGAGTATGAGGAGAGGGAACATCTAAGAGGAGACCAGAAAGGGCTTCTTCCTATCAGTTAGGAGAGCACAATAGGAGCTGTTTTTAAAGCTTCTTGCAGGAGGCACCGAACGGTAATAATTGTGAATAGTAAAAGTTAGGTTTTGTGCATAAGACCGATTTTCTTGTCCGAGTGCTATCCGTAGATTTCAAGGATAACATATATATGATATTGTGGCACCCCTGAGGGTTCAGTCGCCACAGAGGTACTGCACCTCCTCCTGAGGTGTAGTATCCCACTTCCCAGGTAAGATGGTAACACCTGACCAGACTCCAGCACCTACATCCAGCATAAACACCTTAGAACAGCAGAGCACCCTTTATGGCAGCTGCTTTGGTTCATGAAGGGTGCTGGGTGGTGGGTGGAGTTTAGAAACATTAGAGGGGAAAGCTGACAGGAAGTTAGGTCAGACTCCCCTATGGGGGAAGGAGGGAGAGGACGTGTTTGCAGCAGCCTCCTTTAAGCTGGAGCTGCTTGCAAGGAAGAAAGAAGGATCATTTGTTCAGAAGGAAGATAAATAAGAACGGAACGTGAGGAGGAGAGAGACTGGGGACTAGGGCTAGTGCAGAGCCCTTTCCTAAGTTTAATGCGCTAAGGCCGGGCGCCGGTATCTGAGGCTGTGTGTGATACTAATGATCCTACAGCAGAAACCGGAGGAATAGAAGTTGTGACCACTTATTCCCACCTAAGACTCGAAGACAGAGTAGCAACGTGTGTGAACCGGGACATGATGGTATGGAGTCCCTGAAGCAGGCTACAACTACCTGTCATGCGAGTGGAGTCATAAGTAACATCAAGAAGGAGGAACTTGAGTGTAATTCAGAACTATAAGTACTTCAGATTAGCGCTAGAAAGGAGACGTTCAGAACAGGCACATGAAAGGGAGTTCTGGATGGGTTAATTGCATCTGCCTGGGAGTTGGCTGAGTCCCTGACCTGGAGGCTGTGGCACTGAAGCGGGCACCTGTCTGTGCCAGAAATGTGAGTAAAAGAATTGGAACTGCACTCAGCTGTGTTATTGCCTTCTTCCTGCGCCAACCCCTTCAGCAATGCTACATCTCTGTGCCTAACACTACACCATCTACCTCAACACCTATTACTACTGCCCTGGGACTACAGCTCTACCTGTGGAGAGTTATTACATCTTCGCTGCCTTATACCATCTGTCCCAGAAGATCTGCACCGCAGCATCTGCTTAACACCTTCCTTGCCGAGTACCATAGGTGGCGTCACGAATCATCTACCTATAAACTTCATTCAGCTTCATTCCACCTATTTTACATTGGACGCCCAGGTCCACGGACCAGGTCACAGCCATCGTGACACTTCCCCTTTTAAGACGCCGGCCCGGTACGAGTGATCCCCAAACCTGTCCTGGGGGTGATCCAATTTCCTGTGTGGCTGTTCACATATCTGATTTTTTTCCTTTGCCCGAGAGGTTGGCGAAAAGATTGGAGACATCTGAGCATTGGATCAAAATTGGCAATGCAAGTCTATGGGTCTGCGAAAAAAACTAGACCACAATCGGATGACATCCGAATGTGGTTTGAATTTGATGAACTGACAAAATGGAGAAGGTGGAGAAACTTTGATCCAACGCTGATCAAAATCTGATCAAAATACTTAGACCATTTATCTCGAATGTGGAGAAATCGGTTATATGATTCTACTCTTCCTGTCACGTTACACTGTATGTAGTGGACTGTTGAACAACATAAAAGGTGTGGCATGGGCAAAATAAAAATTTAACCAGTGGCTTGATTGAAGCGGTGCTCCTGCACCTGGAACAGTGACGTCAGAAGCGGACACAGACAGGCCCCTGTGCAAGAACTGTATATGGGCCCTTTGCAATCCAAAAATGTATCTCTACCGTTTGCTGCTTTGGAAGTGAAAGTGGGCCTCCTTACCACCAGGAAACCTGTGTGGCTACGAAGGTTGAACCATTGGTATGTCCACCTCTGGGTGACATCTCCCTTTCAGGGTAAATACAACCACCAAGTATCCTAGGCTGCATCCAGGTAAGCGTCAATAGATGAACGTAAGTTTGTTTTTTTTTAATATACAAAGCAATTTGTAAAATGTTCATATTAACATGACAACCTCTTAAAGGTTCTACCCTCAAATACTCGTTATACCATATTGTAAACTGTATACTTGCACTTTGTCGAACAAGGGACCAATGTATGTGCAAAATGCAAGAGTGAACAACAAACATTGTACAAAGCATGCAGAGTATATGTACAGTATGTGGAAATGGGTAGTTTAATAGTTTTAACCCCTTCCCGACATGTGGGAGCTGTGTTCCTGCAAAGCGCCGTACATATACGGCGCCATGATCGCCGGGGCTCATGCTGAGCGCCTTCACAATCTGGAGCCGGTGTCAGCTCTATGTGAGAGCTGACACCCTGCAACACCGATTGCAGATATTTAACCCCACTGATGCCGCTGTCAATAGAGACAGCAACATCGAGGAGGTCGTGCAGAGAGTGGGCTCCCTGCGTGCTTTCAAAAGGATAACGCAATTCAATCACATTGTCCTGATGGTAGTGGGGCTCTTCAGGGTCCTGCAGGGAAGTTGGCTTGTGAGTGCCTGTTGAGAGCAGGTGCTGACATACCTCCTTCCCTGTCTGTCAAATGTTGAACTAATGCTCTACAGTGTAGAAGCGTTGCAGATTATCAGATCAGCAATTTGATACTGTACAGCAGGGGTGGGGAATCTTTTTTCTGCCTAGGGCCATTTGGATATTTATACCATCCTTCGGCGGCCGTACAAACTCCGCCCACAAAATACATCTTGACTCTGGCACTGGTTTCATGACTTAATCTTTCATTGCATGCCCTTCAGTGTTCAGTAGTGAACACTGTGTGTGTGTGCTAACAGAGCAAGAAGAAGTTAATGAGCTGGTGGCAATCAAAATACAGCTCCCTGCCCAAGAATGCCGTCCCTGAGAATCTGCTCGGGGGCCTGATAAAGGGTCATTGAGGGCCGTAAATGGCCCTGGGGCCTGAGGTTCCCCACCCCTGCTGTACAGTGACAATGTAAAAAAGTTTAAAAACATTATTGAAAAGTGTAAAAATATATATAAAAAATCCCCAAATAAAGAACAAAAAAATATTATTCCATTAAATACATTTCAGTAAAAAAGGAAACAAAAAAGAACACATATTTGGTATCACCACATCCAGAATGACTTGCTCTATAAAACTGTACACCATAGAAAAAAGAGCATGCACAAACAAGGGATCACCCAATAATATCATAAAAAATATATATAAACTTTATTGTACGACAAAATTTTCACAACACTGCAAAAAAATACTTTAAAAACATTTAAAATTGCAAACAAGCAATAATAGAAACTGGACCCATAATAAGGTCAAGCCCTTTATTCTGACTCCTCCTGATGACTGCGAGTCCCAAGTGTTCTAACTATCAGCTTCTTAGATAATTGTATAACTCGTACTCACAAAACCAGACATCCTCAGATAGTTTTAACTCCACTGGCAATGCAACTGTAGAAAGACCAGGAGAAACGATGCTGATTTCTTCCAAATTCTAGTATTAGTTTACAATGGACAGTAGGTAAAAAGGGGTAATTTGTACAGGGGAGTACACATGCGTATTAAGTAATGGCTGCTATAGGCTAATCTGAAGAAGAAGGGAGGAGGAACCTAATACAGAGCTCAACTACAGGAGGGACATAGGGACAATTTTCACACAGTCTAATTCTACCTAGCAACAACAGGGAATTTTGCTGATTAGAGGAAGAACAAAACAAAGAGAAGTATGCATTACAGGTTGTTCCCATTCGTGGGACACAACACTCCCCGTCTGAAATCGTCAGATTTCATAAGTCCTTGTGTGAGATAAGGAGAATCTGTCCCTCGACATCATGAAACCTGCAATGAGAGGAGAAAAGAAAAAACAATGCAACACAATGCAGAAATCAAGTCCATACTTGTAGTAAAATCGTAGAGCTTGAATAAAAAATGAAAAATGAGTCCAATAGAAACACATCTTTGGATTGGGGAAGCCGCAACATGCCAACTCTTCCACCAACCCAACAGTAGAAGTTCCAGTCCATAAGGGGAAGTTAAAGTTCAGTTGGGTTCTGATCCTGTGTCCTAGCACAGCAGTAGCATGCGAAGGTATGCTCCCCGCCATGGCAAAGTCCAGTGACTAAGATACATTCATGTGACTCCTGTTCGAAGGAGCCAGCAAACTGAAGCACTTGGAGAGGTTCCTGCAGCTGTAGTTTTCATAGATGCATCATAAGAAACGTAGACTTGTCTCTTGATGACGGTTGAAAGAATCTTTAAAGAACTACGGTGCAGTACTTGGGGTTGCTGTAAGGCCTTTAGGGACTTCTTCCCCGTCTTCCACCTTTGCTGTCTCTGAGATGGTAACATAGTGTTCCTGTTGATGCCCCAAGTAGCGAGCTGTCTCAGTGATGCCCTGCCTTGAACTGCAATGGGTGCTTTGAACCCCAGAGGACTGTGGATGCTGTTTTGAACAGACGAGGCTCCTTGTTCGATAGGAAGTTCAACACAGGGTGATGCTTGGGAAATGAACGTGTCTTGTTCGACATCCGGCAGTATGCTGAAGCTGCATTGCGTGGGGCAAATGCTAGCACCATTGGTAAGAGGAAGGCTGTTGAGAGAGGGGCTCTCACTCTGAGCACTGAAGTCTAGCATGGATTCGGCTTGACCAGGTTTGTGATGGAGATAGGCGTCAAAGGTTGAGAACTCAGTAGACACTTGCTGTGAATCCTTTGGCAACTCAGTCTTTGTGGGAAGGGAAGGTGAGGGATCTACCCAGCTGTTATAGCTGACATTGGTGGGTTTGATGCTCGTGACCCTGATGATCACCTTGTCTTCCTCTGTTGGTGGTGAGTTGTCCTTTGTTGTAGGACCGAGTGTTGTTCTCTCAAGGTTGTAGTCTCGAAGATAACGCAGACTTGAATTGTCAGATGGTTGTTGCTGACATTTAGTGTCCTTTGATTTCTCCTTCGTCCAGTAATGGCCTGGGTCTGGCAGGGGGGACAGGTCATGGTGATCTGATGTGATAAGCGTTTTGTAAGAGGAGATGTTGCTAGGATCCTGTGTCTGGTTGCTACAGACATTGCCGATGATAACCCAGCCTAGCTCGAGGCGCTGAGCATACGGTTCATTGAGTAGTCCGTGGATTTGTTGACGCATCTTGTGCAGTCGTATAATGTCTCTGCCGAGGAGAATTAGGATGTCTGCCTTGTCGTCCAGGGGTGGCATCTCTTTGGCTATCATTCTGAGGTGAGGATGCTGAAGAGCGACTTCTGGCATTGGGATTTCCTCCCTGTTGAATGTAATTTGGTTACACTCAACAAGCGTGGGTAGTGGTATCTCCATGGCGTCCTTCTCAAGAGAAGTTATAATGAGGCCACCGGCCCTTCTTACAGAGGTTTTTATAACGCCGCTGCAGGTGCCCAAAGTTTAAGGATAGACGTCTCCTTATAAGTCAAACAAGTCGAAGAGTTCTGACCTGGCCAGTGATTTGTTGCTCTGGTCATCCAGACTAACGTACACCTTGACTGCCTTCTCTGGATGACCCTTGGGATAAACCCTTGCTAGGCAAATCTTCGTGCAGGACTTGTCTCGAAGACCTTCTCCGCAGACTTCGGTGCATGAGGAATATACCGCAACTTGGCTTGTCGCTTGGTCTGAACTCTCCCCGCCATGGCTTGTGGTGGGAGAAGGTGTAGACGCAGAGTCGTGCTGTGATGGAGCGCTTGTACATGGTCTTCGCTGTCGCACTCTAGACACTTGATGGCGATGACACAGTCCTTCTCAAGATGTTCAGTAGAGGCGCAGCACCTGAAGCATACTCCAACTTCTTCAAGAGCTCCTGTCGTTCTTGAAGGGGTTTCTTCCTGAAGCCGATGCACTTCTTTAGGGGATGTGGCAGTTTGTGAATTGGACACTGGCGGTTTGGATTTTCAACCTTCCCACCTTCACTGCCTTTGTCTGGCGCTGATGTCGGTGTAGGCAGAACTTCTGTCTTTTTTGCAGACACCGGACCACTGCGGTTGCTGTCATGAGAGCACGAACTCTTGTACTTAGGGAATGGTGCAAAGCCGCTAGGTTCTTCATAGCAGAAGCTGGGGTCAGTTTTGCACTCTGCAATTTCCTTGATGAAGTCACAGAAGAAGGAAAATGGAGGAAAAGAGACTTGATTGGCTTTTTTGTACTTTGACCCAATAGTGGCCCACTTCTCTTGTATTTTGTATGGCAGCTTAGAAACTATCGTGTTAACGCCCCGAGCGGTATCCAGACAGCTGAGACCAGGTAGGTGCGTGTCTGCCTTGGCTAACTGGAGCTCTAGCAGTAGGTCACTGAGCTCTAGGAATTTTGAACTCTCCTTGCCAGATATTTTGGGGAAATCCTGCAGTACATTCTCTATGGCTTCAGGACTGCCGAAGCTACGTTCCAGTCTTTCCCATGCAGCCATGAGTCCAGCTGCTGAATTACTGATGTGGACGGATCTGAGCCACTTGACTCGCTCCGTGGATTGAGGTCCGAGCCACCTGATTAGCAGATCCAGCTCTTCAGCAGCATTGATGCCAAGGTCACTAATTGTGGCTTTAAAGGTATATTTCCAAATTCTGTAATTTTCAGTCTGGTCGTCGAATCTTGTGAGACCGGTGTTGGTGAGTTCTCGGCGTATCATGAGCCTTGCAAAATCGGCCATGTCTGTTCTTTCTGACTTTGGAGAAACATTTGCTGGCTGAGTGATGCTGTTAGCGTGGGTATTAGCTTCTTTGTTCAAGAACATGGGAAGATATGGAGTGGCGTAGGCGTTTAGACCAGCAACCTGTTTGTGACATATGGTCTCTGTTGTATGCGGGACTGGAACCACATAGTTATCAGGGGCATAGTGCCTTGACGGCATGTTAGGTTGCATGTAGACATTGTAGACATTGGCTTATTGCATTTGGTGAGGTGTAGGGTCAGGCAGCGTATTGACACATGAAGGAGGTTCAGGTTTGAATGTTTGTGGTCCATTGGACTGACCTTGAAAACTGGAAGCTGCAGGCAGATCAATGTCCTGATGCTCTAGAGAGAGGTCGGTGCTCACGGGAAGGTTGTTGTTGATGTTCAGGGTTTCGATGGTTTGACTCAGCATGTAATTTCTCGTACACTTAAGTGGGTCTTCTGTGTCGAGTTTGTATGAATTGAGGCTGCCTCCTTGGCTCCCACCTAGAGCCTGCTTGAAGACCTTTAGCTTTGCCACGGCTGCTGCATGTTGGTATTCCTTCTGCAGGACTTCTATTTCCGCCTTCTCGCGTGCAGATTCGGCTTCCATCTCTGCTTTCTTGCGTGCGGATTCAGCTTCCATCTCTGCTTTCTTGCGTGCGGATTCAGCTTCCATCTCTGCTTTCTTGCGTGCAGATACTGTTTCCTTCTCTGCTTTCTTTTGGGCGAAAATGGCTTGCACTTTCGTAGATTCTGCTTCGGCACGCACTCTTATGAGTTGTTCACGGAGGGTTGAGTACCTTGATGAGCTTGACTTGATTGAGTGTTTTGAGCTCCTAGTAGACCTGGATCTGTGCGATGTCACTTGACATTTGTGGAATTTTTGCTTCTGTTTTGTTCACAATGTCACGCACGGTGCTATCTCGTTCGGCATTGAGCTGTTGGAAGACCTCGCATTCTTTTAGTGATTCTAGCGTATTTAATTTCCGCAGCGTTGAGATGTATTTTTTACAAGTGTCTTTATAAGCCTGGTATGCAGAGTACAATTGTTCAATGGCTCCCTCTGGTGGCAACTCATGAGAGTCATACTGGGAGATGCTGTTAATGTGACTCTGCAGTCTTTGCCATAAGATGGATATATTACAAGAAAGTTCATGTTTAATGATTTCAAGGTTCTCTATAGCTTTCAGTGATGGCTTAGCAGAGCGCCTGGGTCTGTTAGTGGCTGAGTCCTCATATAAAGATATTGCAGTCTTTCCTTCAGCCATTGTAACTCACAGGCAGATGAGATCTGGGTAATATGAGCTGCAAAAAGCTACAGTCTCTGCAGTGAAAGGTGGGGGCTGGTTGTCAAGGAGACCAATACAAAGTTGCAACAGCCTGAGCTGGAGAGCACAGAATAACACAAATCTATATAAACTGCAGCTTCTCAGTAGCTTATAGATGGATCCTTTCTCTTGATTACAGACTGTGAACTGTTTTTAGTAACAGGATAAATCATTCACTGTGCAGCTTTCTGAAGTGAAGAGCACAGAGAATGTCTGCAGCCATGTAAGCTGCTGCTGTTGTGGCTTTACATTAGCCTTATGTTAAACATCCTCTTCTTGGATTACAGCTGTGTACTGTTCCTGGTCACAGCAACCCCCTTTTTACTATTCAAGCCCTTTATTCTGACTCCTCCTGATGACTGCGAGTCCCAAGTGTTCTAACTATCAGCTTCTTAGATAATTGTATAACTCGTACTCACAAAACCAAACGTCCTCAGATAGTTTTAACTCCACTGGCAATGCAACTGTAGAAAGACCAGGAGAAACGATGCTGATTTCTTCCAAATTCTTGTATTAGTTTACAATGGACAGTAGGTAAAAAGGGGTAATTTGTACAGGGGAGTACACAGGCGTCTTAAGTAATGGCTGCTATAGGCTAATCTGAAGAAGAAGGGAGGAGGAACCTAATACAGAGCTCAACTACAGGAGGGACATAGGGACAATTTTCACACAGTCTAATTCTACCTAGCAACAACAGGGAATTTTGCTGATTGGAGGAAGAACAAAACAAAGAGACGTATGCATTACAGGCTGTTCCCATTCGTTGGACACAACACCCTTGCTGCTCCACAATAAATGCTTGCTCCAAATCAGAGGGACATTGTGAGTAAATAATAAATGTTGAACATTCAGTATACAAGGCTGAAAATTTCAAACTTTAAAGAAATCACAGACATAGAGTGAAAAAATCCAATATAATGGATTACTAAATATACAATGCATGCATTAATGTTGGTATTGGAACCCTCCTTAGAAACTGCACATATGTTAAAGCCCAGAAAAACTCCCTTTATATTGTCCACTAGAAGGGACCTTAAATACTGAGCCCAGAAAATAGCTTAAATAGCAAAAAAATCCTAGCATTCACGCTGAATCAAAATGCATTATGACTCATGGATCAAAGAGAGGGGCCACTTTTTTGAGTCTGTGTCTGTGATTTGTTTAAAGTTTGAAATTTTCAGCCTTGTATACTGAATGTTCAACATTTATTATTTATTCCCATGAATCAGAATAGAAAGTGATCAGAAAATGTCATGTGCCCAAAAATTGTACCAATAAAAACGTCAGCTTGACCCGCAAAAACAAGCACTCATACGACTCTGTCGGCCGAAATATAGAAAAATTACAGCTGTCTAAATATAGTAAGGCAAAAACTAGTTTTTGCAATAAAAAGTGTCTTTTATTGTGTGACGGCAGTTAAACATAAAAACCCGATATAAATTCAGTATCGCTGTAATCGCACCGACCCGAAGAATAAATCTGCCTAATCACTTATTCGACACAAGGAACGGTGTAAAAAATAAATAAACCGATTCTTCACCTGCTGTTGATTTTTTTCATTCTGCCTCCCAAAGATCACAGTAAGGCTCTGCTCACATTTATCCTGCAGCCTGCGCTGAGCGCTTACACAGGGGTTTCCGTGTAAATCTTTGAAATATGTGATTCAGACGGAACCCTTGATGGAATATTCCCTGTAATAAGGCAGATGGAGGCACTGTGCACGTTGTCTGACCTGTGATCTGGCGGTGTCCGTCTTTCTAGGATTGCATAAAAGTGCTGTCGGCCACTGTTTTGTGCACTTCTGAAAAGAAGGATACCGTTGATCAGAAGCCAGATGGAGTCCAGAGCAACTCTGCTGCCTCATTATAGTGAATGGATCTCTCAGGGGTTTCATCTGAATCATGTCACTGAGAGATTTAGATAGAAACCTTAACAGAAGTGCTCAGCGTAGAGCGCCAGATAAATATGATTTCAAACATTATGTAGAATTTTACCAATAAAAGTTTCAACTCAATCTACAAAAAAAGCAAGTCCTTACTCAGGTCTGTCATCTGTTAATGTAAATATATATATATATATTTCATGTTACTGGTAGCACAGAGGCTCTGGAAAAGCGAAATGGCTCCTTGCCCCCCAAAGGAAATACAGCAAATTCTGTGCTCCCAAATCCAAATGCCCCCTCTTGCTTCTGAGCTCCAATGTGTCTAAACCACATAAAACATCCACATGTTTTGCATTTATGAAGCAATGAGAGTCTGCCTAACTTACAGATGCATGTCCCCAGAATCACAGGATGGTCTTAACGTGCTGGTCACTACAATGTACTGGTCACTACAACGGCAGTTTGCTATTTTCACTCAGCAACATCCACTGCTGCTTGTTTCTGGAAAACACCAATGGAATCACTACACCTATGAATTAATTCCCAAAGGGTCATAATTTCCAAAATGGGGTCCTGAGGGGGGGGATTTTGCTTTTCTAGCACTTATGGGCTCTTTACATGGAATCCGCAAACTATTCTAGTAAAATCTGCGATCCAGAAGTCAAATAGTGCTCCTTCCTTCCCAAGTCTCTCCGTATGGCTAAGCAGTACTGTGCATCCACATATGGAGTATTTATACATTCAGCAGATACTGTTGGACATATTTTGGTGCCATTTTTACTCATTTCTAGTGTTGAGCATTCCGATACCGCAAGTATCGGGTATCGGCCGATACTTGCTGTATCGGAATTCCGATACCGACTTCCGATATTTTTTCAATATCGGAATTCGGCATCGGAATCGGAAGTTCAGTTGATTGACGGCCTGACGTCATCATGATGCGCGGTGTGTGCGCATCATGATGCGCCGTCATTTCGGGCCTTCCGGGGGTCTCTGCCGGCCTGCCGGGGGGCTGTGCCGGCCTGCCGGGGGGCTGTGTGGACTGCCCGGGGTCTGTACTGGCCTGCCGGGGGGCTGTGCCGGCCTGCCAGTGGTCTGTGCACCCTGTGGGGGTCTGTACCGGCCTGCCGGGGGGCTGTGCCGGCCTGCCGGGGGGCTGTGCTGATGTCCGGGGGTCTGTGCAAGCATCGTCCGATGGGACTACAAGTCCCATCGGGCGATGCCTGCTACCATGACAGTGATTGACACATTAGCCAATGATGGGACAGTAGTAGTCCCATCATCCGGCTAATGTGTTAAATGTTAAAAAAAAAAAAAAAAAATACTACATACATACTACATGCATGCTACATACATACTACATGCTACATACATACTACATATATACTACATACATACTACATACATGCTACATACATACTACATGCATGCTACATACATACTACATGCTACATACATACTACATGCATGCTACATACATACTACATATATACTACATACATACTACATACATGCTACATACATACTGCATGCTACATACATACTACATACATACTACATACATACTACATGCATGCTACATACATACTACATATATACTACATGCATGCTACATACATACTACATGCTACATACATACTACATATATACTACATACATACTACATACATGCTACATACATACTGCATGCTACATACATACTACATACATACTACATACATACTACATGCATGCTACATACATACTACATGCATGCTACATACATACTACATGCATGCTACATGCATGCTACATACATACTACATGCTACATACATACCACATACATACTACATACATACTACATACTACATATATACTACATGCATGCTACATACATACTACATGCTACATACATACCACATACATACTACATACATACTACATACATACTACATGCTACATACATACTACATATATACTACATGCATGCTACATACATACTACATGCTACATACATACCACATACATACTACATACATACTACATACATACTACATGCTACATACATACTACATATATACTACATGCATGCTACATACATACTACATGCTACATACATACCACATACATACTACATACATGCTACATATATACTACATGCATGCTACATACATACTACATATATACTACATGCATGCTACATACATACTACATGCTACATGCATGCTACATACATACTACATACATACTACATGCTACATACATACCACATATATACTACATACATACAATACATTCATACAATACATACATAGACATACAGTACATATAACATAGAGTAACATACTTACCAATACTTGTCACATTGTTCCCCGAAGCCATTGTCTTTTCCGGAATAAATATTAACATAACAAACCACAAAAATACTCACCCACGATCCGAAGCAGTCCACGAGTGTGTCCCACGACAATCTTGGGTAGAGAACTGCAGCATCAGATGATGCTGCCGTTCTCTACGGGCTGCAGGAATCCAATGACGGAAGGTAGGTATCCTTCCGCACTGTATTCCTCCGCCACTTAAAAAAAAAAAGTCCCTAGTCTCACTTTATGCCATTGCTGCGTGGGAATTTCCCACACAGCAATGGCATAAAGTGAGACTAGGGACTTTTTTTTTTTTTAAGTGGCGGAGGAATACAGTGCGGAAGGATACCTACCTTCCGTCATTGGATTCCTGCAGCCCGTAGAGAACGGCAGCAACAGCTGATGCTGCAGTTCTCTACCCAAGATCGTCGTGGGACACACTCGTGGACTGCTTCGGATCGTGGGTGAGTATTTTTGTGGTTTGTTATGTTAATATTTATTCCGGAAAAGACAATGGCTTCGGGGAACAATGTGACAAGTATTGGTAAGTATGTTACTCTATGTTATATGTACTGTATGTCTATGTATGTATTGTATGAATGTATTGTATGTATGTAGTATATATGTGGTATGTATGTAGCATGTAGTATGTATGTAGTATGTATGTAGCATGCATGTAGCATGCAGTATGTATGTAGCATGCATGTAGTATATATGTAGTATGTATGTGGTATGTATGTAGCATGTAGTATGTATGTAGCATGCATGTAGTATGTATGTAGCATGCATGTAGTATATATGTAGTATGTATGTAGCATGTAGTATGTAGCATGCATGTAGTATATATGTAGTATGTATGTAGCATGTAGTATGTATGTAGCATGCATGTAGTATATATGTAGTATGTATGTAGCATGTAGTATGTATGTAGCATGCATGTAGTATGTATGGAGCCTGCACAGCCCCCCGGCAGGCCGGCACAGCCCCCGGCAGGCCGGCACAGCCCCCCGGAGCCTGCACAGACCACCGGCAGGCCGGCACAGACCACCGGAGCCTGCACAGACCCCCTGGCAGGCCGGCACAGCCCCCCGAAAGGCCCGTACAGACCCCAGAGAGGCTGTACAAGGGCAGGAAAGGGTTTTTCTTATTCCGATACCGGAAGTCCCATAGACTTAAATGGGACTTCCGGTATCGGAATCGGCGATACCGATACTTTTTTTAAAGATCGGCCGATACCATCCGATACGATACTTTGAAGTATCGGACGGTATCGCTCAACTCTACTCATTTCACAATATGAATATGGTGCTAGCACACAATCTTGATGGTAAAAATGTAAATTATTTTTTCTTCACTCCCAATGGTATAAAATTCTGTGACACACCTATGGGGTCAATATGATCTCTGCATCCCTGGATGAATTCATTGGGAGGTTGAGGGGTACTGCCAATGTAACATGGCACCCTCAAGCAAGTGCAGCAAAATGTGCACTGTAATATGGCGTTCCTTCCCTTCTGAGCTTTGCACTGTGCCTCAACAATAATTTTTGACCACATATGGAGTATTGGTGAACTCAGGAGAAATTGCACAGCAAATTTTGTGGTCCATTTTGTTCTGTTAAACATTGAAAAAGTAAAGAAAAATAGGTCTAAAGGAAAATTTTTGTGAAAGAAAGTTAATTTTTCCTTCCACATTCCATTAATTTCTTCTTGAATGTGTTTTTGAGTACCTTGATGGGTGCAGTATTTAGAATGGTGTAATGAGTCTCTCGCAAATGAGTATGAGCCCTAAAAATGAAAAATCACTGGTCAAACTTTAACCCTTATAACTTCCTAACAAAAAAGAATTATGTTTCAAAAATTGTGCTAATGTAAAGTAGACATGTGTGAAATGTTATGTATTAACTATTTTGTGTGACATGATTCTCTGATTTAAGGGCCTAAAAATTAAGTCTGAAAATTGCAAAATTTTCTAAATTTTCACCAATTTTCAGATTTTTTTCACAAATAAATGCAATCATATAAAAAAAGGCAATTTGAAAATGGCGCCTGCACAGTAGCAGCTATCTGCGATCTCCGAGAGCTGTTACTGTGTAGGCGGCACCATCTTAGAGGAGGAAATTTTTTTTGTTCTTCTCCAGCAAGATGGCGCCACCGGCATGTGCGCAATAGCAGCTATTGAATCTGTAGACACCGATAGCTGCTTTTGCGCAGGCATGGCAGGCACCATTTTCAAATTGACTTTTTTGTCCTTGCTCAATTAAATCAACAAAAAGGAATAAGTGTAAAGTACACATGCGATTATGCTGCAGCGCTGGTACCACGGCTGGCACCTCCCTGCAGAAGCATTTTTTTTTCCCTTCACTATGTACATATATTCATTATGTAAACTAGTGGGCAGGACAGTGAGAGATCTGTGACCTGTCAGCAGACTGCATTGTGAATATCTAATCTGAGCACCACATACACCAACCCTGCCTTAGGACATGAGAATCTCATTAACACAAAACTGAAAATAAAGATTAAAGAAAAATCACAAGACGGATTTCATCAACCAAAGTATCATTTTATTCAGTATAACGGTGCCGACCTGACACTATGTGGGGAAGGTGACCTGATGGACGGATGTGTCAGTAGGGAGAAGGGATGGTTTGTGCACTTTTGATGGATATTGGCAATGACAGAATGGAAACAAATGGAATAGGAGGGCAATACCTAAGTTTGACCACAAGATGGCAGGGGGAGCATAGTTCAGGACATGACAGCAGCTTAGGGCTTTAGAAACCACTTAGTCATGGGGGGCGGGGAGATAAGAACCCAGGAGGGGATTTTCCGAGAAGGGAGATAAATAGGACAGTAGAGGGTTCCAGAGGGTTCCAGTCCCGGGAGGAGCTCAGGAGGAGAAGCATCATTAAGGAGAACGGACAATGGTGGAGAGCTCGATCAGGGGACTGATAGGAAGAGACAGACAGGGGGGTAGGCCCCGACTCAAAGAACTGCAGAACGCGCCGTGCGCGCCGAAATGCAACATGCTACGTTCGGCGCACACGGGTGCACCTTCAAAAGTGCGCAGCGCATGGCAAAATCCTGCTAGCGCATGGTCAGCGCATGATCTGCGCACCCTATGCTAAAGATAGGGTGCGCAGATCGCAAGCGCCCATGTGCGCTAGAAGGCGGCGATGACCGGAAGGGGCGGGCAGGGAGCCGGCAGGGGGCGGGGCTTAGCGGCGGCTGTGCGCAGGCCGTCGCTGCGCTATAAAGCGCAAATGTGAAACTAGCCTTAGAAAAGTTTCTTGGATCAGCGTCCTAGCACTGTGATGTATTAGTTATGGCCACTCCTAGGGGTACCGCGAATTATACAAAAATGGGTAGTGTAGTCTCTTTAAAAATGTCAGGCAGGTCATGTTGTAGATAGAGAAGGCTTCCCTTAAAATGTAACACTACTTTTATATAATTTTTGATATATTGTTATTCTAGTAAAGTACTGTTGATCGCTGGAGGTCAAGAACTCACAGACGGCCTCAATAGAAAGTCTCTGGGTCTATATTCATGTTTGAGCGTAATCAATATGCTGCTATCCATTGGTTTAACAAATAGATGGAGGTCTCAGGACCAAGATCCCCAATCAGTACTATTACACAGGATACAACATATAAAAAAGTAGTTAAAAGTTTAGTTACACTTAGTTTTCTAATAAAAAAATACTATGTCCATCTGGTGTGAGAATAATAGGGCTCATACTCAATTGCGAGAGACTCGCAAGATTCTCGTCCGTGCCTCTCGCATGAAAACCTGGAACTGCCACCGGCACAGCACTCGGGCCGGAGCATGAGTCCACATGTAGTTCTATGCAGCCGCATGCTCCGGTCCGAGTACCGGCGGCAGTGCCAGGTTTTCATGCGAAAGACTCGCACGAGAATCATGCGAGTCTCTCGCAAGTGAGTATGAGCCCCTACACTCACATACTTCTTAGAAGAAATGAAAAAAAATTGCTGTTTATATAAGGTTTTTGTGTAAATTAGGTTTCTAAAAATTTGGAGCATTATTTTTTTTCCACAACCCAACCTATATTTAAAAAATGAATTCTTGCAAATTCAAGGTTTGTTTTTTTTTTCATTTAGAAATCCACAAGTATATTAGCAGCAATAGCCAAACTCAAACTTTATTTTTGCTAATGAAGCATCATTTCTGAAGGGTCAGCTGTGATATCATCTATTGTGAATGGTAGATCTGGTGTTCTCTGCTGGGTATAAAGATGTTATCTGTAATTGTAATTCTGCCTCTGATGATAAGGCGCCTGCTGAAAACTGTTCCTGACAGGACAGGAAGTATGAAAATAAAATAGTCCCAATGGCCAGGGTAAAAATTATAAACTTAGCCATTTTTGTTTAATACCGAATGTGACATGAAAAAATTACAAAAAAAAATAAAAGCAAAAAATTACATTTAACACAAAAAACCTGAGTTAAACAATAGGTCATTGTCTTATGGCACAATCCCTTAAAAGTAATTGTGACGACAAAGTGTGTTCTGTCTCTGTAATAATAAAGCAATAATCAATTCTTATTTGCACCAATGAACCATGTTTGTGTCACTCTGGAGAGGCTTCTAGCCTCCCATTATATTGCCAGAGAAAGCAGCCATAGAGAGCTTAGGTTTTTTCTTCAGGTGAATATTTAGTTCATATGGTGGTTTTACACTTACCGTAATTTTGCGGTCTGATTTTGCGGCTCCAATAGCTTTCTATGGGGCCACAAACTCAGTCCGCAAAAATTCAATGGTGCATCGTGTGCCATACGGCCGTGAAAAAATATCAAGCTTGCTCGATATTTTAAAGGACGTACGGATTCGGCACCCATTTAAATCAATGGGGGCCGCAAAAACAAACCGGAAGCTTGTTTTTGCAGCACGTATTCACTTCCGGTTTTGCGGAATGCCATTTCTTTTCTCCAATACTATTTCCATAGTATTGGAAAAAAAAACGGCAATCTGCAAACTTTTTTGCTGCATGTTATTGCGGTACACCATAAAAAATGTGGCGATGCGGCCTGCAAAAACGGGTCGCAATAACGGACCGCAAAAAATGCGGTAAGTGTAAAACCACACTAAGAACTCAGTCTGGCGGCCTTATAAATTGGACGGAGATCAGAAGACGGTGCTCGGACTGGCCAGTGGCTGTCTCAACCAGAGTGTGACATCTTCATGTATTTCTTTGCAGCTGTCATCCTCCGGTCGTGAGAGCTGCTCGTCATTCTGTGCAATGCGTTCTGATTTTCATCCAATTTATACAGCCCTTTGACTCTTCCTTTATAGATTCAGATATAAAAGTGAAACAGCTCCATATATATTTTCAAGCCTGACTTCAGCCTGAAGAAGACCAACATTTTGCCTGAACATTGCTCGATATACTTCCAATGTAGGCACCAGAAATTAATAAAATTCACGGTGCAAATAAACTCAATGAATGCTGTCTCCATCTGCAAAATGCAGTCTTTGCACCTATGGTGGAGGAACCAAAGAGACTGGCACAGATTATAAAGATGTGATTAAGGTGCAAACTTGAAAAATCTGGGTTATTAGGAGGTAGTTGAAGAGGGCAGTCACTCATGATGCCTAGTTGCCCAAGAATGGTTAGGGCATATTCTGTATTGCAGTTTGTTCTTTTTCCATTTTGCCTAAAAAATACCGTTTGTGCAAATATGACCAGATGATTTTTTTTATATGTTGTTTGAAAGTTTTAGGCATCCTGTATAATATCTAGGAAATCCATGCAATACCCGAGTGTCATACAATGCCAGTAACATGGTATATCATTCTGTATTTATAGCGAGGACTTTATAACAGGTCATTAATAAAGGATGTTTTATTTGAACTGCCAACGAACCTCAGAATGAAAGTCCCTTCAGTTTTTGCCTGCAGTACCCCTGTCCACTCGCAGCACAAGGAACTGCTTTAACCCAATTTTTTACCTCTGGTGATCGCAATTCTTATTCAACTTTGTACGACATTCATGGAAGTGTTGCATGGACTGTAGTTGCGTAATTGTCCTGTAAATTACTGCTAAAATTACTTTACTAATGGAGTAATAAACAATCGCATATGTCTGGTGAACCGTTAGCTCTGCGTTGTACTTACTTCTACAGAACCCTTTAGAGAACACTTGCCATTTTCCTTCCATACAGATCCTTTTAATTCGTCCCAATGGAGAATATCCAGGGTGGCAACTGTAAGTTGCTGTGCTGCCTATTGTGTAGTTTTCCACATCCCAGTCACCCAGTAGCAAGGCATTTTCTATTTTTGGTGGTTTTCCACATTGAGCTAGAAAAAAGAAAAAGAAAGAAATAAGTGAAATTAGGATCCAAAATTGGATATTTCACATGATTTTGGCACCGCACTTACTATACCTTCCTTAGCAATGAGCACCATACTTATTTATTTATTTATTTTACTCATTTATATAGCGCCTTTAATTCCACAGCACTTTACAGACATTATTGGCACTGTCCCCGACGGGGCTCACAGTCTAAGATCCCTATCAGTATGTCTTACTTAGTTATTTATTCATAACAGAATTTTCTGAGGTTAATATTCACAAGAAATGTCCCTGCAATTAATCTTAACCTTAAAGGGGTTGTCCAGGCTTTTCGCATAATCTCAGTGCACATCTAGGCTGCAGAATGATGACAATAAGTAATTTACCTTCTGTCACCAGTTTGCAGGGTTTTCTAGATATCAGTGTCTTGCTTCTGAGCAGAACATCCAAGGGGGGTGTGTTCTGGCATTGAAATGAGAACTCTTCATTTCCTCCTACTCTACTTAAAACCTGCCCTCTATAGCAACAACCCCACCCTCCATAGCAACAGGCCCTCCCTGTCCACATGAACAAGCCCTCCTCACACAGTAACAAATCCTCCCCCTCTAGCAGTCTCAGTGCAGAGAGCAGAACCACACAGCTGCTCCACCCCCAGACACACACTGAACAGTGATATATGGAAAGTGAAACTTTAGTGAGGAATGAAAATCATAGTAGAGTAGGAGGAAACGACCAGTTCTCATTTCAATGCCAGAACACCCCCCCTTGGACGTTCTGCTTAGAAGCAAGACACTGATATCAAGAAAACCCTGCAAACTGGTGACAGAAGGTAAATTACTTATTGTCACCATTCTGTAGCCCAGATATGCACTGAGATTATGTGAAAAGCCTGAACAACCCCTTTAACCTCTGTATAAGGCCAGGATCACATACGCGAGAAACTCAAATGAGTCTTGCATCTTAATACCCGGCACTGCCGCCAGCACTCGGGAGTGGTGCGTGCAGCTGCATGGAAATACATGCAGTCGTACACTCCGCTCCCGAGTGCCGGCGGCAGTGCCAGGTATTAAGATGCGAGACTCATCTGAATTTCTTGCATGTGTGATCCCGGCCTTACATAGATGTCCTGACCAAGCTTTGCGCTTACTAAAGACTACCAAATTATGAGGCCATAGTGGGAGACATCTACAAAGGATACTAGGATACTGAAATACCTGTTTCACTTATGTTTAGGGTCTCAATGAAATACCTAGGTCTGAAAGACCCTTACAATACAATCCCTTTCTAGGAGATTATACTTGTAGAGTACATTAATGGGGTTGTCAGGTCCAACTTTATAAGTTTGCAGTCACTCTGTGTGACTGCAGGGTTATGAGTCCCCCTAGCGCTTGCACTGTGCGCTGCCGTGATTCACCATTTTCTCAGCTGGGACCCGAGGGTATGTATGCGTTATGCATACTCCAGACCGAGGCCATCTAGTGGGCGTGGCCTCGCTCCATACACTTGTATAGAGCAAGGCCTCGCCACGTCCAGTGACGCGGCCATCCGGAGTGTGTGACAAAATAGAGCATGTGGCCTCACTCTATACAAGTGTATGGAAGCGAGGCCATGCCCACTGGACAGGCTCTGGCTGGGGGTATGTATAACTCATACATACCCTCCGGTCCTGACCCAGAAACAGTGGGAGCATTGAGAGGTTATTCATAAGTCTGCAGTCACACAAAGTGACTGCAGACTTATCAATTAGGGCAGGATAACCTCTTTAAACTGAAGTTTCAGTGAAGTTCTTTCATGTGAAATAAAGCATATAAATGATCTATTTTGGTGAGAGACTTGGCATTGACACTCCATGAGTAATAAAGCCTTTGAAACCACTTAGCAATTGAAGACGGTCTCTGTCAGCTAAATTATGCTATACTAGGAGTAGAGATGAAAAAAACTGACATCAGTTAAAAAACCTATGTTTGAAGACGGATGTTTATGTAATCCTGAAATCTGCTGATGCAGCCCAAATGATGAAAACTATATCACAGCAAATGGCTTTAATATAGTATTAAAACTCTGTTTCAATTAAAGCTTTTTTAGGCATTTTGTTTTCATTGTAATATACACTACATTGTATTTATTATACTGTATGGCCCTATATATTGATTCATACTGTAATGTCTAAGTCACACATGAGCAAATCAAAACTTTATTGCACAACTTCTTATTGCACAACTTCTTATTGCACAACTACGCGTTTCCATTGTAATCCACAAAAAAAGAGTATTCCAGTAGAGCCTCGAAATAGAGAATTTTGATTTTTCAACACGTCTGCATAGCCGAACTCATTGACATTTGATACACATTACAGGGGAATTACACCAAAAATGTAAAATAATTGGGGCTGATGTATGAAAACCATCCGGAAAAACTCTTTCATTCTACCAGAACTCCGTCAGGCGCAATAGATCTGACAGGCACACAGTAATTAGTTTCACTTCTCTCTCCTTGCCCACTTATCAGAAAACCCCACCCCTCCTAGTTATCTCCTGACTCTACAGGCTCTGTGAAACCTGATATCACAGTGACTCAGCAGACCTTCTAGTGAGCAGATATCAACACTTTGGCTTCTCAGGCACATTGCGCCTGATTTCAACACAAATTGAAAGGTTAGTGTTTTTTTTTTTATTCATCACGATTGTGTATTTAGCTTGTTTTATGAAGGATTAATGCTAAGTTAGTGTACATAAGTACTGTTTTCTTAGACAAAAGGAGGGTGGCTTCTAAGGCACATTGCGCCCTAACACATACTCTTTCTCTCTTGCTTCAGATTTTCTGCTGCAATGGCCAGAAAACAGTATGATTCATCTAAACCCCTTCATTTAGAAGAAATTAAGATTTTTTTGTTAGAAGATGATGAGGAAGAACCAGCAGTAACTGAGGATTTAGAGGAATCTAGTGACATTTCATCTGAAGATGAGGTAGCAGAATGTAACACTGATTCTGGAACAGAGCAGGATGGTGATGACACTGATACAGAGGAAACAGACACAGATCTAGCTTATTATTTGGGCAAAGATAAAAATACAAAGTGGAACAAAAAGGCACCCAAGAACAAACAGCGCAGAGAATCCCACAATATTATTACACACCTTCCTGGAGTTATTGGAAGTGCTAGAAAAGCTAAAACTGCAGTGGAATGTTGGAGTAATCTAATTACAGATAGCATGTTGGAAACTATTGTTCGGTTCACTAACCAGTATATTGACACAATCAAAGAGCAATTCTCCAGAGAGAGGGACATCAAAAACACTGATGTGATTGAACTCAAGGCACCTTCTAAAAGACGCAGTTGTACTACCTGCTCATTTGTATCTGGTTTCAGAAGGCTTTCTAAATATGACTGCAAAATATGTAAAGAATCAATCTGCCTTTCCCATGCAACTTTCGTCTGCCAGCCTTGCTTTTCTAAGTGTACCTGTGCTGCTTCTGCTGCAATTGAAACCACTGAAGATGAGTAGAAAATAATTAAGTAACATCTAAGTGCAATATCCTTTAAGTTTTTTTCCATAATTTTATATTTAAGAAATAGTTAAGTAAAGATAACTGGAGCCTATTTGGTGGTACTACCGAAAAGTGGTACTTTTAGTTTTAATAAGTTTATGGTTAATAAATGTTTTTTTTTGCATCTGATTTGGTGTAATCTCTTTTAATACATTCCTATGAAGGTCACTGACTACTTCTATAGTCCTGAAATTGAAATATGTAGCTACTATAGGTGGTTTTCTGACCTGTGCTTGTCAGGCACATTGCGCATGAACTGAGGAGAATCTATATTGCGCCTGACGGAGGGTTAAAAAATAAAAGCTGATCTCAGATTGGCAGCTATGGACAAGAAAGGCAATAAAGATCAATTTCATTTTAGACATTTTTCATGAAATAAATCCACAGTATGTACAAGGAATTAAGGATTAGAAAAAAAAGTAATTTTTTGTTGACTATAGGAAAAAAAATCCTGCGGTATTTTACAGGAAAATAAATGTTGTTCAGCAGATTTTATTATTATTATTATTATTATTATTATTATTATTATTATTATTATTATTTTTATGACTTTTCATAAGATTCTGGATACAAGATCTTTTAGATTGTTAAATTAGATTTTATATATATCTTATCTGTCACTGTGGAATTAGAAATATGTATTCACAGTTATGAAGAAAGTCACGTTCGCACTTAACAATGTTGTGGTTTCCACCCTCCCTGGTGGAAAAAAAAAAAGAGAGAAAGAAAACCATTGTCCATAAAGTATAAGGAATATTCCACACACCAAAAAAACATCCATCATACTATCCAACACAGTTATGGCAACCAGTACGGAGCGTCCGTCACCTGCAGCGGAGCTGGTCAGATATCATTATCTGTACATAGAGTAATCTGCTCAGATTACAATAAAATCCTAAAACCTTGTAAACTTTTCTAAACCCGTATTGTGATCTCACCTTGATCAGACGGCAGTGCAGCATAACAGCATAAACTAAGTGATACCAGACCAATGACGTCCAGTCTAGGCATCTTGGCTCGGATTCGGTAACTTCTGCCTTGGGATTGCAGATCAAATACGAACTTCCCGGCTATTTCTGCCCTTTATATTTCTTTTCTCAGTTCTCCTTTTGTGGTGATTTTGCAGTCTTGGTTATTTTACCTTTAGCTTTGTTTGTCTGTTGATCTGAAAGCGTTAGGGATTTTCACGTTGTGGGATTTTCATCTAAGCAGGGACAAGTCATTCTTTGTGTGCATGCAGCTGTCTGAAGAACATGTTTTCCTGTTTTTTAGTTAATACTGAAATCATGGAAACATTTTTTTTCAGCTTAACACTCACTTTGCCAGTTTCCTCTCCCCACACTGAACTCTTCAACTTTGTTAAAAAAAAATCCAGATAAATAAGGGCCTGTAAAAATAAAAGACCAAATGGGATTAACGTTAATTTGGCATTTAAAATTGCTGTGATGTACAACAACGTGACTGCCGGGACCAACATTTTAACCCTTACCACTGATGGCTCTCTCTCTGCCCTTCGTACAAATAACCCACATTATGAATTCCTTACTTAAAATGCCATCACTAAACCACTTAATGAGTCATGTAAATTCTTACCAGATGTAAAGCCATACTCTGACCACCGAATCCAGGTGCACAAATCGGTCTTCAATTCTATCACTCGCCATACCTTATAAGGAGGTATCAAAAGTGCACTAAAATCAGAAATAAGAGGAAGAGAATGTATGACCAACAGTAAGAACATGACCAGAACAAAAAAAATATCCATAAGGGTAGGCAGCTACAGAGAAGGCAGCAGGAAAGAGACAGCCCAGTGCATGAATGGGGCTTATATTAATACACATGCTGTTGGACAGCCTGAATACATGTGAGGAATGCCTGTTTGATAGGGAATTCCCTTATGTATTCAGCCTGTCTAACAGCCGCAAATCATGCAGCTGCTGCAACAAAAACTAAATCTCAGAGCACTACAAAATACTCGGAGGACACCCGAGCATGCTCCGGGAAACCCGAGCAACGAGTATACTCGTTCATCACTACTAGGTACATCTAGATTAATAATACGTAGGGGAGCAGTAGCGGGATTAGCAATCTTAACTTTGCATTACGTACATACTGTTATGGGCACTTTAGTCTTGATGTACTAATACAAATATAATAAGGTAGACCTGCCCACCAGGATGCCTTTACCCCATTCACTGAGAGAAAGCAAACATTGTTAAAACGGGAGGGGGGGGAGTCGTTAAGTAGGACAACTATGAAACATTTTTGGTCTCTTAGCTGTAACTATTGTGTTTAAAGCACTGGTGTTTATAAACTTATCAATCAGCACATTCTCTCTTTAGTAGTGTCACGGTTCTAATCTGCACCACATGATCTGCACTGTAACTAGACGGATCATACAGACACTTTTGTGTGGACTAGAAATCTGTTTCTTAATGCATTTTTATGAAATTCACATTAATGTGCTCATTGAAATGTTTTGAAAAAGTGACTTTTGGTCAACACAGAAACTGCTTTTGATTCCATGTAGTTACAATTTGGGTCACATTGTGAAGATGAGGACCAGTTCGGAGTTGATAACGGTGTAAGAGGTGTAAATACTTGATATAATACCCTGTTTCGGGACATTGTTGTATAGATACACTGACTCTTGTTGGACAGACAGATTTCCCCTTTCAGGGATTGTGAAAGGAATGAATATGGGCAGCAGAAGCAGTTCAGGCCGATTTTACTCATTGGGTGGAAACGAGCTTTATGGCTACTCAACTTTATGACAGGAATCTTGGATGAATTCAACAGACTGTCACTTCTCTTTCCATGTGGTCTCCCGAAGAGCACAAACTCTGTGCCTGTGGTCTCTCTCACTCTTTACTGCTGTTACGGTTCTCTCACACTCTGACCGTTCTCACTCATAAAGCTGCTGCCTACTTGGCCTCCTTCCTACCATTATGTCTGGGTTCATAGCATGTCTGCCACTACTCATGCCTTTCATATTTCGGCTTCTCACTGATTTTGGGGCCACAAGCACGACATTTCCTAGCCTTTTACTTTATTCTACTTTGCTCAACCATCGTCTCCTTGATGGCACATCCCCACTTGCAGGATCACTCTCTCCACACAGCCCACTTTACTTTTCTTTCCTCATAGACAAAGTTTACTGACTTCCTCTACAGACTCTCTCTCTCTCTCTCGCCCCTCTCACAAATATCAGCAGCTGATTCTGTGGTGCCCCTGAGGGTCCGGTCGCCACAGAGGTACTGCACCTCATCTAGAGGTGTGGTATCCCACCCTCAGGTAAGGAGGGATCACCACCCAGAACTCCTAACACTCGCACCCAACACACACTAGTTTAGTCAGGGCAGCTGGGTGTACCCTTCGGGAGGATGGCCTCATCCCAGACTGGCTAGGAAAGGGTGTTGGGGAAATAGTGTGGAAGATAGGTGGGAGGAAGATAGTGGGTTGAGCTTAGGAAGTGGAGTGATTTAGAACAGCCAATCAGAGGAGAGAGTGGGCGGAGTTAAGGCTGAGGTAAAGGATCTTTCTGGAAGATCCAGTCAGTTGGTGACAGGACCAGCGAGAGAGCAGGACTGACGTGAGGAGAAGTGAGAAGAAGCTCCCAGGAGAATACAAGGGGTCCTAGGGGAACGGGTAGTGTGACTGGCCACCCGTGGGGCCCGTATCCTGAAAAGGAAGGACCAGGCCGCAGCAAGGGAGCCAGCCCCTTAGTCTAGTGGAGAATACTCAACAAGGCTCAACTAGTAAGCTGGAGGCTGTAGTGACTGTAGTACGACAGCTAAATCCACAAGCAATCCCCCAGAGGGAAGCTGTTGAGATAAAGGACCCCGGGGCCTGACCCACGTCGCTCAGCAAGGTCCGAGGCTGTTTGATGACACTGGGACACTGGGACACTGCTGGTGAGGGCGTACAGCAAGAGAGATGGCCAAGAAAGAGGAACATAAAGAGGAGTCCTGAAACGGTGTTCCCATCTACCTGGGAGTTGGCTGGACCCCTCACCCGGAGGACACGCTACCAAGTGGGCACCTCTGCACATAAGACAACAGTGAGTAAAAACTCTGAAACTGCACCCATCTGTTTCCTTCGTGTTCTTAACATCTCGCCTGCTTTACACCGCATTTCACCGTCACCGGCTCAACTGCCCTGGGACACAGCTCTGCTTGTGGAGAGCTTCACCATTTACGCTGCCCTAACACCGTCCCAGAGGATCTGCAGTGCAGCATCGGCTGCCTTAGCCGAATACCATAGGTGGCATCACGATTTCCCCTTTTCACCTGCAATTATCCTACCATTTTCCCCTCATTTGAACTTCTATCTTCTTTATTGGACACTCAGGGCCACAGACCGGGTCACTACTACCACTGTTACACTTCCACCCTTAAAAGAGCCTGAAAGGCCCGGTACCGAGTTCCCCCGGCCCTGTGGGGCATTCCAACTCCTCTAAGAAGTTGTAGTCAACATCTTTTCAACCCTCTAACATGGATAGAATACATCCATTAATAACTGTATTAACCCCTTTCTGCCATATGACGTACTATCCCGTCCATGTGACCTGGGACTTAATTCCCATGGACGGGATAGTATGCCATGGCATTTAATGCGACATCGCGACTTAAGTCGCGGTGATCGCATTAAAATTTTGATGCCATCTTACCTGAGGGAACATGGCCTCGGCATCCCGGGGTCTGTCGTCGCCCTCCCGGCCTCCCAAGTGTTGTGATTGGCTGTTCAATTCTGAACAGCTAATCACAGCCCTTCTCATTGTTTCAGCCAATCGGAGCGGCTGAAACAATGATGTCACAGGCTAGGATCGAGTACCAATGTACTCACTCCTGGCCAGTTGCCATGGTCACCAGGCAGAGCAGTGATTGATGGTATCGATGTGATCATTTGATCCCACCAATGACAGGTCACAGCAGTGGTGTGGCCGCTCTGTGACCTGTCTGTCACCTTCTGCAAGAAGCTAGTGCGAAACTCGCGTTGGGGTGGAGGAGGTCACGAAACTCGGAGTCACTGTTGTTGAGGTAATCCAGCTTATGGGCTCATTATATGTCTTATCTGCTATCCGGATACTTTTCCTAGGATTTATATCCATGTTTATTGATTTACATGATTTGAATACAATTGATGGTATATAGATAGGGATTGTGATTGTAGGTGTTAACATATGATATATATGGGATTTAGGTATATTTGATACTGAAATCATGTGACTTTAGGTACTTTCCCATATTACAAACTAGACAGGCCTAAATGCATCTGCACTAATACAGGGTGCAGCGGACCCAAGTAAAATGGCAGCTGCACAGGTGCATAAATACCAAATGAAACAGCCAGCTTACAATCAGGGATTGGCCGTGTGGTACACCAGTGCAGAAGAAATAATCCGTATGTGGCAGTGTTCACACATTTAGGCCTGTCTATTTTGTATCTGAATTTTTTGGAGGTTTTTTCCTATATTTGAGGTTTTCATGTTAGAGTAGGACTGGCAAGTGTAAGGAACTGGCAGGAACTGGAAGCTGGCAGTTTGCCAGCTTCTGTATTAAGGCCTTAATATCAGCCAATACCTTACATATATTACCTTACATATATTGATATGTTTTTTGTGCACTTTTTATATTTCTTTCAGGGTGCAGTTGGGCCCAAATGGTTCTGCAAACTTGTGGCCTCTGTTCACACGGGATGCATTCTAGTTGGCACTGGGCAGCCCCCCTATATGGTGTTACTAAGAGGTTGTGAACCAGAAGCCCTGCAATCCCTGTGTGAACACTGCCACATGCGGATTATTTCTTCTGCACTGGTGTACCACATGGCCAATCCCTGATTGTCGGCTGGCTGTTTCATTTGGTATTTATGCACCTGTGCAGCTGCCATTTTACTTGGGTCCGCTGCACCCTGTATTAGTGCAGATGCATTTAGGCCTGTCTGGTTTGTATCTGAATTTTTTGGAGGATTTTTTCCTCTTTTTAAGGTTTTCACTTTTCCATATTAGCATATTATCAATACATTTATTGTTGTAGACCTGCAGTTTAAATAATGTATTTATTTACTCCAAGGACATCTTTATCCTATTTATGATGACTTTGAATTTATATGGTGTTTTCATTACCTCCTACTGGGCATCTTTGTTGTTTTAATTTATTTTTTAATATATATTAATAAATATTGATTTTTTAAATTAAGTGCAGCTGAAATGATGCAGTTTTGGGGCCTTGTCCTCCACATGGGGATCCTGAAGAAGCTAGAACTTCGGCAATATTGGAGTGTTGATATTTTATATAACACTCCAGTGTTCCGAATGGTCATGGCCCGGATGCATTTTGAGGCCATCCACAAATTCCTGCATTATACCGATAATGCACAGTGTCCCGCATGAGATGACCGCAACTTTGACCGTCTGTTCAAAGTTCGGTCATCGAACACTTCAACAAAAAGTTTGCTGAAGTGTACGTGCCCCAAAGGGACATCTGCGTGGATGAGTCCTTAATTAATTTTAAGGGAAGGCTCGGATTCTGTCAGTACCTGCCCAGTAAGAGGGCCAGATACAGAATCAAACTCTACAAACTTTGTGAGAGTACCTCAGGGTACACCCACAGGTTTAGCGTGTACAAAGGAAAGGACCCCAGGACTGAACGCCCGAGTGTCCTCCTGTCCTGGGAGTGAGTGGGAAAACTGTGTGGGATTTGGTGCACCGACTGCTGGATAAAGGTTATCACCTCTACACTGATAACTTTTATACCAGCGTCCCACTCTACAAATCCCTCTCTGAGCGAGGTACCACCGCAAAAATCAGAGAGGCCTCCCGAAGATGCTACTTGGGCAGATGCTCAGAAAAGGTGAGAGCAGAGCCCAATGTAGTGACCACCAGCAGGAGGGATGTCCTTCTCTTGACCACCATACATGGTGATGGCAGCTCTCTCAGCACTGTACGGGGTACCTCTACACAGGTCAGCAAACCAACCTGTGTAGTGGGATACAACAAAAACATGGGGGGGCATTGATCTCTCTGATCAACTCTTCCAACCGTGCAATACTTTGAGAAAGGCCAGGGTGTGGTACAAAAAGCTGGCCGTGCACATCGTACAAATGGCAATGTACAATGCTTTCCTGCTGTCACGATGTGCACGCCACACCGATACGTCGCACCTTCAGTTCCAGGAGGTAGTGGTTAAGGCCCTGATGTTTGGCACTCTGGAAGGAGCAGGCCCCAGTACTTCCGAAACTGAAGGTGCTCATATTACGATATGAGCACCTTCAGTTCCGGAAGTGCTGGGGCATGCTCCAATTGCAATTCAGCATTTTCCAGGGGTGGTCCCGCCAACTGGAAGAACAGGTAAGCCGCAAAAAAGGTGCTGAGTGTGTTACAAAAGGGGAATACACAAGGACACCATTTATCAATGCGACACCTGCCCCGAAAAACCTGGCCTGAGTATGAAGGATTGCTTCAAATTGTACCACACCTCCATGCACTACTAATTTAATTTACAGAAAACAGATTAATTCCAAAGGAGGCACATCTAGATAAGTTCCTTGGGGGGTTTAGTGTCCAAAATGATGTCACTTGTGTTTTTATTTACTGTTTAGGCATATCAGGGACTCTCCAAATGGAACATGACGCCCACACAACATTCCATCAATGTCTGCATTTCAAAACGTCACTACTTCACTTCCGAGCTCTGCCGTGTGCCAAAACAGTGGTTCTCCCCCACATATGGGATATCAGCGTACTCAGGACAAATTGGAGAACAACTTTTGGGGTCCAATTTCTTCTGTTACCCTTGGGAAATTAAAAAAAAATTGGGGACTAAAAGATAATATTTTTGGAAAAAATATTTTTTTTCACACCCGGGCATTATAAACTTTAGTGAAACACTTAGGGGTTCAAAGTGCTCACCACACATCCAGGTAAGTTCCTTAGGGGGTCTAGTTTAAAAAAAAAATGGGGTCACTTGTGGGGGGTTTCTACTGTTTAGGCCCATCAAGGGCTCTCCAAACGGAACATGACGCCTGCATAACATTCCATCAATATCTGCATTCCAAAACATCACTACTTCCCTTCCGAGCCCCGTCGTGTGCTCAAACAATAGTTTTCTCCCACATATGGGGTACCAGCATACTCAGGACAATTTTGAAAACAACTTTTGGGGTTCAATTTCTCCTGTTAGTGAACACTTGGGGGTTCAAAGTGCTCACCACACATCTAGATAAGTTCCATAGGGGGTCTAGCTTCCAAAATGGGGTTACTTTTTGGGGTTTCCACTGTTTTGGCACATCAGGAGCTCATCAAACATGACATGGCGTCCGATCGCAATTCCAGCCAATTTTAGGTTGAAAAAGTCAAACGGCGCTCCTTTCCTTCTGAGCCCTGCCATGTGCACAAACAGTGGTTCCCCCCACATATGGGGTATCAGCGTACTCAGGACAAGTTGCACAACAACTTTTGGGGTCCAATTTCTCCTGTTATCCTTGGGAAAAAAAATTGTTGCTAAAAGATCATTTTTGTGACTAAAAAGTTAAATGTTCATTTTTTCCTTCCACGTTGCTTCTGCTCCTGTGAAACACCTGAATGGTTAATAATCTTCTTGAATGTAGTTTTGAGTAGCTTGAGGAATGCAGTTTTTAGAATGGTGTCACTTTTGGGTATTTTCTGCCATATAGACCCCTCAAAGTGACTTCAAATGTGAGGTGGTCCCTAAAAAAATGGTTTTGTAAATTTTGTTGTAAAAATGAGAAAAAGATGGTCAACTTTTAACCCTTATAACTTCCTAACAAAAAAAATTTTGCTTCCAAAATTGTGCTGATGTAAAGTAGACATGTGGGAAATGTTATTTTGTAACTATTTTGTGTGACATATCTCTCTGTTTTAAGGGCATAAAAATACAAAATTTGAAAATTGCAAAATTTTCCAAATTTACAACAAATTTCCGTTTTCTTCACAAATAATCACAAGTTGTATCGATGAATTTTTACCACTAAAGTGAATTGCAATATGCCACGAGAAAACAGTATCAGAATTGCCAAGATCCGTTGAAGCGTTCCAAAGTTATTACCTCATAAAGGGACAGTGGTCAGAATTGTAAAAATTGGCCCGGTCATTAACGTGCAAACCACCCTTGGGGGTTAAGGGGTTAATATCTGTATTTGGTATAATTTAGTCATAACAAAAAAAATAAAACACAAAAAAATTAAGTTTTTGACAAAAATAATTTAGGTAAAAAAATACACAAGTTTCAGTTTTTGACAAAAATAATTTAGGTAAAAAAATACACAAGTTTCAGTTTTTGACAAAAATAATTTAGGTAAAAAATACATTTGAATCCAGCTCATATAGTTAGCATTTGAAATAGGAAATTTTCCGTAAATAAAAATGACTTCATATTAAGTGGTTCACTCGTTGTGCCCAGGGCTACGTTTATTGTCACACTACTTATTGCAGTTTTTGTTATGTATTCTACAAAAGTAATGTGAAAATAAAAATTAATCTTTATAAATCAATGGCCATTGCCTGTTACCCCTGAGGAAGCCGTTATTCATCAAAACATATCAGGAACCGCTCTTAAGTTTTGATATATAGGTCTTATTTTGCATCACATCATATTGGCATTGGAAGCATTGATATTGCTTAGTGAAATAAATATTTTAAATATATATAGTATACTACTGATTGGGTACCAAATAGTGCTTTTAACAAATCTTTAGGTTATTTACTTAGTAGTAATAAAGAGTCGATTCTATTTTCATATCACTGCCAACCACACAAAAAAATCAAGGGGCCACTCTCCACCAAAAAAGTCAACAAATCCAACAAAGGTATCCAAGGTGCTGAAATAATTTCACTAATCAGTTATTTATTCATGTCATATATTGGGCAGAAAAGGAAAATAGTGAAATTTCATGCTCAAAAGCTTTTTCAAGTAAAAAAGACAACATTTGTACAAACAAGTTACCAGGAAAGTTTTTTCTTTAAAGGCTTTGTCAAGTCTTAGGCTGAGTTCACACGTTGCATTTTTTTCGCGTTTCCGCGGCGGTTTTAACCATGCGATTTTGCCGCAAAAACGTGAAAAATAAGCATTCCATGCATTCCTATGGGATTCCGCAATGCTGTGCTAATGCTGCGGTTTTTACCGCGGCGGAATCGCTTTGCGGTAAAAACCGCAGCATGCTCATTAATTTTGCGGAATCACGGCGATCTCGCACCCATAGGAATGCATTGTTCCGCTTACTTCTCGCATGTGGCTGTGCACACCATGCGAAAAGTAAGCAGAACATTTGCGGATGGTACCCACGCGCAGCCTTCCCGCCTCTCTCCACGCTCCTGGTCTCAGTAATCTTTTGCGAAAATGCCCACGATGGCGTCCATTCTCGTGGGATCGCGAAGTCTCGCGGTCATTCACGCGACGTCATCGCGAATGACCGCGAGACGTCGCGATCACGCGAGAACGTACGTCATCACGGGCATTTTTGCAAAGGATTACTGGGAACGGCTGCGCGGGACGTCGGAAGGTAAGAATAACACCATTTTTTTTTTTTTTTACATTTTATCTTTTAGTACTGATGCTGCATAGGCGGCCTCTGTAGTAAAAAGTTGGTCACACTTGTCAAACACTATGTTTGACGAGTGTGACCAACCTGTCAATCAGTTCTCCAAGCAATGCTACAGATCGCTTGGAAAATGCTAGCATTCTGCAAGCTAATTACGCTTGCAAAATGCTAGTTTTTCCGTGGGAAAATCGTGGGAATTTAAAATGCGATTTTCCCGTGGAATGGAATTCCGGAATTCTTGCGGTAATTTCCGTGAGAGTTCCGGTACGTGTGAACTTACTCTTAGAGTGACTGCAGACTTGTGAATCCTCACATTGTGCGCACTGTATGATGTGAGGATTCTCAGATGCCAGTGACGGTAACAACGGTGATGTGCCAACAAGAATGAAATATGCATGCTCCCGGCCACATTCTGACTAAATGGACGTGGCCTCACTCAGTACAAATGTATTAAATGAGGCCAGATGCAGTCTAGTCAGAATGTAAACATATTACATGCTAGCGTTCACGTGATCGCCACTCCCAGCACCGGCACTGGAGAATCCTCATAGTACGCAGTGCATGCAATGTGAGAATTCACAAATCTGCAGTCACATAGAGTGACTGCAGACTTGTAGTTGAAGACAGGACAATTCTTTTAAGGACTAATGGACCACTCTTTTTTTTCTCCTCCACTTTGCCCTTGCACCATTGGCATGGTAACTATAAGCAGTCTTTTTTAACAACAGTTAAAACATAAATATCAATAAAAATATTACTGAAAAACTGTTGAAATACATGTATCAAATTATAGGATGCACATGGGACCAATTGAATGATCTGTAAAATCATATAATGATTTGTAAAAATACTAATTGCGTCAGATGAAGATGGATTCAGTAGAAGAAGCTGACCCTCAGTAGCATAAATGTACTCCAATGACCATTGTTGTATTGGGAAAGTCCCTTCTTGGAACAGGGTATCTTATCTTGAGGAGCTGTGCAACAAACTTCATGATAAACTCTTACATTATCTCTACTCTTTCTGTTTTGTGCACTCTGGGCCCACTATAAGACTGCACTATTTTTTATGAAAATACAAATGTGCTACCATTTTTATTTATTTAGAGAAGGATGCCATTAGAATTGAGAGGGTAGCAGCCAAAGAGTAGCTTTCATATTCAAACCGTTCACTGACAAAATACTGTTAGATTGGAATAATGAGAGAAAAAGGCTACAGTCATTACTTTTGCACTAATACAAATCAAAACATATTCCCAGGGTGATGAGGGCACCCTTGCCCTGTATTTTAGTAAGGAACAATATTGTTTATTGCAAGAGATTTCAATAAGTTTCCAAAAAGTTTTTAATAGACATAATATTCCTCAATTTGGAGTTCTTACAGGTGGGGATAGATGCTATACAAAAGAATTATGGAGAGATGAAAGAAACAATCTGTGATATTGTCCCAGTGGATGATTTTACAAACACCAAAGTGCTGTTGGAGAACACCCTCAGAGAACATTGGGATGCAAGTAGTGATGAGCGAGTATATTACTTGAGATTTCCCGAGCATGCTCTGGTGATCTCCGAGCATTTGGATGTGCTCGGAGATATAGTTTCTGTTGCCATAGCTGCATGATTTGTGGATGCTAATCAACTTGAATACATGTGGGGATTGCCTGTTTGTTAAGAAATTCCCACATGTATTCGGGCTGTCTAGCAGCTGCAAATCATGCAGCTATGGCCAGGGCCGTATTTGCCACTAGGTACTTGAGGGCAAGTGCCTATGGCGGGAGGATGCAGGGGGGCACCTGAAAAAGGTATTTTTTTTAGCCTGAGGGGTTGACCCGCCTACCCACCTCAGTCTTCCTGCTGCTGCTGCGGGCACCTTCATCATCATTTATCAGCTCCGTCCCCATATCACATGATGATGACGTCACCACAGGTCCTTCAGCTCTTGCTCTAGGCACCTTCATCATTTATCAGCTCTGATCCTGATCACATGATGATGACGTCACCATAGGTCCTTCAGCTCTCCCTGCGGCAGCTCCTTCATGGTTGTGTACAGCACCTGTTCTCTGGTATCAGCCAGCATCACATTTCTGGTTACCGCCATTCCGGTGAGATTACAGGAGAGTTTGGTGGAGTTTTGATGCTTGTGGTAAATCTGTAAGAGGAGAGTGTTCGAGGCTAAAGTTGGTTTCATATTCGTCTAGTTTCTTATATGGTGCTGAAGTTGGTTTCTTATTCGTCCAGTTTCTTATTCGGCAATTTTTTCTTTTCTGTTTTTTATAGGTTTAGCAACAAAGAATAAGCATCACAATAATAACATACAATGCAGCGAGGTGCCCTGATGTAAATACACTTAAAAACAGCTACAAAAACTATAAAACTGGCACAAAAATGGGCATCAAAGTGGTCACCGAAGGGCGTTAATGAAAGGGTTTAATGACTTTGGGCCACTGACCTCCCACTGCAGACATATAGAACAGGAAGCTCCACATCAAACCCAGGTCTTTGCAGCCTGGCCCAAATGGGTTCTGGGCATCAGAAATGACATCAACGTGTGCAGACAGTCAATTTTGGACATTTGAATAAGTAACTGGTGTGTTTAAGGGGTTAAATGACTTTGGGCCAATGATATCACACTGCAAACATATAGAACAGTGAGCTTCACATCAAAACAAGGTCTCTCCAGCTTGGCCCAAATGGGTTATGAGCATCAGAACTGGCATCAAAGTGGGCAAACAGCCAATTTTCACAGATTTGAATAAGTAATTGATGTTTCTAAGGGGTTAAATGACTTTGGGTCACTGATCTCACACTAAGAATACACAGATATTGACGCCCCACACCAAATCCAAGACCCTCCAGTCTGATCCAAATGGGTTTGGGGCATCAGAATTGGCATCAAATTGAGCAAACAGCCCATTTTCACAGGTTAGAATAAGTAACTGATGTTTTTAAGGAGTTAAATGACTTTGGGCCACTGATCTCACACTAAGAATACATAGATAGTGATGCACCGCATCAAACACAGGTCCTTCCATCCTGGACCAAATGGGTTCTGGGCATCAGAATTTGTATCAAAGTGGGCAGACAGCGGAATTTGGCCATTTGAATAAGTAACTGGTGTTTTTTAGAGACTTTGGGCCACTGATCTCACACTAAGATTACACAGATAGTGATGCCCCACATATAAACCATGTCCCTCCAGCTTGGCACAAATGGGTTCTGTGCATCAGAATTGGCATCAAATTGGCAAAGAAACCATTTTCACAGATTGTCTGATGACACTAAGGAGTGTGAGACAGCGTCGGCACGAATGTTTTTCTCCCCAAAAGAAAGTGGAGGGTGAAGTAAAACCGGGAGAAGAACAAGGACCATCTAGTCTGGCGAGAGTTTAGCCACTGGGCAGTTTGCAAATAAAACAAATTTTTGTGGTTGGTGTACACTTGGAAGAGATAGCGAGCCCTCTGCAGGAGGTATCTCCATTCCAAAAAGGCCAGCTTCATGGCTAGCAACTCCCTGTCCCTGATGGAATAGTTCCTCTCCACCGGTGAGAAGGCATCTGTGTACTGCGGTTCCATGGCTCTGTGAGGCAATAGAGCCAGTTGCTACTGCACACTGGGTGGCTTTTAAACCACGTGTGTCCAGTGCGATACCGCCATTTTGTGTCCGCTATTACCGAGCAGCAGTTAACATCTCTGCACGGTGGACCCCGGGCTGCGAACGCTCCTTACTACCATCTTATTATTATTTGGTGCATTCCACCAGCCCCTAACATTATACTAGTGCCAGGGTCTGGCTAGTAACGGTGGACGAACAGCGACTACAGCGGTACATCCAGCAGCTGGAGGGCAGGTTGTCAGCTCTTGAGCGTACAACCTCAGATGGATGTGACTGCAGTAGGTGTTCAGGCAGCTAGTAAGGCTGCAGCCCTTATGTCCGCTGCCACCCCTGTTCCGACCTCATCCCGCCTCCCGCTGCCTGAGAGGTTTTCAGGTGACAGCAAGTCATGTAGGGGATTCGTGAACCAGTGTGCGATACACCTGAAGCTACTGGCTGCGCATTTCTACTCAGAGCGGGCTAAGGTAGTGTTTATTATTTCTCTACTGTCAGACAGGGTGATGAAGTGGGCTACGCTGCTGTGGGAGTGCGACGATCATGTGGGGCAGAGTGCTCCGCGGTTTTTAAGCACTCTGAAACAGGTCTTTTTGGGACCTTGAGTCACCCATGATATGGCGCTCCAACTGCTGGCATTGACACAGGGCTCGTCCATGGTCAGCCATTTTGCCGCTCACTTCCGGACTTTAGCTACCGAGCTGGAGTGGCCAGATAAAGTCCTCATCCCAGTATTTTGGAGGGGCCTGGCTGACCATGTGTAGGATGCGTTGGCCACTAGGGAGACTCCTGTCATACTGGAGGAGCTAATAGCGGTATCAACTCGCATCGTCCTTCGTTTTAATGAGCGAAGGTTGGAGCGAGCCCAGTGTAGGCAGAGGTTTCGGCTGGCTCCTACCTTCGCCAAACCTCTGGAATCTCCGATCCAGGTGTCCAAGCCACTTGAGGCCATGGAGGTTTCTCGAGTGGGATCTAAGTCCCGGGTCGCTTGAGTAACCATGGTCTGTCCTGTCTGCCAGCAGTCGGGACATTATGCCAGAAAATGTCCCCAGCGGTCAGGAAAATGACCGTGTCTAGTGACCATAGGAGGAGTTTCACTAGACACAGCAGCATTTTCCTCCAAACTGTCCTTCAAGGGGACAATTTCCATAGGTCCATCCACTCACATGGTAGAGTTTTGCATGGACTTCAGGGCAGAAGGCAACTTTATGTCTTCTGCCTTCGCCCAACGGCACAGAATATCCCTAGTGATGCTCGCCAAACCTGTGTCCGTATGAGTGGTAAGTGGGTCGACACTGCCCTCACAGATAACACATCAAACCATCCCATTTACCCTCTCTAAGTCACCGTCCCATCAGGAGATAATCTCTCTGTTTGTCATTCCCGAGGGTATTAACGAGGTCCTGTTTAGGTATACCCTGGTTACATTACCACTCTCCTCATATAGAGTGGTCCACAGGGAGAATTTTGGGATGGAGTGAATGTTGTGAGGGCAGATGTCGGAGGGAATGCGTTCAGGTTGCTACTACAGAGGTACCCGCAGATCTTTCCTCTCTCCCCAAGCACTATTGGCCCTATGCGGACATGTTCTCCAAGAAGGCTGCAGAGACTCTTCTGCGTCACCGCCCCTATGACTGTCCTATTGACCTCTTGTCTGGTGCCTAGCCTCCCCGGGGTCTAGTCTATCCACTATCTCTCCCGGAGACAGAGGCGATGACCCAGTACATCCAGGAGAATCTGGCAAGAGGATTCATTAGGAAGTCAGGGTCACCCACGTGGGCTGGGTTCTTCGTGCAGAAAAAGAACGGAGAACTACATCCATGCATAGATTACAGGGGTCATAATGACATAACCGTTAAGAATAAGTACCCCCTGCCACTGATATCTGAGCTCTCCAATAGGTTGGCGGGGAGCGAGCGTTTTTACTAAACTTGATCTGCGGGGTGCTTACAACCTGGTTCGCATCCATGAAGGGGACGAATGGAAGATGGCATTTAATGCCAGGGAGGAGTACTATGAATACCTGGTGATGCCCTTTGGGCTCTGTAATGCCCCTGCCGTCTTCCAAGACTTTGTGAGCGATATCTTCCGGGATATGCTCACCACCTCGGTCGTAGTCTATCCGGATGATATCCTCATCTACTCTCCAGATATAGACTCCAACCGGAGAGATGTTTGCAAAGTCTTCGACCTCCTATGGATAAACTCCCTCTATGTCAAGTTGGAGAAGTGTGTGTATGAGCAGGAGTCCTTGCCTTTCCTGGGCTATATTATCTCTGCCCAGGGATTGGCCATGGATCCTGCCAAATTACAGGCGGTGATGGATTGGCAGGAGCCCCATTCCCTCAAAGCGGTGCAACACTTTATGGGGTTCATTAACTATTATCGCCAATTCATTCCCCACTTCTCAACTTTGGTAGCTCCCTTGGTTGTCCTCACCAAGAAGGGAGCAAATCACAAATTGTGGACAGAGGAGGACTCCAAGGCCTTCTCTTTATCAAGTCACACTTCGCTAGCGCTCCCATTTTACATCGCCCCGATGTAGATAAACCATTTATTATGGAGGTGGATGCCTCATCCGTCGGTGCTGGAGCAGTCCTGTTCCAAAAGGATGCTCAAGGTCAGAAGCATCCTTGCTTCTTCTTTTCTAAGACCTTCTCACCGGCAGAGAGGAACTATTCCATCGAGGACGAGGACAGCGAGTTGCTAGCCATGAAATTGGTCTTTTCAAAGTGGAGACACCTCCTAGAGGGGGCTTACTATCCCTTCCAAGTGTACACCGACCACAAAAATTTGATTTATTTGCAAACTGCCCAGCGGCTAAACTCTCGCCAGGCTAGATGGTCTTTGGTCTTCCCTGGGTTCCAATTCACCTTCCACTTTCTTTCCGGGGAGAAGAACTTTCATGTCGATGCTCTTTCCCACTCCGTAGTGTCATCAAAGGAGGAGGAGGAGGAACCTCAGCTAATTGTCCCATCTGAGAGCCTGAGAACCATGGCCCCAGTCTCCCTAGAGTCTGTGCCTCCAGGCAAGACTTTTATACCACCTAATTTGCGACTGGAGGTTCTTTCTTTGGCTCATGTGTCCAGGGTGGGTGGACCAAGGGGACCAAGAGGACATCTGAGCTTCTGGCGAGGACGTACTGGTGGCCGCATATTGCCCGTGACGTCAGTCTATATTCAGGCATGTGTCTCCTGTGCCAAGAATTGGTCTCCTTGGCAACGGCCTACTGGGCTACTTTACCCCCTGCCGGTGCCTGACAGGCCCTGGGAAATGGTCAGGATGGACTTTGTGGTGGGTCTACCCAAGTCTCGTAGCTGCACCGTTATCTGGGTAGTCACCGACCATTTTCCCAAAATGGTGCACTTGGTGTCTTTTCCGCGGGTACCTTCTGCACGGGCCTTAGCGGTGTTGTTCAGTAAGCATGTCTTTCGCCTACATGGTATGCCTGACAAAATTGTCAGTGACCGGGTTCCCCAGTTTGCGTCTTGGTTCTGGAAAGAACTTTGTTGCCTACTCAGCATTGAGCTGAATCTATCTTCAGCTTACCATCCCTAGACAAACGGGTTGGTAGAGAACGCAACCAGACCCTGGTCACATACCTGCTATATCATGTTTTGGCCAGGCAGAATGACTGGGCATTCTTGCTACTGTGGGCGGAATGTGCGCTGAACAACGCCGTAGCCAATTCTACTGGACAGACCCCATTCCTACTTAACTACAGCCAGCATCTGCGTGTCCCTGTGCCCATGCCCGTGTCGTCCACCGACTCTAGGGTTGCAGACTGGGCGGTGAAGGCAGGTGACATTTGGGACCGCACACAGGATGCCATCTGAGCCTCCAAGGAGAGAATGAGGGCCTCCGCTGATACACACCAACGCCCCGCTCCAACCTTTGCTCCTGGTGACTTAGTGTGGCTCTCCGCCCGTAACATCAGGCTGTGAGTTGAGTCCACTAAATTAGAGCTTTGCTACATAGGTCCCTTCAAAATCCTGGAACAAGTCAACCCTGAGGTTTATCATCTGGCCCTTCTTCCATGCCTAGTATCACCGACACGTTTCATGTGTCCCTCCTAAAACCCGTTCACATGTCCAGGTTTTCCAAGTCATCTGCCGGGACATCAGGTTCGTCCACGGACGATTATGAGGTGAACGCTATTGTGGGGTGCAAGGTGGTACGTGGCAAAAAGTACAATCTGGTGGATTGGAAGGGTCATGGCCCAGAGAACAGGACCTGGGAACCTATTGAGCACATTTGTGCTCCTCAGCTCATTGTAGCTTTTGAGCGTAGTGAGGCCAAAGGAGGAGGGGGCTAGGAGGGAGGGTAATGTTAGGCGTCGAGTTCCTGCTACTGCACAGGGGGAATTTCAAGCCATGTCCTCTGCGGTCTCCAATTCGTCTTCAGCCACAGAAGTTCCTGCTCAGCAGAGACGTCGGTCCCAGCATCTTGCTCAGGCTAATGCTATGCGCCTGGTTGCTACTGCTGCCGCCCCAGGTTCAGCTATAGCATTCAGCATTAGGTTACTTTCACACTTGTGTTTTTTTGCGCTGCATTTTTTGCGCATACAAACGCATTAAAAAACGCATACAAACGCTTTTTTTCCAGCATTTTTTGTGCACATGAAGAAAAAAACGCAGCGTTTGTATGCGTTTTCTATGCGTTTTCAGTGCATTTGCATTTTTTGGACTTTGTCTTCCCACAAAAAGAAATCTAGATAACAATATTGCAACACACACCCTCAATGGGACATCAGTGGTGGTTTGGTATGTTAATATATAGACCCTGTCTACAGCCGTATTCTTCACATTTACTTGATTTTTCTCGTGTCAACATGGATCTGCGCTGGAAGAGTTTTCACTTCAACTTGGATTTGGAGATCGCGATGGCTAGGGCATATGCAGTTGCTTGCCATGAATAAAGGAAGAGAGAGAGACAGCGAAGACGGCAGCGGCGCCGTTTGTGGATACATCCGATGGTTGAACTCTGGGAGAGCCGTGGGGCGTACCACACCCTCTACAGCGAGCTACAGGCAAACCTGGAGAAATTTACAGATTATATCCGGATGTCCTAAGAAAGTTTCAGGGATTTGCTTGCTCGTGTCCAAGAATCCATCCGGAGACAGGACACACAGCTCCGTCGTGCGATTCCTCCTGAGGAATGGCTCCTGGTGACATTACGGTGCGTAATATTAAAAAACCAAGGGGGGGTTCTGCATTTTTTTTTGTGACATGTATTATTCTAAACCTGGCCTAATTATTTTTCGTGAATGTACTAAATTTTTTTTAATTGTTTTAAACCATATACAGAAATATTAATTTTACTTCTTTCTCTGTTTCGCAGTTCATGGTGACTGGAGAGACCCTATCTTCACTACACTTCCAGTACCGTATTGGAATCTCCACCTTGTCTGGAATTGTTGCGGACACCTGCCGGGCTCTCTGGAACGTTCTTTGTCTAGAATTTATGCCCCTGCCCACCGCTGAAAAGTGGATGGAAATTGCTGACAAATTCTGGACAGTATGCAATTTCCCCAACTGTTTGGGAGCGGTGGATGGGAAACACATGCAGATCATCAAACCAAAAAGAACTGGATCGGAGTATTATAATTACAAAAAGTACTTTTCAACAGTACTCATGGCCATTGCGGATGCCGGATGTATGTTTGTAGCAGTGGACATTGGAGCATTTGGCCGTGGCAATGACTCCCAGGCTTTTAAAAACTCAGACATGGGCCGGAGGTTGTATGGCAACCAATTTAATTTCCCTATGCCACGGCCTCTTCCCCACACCGAAGCTCCGCCACTGCCCCTTGTAATGGTTGGGGATGAAGCTTTTCAAATGTGCGCAAACCTACTGAAACCCTGCTCCAGCCGTGACTTGGACCACACCAAAAAAATCTTTAATTACAGGCTGACCAGGGCCAGAAGAACTGTAGAGTGTGCTTTTGGGATTCTTGTCTCCAGATGGCGAATTCTCGGCACAGCCATTAATCTTAAACTTGAAACAGTGGATGAGGTGGTGAAGGCATGTGTGGTTCTACATAATTTTGTGATGGCTAAAGAGCACCCGACCTTTGAACTCGATGATGCTGCTCCTAACCCATTGCCTGAATTCACTCAGCACCCTCTCAGGTCATCCGTTGAAGTTGGCCAAATGAGGGACCAATTTGCGGCCTACTTTTTCTCTGATGTAGGATGGTTGCACTGGCAAGATGAAATGGTGTAAAAATGTTTTCGTGTGTGTATGTTAATAAAAAAAATGTTTTGATAAAAAAAACTGTTTTGATACCTGTACCGAGTGCACTATGTCTTTTTACACTCCATTAAAATAAACAACTTCCCATGTATACCTGTGAATTAGTGATGTTCTCACACCTGGGCAGGAAACTACACATACGAGTTAAACTGCAGCATAGCTAGTTTTCGTGAAATATATTGGTACAAAGCGACGCTGCAGGTTAAAAATCATATGTGTATTAACCTGCCCATGATTGATAAATAGTTATGATACTAGGCCTGGGTATTGGCCATAGGCCTGGGTATTGGCCATATGACGTGTATTTTACCCATCAGTTGATTGAACACACCCTTAATAAGAGCATGTTTTTAATTACAAGGTATATCTATCATCCCCCTGGCCTAGTATAACAATAAGTGAAATGAGGATGGTAAAAACACCTCATCCTCAAAACACTTAATAACACCTTGCAAAGTTGAAAGTGCATTGTGTGTACGGCGCAGTGTGCGTAGGCGGCGCAAAAAATATTAATCGCACTTTGTTATAGTAAACCAGAAATTCAAATTTATTTTTAAGCAAAAAAATTATAAAAAACTTTATTTTTTTTGGCGCTTGGTGGCAGATGGTTGCAAGTGGGGGGTGTGCAGTGAAGATGAACAGCTTATAGTGGATGAAGGTGTTCTAGGGGAAGGGGCAACAAAACTTGTGGGTGAAGGGAGGCCAGTGATGGGAATGGAACTAGACACACTAGGAGGAGAGGACAGAGGTTCAGCGACAGTGGTCCTAACTGTTTTTTGTCTCCTTAAACTGGCCTGCCTGGACCTCCTTGGGCCCAATGCCCACCTTGATTGTTGGCCCCGCCTGGAACTTGTGGCAAATAAGGAATGTAGGTCCCCCGTCTGCTGCTGTGCCTGCTGCTGCTGTGCCTGCTGCTGTTGCTGCTGCTGCTGTGGCTGCTGCTGATGCTCTGTGGTGGCGGTGGCAGTGCTTGTCCTTGCAGGAGGACTGGTGGCGGCAGTGATGGTCCATGTTTGCGGAGTGGTGGTGGCAGGGCTAGTACATGTTATAGTGCTGGCGGCAGGACCGTTCCACGTTTGAGGAGTGGTCACGATGGCTGTGCTCCAAGCATGCATGGGGGTGGCGGTGGTGCTCCAGACAGGAGCAGCGCTTGCCATGGTGGTGTTGGTGAAGTGACCAGCAGCACTCAGACTTGTGGTGGTGTAATGGTGGATGTCCTGGCTTTGAATAGAGGTGTCCGTGCAGTGGTATGCAGCACAAGTCGGTAGTGAGGTGAAGCGAGTCAATGGTGGCACAGTTGGAAATTACACCACTGACTGCTGCCCGTACCGATTATGCTGCATAGCCTGCAAGAAAGCATTGTTGCTGGCCTGCAGCACACTCAGCTGTTGCTCAGGACTAAGGTGTTCCTCCATGCCCTTTTCAATTTTACTAAAAAAATGGTGCTCTGGTCTGTTGAGGTCGGCCTCCAGACGGTCAAGGCGCTGTTCGACAGAGTGGAAGTGGTGTTCCATGCGGTTAAAACCACGTTCCATTAGTTAAAAACCGCTATCCACTCTGTCTGACAGTGACTTGAGGCTGGCATTAAAGGCCTCGCTCAAGTGCATAAACTCGGGCATGACATTCCTGTCCAAGGCCCTCTGGCGCTGGCGTGTAGTGCCCGCATAACCAGTGGCAGAAAACTGGGACAGGGAAACATCTGATTGACCTGCTTCCTGGTCAGCAGCTGTCCATGTTGCAGACATGCAAGGTGCTTCCTGGCTGTCAGATGGCTGAGACGGATCCGAGTTCGTCCAATGAAGGACCGCTTCAGGGCCAGGTTGCAGGGTGCTGCTCCAGGTGCTGTTGAAGAAAGGAAAAACATTACTATCATGCATTTACAAGAAGCATCAGCTGTGGAATAGAAAAACACAGATTAATAAAAATAAAACCCCAAAAATTATAATACTTACGCTCTGGTGGCAAGGACTGGTCTGATGAGTTTGTGATTTGATGTTTATCTCTCAATGGGAGATCGATATGCTGGAAGGTTGCCAGATTTTGGTCTGAGGCCTACTCGAGTAGCGGAGAACAAACACACACAGAGACAGGGTATGTATCTGCAGGATGTTCCCCCTTTCCTGATTTAATTAGGTAGCTTATATGCTCATTCGAGTAGGCGGTAACATTACATCATCACATTTCATTGGACAATTGATCATTCAACAGTAAGCATAAATGGTTCCAACCAATCATATTCATATTCGTTAACCAATCAGATTGTACTCGGCTGTTAATTATTAGTATTTGTGTAGACGTCCTGAAAGCTTTAATAGGTCTTGGGTAAATTACACAAGACCCCAATATCATTCTCATTAATCTATCCTCATGACAGTTATAGCTCCATTAGCCTCATTAACCTGTCTTACTAAGTATTCATGGCCCCAGTATCTACCTAATATGTGGACGTGTAGTTTCAATGTCCAACTGGGTGCAGTAAACAGTTTATCCATCACGTACAATTTCTTATGAAGAATAAGGTTATAGGTAATCATTATCATGAGACAGCATTTTCATATACAGAGTATGCATGTAAGACCCCAGAAATACATTGATATTAAAAGGACATACAGAATTCCCTGTCAGTCCCCCCTTTTGAGAACAGATATGACTCTACCATTCACATATAGGTACATTCAAAGGCCTAATGCCAGTGTCGGACTTCCTAACCCTTCTTCTGCCGAATTCCCCATAGGGAAAGGGAGATCATATCTAATTCTCAACCTCAAACCATTTGCTCATAATCATTATTGTAAGGTTTCATCGTAATATACATAGTTTTAGTAATAGACGCATCAATCAGTCTTTGAAGTAGTCCTCTGATACATGGTATGCAGCAGCATCCACAGGTCACAAGTACTGCTGCTACTACTGCCAGAGAGATGAGGAGGCTGGACACAAGATGACTCCATCTACCGAACCAGGATTCCAACCAGTCCATGAAGGGATTGTTGATACCCGAATTTTCTGCCAATTCTTCGGACAGGGATGTAAGACCCTCCAACGCCTTGGTGATACTCCCATCTGGACTTGTATTATTGGGGATGAAGGTACAGCAAAACGTTCCAAACATCTTGCACACGCCCCCTTTTTCCGCTAGCAACATATCCAAAGCCATCCTATTCTGATGTGTCATTAAAGAAGTTGGGCCTAATTGTTCAGCTATCCCTTTTACTGCATCCCTTGTGTAATTTATAAACCTTTGCTGATTATAATAAATATAATTTATCCAATCCACATTTTTATTAATTGTCACCCACCAAAAGAAAATTGATTCAAAACCTGCTGCTATCTGGTTCCTGGCCTTGTACTCATCCGGTACCCCTCTGGGTACCCCTATATTGTCTATATAAACTCTAGGATCAAAGGACCCAGCAGGTACTGACCTTCTATTTCTGTGTAGGGTTTCAACATTCATTCCACCTCCTTTAATCTCTTCTGATGAAATTATTTTAAATGGCATGAGCACTTGAACTAGAGCACAGCTGCCAACCCAACCTGGTGGCAACCTAGGCCTCAATTTCATATCTCCACATAACCACCATATGTCACTCCTTGCTATAGTTTGGTTTTGAAACCAACTGGCTTTAAAACCTCCTGTATCTGTATTTATTGGGATGGTGTTGTGACAAAACTCTGAAGTTAGATTTCCTACCCATCTTCCTGGTCCTGTTCTCAGGAAGCAAGTGTAGTCACCTGGATATGCATAAACTCTAGGTGGTACCTGATCAATTTTTGCTATTGGATACCGGACTGATAGAGATTGACACAGAACATTATCACTAGGGTCATATGTGGCATTATACAAAGCTAGAATACACTGTAAGTCTACTTGATCCTGTTCTGAATATCTGAGGGGAATAGTCCCTAAATGGGGCCTAGCGGTTGCACATGCAATACAATCAGTTTTGTTATTTTGCTCTGTAGTATACTTCATCCATAGCAACCATTCATTCCTCTCTGTGTAGCCTGTTTCTACGGCTAACTTCTCCTCATAGCCTAATTCTCCAATTCCATCAACATCCAACATTTCTCCTGACCTTTGGGGTTTGTCCTCCTCTTGTTCCTTGTCCTGTGCAGGAACAGCTTTTAACCAAAATGTTCCCTGCTGAACCTGTCTACCTGGGGTATACAGTCCCAATACATAGAGACCTTCATCTCCAAGAGAGGGTTCATCCAGTGTTATGAGGAGAGGATTGCAAGAGAATCTCCAGTCCAAAACCTCTGGATCACAACCCCATTTTGGAATGGGTACAGCAATATTCATCCTCTTGAGGAGAGGCTTTCCTGATGAACTAACACGAGTCATGGCTTCCTCTGGCTTATACCCCCATGACGTTCCCGTGTTCCAAGCTGCATCTGACCAAGAATTACAGTTCTCATTTCCAGGTCTAGTTACACAGATATATACCACCGCCCCTTCAACTCCTGTTAGATATTTATAATTGGGGTTGCTACTCTTCTTCCCAAATTTAAGATTCCATTGACGCTTCACTATCCGACACAAGTCCACCCTAAATGTAGCTGTTGCTGCCTTGGTGTCAAACCACAAGGTTACTGATGTGCTATTCTGAAGTGTCTCGTCCAGTTGTCCTTCTTGCAGTAGAGCTGCCAACATCATCAGGGACAGGACCCATATTCTTCCACTCCAGGACCTCATAGTAGCTTGTGTAGACCGGTCTTCCGTTTAACTCTACGGATGTGGCTTAGCGGGGACCATCAACCAGTGGCTCCAGTGGTCTTCGTGTCTTTTGGTCAGCAACCAATGTCTGGATTAACTAAAATAGAATCAAAAACTTATTTATACACAAATGGGAGTCCCTTTTGGACTCCGGACCTGCTGCAGGGGTTGTCAAATAGTCACAACATCTATGTGGACAAAAGAGTACCTCAGTTGTGGTAGCTTCTGACATCAGGAAGGCCTCCAGTCCCCTGAAAAGAGATCAACACACACGAGCACATACTTCATACATCTTACCTTGGGCAGCCTGTATGAAGTCAATCTGCAGTCATTGAAACAGATAGGAGGGCCCAGGCGCACGTGTATGTCTATGGCATCTTTCTAGTCTATCTGTGTTGTGCGCATCTAATCTATGTTAATGTAAAGCTAAACAGGTGGACCCAGCATCTTTCTTCAGAGCACATAGTTTTTGTCTTCACTCACGTGCGTTGAGTCATGAGCCATCACATGGTGCAAGGATTTTGGCAAACATACCCACTGTCCCACCATCCACGGTTCTGAGCTCCAGCTTCCGACCAGACTTCAGTCTCTTCCCCGGTTGGTGACCGAGTCAGAGCCTGTAAGATACTTAAGTCTAACTGGTTATCTTTAATGCTCACCATGACCAGTGGAGGCGCCTCAGGGGTCTCCCAGTACCTTGGTCTTCTGGCTGATTCCCAGCCACTTTGTTTGCTTCGTGCTCCACGGGTTCCTTCTCATATGTACCCTCACTTCCACTATGGCAACCTCTTCCAGGGCCTGTTGATGTAAGAAAAGACCTTTCCTCCCCATATGGGGCTGCAGTTGTGGGTTCACCTGAAAACAATGACTTGTATATGTGGTGTCTTGCTTACCTTAAAGCCCCCTAAACGCCTCAATGAGTGCCGTCAACTCCACCTCCCCTGTAGAGTTATGAGGGAGGAGTGGTTCTGCTTTCTACTATCTCATGCTGTGTGATCGCCATACAACCAGGTTCTTGGACCTTCCGGAAAGAAAAACTCAAAATCCAAATTAATGAGAGATACCTTTATGGATTAAAAATATTTAAAAATAGCTGACTCTCCTCTCTTCTCCCCCCCTTTGGAAATCACCATATTAATACCGAATAGGTGGCAGAGTGGTGGATTTCCATTACACATATAACGGGATTTCCTCTTCTTTTTTTTTTTTTTCCTTTCTAACACATACTAAAAGCATTCCTTATCTTTGCTACCTGACAATTACCTTCCATGGATATCTAACACTGCTTCAAGTCAAAGGCAACGTTGTACCTTGAACCATCTGCCTCTCCTTTTTTTTTTTTCTCTTTCTTATCAACATGCATTCTAAAAAAAAACTTGACATTATGAAAAACTAGCTGTACACCTTCTACAAATACGTATTATGCTATAATGTGAATCCAGTGAGCAAAGCAGCAAGCTGCGCTTCAACCAGGTACGTCTCTGGTTGCCCATTATTTAATGGACATCTGACAAGATTATAATTTTCTATGTCACTTAATGAAATTCCGTCGACCCAGGGAATTGCAGGAATACCATGCACATTGAGCCTAAACACTTTATACTCTGGAAATCTGTCTGACAGAAATCCAAAACCAGTGAGCTGTTGGATATACCCTCCTGGTATAATTTTGACAATTCTCCAACCTTCAGGAGATATAAGCAACATTAATCCAAATGTGCAATTAGGGCACGACATTTTCTCATGGAATAGCTGGCTCACACACACACACACACACACACACGGCAAGCAATACAACAGAATTTCACACATGAGATCATGCACTTCCACTTATCAGCAGAGAGTCTCAAAGGTCATTCACATTCCTTCACACAGATTCAGTAAACTGTTAACTCCTTAAGCTTATTACCTCCTGGTGCTCCTGCTAAAAATCCTATCTATGTTTTCTGGTTGATACTTGACTGTATTGGGGCGAAAAATTCTCCTGGCTTGTCCTAAAGTGTAAAATGCCTATGGCTTGCAGACCCGTACTGACTGCACTTCGCTAACTCAATGTACAGGCCGCACCTAGACCATATCTCTCTATTTGCCTCTTTCTCTGGTTGCTATTCACTTATTCTCTTAATATACGCTATTACTGTGTGCCCACATCTCAACAAGTCTACTTCTTCTTTATCACTGTGCTTAGCAATATCTATGCCGACATAGACTGCATCCCGTTGTTATATGAGGTTCCCGCTCAATGTTTGAACTTGCGTGTCCTAAACTGAAACTGATCAGTTGATAGGCATCAAACCCATGGGAACCTTGATAAGAAGGTTAACTATTTAGTGGTCTGGCCATGACCCTCCTGGTCATCTAACACTAAATCTCTACGTACTCAGTATGAGATGGCACTTCTCTACAATTAGTCCTAGCGTATTCAGCAATTCTATATATCAACCAGAGAGCAAATCCAATTAACTATAGGCAGACTAATATGACCCAAATTTTCTTATTAGCCCAGTAAAAATCTTTTCCCTCAACTAAACCTGCTGAGCCTTGTATACTCAGAGATCTTATTTATCAACCAGAAGACTAAAGCTATCATTAGTATGCAGGCTAATGTAATCCCTATTACCTCAAAGTTCTTTAGCACCATTAGAGGGCAGTTTGTGCGTATCAGACAGAATAGAAGGTGGATAGACCTATCCTGTCTGTAACGGCGTTTTAACACCGTAATAGTACCTCTAGCACTCTCCAAGAGGACGTATGCAGCCTTCTTTATGCGTATGCCGCCAGAGATGTGTCCTCACATGAATCCTGGCAAGCCAGTTACCATGGAGAGACGCTCCCAAGGGGCAAAAACACAGTAAAGAATTCCTAGTACCCTCAAGGTTGGTTCAATCATTCATGCGCAATCATACGTAGCAGCTTTTAGGTTTCTCCCTCCAGCATACGTATTATGTATCACAAGGATATTCTACGGTTCTTAGCGCTGGTATGTAAGAAGACAGACTATACTGTACCCCAAAAGCCGGTTCAGAGCATTTAGCAGAGGGGAGACACAGAATTTGTAAGAATCAATGGCTCTTACCTTCACCGGTGATTTTGATCTGTGTGTCCTCTAGGCCGTCAGTCTGCGGGTGCCGGATTTCAGGATACTGGGGTCTTCTGTTGTAACCAGCCCGCCCAAGGAGACGCCAACTGATGAGTTTGTGATTTGATGTTTATCTCTCAATGGGAGATCGATATGCTGGAAGGTTGCCAGATTTTGGTCTGAGGCCTACTCGAGTAGCGGAGAACAAACACACACAGAGACAGGGTATGTATCTGCAGGATGTTCCCCCTTTCCTGATTTAATTAGGTAGCTTATATGCTCATTCGAGTAGGCGGTAACATTACATCATCACATTTCATTGGACAATTGATCATTCAACAGTAAGCATAAATGGTTCCAACCAATCATATTCATATTCGTTAACCAATCAGATTGTACTCGGCTGTTAATTATTAGTATTTGTGTAGACGTGCTGAAAGCTTTAATAGGTCTTGGGTAAATTACACAAGACCCCAATATCATTCTCATTAATCTATCCTCATGACAGTTATAGCTCCATTAGCCTCATTAACCTGTCTTACTAAGTATTCATGGCCCCAGTATCTACCTAATATGTGGACGTGTAGTTTCAATGTCCAACTGGGTGCAGTAAACAGTTTATCCATCACGTACAATTTCTTATGAAGAATAAGGTTATAGGTAATCATTATCATGAGACAGCATTTTCATATACAGAGTATGCATGTAAGACCCCAGAAATACATTGATATTAAAAGGACATACAGAATTCCCTGTCAGGTCTTAGGAACTGCAAAGCTTGTTATTGCCGGGATTTTGTTCTGGTCCTTGCCGCTGAACCACTTCGAACCTGCCCCTCAGCACGAACATTAGTGTTGAAGCGGTCCTTGATTGAGCGCCAACGTGTTCAGAGTTTGTTCACTGTTAGAAAAACAAACAACATTTAACAATTGTGTATGATGCATGGTATATGCTATCACTAAACCCAACAGTGCCATCACGAACAAGAGTCAATGCGGCACAATAAAGCAATACAGTACCCAAAGCAGTCACTGTTGAGCCAGATGACACTGTTGGGTTTCCTGCTTGAATATATCTAGCACGAAACCCAACAGTGCCATCACGAACAAGAGTCAATGCGGCACAATACAGCAATACAATACCCAAAGCAGTCACTGTTGAGCCAGATGACACTGTTGGGTTTCCTGCTAGAATACGGTATATCTAGCTCGAAACCCAACAGTGCCATCACAAAAAATAGTCAATGCGGCACAATACAGCAGTACAATACCCAAAGCAGTCACTGTTGAGCCAGATGACACTGTTGGGTTTCCTGCTAGAAAATATCTAGCTCGAAACCCAACAGTGCCATCACGAACAAGAGTCAATGCGGCACAATACAGCAATACAATACCCAAAGCAGTCACTGTTGAGCCAGATGACACTGTTGGGTTTCCTGCTAAAATATATCTAGCACGAAACACAACAATGCCATCAAGGACAATAGTCACTGCGGCATAACAGAGCAGGGAAATACTTACTAAATGCCTTTTTGGTGGTTACAGTGGCGCTGTCCCAGCCATCCATCAACGCTGCGGCCACCTCATTCCATAGCCGACGGGTCACCACATTATCCTTGTACAACCGGTCACGGCTGTCCCACAACGGGGCATGCTCCTGTACAAGGCGGATAAGGTGCTCATTACCCAGGTAGACGTCTTCATCCCGTTGTGGAACCTAAACAAAAAACATTCATTAGAATCCTCGAATTTTGTGAATAAAAAGTTAAAAAAGATCCCGAAAAGAGGAAAGATAGAAGATAAAAAATAGAGGACATTACAAATCATTTGATACTTCCATTCCGTATCACCACCGGGACTTGGCTTGGCTGCTCATGCTGTTCGCCCTCACTAGTCGCGTCCGCTGAAGATGACGATGTCTGAAAAAAAAACAACAAACGTTAGAGATTTTGAGAAGCAGCAGATATACTTACCAAACGCACAGAAATAATCACCTTACGGTCTGCTTGCGCCAGTTCCTGCCGGGATGGTGAATATTCAGATTCCGAAGACATACTGCATGTAAAAATAATACAAAGCATTAGTACATATCCAATTTAAAAGGACAGGAAAACATTTTTAGATGTAATAATACTCACATTCTTGCCGCTGAAGCTGGAATTGAAAATGGTGCCTTCTTTTGCAGTCTGTCTGCTCTCCAGGCTGTCTCTGTAGTTGTGGTACAGTTTTGGCAGACACCTACTTTTATACAGACATGAAGTTTTTGTAGTTGGGGGTTTTTATAACTTGTCTAACCAATGGACACCAAAAAAAGCATGCACAAAAAAAAGCATACTTGCGCATGCCAATGCGCACGTATGCGCACCCATAGCCAATAATGTTATTTTTTTACGCAAAACATGCGCATACGTGCGCATGCATTTTTTTAAGCGGTTGGGCGGACCAAAAAATGCAACATGTAGCGTCTGGAAATTATGGACGCACATCTTAAAAAAACGCAGCGCACGAAAAACGCATACGTGCGCACGCCAATGCGCACGTATGCGCACCCATGTTAAATATAGGTAAAAAACGCATGCGCACGTATGCGCAAAAACTCAGCACAAAAAAACGCAAATGTGAAACCAGCCTTAGTCAGCATTGAGCAGACGCTCCTGGGTCTAAGTCCTGCTTTTTCCCATCTGAGCATGCCTGTGAGACGACCACTCATTGGTGGTTGGAGGTCACATGCTCAGGTCCTCAAGCAGCTCGGATTGAGCGATCAGCAAGGTCCTGGAAGGTTGCAGCTATAAAAGGATCGCAAGGCCGCACGGACATTACCGAGCAGCAGTTAACATCTCTGCATGGTGGACCCTGGGCATCGAACTCACCTTACTACCATCTTCTTATTATTTGGTGCGTTCCGCCAGCCCCTAACCCCTGCTCTAATAAAAGATTTATTTTACCTTAGTGGATGTGCTGGAATTACCCTTTCATCGCTTCAATTTTGGCTGGAGTCACCAGCAGGTACAGCACCCACCAGCTTTATTTGTCTGCATTGATTCCTATGTTTTTCACAGCTTGTCAAGCTCCTATCCTTCCCCCTTCCATATGTAGTTGCTTAAGGGAGCATGCTATGCAATAATTGATGATGCTATACATAACAAATGAGGAAACTGTGTAATGAAGGACAGCACTATATATAATAAGAGAGGACGCTGTGTAATAATGGGATGCCACAATGCATAGAAAGAACACATTGTATATAAAAGGGGTCTTCTAATGTTATGTATCTGCTTTAGTAAAACTGAATGAAAATAAGAAAGTTTGCAACTGACTTTGTTTTCGATCTGATTTCATTCTTCTGAAATAAGCGCTTTTTTCTTACATAATGTACAGCTTTTTTCAAAGAAGCTTGTCCACAAATGAGTTGCCATATATACTCAAGTATAAGCCGACCTGAGTATAAGCCGATGCACCTAATTTTGCAACGAAAAACTGCGTAAGCTTATTGACTCGAGCATAAGCTGGGTATGTATTGTCCCCTCATCCCTATCCTGGTATGCATGGCTCCCCCGTCACTGTCATTGTATGCATGGCTCCCCCGCCCCTGTGATTGCATGCATGCCTCCCCATCCCTGTCATTGTATGCATGGCTCCCCTGTCGCTGTCCTGGTATGCATGGCTCCCCCATCACTTGACTTATACACAAGTATATATGGTAACTCCTAAGATCTCAAGCACAATTATTTCTTTACAGTAGTTGGCTGCTTACCTCCTACCTTCTGACAAGGCTCTTTTGAGTCCTGCATAATCACAGTCCCATGGCATCAAGCATCAGCAATTTACAGAACATTTTTCCTAATTGCACCTCTCACTCTCCTGAACCGTGTGCTTATACAAATGCATTATTATCTCTATATGTAAATATAATGATACTAGTGTAGACAAAGAACAAACATTGATAGAAATTTAATGAGTTGTAGCCTGAAGCTCCTGACCAATGCTGTCACTCAAGGAGGAGCACCTACCACCCAAACAACCAGTAAGGAAACTACAGAGCTGTGAGCTGCTCAAGAGACAACTTGAAAAAAAACCTTTGAGAAATGGCGGTTTGGTGATAAACATAATAAAGCAGGTTTTCTTTTACACACTAGAGTATTACTCTCATCATCCTTTGCAAGTCATACTGTGTACATATAGAATACATGTTTATACCCAATTACTATTCACAAGTCATCTGATTGGAATAATTTTCTTTTGTTTCTTCTCCATCTGGTCAGACCTACATGTTGACATTTTCCATTCACGACTCAATCACTGCAGAATTTACTTCACAGATTACTGCGCTCCTGAATATGACAAGGTCACACATAGTATATCTACACTTGTCTCTGGCAAAAACTATCCCCCTCACTGGCACCTGAATACAAATGAGAACCACACCATTAGTATACAACTAGCCACTGCGCAACCCTCCATTCAAAATATAAATTGTTAAGCTACCACTATCTTCCGCATTAACTATAATGAGTCACTTATACCTGACCAACAAAAATATAAATTATCTACTGTCCCCATTTCATTACAAGTCTCTGTCTTGTGTCCTACTGTATCTCTTCCAGTTTATTGAAAATCTATATCCTCTATTTCACCCATTATTTAATTGCAATGCCATTTCCTTGTACGGAGGTGGCGTAGACCCTCATTTGCCCCTCCCCCACACGGGACCTATGTGACCCCGCGTATGTTATGTCCCATGTATATTTCCTGTACTATGCGCATTTTACTGTGCATGACAACAATTGTAAATACAGTATGTTATATTAATATGTACTGCTGTTGTATTACACTGTCTTATGTCTATCTTGTGTATTGTGGGGAGTTCCCCTTTAATTACTGTTGCTAGAGTTAGGGAAATTAGAGGTTAATCTGGTGGGCTGAGCCAGCAGTGGAGGCGGCAGGAAGCTGCTGCTCCCAGTCAGTAGCCCAGGCACATTGGCCCTGGGCAGGTGTGTAGCAGCAGTTGGGGCATTGCCAGACCCCAGAAGGAGCGAGGATCTGTTGGCCTCGGATTTCAGGACTAAAGGACTTAAGAACTGCAACACGAGCCCCTGGACTTGGAAAGGGCCCCGCTGGAAGGACATGAAGCGTCCAGATGCCGGCGTATGGACTACTGCTTAATTTTTACTACCGTGGCTGTTGTGAGTACGGCTGTGGAGAGTGCTAGGGAGAGAGCAGGAAGACAGTGTTGTCCTTTTTTTTCATCTCTGTTTTATTAAACTTTGTTCAATGTTGGACTGCAAGTTGTGCCTGAGGATTGTGGTCCATTTATGTGCAAGGAACCCAGTGTGTCTACTGACTGTGTCTTAATTGAACTTGCCTGGGACTACCACCCCGGGTGACCTTGTTACACTTGGCGTACCTGGCAAGATGGAACTATGCAACTCTGCAACCCTGGGAGTGATGGAAGGGATGTCTGGAACTTGGGATTTGGGACTTGAGTTTTGTTGCCAGCCGTTACAATATTGCAGACAGCTGACAGAGACTTTGAGTGGTTGCTAGCTATGGAAAAGGGAACAAAGATGGTGCTGACCGCTGCTGAAAAGATGGCGGCCAGTGGCGTGAAAATTGAGGATGGGGCTGCCTGTCGTAGGTGTCAGTTAAGCATCTTGGTGCCGAAAAGAAGAAAGCCATGTCCCTTTGTAAAGAATGCCTGCCCTAAATGGGTGCTGGCAAAGAAGGAACTGCTGCCCCCCCAGCCTGACCAGAAGAAACAGGTGGGGCAGCAGAAAGTGACCTCACTCACAAATGAGCAGGACCCGAAGAAGCCAGATGGCTTGCTTGTGAGAGGGACGTCATTGCCTGCTAACATGGAGAGATACAGCATGTCGTTCCGCAGTGACTCAGCAGTCAGGACTGGAAGCGGTCCAAGGCCAGGGCGGAGACAGACCTGCGCTTCAAGACCTGGTGGTCGGAGGAACTGGAGAAGCTGCCCTTGTTCCGGCCAACGCAGCAGCAATCCGTGGAGGCCGAGGACTAAGAGGAGTATGCAGGTCATAAAATGGTAACACAAATATGTACTCCAACAGACCCATGGATCAATCGCACATATTCCTATCTCAAGTACTCCTGTTGAACAACACGCATTAATCACATATAACAATTAGCCTACATTCACATATACTTAATAATAATAATAATTTTATTTATATAGCGCTGACATATTCCGCAGCACTTTACATTTTAGAGGGGACTTGTACAGACAATAGACATTACAGCATAACAATAGACACAAAGATCTAAACAGATACCAAGAGGAATGAGGGCCCTGGTCACAAGCTTACGATCTATGAGGAAAAGGGGAGACATGGAAGGTGAATGGTAACAATTGCGTTCGCTGTTCAGACCAGCCAAAGTGTAAGAATCGTATGTTCATGTAATGCTTCATGAACTAGTTATCGGCTTAAGTATGTAACAATACAGACACAGAGGGCTATTAAATGCATAAAGTATGTGAGAACATGATACGAGAAACCTGCTTATAGTAAAAAAATTAGAATGGGCAACACAGGGATAGTTAGGTTAATGCGTTGAGATGGTAGGCCAGTCTGAACAAATGCGTTTTTACGGCACACTTAAAACTGTGGGGATTGGGAATTAATCGTATTAACCCGGTTGGTGCATTCCAAAGAATTGGCGCAGCACGTGAAAAGTCTTGGAGATGGGAGTGGGAGGCTCTGATTATTGAGGATGTTAACCTCAGGAGGGCACAGGTAGGGTGGTAGACTGAAACGAGGGAGGAGATGTAGTGTTGTGCTGAGCCATGGAGTGCTTTATGGGTGAGGTTAATAAGTTTGTACTGGATTCTGGAGTGGATGGGTAACTAGTGTAATGACTGACGCAAGGTAGAGGCATCGGTGTAACGATTGTGAGGAATATGATCCTGGCAGCAGCATTCAAGACAGAATGGAGAGGGGTGAGTTTGGTTAGAGGGAGACCGATTAGTAGAGAGTTGCAATAGTCTAAAAGAGAATGAATTAGAGAAACAGTAAGAGTTTTTGCAGAGTCGAAAGTAAGAAAGGCTCAAATTATAGAAATGTTTTTGAGGTGCAGATAACAAGAGTGAGCCAGTGATCGAATGTGGGGGGTGAATGAAAGCTCGGAATCAAGTATGACCCCAAGACAGCAGGCATGTTGCTGGAAAATGGCAATGTTGGGCATAGGTACATTAGTAGAGGGAGGAAACACAAGAAGTTCAGTTTTGACAGGTTCAGTTTCAGATAGAGGGATGACAAGATGTTAGAGACAGCGGTAAGAATATTACCGGTGTTTTCTAAAAAGGCAGACATGATATCAGAAGAATAAGTGTATAATTGAATGTCATCAGCATAGATATGTTACTGGAAACCAAATCTACTGATTGTTTGACCAATATGGGCAGTGTACAAGGACAAGAGGAGGGGGCCTAGAACCGATACTTGAGGATCCCCAAAAGTAAGGGGAAGATGAGAGGAGGAGGAGCCAGCAAAAGATACAGTAAAGGAACGGTCAGAGAGATAGGAGAAGAACCAGGAGAGAACGGTGTCCCTGAGGTCGATGGAGCGGAGCATAGTAAGGAAGAGCTGATGATCCACAGTGTTGAATGCTGCAGAGAGATCCAAGAGAATTAGCATGGAGTAGTGACCATTAGATTTAGCTGTTAGTAGATCATTAGAGACTTTAGTGAGGGCCGTTTCAGTAGAGTCTAAAGAGTGGAAACCGGATTGTAGAGGGTCTTTACTTTAATAACTTCTAAAAAAAATGGGGTTGCCAAGCTATTCTTTCTTTCTAGATATTCACCTTTTAAATGCTGCGTGACAAAATGTGACATTTTGCAATAGACATTCCAGCATCCAGAAGTCTGGTTTTAAAAAAATTATGCTCAATTTTGCTTCCTAAGTCATACATATTTACTGTATATATTTCTTCATGTCTCCTCTAACCACATGCATCAATCTTGAAAATGCTTTGAAAGCCAAGCAAAAAATACAATTGGGTCCTTTCATATAGTTCCCCATATTACCAATAAGCATCAATTTCCCCATTTTTACTTCCTAAACTATTTTGTAAAAACAGACAATATGTCTATGATTGTATTCTCTTATTTAATGGGCAAACACACAGGATGAGAAAGAGAGAGACAGAGACAAATGGAGACACATAATGAGAAATAGAGAGAGAAAGAGAAAGGGAGAGAATGAGAGAGACATAAAGAGACAAAGAATGGGAGAATGAGAGGGAGAGGGACATCGAATGGGAGAGAGCAGGAGATGGAGAGAGAGGGAAATGGAGAGGTGGAGGGAGAGGTTGAGAGAGTAGGAAAGAAATTGGGAGAGGGAGCTGATGCTACAATCTCCACATTCTGTTTACTTATATATTCTTTGAGTAGAGTTGTGAATAAGACGCAAAACTTTACCAGATGACCTGCTCTTTATTAGTAGCTCACAGTTTATAATGGGTGGTCATAAGTGGTGAATTTCCCTAAAAAAAGTCAATATTGAAAGGGTTTAACCCATTTAAGCACTAGGATGTATTACTCAAATTACATGGGGCCCCCGAATTTGGTACCTCTTCTGAGTGATGAGTGCCTCCATGCGGGGCTGGAGTAGTATTTCTGGAATACAAATGCTGCTACATTTGATGAACTTGACTGATGGGCATTGCCTTGCTCTGTTCTCACATCAACTTCTGCCAAGCAATGAAGCTGATTCAGACTTGTAAAAGTGACAAAATTTGTATGCAATCTCCCTATTGCACAAAAATTGTGTGTCGTTCCAAAGTTTTTGCGCCACTTTTCTGGTGTAAAAGTGTAGGATACTAGCAGAAACGCAGGATGCAGTGACAACCAGGAGGCAGAGCAAGAGTTAACTGGTATTTTATAAGGAATAGCAATAACAGTGAATACTCCACCCAAGGAAAGATAATAAAGATTAACAAGGAATATACCACAATAGAGTAATAGTAACGGTTAACTTATCAGTCAGAGATTCCCAGACGATGGAGGCTGGAAGATCCCATGGTGGCGTTGTAGGTGACGCCTGAAGTTCCCAACCTGGTCCCGAAGGAAAGTGAAGCATTGTCTCTTAACGATAGCGACGTATTCCGGATTCCTCACGCGTAGTGTTATGGTCCTGAGGTTGGTAAGCTCAGTCCCGAAGTGGAGGCTAGGGTCGCGCTTACGCCTTCAGAGTGCACTGTCTGTTGAATCTCGTATCGCGGGTCCGAAAGGGTCATTGGTGAGGAATGGTTTGGACTTGTCATGTCAGGGATGACAGAAGTACTGGTCTCTGGAACTACACAGTCTGTATGCGCGAGGGAATGCAAAGTGGAAAGCGGGCTTGAATGCTGGTGTAGGTCTGCTGAGAGGAAGTCAACATTCTGCTGTCACACACGTGTAAGAGGGTGAAGAGGAAGAAGAGCCAAAAGGGGGGTTAACTCTCCTGCTTCGTGTCCGGAACAACATAGCCAGGCAGAAGGGCTGCCGGGGGAAGACTTTCTGAGCTGGACCGACTGCACCATGTGACTGTAAGGGGCAGTAAGGGAATAGAAGGGGAGGTGGACCGTGAGCTGTGCAGGCTGAGGGCACAAAAGCAGAGCGCGCCAGAGACAGAGCAGCGTGCGACAGGTAGAAAGCAGGCTGCAGCACCACGCTCCAAGAGAGAGAGAACTTCCCATCAGAGGACTGGGACTGAAGGACAAGATATAGAAAGTGCTGTATGTGAGTACAAGGACTCGGTAGCCTCCGTGACCAGAGGAGACTTCCCCCCTGACAGTGCAGAGACAGTGACCTGAGCCCACAGCCCCATTGCCTGCGGTGACAGGCCAAAGCCCTTGAGTATGGCAGAGAGACTTCCCAGTGTGTGCAGTTTCATCCCTGCGGAAAGACAGACGGTGTGTTTTACAGAGACTCAAAGCAGGGGAGACTCAGGTTCGCAGCGTCTCCCTGCTCTTTCCTTTAACTCCCGAGGTTCCAGCTTCATCCAGAGGACAGACTACACAGACTGCAAGCGCCGCTGTTGTCGGTGAAAACATGGGAGAAAGAGACCCTGCAATCAAGCTTTCCCCGGACTGATAAGTTACAAGAATTCCAGTTTAACCATTTCAACTCTGCATAACTGTTTAATAGCTTTCCCTAGCCTTTCTACTGTTTTACCATTTACTCTGTCACTTTTAACCTCCACTGCTTCTCCTTGCGTGGAGAGTAAAGTCCCTGTAAATAAACCTTTATCTCTTGGTCTGTCTCAGTTCTGTGGCGACATCCTTAGCACCTGCGGTATATTACAAGTGGCATAGTCTGCAGGATGTCACACAATGGCGCAGAGGGGGCAGACCAAGCAGTTGGGGGAGGCCCCAGGTCAAGCATATCCCTGGGAGTCATGTTAAATAATTTGCCAAAATTCCCTGGGAGCAATGTTATGTTGTGGAGTTGGTCGAAGCGCATCCGGGGGATGATGCGGATGCGGAGGCAGAGATAGCAGTGATGGTCCCACAGGGGGAGGCACGGGACTTTGTTATGCTTAGGCGCCACAGGCGAGAGATACCCTAGACAAAGTTCTACGTATACTTGAGGAGACACATGGGGACCCCACTGACATAGGGGAACTGCTCATGCGTCTGTTTCACCAGGTGCAAAGAGAGGGGGGGACCGTGACACAGTTTATGAATGCCCTGCAGTAGCTCCATAATGCCATCGTATGGAAGGATGGTATAGGTGTAGAGCCGATTGACGTTGTACTACGAGACCAGCTGGTGACGGGCTTGCGTGACGTGTTGATGAAGCAAGCCCTGCCAGAGCGCATGCGGGTAAAGCCAGACATGACTTTCTCTGAGATTGGGAGTGAGGCGTGCACTTGCGAACAGGGGCAGGGAGTGCTAGTGGGGAAGGTATGGAGCGGGGAGGTAACTGCCACCCCAATGAGTGGGAGACTTGAAGAAGGAGATTAAACAGTTCCGTGAAGAAATGGCTGAGTCTCAGAGAACCCTGCCTGTAGAGTCCGGCTCACTGGTGCGAGACAGAGAGACTGCCCCCCGACATGAGACTGGTGCCACACGGCAAAGAGGACCACGTACATTTTATACCTGCGGAGAACCTGGTCACATTGCTCGGTGGTGCCCTCGGCGGAACTGACCTTCCACACAGCATCTGTTAAAATAGACTTGTACGAGCTCGGGTGACACGACCCAGAGCATTAAAATTTGAGAAGAAGTATCAGAAGTCCCCCAAGCCTCGTTTCCACGTGTCCCTTGGTCTGGGCCGAGATGAATGGAAGAGCAATACGTTTCCTAGTAGACACTGACTCACAGATTACCACCATGCCTGAAGTATATTTCCGCCGACACTTCACAAAGGCGCTGCGGCCAGAATGGGGCCCATTGATTAAACTCACGGCAGCTAACCACTTACCCATCCCAGTTGCAGGGGTGGTATGGATGAACATAGAGGTCTGCGGTAAGGATGTAGGGAGAAGAAGAGTAGTGCTGGTGGATGGAGAAGCGGCCAAAGACCATACAATAACCTTGGTCATGAATGTGATTAAAGATCTCAGGAGCCTTCTTTTCAACGAGTCCCCAGAACAGATCCTGCAACAATGGAGCGACCAAACTCCTCAACGGAGGATCTTCCAGCAACTGATACGGACAGCTCAGGTCCAGGAAACATACAGTGACGGTAAGGCGCTGGGCAAAGAAATCGTACCCACCTCTGTCAATCGAGTGTTGCCCCCTGGGCAGACCGTGCTTCCCTTGCCCGTTTGAGATGGTATCCCCCTGGAGGGGGTTGAAGTACAAGTTGAACCCAGCAAGGCTGGTCAGCTGCCATCGGGAATATTAGTCGCACGGACCCTAGCTACAGTGCGGAATGGAACTGTTGTCGTGCGTTGTATAAATTTGGGAGAGAATGAAGTGACCTTGCCCCCTAGGAGTGAAGTGGCCCACATCCTAGGCCTGCCCGATGAGCTTGTTGCATCTGAAGCAGTACGGCTGACTGCGAAGCCAGAAGATCCATGGCTGGTGACTGTAAATGCTGAAGTAACCCTGGACCCCAGATTGCTGAAAGAGTGATGATGGATACTGGAACACATGCGGGCGGAACTCTCAGAACTGACCCTCCAACAGATTCCCCGGGTGGAGTCCTTGCTAGGAAAATATCAGGAAGTGTGTGCCAAAAATGAAGACGACTTTGGGCGCACCACAGCAATAACACATGAAATAACCACTGGGAATGCGGCACCTATCCACGAACAGTATCACCAGATGCCCCCACAAATGTACCAAGAGGTGAAGGGGATGCTGTCACAAATGTTGAAGAAGGGAGTAATACGTGAGAGACAGAGTCCGTTAGGCGCCCCCTGTTATGAATGGGTCAACGAGGAGGAAAAAACCTAAACATGCTAAGCCCAGAAAAGCCAGAGAGGTTGGTAACTATGCAGATTGCAGATCCCTGATCCTACCACACAACTAGCAGCAGCCGTGGAGCGTGCCTACGATGAACCTAGACACCTCGCCACGGCCGGAGGACTAAATAAGCCTAAAGCAAGAAAAGGGAAAACTAAGTGCCCCAGAGCAGACCCCAAAGGAATAGACAGCCCCCACACATGTATTGACGGTGAAACAAGATGAAAACACAAACACAGGTAGGAAAATAGGCTGAGCAAACGATGGGGCCCAAACTAGCTAGAAAGGAGAGGAAAGGAAAGACACTGTCTGCAATCTGCCCAAAACCCTACAAAATAATGTCCACCAATTCTGATAACAAAATTAACCCTGAAGTCACTAGACTTCTCCCACTATATCAGCACTCTGAAATATTCTGAGGCAGAGCAAAAAGAGACCAATCTAATAAGGTACAAAAAGCAAATTGGCAAATACAGATAAGAGTGGAAATTCAGCACTGCCCAAGCTGGGGCTGGCTGACCACACAAAAAACTGAATAGAACAACAAAATCAAGTGTGAACATTGGCAGAGAAACTAAGCTTGAGCTGACTGGAACAGAGCTGAGAACCAAGACCTGACAAGCAGAAGGAATCACCAGCACCAGAGTAGGGCGTCGGCTGTCTTAAATCCAATCTGAGATTCCAGAGGTCCAATCGTCATCCTCATTATCAGGTGGCAGATCTCTACTGATTAAATCAGCCTCACTTCCTCCTGTTACCACCAGAGGGAGCCTGACTCCTAGACCAGAAAATGTACTCACAACAGTACCCCCCCTTGAGGAGGGGTCACCGAACCCTCATCCACGCCACCAGGCCGATCAGGATGGGCCCGGTGAAAAGCATGAACCAATGTATTGGCATGAATATCAGAGGCAGAGACCCAAGAATTATCCTCCTGGCCATAACCCTTCCATTTGACCAAACACTGGAGTCTCCGTCTAACCAAACGAGAATCCAATATTTTCTCTACCTCATATTCCACATTGCCTTCAACCAACACAGGGTCAGGAGGTGCTGCCATAGGAACCACTGGCTCAACAAACCTCTTCAACAGAGATTTGTGAAATACGCTATGGATCTTGAACGTACCTGGAAGAGCCAATCGAAAAGAAACAGGATTAAGAATCTCTAAAATCTTATAAGGTCCAATAAATCTTGGCTTAAAATTTGGAGATGCAACCTTCATAGGAATATTCCTAGACGAGAACCAAACCATATCACCCACTCTAAACCGGGGACCAATGGTCCTATGCCGGTTGGAAAATCGCTGGGCCTTTTCCTGAGAGAGTGACAACTTATCTACCACTTGGTCCTATATCTGCTGCATTCTCTCAACCACAGTGTCCACACCTGGGCAGGACGAAGATTCCACTTGCCCTGAAGAGAATCGAGGATGAAACCCAAAATTACAGAAAAAGGGTGACATCAAAGTGGCAGAACTAGCTCTATTGTTCAGTGCGTATTCGGCCAAGGGCAAAAATGAGACCCAATCATCCTGATCAGCAGATATAAAACATCTTAAATAAGACTCCAAGGTCTGGTTTGTTCTCTCAGTCTGTCCATTGGTCTGGGGATGAAACGCGGAGGAGAAGGATAACTGAATTCCCAGACTGGAACAAAAGACTTTCCAGAATCTGGAAACAAATTGAACTCCTCTGTCGGAAACAATGTTCTCAGGAATCCCATGTAACCGAACCACCTGCTGTAAAAACAAGGGCACCAACTCAGCGGAAGATGGCAACTTTGGGAGTGGTACAAGATGAACCATCTTCGAAAATTTATCACAAATCACCCAGATAACAGTCATTCTCTGAGAGACCGGAAGATCACCAATAAAATCCATTGAGATATGGGTCCATGGCCTCTTGGGCACCGGCAGGGGCATCAGCAACCCACTAGAACGAGAACAGGGTTTAGACCGAGAACAAGTCCCACAGGACTGTACAAAATTCCTGACATCACGAGATAAGGCAGGCCACCAAAATGACAGACTCACCAAATCTCTGGTACCAAAAATACCTGGATGACCAGCCAATGCGGAGCAATGAATTTCAGACATCACTCTCTTTCTCCACTGGTCAGGAACATACAATTTTCCCATAGGGCAATGCTCAGGTTTATCCTCCTGAAATTCCTCCAGGGCGTGTCTCAAATCGGGCGAAATGGCAGAAAGAACTACCCCCTCACCTAGGATGGTAGTAGGCTCGGTCACATTAGGAGAATCAGCAAAGAAACTCCTAGAAAAGGCGTGTGCCTTAACATTCTTAGTGCCCGGATGAAGAGAGACCACAAAATTAAAACGCGTGAAAAACAAGGCCCATCTAGCCTGTCTAGGATTCAAGCGTTTGGCGGACTCCAGATGAATCAAATCCTTGTGATCGGTGAGGACCACAACTTGATGTCTAGCTCCCTCCAACCAATGTCTCAACTCCTCAAATGCCCATTTCATGGCCAACAATTCCCGATTCCCCACGTCATAGTTGCGTTCAGATGGGGAGAACTTTCGAGAAAAGAAGGCACAGGGATTCATCTTAGAAGTCACAGGGTTTTTTTTGAGACAAAACAGCTCCTGCACCAATCTCAGAAGCATCTACCTCCAACTGAAATGGAAGTGAGACATCAGGTTGCCGTAAAACCGGAGCTGAAGTAAATCTCCGCTTAAGCTCCTGAAATGCTGAGACAGCCTCAGGAGACCAATTCAGCACATCAGCGCCCTTCTTGGTCAGATCAGTCAGTGGTTTGACAATACCAGAAAAATTACCTATAAATTTACAAAAGAAATTAGCAAAACCCAAAAACTTCTGGAGGGCCTTCAAAGATGTAGGTTGAACCCAATCATAAATGGCCTGTACCTTGGCCGGGTCCATGTCAATAGTCGATGGAGACAAGATAAATCCCAAAAATGAAATCCTCTGTACACCAAAGAGGCATTTCGATCCCATAACAAACAGGGAATTCTCCCTCAAAATCCGAAACACAGTCAGGACGTGTTCCACATGAGAATCCCAATCACTAGAAAAGATCAAAATATCATCGAGATAGATGATCAAAAACTTATCCACAAAGTCACGGAAAATATCATTCATAAAGGACTGGAAGACAGAAGGGGCATTAGTGAGCCCAAAAGGCATCACCAGGTACTCAAAATGTCCCTCCGGAGTATTAAACGCTGTCTTCCATTCATCCCCATGCTTGATGCGAATAAGATTATACGCCCCCCTGAGGTCAAGCTTAGTAAACCAGCAGGCACTCTTAACTCTGGAGAATAAATCAGACATCAGAGGTAACGGGTACTGATATTTAACCGTCATCTTGTTAAGGGAACGATAATCAATACACGGTCTTAATGAACCATCTTTCTTGGCCACAAAAAAAACCCCAGCACCAAAAGGTGACGAGGATGGTCTAATATGACCCTTCTCCAATGACTCCTTAATATAGGATCGCATAGCATCATGTTCGGGTACTGATAAGTTGAAAAGCCGACCCTTGGGAAATTAACACCCAGGCATCAACTCAATTGCACAGTCATAACTCCTATGAGGAGGCAAAGATGCAGACTTACTCTCACTAAATACATCAGAAAAATCGGCCAGATAATCAGGAATATCATGAGACTGAGGAGAGGTGGAGAAAACAGGAGCGTCCCTAAGAACACACTGACAACTCCAACTCACCACAGACTCAGATTTCCAATCCAAAACTGGATTATGAGTTTGCACCCAGGGAAAACCCAGAACAATAGTATCATGCAAATTATGCAGCACCAAAAATTTATAATTTTCTTGGTGGTCTGGGGTAACTCGCATTATCACCTGGGTCCAAAACTGAGGTTTATTCTCCGCCAAAGGAGCAGCATCAATACCCCTCAAAGGAATAGGCGTCCACAGAGGCGTCATAGAAAAACCACAACGTTTAGCAAAGTCCAAATCCATCAGATTCAACGCTGCTCCTGATTCCACAAAAGCCTTAGTGGAAAATGTGGATAAGGAGCAGATCAGAGTAATTGCCAAAAGGAACTTAGGTTGTACACTGCCCACACCAAATGTGTGTGCAAAACGTTTCTCTCGTTTAGGGCAGACAGAAATAGTATGAGAGGCATCTCCACAGAAAAAACACAGCTTATTATGCCTTCTAAACTCCTGATGTTGCGCCCTAGACAAAACCCCATCACATTGCATAGGTTCAGACATTTGTTCAAAAGGTGGCAGCGCCTCCCGTGTAGTTTTACGTTCACGTAAACGCCAATCAACTTGAATGGCTAATGACATGGAATCATCCAGACCAGAGGGAACAGGAAATCCCACCATAACATCTTTTACGGTCTCTGATAAACGCTTCCGAAAGAGAGCTGCCAAAGCACTATCATTCCATGTAGTAAGGACCTCCCACTTTCGGAATTTTTGACTGTATAACTCTGCAGAATCCTGACCCTGGTTAAATGCCAACAGGGTTCTCTCAGCTTGATCAACAGCATTAGTCTCATCATACAACAAACGCAGGGGTTGAAAAAATGCATCCACATTAGTCAGAATAGGATTTTCAGGTGTCAGAGAAAAAGCCCCATTCTGGGGATCGCCGCGCAGCAAGGAGATGACAATTTTAACCTGCTGCGCAGAGCTCCCCGATGAGTTAGGCTTCAAGGCAAGAAATAATTAACAATTATTCTTAAAATTCAGAAATTTAGATCGATCCCCAGAAAACACATCAGGAGTAGGGATCTTAGGTTCAGCAGCATGTGACTGAATGAGGTAGGTGGAAATTCCCTGCACTTCAGCAGCAAGTTGCTCCACACGATCAGACAATTGCTTAATCTCCATTAGGGAAAAAAAAATCCTCCTACGGCCCCAGAGAAAAAAGAGGAAAAAATATATATAAAAAAAAAATTCTGACACTTTTTTTTTTCTTTTAACAATTTTTTCCTGCTTTTGAGTACCCTAGAATCTGCGGTATGGCTGGTGATTCTGTTATGAATGGGTCACCGAGGAGGAAAAAACCTAAACATGCTAAGCCCAGAAAAACCAGAGAGGTTGGCAACTATGCAGATTGCAGATCCCTGATCCTACCACACAACTAGCAGCAGCCGTGGAGCGTGCCTACAATGAACCTAGACGCCTCGTCACGGCCGGAGGACTAAATAAGCCTAAAGCAAGAAAAGGGAAAACTAAGTGCCCCAGAGCAGACCCCAAAGGAATAGACAGCCCCCACACATGTATTGACGGTGAAACAAGATGAAAACACAAACACAGGTAGGAAAATAGGCTGAGCAAACGATGGGGCCCAAACTAACTGGAAAGGAGAGGAAAGGAAAAACACTGTCTGCAATCTGTCCAAAACCCTACAAAATAATGTCCAACACTTCTAATAACAAAATTAGCCCTGAAGTCACTAGACTTCTCCCACTATATCAGCACTCTGAAATATTGTGAGGCAGAGCAAAAAGAGGCCAATCTAATAAGGTACAAAAAGCAAATTGGCAAATACAGATAAGAGTGGAAATTCAGCACTGCCCAACTGGGGCTGGCTGACCACACAAAAAACTGAATAGAACAACACAATCAAGTGTGAACATTGGCAGAGAAACTTAGCTTGAGCTGACTGGAACAGAGCTGAGAACCAAGACCTGAAAAGCAGAAGGAATCACCAGCACCAGAGTAGGGCGTCGGCTGTCTTAAATCCAATCTGAGATTCCTGATGTCCAATCGTCATCCTCATTATCAGGTGGCAGATCTCTACTGATTAAATCAGCCTCACTACCTACTGTTACCACCAGAGGGAGCCTGACTGGTAGACCAGAAAATGAACTCACAACAGCCCCTATTGTCCTGGTGTGGAAGAAGGACGGGTCTTTACGCTTCTGTGTGGACTACCACCGGCTCAACGCTTGTACAGAGTGGGATTCATATCCATTGCTGAGAATAGATGAGTTCCTGTCTGGGCTAGGGAATGCCAGGTACTTTTCCACACTAGATCTGGCCAGCGGTTATTGGCAGGTACCAATGTCCGAACAAGATAGAGCCAAGACAACTTTCATCCTTCCGATGGGATTGTATGAATTCGACCGCATGCCCTTCGGTCTGGCCAGTGCCCCGGAAACGTTTCAACGCCTCATGGAAAGATGTCTAGGGTACCTGAACTTTGAAGCTACTCTGATTTACCTGGACAATATCATCATCTTTGCCCCCACCTTTGACGAACACCTACGGAGACTGGAACAGATTCTGAGTCGGCTACAAAAGCATGGGCTGAAAGTGAAGCCTCAAAAGTGTCACCTCTTCCGTACTCAGATCGAGTATTTAGGACACACTGTCTCAGCCAAAGGAGTGAGGTCTTCTCACAAGAAGATTGCCGCAATACAGGAGTGGCCTACCCCAAAGACCATGAGGGATGTGCGTGCATTCCTGGGGCTCACAGGATACTCCCGACGCTTTGTAAAAGAATTTACACGCATCGCAAATCCTCTTCTTGAGTTGCTGAAACGGGTGCCCTCCTGTGCAAAAAACAAGAACGTTACGTTGGTGAGAGTGCCAGGTAGAAGTGTTCCTAGCCTTGAAGAAAGCTTTGATGGAGGCCCCACGTGCTGGCTTACGCTGACTTCATGCAGCCGTTTATCTTGCACACCGATGGGAGTCTGCAGGGGCTTGGAGCAGTGCTGTCACAAATACAGGACGGGAATGACCGCTTCATAGTGTACGCAAGTCGGTCCATACATGACTCTGAGAAGAACCCAGATAACTACAGTTCTTTCAAGCTGGAGTTGTCTGATATGGGCAATGACGGAGAAATTTGTGGAGTATCTGGCCAGCTCCAAAGTGCACGTGCGTACGGATAACAATCCGTTGGCTCATCTAGAGAAAGCAAAGCTCAGGGCACAAGAACAACGCTGAGTAGTTTGAATGGCGAAGTTCCGGTACAAGATTACTTACAAAACAGGAGCAGAGAATACCCATGCTGATGCCCTTTCCCAATTTAATTACCATAAGCCAGTGCCTAATTGGGATAAAGAGCTGGAGGCTGTGGAAGTCCCGGAGTTTGGAGAGTCTGCCAGGATGGTGGCAGCTACGCCGGAGACAGACCAGGAGGAGACTCGTGCGAGTTTAATGGAACAACCCTGCGATGAGTGCAGCAGGAGGATCAGGAGATAGCCCAGTTGAGATGGTGGGTCGCATCTAAACAGGTGCCCAGCCATCACGAGAGGAGGACTGCATCACCTGAAATGCTGCGGATGCTTCGACAATGGGAAAGGCTTCGGCTGCGAGATGACATCCTGTATCGGAAGATGTTTCTATGGTCAGAACCTAGCCTCATCTGGCTGACAGTGATTCCTTCATCCTTGGAGGACCAGGCGGCTACAGAAGCTCACGAAAAAGGAGCCCACTTTGGTCCTGAAAAGACCATCCAATGGCTTCAGCGCCTGTTTAACCATCCCAATCTGATGAGTGTCGTGGAAACAGTCTGCCAGCAGTGCCGGAGTTGTGAACTGGTAAAACCACCTGAACAGTGGGCTCCCACACAAACGGTGAAGTCATCTGGACCCTTGGATCTGCTGGCAATAGACTATCTGACAATCGGGCCAGCGCATCAAGGATATGAGCACTGCTTAGTAATGCTGGACCACTTCACGAAGTTTGCTGTCGTTACGCCAACACGGAATCAGACTGCCGAGTCTGCTGCTCATGTAAGAAAAAGTTCTTATTGAGAAAGCTGGAAGAGCCAAACAAAACTGGAGACGATCTTCTCGTTGCGCTGAGGTCAAAGTTTATTCAGAGATACATGGCAGAACAGAACGGACAATCAGAGAAGTTGAAATATGTGGGCAAAAACAGGAATTTAGATGGGCAGAGATTCGCTAGGAAGTCTGGCGATGATAAGGCTCCTAGCCCTGGCCATGGTGTGGCACAGTTGCATGATGGCGATGGAATGGCCCCGAGCAACCGTAACAGGGGCTTCTTATACATTATGAGAACAAAGAAAGCTGCATCTTGCCGCAGAGGGCATTTACATTATAATTTAAAAGCGTTTACATGGTAATTCTAGAGAAACGTGGTTTAGAACAGAGAATATAATGACATAATACGAAGATATTAATTAACATTTCCCCAAACACTAAAACTCATAGAATTCAATATTCTCTCTAGCTACTGTTATTAATCTTATCACTTCTTCCAGGCTTGATCCATAAATTCATGCATTTGACATTTTAATGATTCTGTTCTTTCTACCAACAATATCACAGAAACACACATTGACCATATATTTGGTGACCCTATTCCCCTATTGATCCAATCTTCCTCTATGCACATCTACTGAGGTTGGTAGGAGACATGATCTCATTTTCCATCCTCCATTTAGTACATTTTATTAGCTCTTTTGTAAATGTTGAATCTTCTCTAACTTTTGACAAGATGGCTGACTGACTCATCATGGCCGCTCAGTATATTATGGCTGACCATTCTCTTACAAGTCCCCCTCTTGTACTCTATCCAGAGTACAACATACAATGCTGTGATATTCATGGGTGAATTATTCAAAATAAGAATATTGAGGTAATTCAGCGCTTTATGCACGTGAGTGTGTGTAAGGCAAATGTCCCTTATAAATAGCACAAACACATAATAAAAAAATAATTCAAATAGTCCCGAAAAAAATAAGTTGCACAATAATTGTCTGTTGGTCTTTTTCTTCTCATTCTTTTGCTTCAGGATTTTCCTGATCTTCTCCCCCTCTCACACTATCAGAGTCCCACTGTATAGTGTGAAACATCTTCTCCTGATCATCCAATAGGTTCATGGTCCTAGGAGTCGAATATGAAAATCTTCAGCTGACCTGAAGAAAATAGAAAAAAGAGTGGAGCATCAGTCCTTACCAGAAATCTCAGTAAAATAATTTAGAAGTCTACACTGATCCATATGAACAATTTTAACACCATTGTAGCTTGAAATTTGAGCAAAGACTTAATCATTGTTGTTGGGATGTAATGTGCTAGCCTGTCCCCTTCAATGGGCAGGGACTCAAGGGAATTGAACAGGGATGAGTCTCCTTCCTTCTCCTACGCTTTTGCAAGATCTTAAAGAGAAGAGAGAACAAGGGGGCTCTCTGGGTTTTTTAGTGACTGCAGTGATGACTTCTTGGGGATATTTGTCATCGCCTGTAAGGGCAGCTTCCTTGGCTCCGTAGTTTACATATGCATTGCCAAGCATGGGGGGGTCAGGAATCAACCTCTGGTGCCCTTTAATTTTTCAGAAGAACCATAAATTTGGGAATTCTTTGCCCTGCTGCTCAATTTGTTTGAGGATGTCTGCTTGCTGCAAGGGCTTATTCTGTGAGTCAACCATCCCCCTCAGGGCCCATACATTGAGATACAGGGTGAGGGAGGAAACAACGCATGCGCTGTCACTGAAGATATTGATTGGCTCTGTACACACAAGAATGACCTGTAAAGCTGCTTCAAATTCAGCTCTCTGAGCGGAGAAATGACCAGGGAGTTTATACTGCAGCAGCAATGGCTTAGATGGAAACCATACTGCGAAACCTGTGATGTAATGCCCCTCATGCCAATATCGAGCTCCGTTGATATGGGCACAAGGAATTCCCTCTTGAAAGTCTGCTCGGAAGGGGGAGGGAGTGACATTAGCCTGTTCAATTTTACAATCGCGACTTTTTCCTGCATATTGCATCATCTGGGCTAAGTGATATTTCTCACCCACTTCGACTTGTAAGTCTCTAGTCTCAAAATCAATGATTCATTGGGCCATTCTCTGTGAATTAATACCTGAAGCTTTTCCTTTCAGCAAAGTTTTTAAAGTGACATGCGGGGTTTGTAAAATTAAAGGAGCAAATCCCACTATATGTCTCACTTGATTCATAGTCCAGTGCACGCCAAGTAGGTGCTTCATGCACAAAAAGAATCCTTTCTCCACGGGGGTAAGCAACCTAGAGTAGTAACCTAGGGCATACAACTGACTAGACACTTCTGGGCTTTCTTTGGGCCATTTTTGTAGAAGCACAGAAGAAATAAAGACATCACCGGTGTGAGTCTGAATGTAAAATGGCTGGGAAGGGTCAGGATTAACCAATGCAGCAGCTGCCGTAAGGGCGCGCTTCAATCCCTCAAAAGCCTGTAAGGCAGCTCCCTCTACATTAACAGGGGCAAAGTCATCATCAACATTTTTCAATAAGTCATACAGTGGTTTAGCCAGATAAGTGAAATCTTCAATAAATTCTCCGGAAAAATTGATAAGACCCCAAAATTTTCGGGGCTCAGTAATATTGTTTGGTATGGGGACAGCGTAAATGGCTTTAACCCTGTCATGCATTGGTTTCTTTCCTTGTGCTGAGACAGACACACCCAGAAATTTAACCTCTGATTTCATCAATTGTACTTTGTCTAGACTCATTTTGAGTCCTGCATTTTGTAAAGCCTGACAAACATTTTCAAGGGTCTCTTTGTGTTCACATTCATCGACAATTTGAATCAATAAATCATCCGCATACTGTAAGACTTTGTCTCCGTAGCCAAGGGGTTCTAACACTTGAGCCAATGCCTCATGGAAATACACAGGAGAACTGTGAAATCCCATGGGCAACCGCGTGAACAAGTTTTGCACATTCTCAAAAGTGAATGCGAAGCGGAGGGCAGATTCAGGTGCTAGGGGTACTGAGAAAAAGCCATTTGCAATGTCCAAACAAGAAAACACTTTACAATCACTCCTCAGCTGTGACATAACTTCAGGGACAGATGCAATGAGATGTGCTGCTGAGGGAGTGTACTTATTTACAAGTCTCAGGTCTACTACCATTCGAAAACTGCCATCTTCCTTTTTTACAGGTAGAATAGACTGTTACATGGGGAATTACCTTTTACAACAACACCTTGTTTCTCCAATTCACTGACTGCAACCCTCATGTAAGGGATTGCGTCCTCAGTAGAGTTGAGCGACTTTTGCTTTTTTAGGGTCGAGTTTCGTTTCATGAAACCCGACTTTTCCAAAAGTCGGGTCGAGCAAAATCGGCCGACTATAGGGAAAAGTCGGGGGTCTGACCGAAACACGAAACCCAATGTAAATCAATGGGGAGTTAAAGTCGGCAGTGAGAGGAGGACAGGAAACACACCTACAGTGCCCATTTGAATGCCAAAAGCATCAATTCTTATTACTTAAGCTTGTCAACCTTAATTTACTTCATAATACTAGTTACGCACTGAAAAAAGGGGGTTATTTGGCTAAAGTTGTGGGGCGGTAGAGCTGGCTCCAGGCTTTCATGTGCCCTGGGCGAAAGAGCGCCCCTTTAATACATACCACAACTCATGATGCTCCGATACGGCAGAGAAATAGTGGTATAGTACAATGAAAAATACTTCACTTTTTACATCTCATGACGAGGCCCATCTATTTCTCCATACAGAATCATTGGTCCCATATAATGTTTGAAACAGTATATGATGAGCTCCACATAATGCTACAGTATATGTTGGTCCCCATGGATGAAGCTCCACTGTCTTATGGGCCCAAATAATGCTCCAAACATAATGGGCCCCATTTCTAATACTCTAGTGTATAATGGGCCCTGTAAATACTGCTCCAGTGTCTGATGTCCACCTTTGGAATGTTCCAGTGTATGGTGGGCCCCATCTATCATTCTCCAGAGTATAGTGCTCCCCAAAAATTGCTGTCCCAACATTGAAAACAATGAAATAAGTCTCCTCGCTAGGGAATCCCTGTACTAGTCTGGACTCCTTGTCGTCCCCATCTTCCATCTCACTGCACAGTATTTCAACCTTGCAAGTGCTGTGATCCTGAGCAAGCAGGGGGGGCCCACTCATTGGCGACGGCACTGACACAGGGCCCCTGATAGTACGGTGGTGTGTCTGATGGCGGGTGGGCCGAACCTGCACTTTCATCTGCAGCTTCCTTTTTGTCACCGTGTAAGATGGAACTGTATATGGGAAGGGTAACCTGAGTTTCATCATGGTCAGATTCAGGCCGTGTAGCGTGCGAGGGGAATGTAGTGGTCTGGGTCAATGTACCGGCAGATTCATCGAGCAGTGGCTGGGCATCAGTGCACTTGTGTCGCCCCCAGGAGTACGGTCGCCACAGTGGCATTACCTTCCTCCTAGGGAGTGTGATGTCATGCTTGGGAGCAAAGAAGGATCTCTCTAGCAGGTTAACTGATTGGGCGGCGTTATTCCCACGAGTCATGACCCTCCAAACAGCGTTCATGAAGGCAAAGTGTTTGTTTTACGTGGGCAGTATGGTTGCAAAGCTGAGCCTTAAAGGAATGTCCAGAAGGGCACCACCAGGAGTGGAGCCTACGGCGTAATTTGACTCAACACGGGCAACCTCAACCATCCAGCAACAAAAAAGATGCACACATTGCAAGCTTAATTCCGTTAACGAACGAGACTCCGTCATGCCCCGCGGTCCGAGTCCGGCTTACTAGAGGGACACGCGAGGCTCTGGCACGTGAGATTGGCCAATAACTGGTGTGTCATGCCCTTACATGTCCGTGGCTGCATGTGCGCTACACTGAAAAGGCCAGCGTTTGTCGCTTACAGGTGCAGATAATCCGCTGAACAACGTTAGTGATGGGGATCTGGGATTACAATTATTACCCGTGAACGATGATTTCCCAGTAAGTGCAGGTCAACCGCAGTTCCGGAATTAGGCCTAACCGTCATTCCTGAAAAAATGAAAAACTTACGTGTGCAAACCACAGGTGCTGTAGCTTGCTTAACAGCTCGCCAGCCGTTCTCAGGCTCAGTATGGATTTCACGTGATTGTACAAAGGTGAGAAAGGGTACCGTATCCCCGGATAACATGTATGGATAGCATTGTGTACACATTCAAAATATATGTCTATACATCAGGAGGCAGGCTCAAACGGTGTCAGGCCCAGTGTGGATTACACGTGATTGCACAAAGGTGAGAAAGGGTACCGTATCACCGGATAACATGTATGGATAGCATAGTGTACACATTCAAAATATATGTCTATAGATCAGGAGGCAGGCTCAGACGGTGTCAGGCCCAGTATGGATTACACGTGATTGCACAAAGGTGAGAAAGGGTACCGTATCCCCGGATAACATGTATGGATAGCATAGTGTACAAAATATATGTCTATAGATCAGGAGGCAGGCTCAGACGGTATCAGTCCCAGTATGGATTAGACGGCCCAGACTACACAGCGGAGGAGCAGGGAGAGGTAAAGATTGCAAATGCTGGGGCCCTGCCCAAGCAAGGGGGGCCCACTCGTGGGCGTCGGTACTGGCACTGGGCCCCTCATAGTACGGCGGTGTGTCTGACGGCGGGTGTGCACCACCACCGTCAGAGACACTTGATTGCACTATGAGGGACCCCGTGCCCAAGAGTCGGCCTACCCACCTGTCCAGGGCAACGGCACTCGCACGGTTTCGTGTGCTAGGTGGTGACCCAGGCCATGGGGGGGAGGCAGCACAGTTAGGGAGTTTTAGAAAGTGGCATATGTAGATGTTGGACATTCAGCTGATGCAAAAGGCGAAATTGTTCAAGTCCCAGGAAGAGGAGGACCAAAGCAAGTCATTTTTCTGTCACTCTATGTGTCATCAGGGGAAGGTGGGACAAAATCCTTGGAAACCCATGCATGGTTCATTTTAATGAAGGTTAGATCATCCACATTTTGGGTTGACAGACGGGTCCTTTTTTCTGTCAGAATTGATCCAGCTGCACTGAAGACTCTTTCCGATAGCACACTTGCAGCTGGGCAAGCGAGCTCCTGTAAGGCATATTGTGCCAATTCAGGCCAGGTGTCCAGTTTAGCTGCCCAATAGTGAAAGGGGAATGACCTGTGCGGGAGAACATCGATATGGGAGGAAAAGTAGTTTGTAACCATAGTTGACAACTGCTGTCTCCTGTCACTTTCCATCGATGCAGTATTACCAGTTGTGTGAGCGGTACTTGAAAAATCAGTCCACAACTTTGTCATGAAACCCCTGTCTCCAACGCCACTTCTGCTGTGTGCACCACGAACACCTCTGCCAAGCTGCCCCCGGCCCGTACGGCTCGTGTGAGAACCATCACCGCTGCTGTGTGCTGGGAATGCCTCAACCAACCGGTTTACCAGAGTTGCTTGTTTATTAGCCAATATTAGGTCAAGGTTCTCGTGTGGCATGATGTTTTGTAATTTGCCTTTATAGCGTGGATCCAGGATGCTGGCCAACCAGTAGTCGTCATCGTTCATCATTTTGACAATGCGGGGGTCCCTTTTTAGGATCTGCAAGGCATAATCTGACATGTGGGCCAATGTTCCCGGTGTCAATGATACACTGCGAGTGCTGGTTGGAGGAGCACTTTCTGGCAAATCCACATCCCTCCAGTCACACACAAACCCTGTACCAGACCTTGACACGCCAACATTTTCACTTGCCCCACGAGATGCATCCTCCTTCCCTAAGTAATCATCCCCGTCATCATCCTCCTCCTCCTCTTCTTCCTCCACCTCGTCCAGGAGAGGTCCCTGAGCAGACAATGGCTGAATGTCATCAAGGATTCCCTCCTCGTCTTCCTCCTCGTCAACATTGGCTACAGACGCCTGCTCCTTAAGGTGCATCAAAGTTTGCATGAGCAGACACATAAGTGGGATGCTCATGCTTAGGATGGCGTGCTCTGCGCTTACCAGCCGTGTGCATTCCTCAAAACACTGAAGGACTTTACAGAGATCTTTCAGCTTCGACCACTGCACACCTGTCAACTCCATGTCTGCTCTCAAAGTGCCTGGCCGTGTATCCTTCCACAAATGCATTATGGCCTGCCTCTATTCGCACAGCCGCTCAACCATGTGCAGGGTGGAGTTCCACCTTGTTGCAATGTCGATAATGAGGCGGTGGTTGGGAAGGTGGAGCAATCGCTGCAGCTTCTGCATACGAATGGAGTGTACAGGTGACCGGCGGATGTGCGCGCACAGTCTTCGCACCTTCTGGAGCAGGGCTGGTAACTCCGGATAATTTTTGAGGAAGCACTGCACCACCAGGTTCAAGGTGTGAGCCAAGCAAGGTATGTGGCTGAGTTTTGAAAGGGCTATGGCTGCAACAAAATTACGGCCGTTATCACTAACTACCTTGCCTGCCTCAAGATGTATACTGCCCAGCCATGACTCAGTTTGTCGCTGAAAGTACTCGGCCAGCACATCCGCGGTCTGTCTGTCGTCCAAACACATCATCTGCAACACAGCCTGCTGACGCTTTCCACTAGCTGCTCGATAGGGGGACACCTCGTGTGCAACAGTGGCAGCTGCAAATGGAGTGCTCGTACGACTGCGCTCTGTGGACGAGCTTTCGCTTCTGGAGGAGGAGGAGGGTCGAACGCCTACAGCCAACTGTTTCCTATACCGTGGGCTAGGCAGCACTGTCCCACCACCGCTGTCCCCTGTGGACCCTGCATCCACCACATTAACCCAGTGCGCAGTGATGGACACGTAACGGCCCTGGCCATGCCGACTGGACCATGCATCTGTTGTGAGGTTCACCTTTCCACTCACTGACTGCTTGAGTGCATGGACAATGCGGTCTTTCACATGATGGTGGAGGGCTGGGATGGCTTTGCGAGAGAAGAAGTGGCGACTGGGTAGGTCATAGCGTGGTACTGCATAGGCCATGAGTTCGCGGAAAGCTGTGCTTTCCACCAACCGATAGGGCATCATCTCTAACGAGATTAGTTTGGCAATGTGGGCGTTCAAACCCAGTGTACGCGGATGAGAGACTGAGTACTTTCTTGACCTACTCATAGTCTCTGGGAGGGTGAGCTGGACTTGAGAGCTGCATATGGTGGAACTAGCGGTGGACAGGGTGGACTGAGAGAGGGTTGATGATGGTGATGGAGTTGGTGTTCTTTCTGATGGCCTAGATTCAGTCTTTCGTTGATATAACAGTGGGATTCCCTGACTGCTTTGGCCTTGCAACGACACCTCAACATTTGCTGCTGTGCTAACCGGTGGGCTTACAGTGGGGGAAACAATGTAGCGTTGCTGACTACCTTCTTTGTGATCAGTTGCACATGTGGTACTTGAGGTTTGGTGTTGTGTCCACGCTTGCAAGTGCATGCTGGTTAAATGTCTAAGCATGCAACTGGTATTTAAATTTTTCAGATTTTTCCCTTGGCTAAAGGTATTTGCGCACTTCTTACAGATAACCTTGGCCTGATCATGAGGATTTTGGTCAAAAAAGTGCCACACTGCACTCTTCCTACTTTGGAAGACATTTTGCGGCCTAGCACGCTGTGCTATTTTGACCATCTGGACAAGCTGTCCAGCAACTCTTTTGATTTTTGGAACCTGTCTTTGGAGTGCTCCGGGCCTGCCAGGTAACAGCTGTTGCGATGTCGATGTCTGCTGTGGATGCTCCTCCTCCTCATCTTAGCTATTGGAAGCAGCACCCTCTTCCCCCAATGGATGCCAATCTGGGTCAACAACTGGGTCATCCATCACCTCCTCTTCAATGTCATGTGCACCTTCCTCTGTGTCACCATGTATGGTGGTATTGTATGCGGGAAGGGGCACCTGAGTCTCATCAGGGTCAGAATCTGGCCCATTACACTGCGAGGACAATGTAGTGCTCTGACTGAATGTACCAGCAGAATCATCTATCAGTGGCTGTGCATCAGTGCACTCCATGTCAGATTCATCTTGGCCTGGGTAATTCACCATTTCACTTGATAACCCAGGCATGGTATGTGAAAACAGCTCCATGGAGTAATCAGTTGTATGGCCTGCGTCATCCTTCAATCTTGGTTGGGGTGAAGGACACAAGGAAAGGTGTGGTTCATGAACATGACCCTCCAATGACGACTCAGTGCTTTTATTTTTTACAACTTCAGAAGAGGAGGCGATAGAGCTGGAGGCTGAGTCAGCAATGTAAGCCAAAACTTTTTCCTGATGCTCTGGCTTTAAAAGCGGTTTGCCAACTCCTAGAAAACTAAGCCTTTGAGGCCTTGTGGAGCCAGACGATGACGCAGGCTCAACACCTCCTGCATTCGGTCCAATTTTGCTTTTGCCACTACCATCAGATCCACCACCAACACCATCATTACCAGCTGGCAACCCCCGCCCAATTCCACGGCCTCTTCCACCAGCCTTCCTCATTTTTGGTAAAAATGTACACAAAATCCCACAAACTATATAGTAATGTAAAACAAGGTACAAGGTGTATATAGGACAGGGGAGACGTAGAATTTCTGAACACACTTGTGGACACTGTTGGATTGTGTGAGGCCCAGTTAATATCACACCGCTATGTCACAGGCTCAATGTCACAGGTGTGAAAAATGTCACTATAGGACAGGGGAGATGTAGAATTTCTGAACACACTTGTGGATACTGTTGTGTGAGGCCCAGTTAATATCACACCGCTATGTCACAGGCTCAATGTCGCAGGTGTGAAAAATGTCACTATAGGACAGGGGAGATGTAGAATTTCTGAACACACTTGTGGACACAGTTGGATTGTGTGAGGCCCAGTGAATATCACACCACTATGTCACAGGCAGAAATTGGCTAGTGTATGACAAACTACAAGGTGTATATAGAATTGGGCAGAATAGGAATCTCCCTAGAGTGTAGGTCTGTAAGAACGGAACATGTCCTTGACTTATCCTTACAGAGTGACACACAGATAGCTTCACTGTGGCCGTGATAACAGCCGTTACACTGTACTGAAAGAGGAGCGTGCACGTACACCGCTGTCCGGTGTCCGTAAAATTGTCAAGCTCCGTGTTTTTTAAGTATACGGACTGACACACACTGTCTCTCTATAGTTTTGAATGTGATCAAACAGCAAATATACTTAACTGTTTGAAAAGCAGACAAAACTAGAAGGTGGAGGTCTGTAAGAACGGAACATGTCCTCGACTTATTCTTACAGAGTCACACACAGATAGCTTTACTGTGGCCGTGATAACAGCCGTTACACGGTACTGAGAGAGGAGCGTGCACGTACACCGCTGTCCGGTGTCCGTAAAATTGTCAAGCTCCATGTTTTTTAAGTATACGGACTGACACACGCTGTCTCTCTATAGTTTTGAATGTGATCAAACAGCAAATATACTTAACTGTTTGAAAAGCAGACAAAACTAGAAGGTGGAGGTCTGTAAGAATGGAACATGTCCTCGACTTATTCTTACAGAGTCACACACAGATAGCTTCACTGTGGCTGTGATAACAGCCGTTACACAGTACTGAGAGAGGAGCGTGCACGTACACCACTGTCCGGTGTCCATAAAATTGTCAAGCTCCGTGTTTTTTAAGTATACGGACTGACACACGCTGTCTCTCTATAGTTTTGAATGTGAACCAACAGCAAATATACTTAACTGTTTGAAAACCAGACAAAACTAGAAGGTGGAGGTCTGTAAGAACGGAACATGTCCTCGACTTATCCTTACAGAGTCACACACAGATAGCTTCACTGTGGCCGTGATAACAGCTGTTACACGGTACTGTGTGAGGAGCGTACACCGCTGTATGGTGTGAAAAAATGGACACTCAGTACCTCACCAGGACAAAAAAAAAATTTGGATTGCTTTTAAAAAAGCAGTTTGCAGAGCAGTGGGAAAACAGCAATGCAGCTATCAGGAAGCCTTATAAGGCAGCCTAACAACCAACACAGCTGATCCAGCAAAATATAGCCTCCACTTGCACTGCACACACAGTGACTGGTGTGTTGTACAGGCAAAATCGCTAGCAGCAGAAGCAGTTTTTGGTGTCTTCTTCCCTGCCTAATGCTCTCCCTACAGAATCAGCAGCAGCAGCAGCTCTCCCTATTCTGAGATCAGCATGAGTAACATGGCGGTCGGCGTGCACACTCTTTTATACCCCCTGTGATGCCCCCCAAAGCAAGCCAATCACTTGCATGCCCTTCTCAAAAATGGTGGTGACCCCTGCCTATGTCATCACGTTGCCCACAGTGTCTGTGGATCCTGATTGGCTGAAAAAGGGTGAAAAGCAAGCTTTTGAATCGCGACTTTGGCGCTAAAGTCGCCGAGCTTGTGGCCGACCTCACCCTAGGGTCGGGTTTCGTTTCATGAAACCCGACTTTACCAAAAAGTCGGCGACTTTTGAAATTTTTCGACCCGTTTTGCTCAATTCTAGTCCTCAGGAATACGGTACTGACGCTGGAAAGGTGGCAGTTTTTCACCATCAATTTTAACCTGAGTTTACATTAACCCACAATCAGTTTTCTTTGAGATCCACAATTCAGGGAACCTTTGCTTCTATTCATTTTTCAAAGCATCATTGTCAGCATTTTCAACATTTTCATCAGTACATAATCCATAACTAGCAATGGGTAATTTGTGACTCTCCTCATCCTCCTCCACAGGTACAATTACAGAACAGATAGTGGCTTCTTTGTTCCGCCACAAGACTTTGTTACATAAATCAAACAACGATTCCCATTGCTCCCCAAGCATCAGTACCCAAAATAGTGGACCGTAACTGTGGGTTTACCGAAAAAGCGCATCGAAGACCCCTTTGCTTCAATCCCCCTGTGTCCTGAAATCTCAAGTTTACTGGATGACTTTTCACTGCTTGAATACAGGAGCCCTCAAATCCTACCAAAGTGGTAGTTTCAGGCAGTCCAGGGGGTGACTGCAATTTGTGTCTTGTTACTGAAACTGAGGCTCCTGTATCGATGAGGATGTCTTCTCATGGCAGCCCCTCTTTTCAGCCCTTGACATATGGTCTCCCATCATTGCCCAGGGAAAGGTGGGCAAGGAGGGCAAGGGGAACAGGGGGTACACCCCATCAATCAGTGTTACCTGCTGTGGGAAGCCCGAAAAATCCATCATCCTCATCTGGACACAGCTTCAGTCCAACAGCTGCCACCTCCGCCCCAAAGAGATCCTTAGTCAGGGTCCGGTTCTCATGTTCCTGTAGCTCCCTAATCAGCGAAGAATAGGGATGAGGAGGAGTGACCCCTCCCTGAATAGCATGGACCTCCGGGCGCGGATAAGTGAAAGCTAATGGGGAAGGAGCAGGAGCAGAAGGCTCCTGTGAGACTGGGGTAACCATTTGAAGACCGTTATACTGCTGATACTGCCTAGGGTCATTCACTGCTGGATATGGAGGTCTAACTCCGAAAGGTGGTCTAGAGAACTCCCGGGGCCATTGGGGGTTAAATGGCTCCTGAGGTTCTCGGGGTACAGTCCCTGGCACTAGGTTGGGACAAAAACATCTAGCATGACCCCTCATGGGATCCCGTGGGAACTCTGCCAAACGGGACCTGCCCATTCTCAGCAGCGGCGCATACCCCCCGAAACTCCTGGCCTCCCCAAATCGGCAGATACACCCCGAGGTGAATGGCATGCAAAAACATTAGACTCATCACCCTTCACCTCGGACTGCATTGTCCTAACAAAACACTCCCTTACTTTCCTCCCAATTAGGCAAATTTTTTTTACAAATTTAAGATGGACCAGGGACATTTGGCCAGGGATTTTTTCTCGGGGTAGAAGCAGCATCACACCTAACCTAGGGTCTGACATAATACGAAGACATTAATTAACATTTCCCCAAACACTAAAACTCATAGAATTCAATATTCTCTCTAGCTACTGTTATTAATCTTATCACTTCTTCCAGGCTTGATCCATAAATTCATGCATTTGACAATTTAATGATTCTGTTCTTTCTACCAACAATATCACAGAAACACACATTGACCATATATTTGGTGACCCTATTCCCCTATTGATCCAATCTTCCTCTATGCACATCTACTGAGGTTGGTAGGAGACATGATCTCATTTTCTATCCTCCATTTAGTACATTTTATTAGCTCTTTTGTAAAAGTTGAATCTTCTCTAACTTTTCAACAAGATGGCTGCCTGACTCATCATGGCCGCTCAGTATATTATGGCTGACCATTCTCTTACAGCTCATACCATCTGCAAGCAATTCATCCAGGTGTACGGATGTCCTAAACGTATCCACTCCGATCAGGGGGCCTGTTTTCTTGGAAGGGTAATGGAGGAGTTGCACCAGTTGTATAAGATCAGTAAATCCCGGACAACACCTTATCATCCACAGGAAAACGGAGCTTGCGAGAGATTTAACTGCACCCTGATCCAAATGCTGTGAACCCTGGAGGAGGAGCAGAGCTCATGATGGCCTGAATACGTCCCTGATTTGGTATGGGTGTATAACAATCGGAAGCACAGTACCATCGGCTTCACACCCTACTCTATGTTTTTGGACGGCCCGGAAAAGAGTTGACTGAGTTAGAGTTAGAGCTAGAGGAGGACTACCCATGGACGGGAGTGTACTCCTGGGTTCGAGAAGACCGTCATCGGCTACTGTCTCGCCATCGACTAGTGCAGAACAACCTACAGGAGCTGGAGCACCCTCAAGTCACCCCTCTTAAGGGGACAACTCTATGGCCCAGAGACGGAGTCTTGGTGAGAGAAAAGCGCCCACACAGCAAGTTGGAGTACCGGTGGCAGAAAGGCCCATACAGGGTGAAGCGTCGAGTCAGTAACAAAGGTCTCTGTTTAATAGCTTTCCTTAGCCTTTCTGCTGTTTTACCGTCTGTCATTTTTAACCCCGCTGCTTCTCCCTGTGTGGAGAGTAAAGTCCCTGTAAATAAACCTTTAACTCTTGGCCTGTTTTGGTTCCGTGGCGACATCCTCAGCAACTGCGGTACATTACACACGCTGTCTTCCCGCCAAAAGCCCCATACTCCCACGCCCCATCCCTTTTATCTCAGACCCGCCCCTGCAGTCAGATCCAAAGGTCTTTTCCAGTCTGAAAGTCCTTCCCCCTGCAACAGTGGTGACAATCCCGACAGTTCCAGCCCTGATACAAGAGGAACACCACGAGCTTGGTACATCTCCCTACAAAAGCATTGATGACTTGGCCCCTATGTGTGTATGTATGTGAGGCTTCTGGATTGTATTATCAATTAGATGTAAGTAATGTTTAACCCTTTAGAACTTATTTATCGATAGTGGATAGAATGCAGCTTTTTTCATCTGGATTTGAGGGCCTAAAAATCTGTAGCTTACTAAGTAATATGAGATATGAAAAAAATCTCATCCTCACACTGCAAAAAATTGCAGAGAAGTAATTGTCCTACAGTGACAACATTTTCAACAGACTTTCTTCTGTTACCTATGAACATAGTCTTAAAGGTAAATATTATGTTACGAAAGTGACCAAACATGATCAAATGACCTAAATCCCTCTGCACTTTTGTAAACTGTCAAGTAAATAAATACTGTAATTTATTGTAAATTAGTTGGGGGTCCAAACTTTGGAATCACCATGCATGGTCGTCCCTCTCCATAAAAAATGAACGGAAGCATTAGAAACACACAAATGATTAAGGTATAACCAGAAACACTTAAAAGTTGAACAAATTATTAAATTTTGTTCAGGGATAGCTCACATTAAAGACCTTGCCTTTCTCTCACAGATCCTAAAACATACATTTCATTGTATACTATTAAAATCACTTCAGAGAATCAGTCTAGGATGCAGTGGTATTAAAGCCTAGGGATGTCCTCTGCCATATTATTATTACATCTTTAATATTTTTTGCCAGTGTCTGTTGCAGGATGTAGATGTACAGTAGGGAAAAAAAAGTATTTAGCCAGCCACCAATTGTGCAAGTTCTCCCACTTAAAAAGATGAGAGAGGCCTGTAATTGACATCATAGGTAGACCACAATTATGAGTCAAAATGAGAAAACAAATCCAGAAAATCACCTTGTCTGATTTTGTAAGATTTGTTTAGCAAATTATGGCAGAAAATTAGTATTTGGTCATTAACAAAAAGTTCATCTCAATATTTTGTTATATATCCTTTGTTGGCAATGACAGAGGTTAAATGTTTTCTGTAAGTCTTCACAAGGTTGGCACATAGTGATGAGCGAGCATACTCGGTAATGCTTGTTACTTGCCCGAACATCGCTGTACTCGCGGTACTCAGCGAGCACCGAGCATTTCTGGTATTATTCGTCAGGAGCTCTATTCCCTGCCCTGCATGTTTGGCGCTCTTTAGAGCACCAATCAGCATGCAGGGATTGTTTGCCATGCACTGTAATGCTGCAGCCATCTTGGTTGTGGTAATAAAGTGATTGTCAGGCCACACAGTGTCATCAGGTCTTCATGAGACCTGTTGCCGCCCTGCTCGTCAGTCACGTCCGGAATCAGACAGGGTAGGGAGAGTTGCTGCTGAGATAAGGTCAGATTTGGAGGTTTATAAGTTTGTGTGGGTATACCATAATAGAATACACAAATCCAGCTTGATCAACAGTCCTTCTAAGGACTAATTATGGCGTATATAGATTGCAGTGCTAGGTATGCAGGGACTGTCTGTGGAGATATAGATATCAGTAGCAGGCAGGCACTGTATGTGGCATACTTCATTGCATACATCAAGAGGGTTCATTCCATTACTGTCTGCTGCTGCTGCCTATTACATATATTGACCATATATATATATATATATATATATATATATATATAGCCCCAGGTATCAGTGGGCAGGAATATATTTTTTTGAATCTTAATCCTGATTATTTTATGCCAAAGCAATCCATAGCCCCTTTTTATCTCCATTTGCTTGTTGACACTGCAGAATACATCCAGATCTTTTTCATAGTCCAACATGAAAGTACAGCTATTTTAAATGGGTTTTCCTGTTGTGTCCTAGCCTACTTATTGACACTAGCACTAGAAAAGAGAATTTGCCTCCAGGAGGGTCAAGTTGGCTTTCGGACCACCCGACTTTACCAAAAGTCGAGTCAAATGAAATCAGCCGACTATCAGCAAAATTGCAAGTCAATGGGGAATAAAAGTCGGGAGTGAGTGGAGGACAGTAAACACACCTACAGTGCCAATTTCAATGGCATCGACATCAATTCTTATTAATTAAGCTTGTCAACCTTAATTTACTTTATAAGGCATTGTAAGGCATTTGTAAGGCATTGAAAACTGGGGGTTATTTGGCTAAAGTTGTGGGGGGGTACAGCCCAGTTAGGGAGGTGGAAAAACTGGCATATGTTGAGGTGTAGGCTGGACGTTCAGCAGCTGCAAATGGACGAATTGGAGAAGTTGGAGGAAGAGGAGGACAAAGCGAGCCATTTTGCTGGTAACCTATGTGTCATCAGGGGAAGGTGGTACAAAATCCTTTGAAACCCAGGCATGGTTCATTTTAATGAAGGTGAGATCACCTACTTTTTGGGTCGACACCCGGGTCCTTCTTTCTGTCACGATTGATCCAGCAGCACTGAAGACTCTTTCTGATAGCACACTACCAGCAGGGCAAGCGAGCTCCTGTAAGGCATAGTGTGCCAATTCAGGCCAGGTATCCAGTTTACAGGCACAGTAGTCATAGGGGAATGAACTATGAGGGAGAGCATCGATAGGGGAGGAGAGGTAATTTTGAACCATAGTTGACAACTGCTGTCTCCTGTCTGTTGCAATCGATTCATTATTACCAGTCATGTGAGCGGTACTCGAGAAATCAGTCCACAACATGGTCATGAAACCCCTGTCTCCAATGCCACATCGACCGTGTGCACCACGAACACCTCTTCCATGTTGCCCAGTATGGCTCATGGTAGAACCTGCACCACTGCTGTATGCTGGGAATGCCTCTAACAAATGGTTTACTAGAGTTGCTTGTTTGTTCGCCAATATTAGCTCTAGGTTCTCCTGTGGCATGATGTTCTGGAATTTGCCTTTATAGCGTGTATCGAGGATGCTGGCCAACCAGTAGTCGTCATCCTTCATAATTTTGGCAATGCGGGGGTCCCTTTTTAGAATCTGCAAAAGATAATCACACATGTGGGCCAATGTTCCAGGTGTCAATGATGCACTGCTAGTGGTGGGTGGAGGAGCACTTTCTGCCAAATCCACATCCCTCCAGTCATGCACAAACCCTTTACCTGACCTTGGCAAGCCAACATTTTCTCTTGCCCCGTGAGAAGCATCCTCCTCCCCAAAATAATCATCCCACTCGTCCTCCTCTTCCTCTTCTTCCTCCACCTCATCCAGGAGAGTTCCCTGAACAGACAATGCCTGACTGTCATCAAGGCTTCCCTCCTTCTCCTTCTCCTCCTCCTCCGCTGCAGATGCCTGATCCTTAATGTGCGTCAAAGTTTGCATGAGCAAACGCATAAGTGGAATGCTCATGCTTATGATGATGTCGTCTGTGCTTACCAGCCATGTGCATTTATCAAAACACTGAAGGACTTTACAGAGGTCTTTCAGCTTTGACCACTGCACACCCGACAACTCGATGTCTGCCCTCAAACTGTCTGCCCGTGTATCCTCCCACAAATGCATTACAGCCGGCCTCTGTTCACACAGCCTCTCAACCATGTGCATGGTGGAGTTCCACCTTGTTGCAACGTCTATGATTAGATGATGCTTGGGGAGGAGGAGCGATCGCTGCAGCCTCTACATACGACTGGAGTCTACGGGCGAGCGACGGATGTGCGAGCACAGTCTTTGCACCTTATGGAGGAGGGATGGTAACTCCGGATAATTATTTATGAAGCACTGCACAACCAGGTTGAAGGTGTGAGCCAGGCAAGGTATGTGTCTGAGTTTTGCCAGGGCTATGGTGCCACAAAATTATGGCCATTATCACTGACTACCTTGCCTGGCTCAAGATGTAGACTGCCCAGCCATGACTCAGTTTGTCGCTGCAAGTAGTCAGCCAGTACCTCCACGGTGTGTCTGTTGTCTCCCAAAGACATCACCTTTAAAACAGCCTGCTGATGCTTACCACTAGCTGTTCGACAGTGGGACACCTCATGTGCAACACTGGCAGCTGCGGATGGAGTACTCGTGCGACTATGCTCTGTCGACGAGCTTTCGCTTCTGGAGGAGGAGGAGGCGGAGGGTCAAATGCCTACAGCCAACTGTTGCCTATACCATGGGCTAGGCAGGACTGTCCCACCACCGCTGTCCCCTGTGGACACTGCATCCACCACTTTCACCCTGTGTGCAGTGATGGACACGTAACGGCCCTGGCCATGCATCTGTTGTGAGGTACACCTTTCCACTCACTGATTGTTTGAGTGCATGGACAATGCGGTCTTTCACATGCAGGTGGAGGGCAGGGATGGCTTTTCTAGAAAAGTATGCTGACTGGGTAGGTCATAGCGTGGGAAAGTGTAGGCCATGAGCTCTCGGAAGGCTGCGCTTTCAACGGAAGGGCATCATCTCTAATGAGAACAGTTTGGCAACGTAGGCGTTCAAAGCCAGTGTTCGCGAATGAGAGGATGAGTACTTTCTTGTCCTACTCAGTCTCTGCTAGGGTGAGCTGGACTTGAGAGCTGCATATGGTGGAACTAGCGGTAGACATGGCGGACTGAGAGGGGGTTGGTGATGGTGGTGGTTGTGGTGATGGCCTAGATGCAGTCTTTTGTCGGAAAAACATTGTGATTCCCTGACTGCTTTGGCCTTGTGATGACACCTCAGCATTTCTTGCTGGTGGTGTGCTAACCGGTGAGCTTACAGTGGGAGAAGCGATGTAGCGTTGCTGGCTACCTTCAGTCAGAGCAGGTGCACATGTGCTACCTAAGGTTTTGTAGTCCGTCCACGCTTGCAAGTGCATGGTGCTTACATGTCTAAGCATGCAACTGGTATTCAAATTTCGGAGATTTTTCCCTCGGCTAAAGGTCCTTCCGCATTTCTTAAAGATAACCTTTGCCTCATCAATAGAATTTTGGCCAAAAAAGTGCCACACTGCACTCTTCCTACTATGGGAAAAATTTTAAAGGCTTGCACGCTGTGCTAATTTGACCGTCTGGCCAAGCTGTCCTGCAACTCTTTTTGTTTTTGTAACACGTTTTTGGACTGCTACGAGCCTGCCAGATAACCGCAGCTGCGATGTTGATGACTGTTGCGGATCCTCCTCCTCTTTTGAGCTATTGCCAGCGGCACCCTCTTCCCCCAGTGGATGCCAATCCAGGTTAACAACTGGGTCATCCATGACCTCCTCTTCAATTTCATCTGCACCTTCCTCTGTGTCACCGTGTAAGGTGGTATAGTATGCGGGAAGGGGCACCTGAGTTTCATCAGGGTCAGAATCTGGCTCAGTAGACTGCGAGGGCAATGCAGTTCTCTGGGTGAATGTACCAGCAGAATCATATAGCACTGGCTGTGCATCAGTGCGCTCCATGACATATTCATCTTGGACTGGGGAATTCAGGATTTCACTTGATGACTTAGGCATGGTATGTGAAAAGAGCTCCATGGAGTAATCTGAAGTGTGGCCTGCTGCATCCTTCACTTTTGGTGGGGGTGAAGGACACAAGGAAAGATGTTGTTCCTGACCAGGAGCCTGCACTGACGACTCAGTGCTTGCAGTTTTTGAAACTTCAGAAGAGGAGGCGATAGAGCTGGAGGCTGTTTCGGCAATGTAAGCCAAAACCTGTTCCTGATGCTCCGGCTTTAAAAGCGATTTACCTACTCCCAGAAAATGGAGCCTTCCAGGCCTTCTGGAGCCAGATGATGATGCACGATCAACATCTCCTGCCTTAGGTGCTATTGTGCTTTGGCACTACCAGCAGATGCACCACCACCACCATCAGTATCAGCTGCCCCTCTGCCCACATCCGCGGCCTCTTCCACCATACTTCCTCATGTTTGGGAAAATGTACCAAAAATACCAACAGATATATGGTACTTTTTGAGGAGCGTACAGCTGTATATCGTGTAGGGAAAAATTTAAATCTCCGTATACATTTCTGGAGTCACACACAGACGCTCACTCAGTGTGTATTTGACCGTAATATAAACAGCAGATATACATTACTGTATGAGGAGCATACAGCTGTATACGGTGTAGGGGAAAATTTAAATTTCCGTATTTATTTACGGAGTCACACACAGACGCTCTCTCAGTATGGATATCACCGTAATGCAAACAGCAGATATACGGTACTGTATGAGGAGCGTTCAGCTGTATATGGTGTAGGGGAAAATTTAAATCTCCGTATTTATTTCCAGAGTCACACACAGATAGTCAGCATGTATTTGTCCGTGATACCAGCCGGTACATGGTAGTGTGTGAGGAGCATACAGCTCTATACAGTGTGGGAAAAAATGAACGATCGGTAACTGTGCAGAAAAAAAGAATAAAAGTATTAGTGCTGTGTAAAAAGCAGTCTGCACAGCAGTGTACACACAGCATTACAGCTATCAGGCAGCCTAATAACCAGCGCTGCTGCACACAAGAAAATCCTCCCCTGTCACTGCACACTAACCGTACAGCACAATTGCTATCAGCACAAGCACATAAGCACATAAGAACTATCTTTACAGCCCTAACTCTCTCCCTACTGATAAACAGTAACCTCTCCCTACTGTTAAGATCGGCAGAAGTAAAATGGAGGTCGGCGGTCAGGGCTTTTATAGACACTATGACGCCCCCCAAAGCAAGCCAATCACTGCAATGCCCTTCTCTACGATGGTGGTGGAAGCTGCACATGTCATCTCGTTGCCCACAGTGTACGTCCTTGCTCATTGGCGGAAAAAAAGGCACCTGCAAGCATCCTGGGAAATCCGACTTTGGCGCTTGTTTTGCCGACCGCATGCCCAACTTCACGCTATGGTCGGGTTTCGGTCGGCGAAACCCGACTTTGGCATAAGTCGGCAACTTATGAATCTGGCTGACCTGTTTCGCTCAACTCTAATTGACACAATTTAGGTGGGCAAAAACACAAAAAATACAGGCCAGATATTCGAAAGTGGGCTATCTCCATATCTCCATCAGACTCCTCATCTACCTGTGGGCTACAAAATGTGGCATTTCAGGCCTCCATTCAACTGTTTTTTGCTGTATCTTACCCTAGTTTTATACACGATTGTACAGGAAAAAAAAATACATATCAGATATTTGAAAGTGGGCTATCTCCGTCAGACGCCTCATCTATCAGTGGACTACAAAATGTGGCATTTCAGGCCTCTATTGAACTGTTTTTTCTGTGTCTTACCCTAGTTCTATACACTGTTGTGCAGGAAAAAAGAAAAAAATACAGGCCAGATATTTGAAAGTGGCTATCTCCATCAGACGCCTCATCTATCTGTGGGTTACAAAATATGTCATTTCAGGCCTCCATTCAACTGCTTTTGCTGTGTCATACCCTAGTTCTATACACTATTGTGCCGTAAAAAAACCAAAATCAAATCCAAATCTGTTTTTTTTCTGGAAACTCTATTCAGCTGTGCACAAACTATGTCAAATTGATTGCTAGACTCCAGTGGGTCTTGTCCCAGTACCATGTTGACTACAGTCCACAGATGGAATCTAGATCCCTAATGTCACCTCTACTTTACCAGCATGATGAATTTATAGGAAAAGCACGTGGTTTTGACAGAGCTGTTTTTTTTCCTTTCCAAAGAAACTAAATAAGATCAATGAGGTGGTTAGCCGCACACGCAATGGAGAAATAGTAAAGATTAAAATTACTTTCACAAATGAGTTACCACCAACTTGCTTTCACTTTTACAACATTATTTTCCAAAGAAACAACTAATCCCATATGTATGTATATAGGAAGAATAAGAGATCCCAATATCAGTAAAAGAAATACTTTATTATAACACTTATTAAAAAAGCAACACAATACATAAAAAGCAAAAATGCCATGGGGGACACCTCGACACACCTCAAAAAGCTGTATCTGAAGGAATGGGTTGTTGGAAAACTAAGGGTAAATATATAGCAAAAAATGACACATGGTGCCTTACATCTGCATGCCACATCAAGATATTAGATACATGGCTAATACCATAATAATACCTGTTGAAGCGCTCGAGCAGCGCGAAACGGCCGTTGTCAGCCTTTCTTGCACTCCTTATGTCACTCCCCCGACTTGACATGTTCATGATATTTCAATAAATCAGTGAAACTTCCATCTTGATGAGTGCGACCTTTTCTCTTTGCATGGATTCCCAGGATTGACTGTTTCCAGGTCTGGCACCCGAGATTCCCAGCTGTTGGGCTTCTGCATGCCGCACATCATTTGACGTTACACGGTAACAGCGGTGCCGTCCGCTTTTTATCTTGAGTTTTGTGATAATAATCTATATATTTAAACCGGTGAGGTAGGTAAATAGTAGCAACCTTAAAACCCTTCAAAAACCAATAGGAAATTAAAAGTTATATAGAGTGCATAGTTTAGAGCATAAGGTCAAGGAAACCAATATGCCCCTGGGCAAGGTAATTCTAAGGGCAATAAAGAAAAATATGCTCTGTAGCTCTATGTATATAAATTCACCATATAGGTTACAGTACAAGCAGATCACGTGAGCCTGCAGTATCAAAGTATGAATACCTAATCCCAATCACAATGCAATGAAACCCAAGTAAGGATAATATTACCTAATAACAGTGGTGGTGCTCATAGTGTCCCCTTACCCCGACGTGCGTTTCGCTTCCTGCTTCTTCCAGGTGCAACACAACACACACAAAATGCTTCAGCCACAGGGTAATAAGTATTGCCTATGTTTGAACAGTTGTGGATGACATTTTTAGAGTGTGAAACATTAATTAGGCATTAAACATTTATTTGTCTATAACACAGTCGGTAGGCACCAACTGCATCTAACTTTCTTACAATTACAACCTCGGCAACTCTGTAACTCAACAAGCAGGTGTGCTTCAAGGCACCGCATATGCAGAAAAGCGCCACGATATCTTCCTCTGTGACTCTTGGATGCAAATTATTAACGGTCATTTTTTGACCTTCTAAAGGGCTAAAGACAGACTCTTCTGCAGTGGGCCCTACTGATGAACTGGATTCCTTTGTGACAAGTGTCCATGACACGTTGGTTAGAGCCTTTGTGTTCAATACTGACTAGACATGGGAGCTGTGTATGCCTCATTCTGTACCACTTTAGTAAGAGGTAAAGTTTGAGCAAGAGAAAATGAATTTCCAGACATTCACGGCCTTTTTTGCACATTGTTGGCAGATGTGATCTTCATCTTTGTATTGTAAGGGTTCCAATGGATAATAATGAATAAGAAAATGCTCACACAAGAATTGATTTTACTAAATTGATTTACTTAATAAGTGACAAGTAGTGTTGAGCATTCCGATACCGCAAGTATCGGGTATCGGCCGATACTTGCTGTATCGGAATTCCGATACCGACTTCCGATATTTTTTCAATATCGGAATTCGGCATCGGAATCGGAAGTTCAAAGTTGATTGACAGACTGACGTCATCATGATGCGCGGTGTGTGCGCATCATGATGCGCCGTCATTTCGGGCCTTCCGGGGGTCTCTGCCGGCCTGCCGGGGGGCTGTGCCGGCCTGCCGGGGGGCTGTGTGGACTGCCCGGGGTCTGTACCGGCCTGCCGGGGGGCTGTGCCGGCCTGCCGGTGGTCTGTGCACCCTGTGGGGGTCTGTACCGGCCTGCCGGGGGGCTGTGCCGGCCTGCCGGTGGTCTGTGCACCCTGTGGGGGTCTGTACCGGCCTGTCGGGGGGCTGTGCCGGCCTGCCGGGGGGCTGTGCACCCTGTGGGGGTCTGTACCGGCCTGCCGGGGGGCTGTGCCGGCCTGCCGGGGGGCTGTGCACCCTGTGGGGGTCTGTACCGGCCTGCCGGGGGGCTGTGCCGGCCTGCCGGGGGGCTGTGCTGATGTCCGGGGGTCTGTGCAAGCATCGTCCGATGGGACTACAAGTCCCATCGGGCGATGCCTGCTACCATGACAGTGATTGACACATTAGCCAATGATGGGACAGTAGTAGTCCCATCATCCGGCTAATGTGTTAAATGTTAAAAAAAAAAAAAAAAAAAAAATACTACATACATACTACATGCTACATACATACTACATATATGCTACATACATACTACATACATGCTACATACATACTACATGCATGCTACATACATACTACATGCTACATACATACTACATACATACTACATGCATGCTACATACATACTACATGCATGCTACATACATACTACATGCATGCTACATACATGCTACATACATACTACATGCTACATACATACCACATACATACTACATACATACTACATATATACTACATGCATGCTACATACATACTACATGCTACATACATACTACATACATGCTACATACTACATACATACTACATACATACTACATACATACTACATACATACTACATGCATGCTACATACATACTACATGCATGCTACATACATACTACATGCTACATACATACCACATACATACTACATACATACTACATACATACTACATACATACTACATGCTACATACATACTACATACATACTACATGCATGCTACATACATACTACATACATACTACATATATACTACATGCATGCTACATACATACTACATATATACTACATGCATGCTACATACATACTACATGCATGCTACATACATACTACATGCTACATACATACTACATACATACTACATACATGCTACATACATACTACATGCATGCTACATACATACTACATGCATGCTACATACATGCTACATACATACTACATGCTACATACATACCACATACATACTACATACATACTACATATATACTACATGCATGCTACATACATACTACATGCTACATACATACCACATACATACTACATACATGCTACATACTACATACATACTACATGCATGCTACATACATACTACATACATACTACATGCATGCTACATACATACTACATGCATGCTACATACATACTACATGCTACATACATACCACATACATACTACATACATACTACATACATACTACATACATACTACATGCTACATACATACTACATATATACTACATGCTACATACATACTACATATATACTACATACATACTACATATATACTACATGCATGCTACATACATACTACATATATACTACATGCATGCTACATACATACTGCATGCTACATGCATGCTACATACATACTACATACATACTACATGCTACATACATACCACATATATACTACATACATACAATACATTCATACAATACATACATAGACATACAGTACATATAACATAGAGTAACATACTTACCAATACTTGTCACATTGTTCCCCGAAGCCATTGTCTTTTCCGGAATAAATATTAACATAACAAACCACAAAAATACTCACCCACGATCCGAAGCAGTCCACGAGTGTGTCCCACGACGATCTTGGGTAGAGAACTGCAGCATCAGATGATGCTGCCGTTCTCTACGGGCTGCAGGAATCCAATGACGGAAGGTAGGTATCCTTCCGCACTGTATTCCTCCGCCACTTAAAAAAAAAAAAAGTCCCTAGTCTCACTTTATGCCATTGCTGCGTGGGAAATTCCCACACAGCAATGGCATAAAGTGAGACTAGGGACTTTTTTTTTTTTTAAGTGGCGGAGGAATACAGTGCGGAAGGATACCTACCTTCCGTCATTGGATTCCTACAGCCCGTAGAGAACGGCAGCATCAGCTGATGCTGCAGTTCTCTACCCAAGATCGTCGTGGGACACACTCGTGGACTGCTTCGGATCGTGGGTGAGTATTTTTGTGGTTTGTTATGTTAATATTTATTCCGGAAAAGACAATGGCTTCGGGGAACAATGTGACAAGTATTGGTAAGTATGTTACTCTATGTTATATGTACTGTATGTCTATGTATGTATTGTATGAATGTATTGTATGTAGTATGTATGCAGTATATATGTGGTATGTATGTAGCATGTAGTATGTATGTAGTATGTATGTAGCATGCAGTATGTATGTAGTATGTATGTAGCATGTAGTATGTATGTAGTATGTATGTAGCATGTAGTATGTATGTAGTATGTATGTAGCATGCATGTAGTATGTATGTAGTATGTATGTAGTATATATGTGGTATGTATGTAGCATGTAGTATGTATGTAGCATGTAGTATGTATGTAGCATGCAGTATGTATGTAGCATGCATGTAGTATATATGTAGTATGTATGTTGCATGTAGTATTTATGTAGTATGTATGTAGTATGTATGTAGCATGTAGTATGTATGTAGTATGTATGTAGCATGCATGTAGTATGTATGTAGTATGTATGTAGTATATATGTGGTATGTATGTAGCATGTAGTATGTATGTAGCATGCAGTATGTATGTAGCATGCATGTAGTATATATGTAGTATGTATGTAGTATATATGTAGTATGTATGTTGCATGTAGTATTTATGTAGTATGAATGTAGCATGTATGTAGTATGTATGTAGTATATATGTAGTATGTATGTTGCATGTAGTATTTATGTAGTATGAATGTAGCATGTATGTAGTATGAATGTAGCATGTATGTAGTATGCATGTTGTATGTATGTAGCATGTAATTTTTTTTTTTTTTTTTTTTTTTTTTTACATTCAACACATTAGCCGGATGATGGGACTACTACTGTCCCATCATTGGCTAATGTGTCAATCACTGTCATGGTAGCAGGCATCGCCCGATGGGACTTGTAGTCCCATCGGACGATGCCTGCACAGACCCCCGAAGCCTGCACAGACCACCGGCAGGCCGGCACAGCCCCCCGGAGCCTGCACAGCCCCCCGGCAGGCCGGCACAGCCCCCCGGCAGGCCGGCACAGCCCACCGGAGCCTGCACAGACCACCGGCAGGCCGGCACAGCCCCCCGGCAGGCCGGCACAGACCACCGGAGCCTGCACAGACCCCCTGGCAGGCCGGCACAGCCCCCCGAAAGGCCCGTACAGACCCCTGAGAGGCTGTACAAGGGCAGGAAAGGGTTTTTCTTATTCCGATACCGGAAGTCCCATAGACTTGAATGGGACTTCCGGTATCGGAATCGGCGATACCGATACTTTTTTTAAAGATCGGCCGATACCATCCGATACGATACTTTGAAGTATCGGACGGTATCGCTCAACTCTAGTGACAAGATCAAATAATAAACAGTATAAATAATAAATATACACGTGAATTAAACATACATTACATTATTCAGGTAGAATTCAGGTCCAACTCTTTCTCATCTCCATGTCCTCGTCTGGTCCGATCATCTACCCTCTGCCCTCTGTCTCTCTCTGTCCCTCTGCTAATCAGTCCCCTTTTTATATGTAAAAACTTCTCTAAAGCCTTTGATGTCCCAAAGTATGTGTTGGAGACTTAAACAGTATCTATCTAACATATAGTTAACAAGTAGTGTTGAGCGATACCACCCGATACTGAAAAATATCGGATCAGAATGGATTGGCCGATCTAAAAAAAAGTATCGGGTATCGCCGATTCCGATCCCGGAAGTCCCATTCAAGTCAATGGAACAGAAATATCGGAATTAAAAAAAACCCTTTTTTTCCCTGTATGTTAATCCTACATGAAGAAAAACAACTAATAATAATGCAGAATGTATTGTGGGAGGTGTAGGAGACATTAAAGCCATAGAGGTTTAGCCCAATCAAATGGAATAGCAGTAATTTTTTTTTTTTAAAGACGTTCGCAGTTAAAAAAAGATATTGACTATATTAAAGTCTTTAATATTTTGTCAGATATGTATATTTCACTACTTCCATGCTCTTCACCTTCTCTTTTACTTCTCCCACACTTTCTCCATCATCCTCAGCAGCATCTTTTTCATCAACTTCTTCTTCACCTTATTCATCTTCTTCTTCTTCACCTTCTTCCTATTTTTTTTTTATTTTACATTCTTCATATTCTTCTTATTCAACTATTATTCTTCTTCATATTCTATTTCTTCATATTCTTCCTATTCTTCTTCATCATATTCTTATTTGTGTCAGGCATTCCTGTAGTTGTAATCTATAAAAGTTTGAAGATTACACCTTCCGTTCAGCCTGTCACAAAAGATTTACAACAGGATTTGTCCGCGTTCAGTTTGGCCTGCAGCAGCAGGCCTTTTTCAGGGGCACCACGAGGAGGAACGGACTCACCCCCATACACTGCTTTGTCTTCTTCTGCTTATAAATTAGATAATATCATTTGCTCAGATTTTTAGTCTTATGCTTAATGGTCTTCTGCTTTTGATTTTTATGCTTCTTGTTCTTCTGTCTCTTGTTGTTCTGCATCTTGGTGGTTGTCTTCATGTTCTTTGTCCTCTTGGTCATCTTCTTCAGGGTCATCTTTTAGGTATTCTTCTGTGTGGTCTTCAGGGTCGTCATCTTCAGAGTCATTGTCAGGGAGATCCAGAGTGAGAATCAAAAACCATTTCCACAAGCTTGAACTTGAAAAAGTAGCAGAAGGTACAAGAAGGCTGAGGAACTGCCGAGAACCAGCTGATGGTACTGGAACCCGGATGGGTAGCAGAAGGAACAATAGCAAATGGAACTAGCGAGGACCAGCTGACGGTGCTGGAACCCGGAGGGGCAGCAGAAGGAACAAGAGCCAATGGCACAAATGTGGACCAGCTGACGGTGCTGGAACACGGTTACTAAGCAGGAGGTACCTGTGCTACAAAGCACTACCAAGGACCAGCAGACGTTGCTGGAACTCGGATACCAAGAAGGAGGCAACTAAGCCAAAGGCTCTGCCGAGAACCAGCTGACGGTGCTGGAACCCTGATGGGTAGCAGAAGCTGGAAGAGCAAATGAAACTAGCGAGGACCACCTGACGGTGCTGGAACCCGGAGGGGCAGCAGAAGGAAGAAGAGCCAATGGGACAACCGTGGACCAGCTGACGGTGCTGGAACACGGTTACTAAGCAGGAGGTACCGGTGCTACAAAGCACTACCAAGGACCAGCAGACGTTGCTGGAACTTGCATGCTGAGAAGGAGGCACCTAGGCCCAAGGCTCTGCCGAGAACCAGCTGACGGTGCTGGAACCCGAATGGGTAGCAGAAGGTACCCATAATCAACAAAGTTGCAAGGCCGCGAGCAGGACGCAGTTACCAAATTCCACAGTCCAACAAGGGTGCTTGTCCTATTGGCACTACGGAACCAGCCTTTAGTACCAGAACCCGCAGCCCACATAGGAATCACCGAAACTGCAGGCACCATAGACTCGGCTAACCCGACCGCAACACGACAGGACAACGTATTGGTGGCAAAGTGACATTGACACTACCCAGAAACAGCAGGCCTGCTGGAACCAGACTGGGCAGGAGGGAGTACCCGTGCCAAAGACACTGCCGAGAACCAGCTGACGGTGCTGGAACCCAGATGGGTAGCAGAAGAAACAAGAGCCAATGGCACAACTGTGGACCAGCTGATGGTGCTGGAACACGGTTTCTAAGCAGGAGATACCTGTGCTTTAAAGCATTACCAAGAACTAGCAGACATTGCTGGAACTCGGACACCGAGAAGGAGGCGCCTCGGCCAAAGGCTCTGCCGAGAAACAGCTGACGGTGCTGGAACCCGGCTGGGCAGAAGGGAGTACCCGTGCCAAAGACACTGCCGAGAACCAGCTGACGGTGCTGGAACCCGGATGGGTAGCAGAAGAAACAAGAGCCAATGGCACAACTGTGGACCAGCTGACGGTGCTGGAACACGGCTTCTAAGCAGGAGGTATCTGTGCTAAAAAGCACTACCAAGAACCAGCAGACGTTGCTGGAACTCGGACACCGAGAAGGAGGCACCTCGGCAAAAGGGCCAAAGGCTCTGCCAAGAAACAGCTGATGGTGCTGGAACCCGGCTGGGCAGGAGGGAGTACCCGTGCCAAAGACACTGCCGAGAACCAGCTGACGGTGCGGGAACCCGGATGGGTAGCAGAAGAAACAAGAGCCAATGGCACAACTGTGGAACAGCTGACGGTGCTGGAACACGGTTTCTAAGCAGGAGGTACCTGTGCTAAAAAGCACTACCAAGAACCAGCAGACGTTGCTGGAACTCGGACACCGACAAGGAGGCACCTCAGCCAAAGGCTCTGCCAAGAAACAGCTGACGGTGGTGGAACCCGACTGGGCAGGAGGGAGTACCCGTGCCAAAGACAATGCCGAGAACCAGCTGACGGTGCTGGAGCCCGGATGGGTAGCAGAAGAAACAAGAGCCAATGGCACAACTGTGGACCAGCTGACGGTGCTGGAACACGGTTTCTAAGCAGGAGGTACCTGTGCTTTAAAGCACTACCAAGAACAAGCAGACGTTGCTGGAAATTGGACACCAAGAAGGAGGCACCTCAGCCAAAGGCTCTGCCAAGAAACAGCTGACGGTGCTGGAACCCGGCTGGGCAGAATGGAGTACCCGTGCCAAAGACACTGCCGAGAACCAGCTGACGGTGCAGGAACCCGGATGGGTAGCAGAAGAAACAAGAGCCAATGGCACAACTGTGGACCAGCTGATGGTGCTGGAACACGGTTTCTAAGCAGGAGATACCTGTGCTTTAAAGCATTACCAAGAACTAGCAGACATTGCTGGAACTCGGACACCGAGAAGGAGGCGCCTCGGCCAAAGGCTCTGCCGAGAAACAGCTGACGGTGCTGGAACCCGGCTGGGCAGAAGGGAGTACCCGTGCCAAAGACACTGCCGAGAACCAGCTGACGGTGCAGGAACCCGGATGGGTAGCAGAAGAAACAAGAGCCAATGGCACAACTGTGGACCAGCTGATGGTGCTGGAACACAGTTTCTAAGCAGGAGATACCTGTGCTTTAAACCATTTCCAAGAACTAGCAGACATTGCTGGAACTCGGACACCGAGAAGGAGGCACCTCGGCCAAAGGCTCTGCCAAGAAACAGCTGACGGTGCTGGAACCCAGCTGGGCAGGATGGAGTACCCATGCCAAAGACACTGACGAGAACCAGCTGACGGTGCTGGAACCCGGATGGGTAGCAGAAGAAACAAGAGCCAATGGCACAACTGTGGACCAGCTGACGGTGCTGTAACACGGTCTCTAAGCAGGAGGTACCTGCGCTTTAAAGCACTACCAAGAACCAGCAGACGTTGCTGGAACTCGGACACCGAGAAGGAGGCACCTCGGCCAAAAGCTCTGCCGAGAAACAGCTGACGGTGCTGGAACACGGCTGGGCAGGAGGGAGTACCCGTGCCAAAGACACTACCGAGAACCAGCTGACGGTGCTGGAACCCGGATGGGTAGCAGAAGAAACAAGAGCCAATGGCACAACTGTGGACCAGCTGACGGTGCTGGAACACGGCTTCTAAGCAGGAGGTATCTGTGCTAAAAAGCACTACCAAGAACCAGCAGACGTTGCTGGAACTCGGACACTGAGAAGGAGGCACCTCGGCAAAAGGGCCAAAGGCTCTGCCAAGAAACAGCTGATGGTGCTGGAACCCGGCTGGGCAGGAGGGAGTACCCGTGCCAAAGACACTGCCGAGAACCAGCTGATGGTGCGGGAACCCGGATGGGTAGCAGAAGAAACAAGAGCCAATGGCACAACTGTGGAACAGCTGACGGTGCTGGAACACGGTTTCTAAGCAGGAGGTACCTGTGCTAAAAAGCACTGCCAAGAACCAGCAGACGTTGCTGGAACTCGGACACCGACAAGGAGGCACCTCAGCCAAAGGCTCTGCCAAGAAACAGCTGACGGTGCTGGAACCCGACTGGGCAGGAGGGAGTACCCGTGCCAAAGACAATGCCGAGAACCAGCTGACGGTGCTGGAGCCCGGATGGGTAGCAGAAGAAACAAGAGCCAATGGCACAACTGTGGACCAGCTGACGGTGCTGGAACACGGTTTCTAAGCAGGAGGTACCTGTGCTTTAAAGCACTACCAAGAACAAGCAGACGTTGCTGGAAATTGGACACCGAGAAGGAGGCACCTCAGCCAAAGGCTCTGCCGAGAAACAGCTGACGGTGCTGGAACCCGGCTGGGCAGAATGGAGTACCCGTGCCAAAGACACTGCCGAGAACCAGCTGACGGTGCTGGAACCCGGATGGGTAGCAGAAGAAACAAGAGCCAATGGCACAACTGTGGAACAGCTGACGGTGCTGGAACACGGTTTCTAAGCAGGAGGTACCTGTGCTAAAAAGCACTACCAAGAACCAGCAGACGTTGCTGGAACTCGGACACCGACAAGGAGGCACCTCAGCCAAAGGCTCTGCCAAGAAACAGCTGACGGTGCTGGAACCCGACTGGGCAGGAGGGAGTACCCGTGCCAAAGACAATGCCGAGAACCAGCTGACGGTGCTGGAGCCCGGATGGGTAGCAGAAGAAACAAGAGCCAATGGCACAACTGTGGACCAGCTGACGGTGCTGGAACACGGTTTCTAAGCAGGAGGTACCTGTGCTAAAAAGCACTACCAAGAACCAGCAGACGTTGCTGGAACTCGGACACCAAGAAGGAGGCACCTCGGCCAAAGGCTCTGCCGAGAAACAGCTGATGGTGCTGGAACCCGGCTGGGCAGGAGGGAGTACCCGTGCCAAAAACACTGCCGAGAACCAGCTGACCGTGCTGGAACCCGGATGGGTAGCAGAAGGAACAAGAGCCAATGGCACAACTGTGGACCAGCTGACGGTGCTGGAACATGGTGTCTAAGCAGGAGGTATCTGTGCTTTAAAGCACTACCAAGAACCAGCAGACGTTGCTGGAACTCGGACACCGAGAAGGAGGCACCTCGGCCAAAGGCTCTGCCGAGAAACAGCTGATGGTGCTGGAACCCGGCTGGGCAGGAGGGAGTACCCGTGCCAAAAACACTGCCGAGAACCAGCTGACGGTGCTGGAACCCGGATGGGTAGCAGAAGAAACAAGAGCCAATGGCACCACTGTGGACCAGCTGACGGTGCTGGAACACCGTTTCTAAGCAGGAGGTACCTGTGCTTTAAAGCACTACCAAGAACCAGCAGACGTTGCTGGAACTTGGACACTAAGAAGGAGGCACCTCGGCCAAAGGCTCTGCCGAGAAACAGCTGATGGTGCTGGAACCCGGCTGGGCAGAAGGGAGTACCCGTGCCAAAGACACTGCAGAGAACCAGCTGACGGTGCTGGAACCCAGATGGGTAGCAGAAGAAACAAGAGCCAATGGCACAAATGTGGACCAGCTGACGGTGCTGGAACACAGTTTCTAAGCAGGAGGTACCTGTGCTAAAAAGCATTACCAAGAGCCAGCAGACGTTACTGGAACTCGGACACCGAGAAGGAGGCACCTTGGCCAAAGGCTCTGCCGAGAAACAGCTGACGGTGCTGGAACCCGGCTGGGCAGGAGGGAGTACCCGTGCCAAAGACACTGCCGAGAACCAGCTGACGGTGCTGGAACCCGGATGGGTAGCAGAAGAAACAAGAGCCAATGGCACAACTGTGGACCAGCTGATGGTGCTGGAACACGGTTTCTAAGCAGGAGATACCTGTGCTTTAAAGCATTACCAAGAACTAGCAGACGTTGCTGGAAATTGGACACCAAGAAGGAGGCACCTCAGCCAAAGGCTCTGCCGAGAAACAGCTGACGGTGCTGGAACCCGGCTGGGCAGAATGGAGTACCCGTGCCAAAGACACTGCCGAGAACCAGCTGACGGTGCAGGAACCCGGATGGGTAGCAGAAGAAACAAGAGCCAATGGCACAACTGTGGACCAGCTGATGGTGCTGGAACACGGTTTCTAAGCAGGAGATACCTGTGCTTTAAAGCATTACCAAGAACTAGCAGACATTGCTGGAACTCGGACACCGAGAAGGAGGCGCCTCGGCCAAAGGCTCTGCCGAGAAACAGCTGACGGTGCTGGAACCCGGCTGGGCAGAAGGGAGTACCCGTGCCAAAGACACTGCCGAGAACCAGCTGACGGTGCAGGAACCCGGATGGGTAGCAGAAGAAACAAGAGCCAATGGCACAACTGTGGACCAGCAGATGGTGCTGGAACACAGTTTCTAAGCAGGAGATACCTGTGCTTTAAACCATTTCCAAGAACTAGCAGACATTGCTGGAACTCGGACACCGAGAAGGAGGCACCTCGGCCAAAGGCTCTGCCAAGAAACAGCTGACGGTGCAGGAACCCAGCTGGGCAGGATGGAGTACCCATGCCAAAGACACTGACGAGAACCAGCTGACGGTGCTGGAACCCGGATGGGTAGCAGAAGAAACAAGAGCCAATGGCACAACTGTGGACCAGCTGACGGTGCTGGAACACGGTTTCTAAGCAGGAGGTACCTGTGCTAAAAAGCATTACCAAGAACCAGCAGACGTTGCTGGAACTCGGACACCGAGAAGGAGGCACCTCGGCCAAAGGCTCTGCCGAGAAACAGCTGATGGTGCTGGAACCTGGCTGGACAGGAGGGAGTACCCGTGCCAAAGACACTGCTGAGAACCAGCTAACGGTGCTGGAACCCGGATGGGTAGCAGAAGGTACCCATAATCAGCAAAGTTGCAAGGCCGCGAGCAGGACGCAGTTACCGAATCCCACAGTCCAACAGGGGGTGCTTGTCCTATTTGCACTACGGAAACCAGCCTTTTGTACCAGAACCCGCAGCCCACACAGGAAGCACCGAAACTGCAGGCACCTAGTAATACTACTAGTAATGGGAATGGGGACAGAGAAGGAGACATTGCCGGACACACATCAGGGGATCAACTGACGTGACTGAGCCCCAGTAACACAGGAACAAGTGTGGATTGTGCAGACGACACTTCAGAGCAGCGACTGGCGGGGTTGGAGGCCAGGGGAAATACTAGAGACAGTAGAGCCAGAGGCCGAAGTGGACCACGGTTAAAAATCAGTAGTAGTGTGACGGTGTAGGCAGCAGGAGACTTTGCCATTCACACAGCAGGGGAGCAGCTGACGTTACTGAACCCCACAGACACAGGAGCGAGTGTTTCTATCTGTGTGGACGGCACTTCCAAGCTACAACTGGCTGTGTTGGAGCCCAGGATCAATGCTCCGAGCAGGCTGAGGCCTACTTGGAGCAAGTAGAAAATAAGATGTTGCGTGATTTTGGAGGCAGCAGGAGACTTTGCCATCCGCACAGCAGGGGAACAACTGGCTGTGTTGGAGCCCAGGATGAAGCATGCAGCAGGCGGAGGCCAACTTGCAGCTGGTTTTATAGAGGTTGTAGACTACTACTGACTGTAACCTTGCTCCACTATGGCCTCCGGCTCCACTGTCTCTAGTATTTCCCCTGGCCTCCAACCCCACCAGTTACAGCTCTGAAGTGGTGCCTGCACAATCCACACTTGTTCCTGTGTTACTGTGGCTCAGTCACGTCAGTTGATCCCCTGATGTGTGTCTGACAAGGTCTCCTGCTCAGTCCTCATTCACACTACTAGTAATGGGAATGGAGGCATGGAGCAGGCTGAGGCCTGATGTTGTTGGCATGTGGAGGCAGCAGGAGACTTTGCCATCTACACAGCAGGGGAACAGCTGGCGTTACTGAACCCCACTAACACAGGAGCTAGTGTGTTTTTCTCTGTGAAGACGGCACTTCTGAACACCAACTGGCGTTGTTGGAGCCCAGGATGAGGCATGCAGCAGGCGGAGGCCAACTTGCAGCTGGTTTTATAGAGGTTGTAGACTACAACTGATTGTAACCATGCTCCACTTAGGCCTCTGGCTCCACTGTCTCTAGTATTTCCCCTGGCCTCCAACCCCGCCAGTTACAGCTCCGAAGTGGCGTCAGCACAATCCACACTTGTTCCTGTGTTACTGGGGCTCAGTCCCGTCAGTTGATCCCCTGATGTGTGTCCGGCAAGGTCTCCAGCTCTGTCCTCATTTACACTACTAGTAATGGGAATGTGGACAGAGCAGGAGACCTTGCCGGACACACATCAGGGGATCAACTGACATGACTGAGCCCAAGTAACAGGAACAAGTGTGGATTGTGCAGACTCCACTTCAGAGCTGTAACATGCGGGGTTGGAGGCCAGGGGAAATACTAGAGACAGTGGAGCAAGAGGCCTAAGTGGAGCACGGTTAAAAATCAGTAGGAGTTTGAATGTGGATGGAGCAGGAGACTTTGCCGTCCACACAGCAGGGGAGCAGCTGGCGTTACTGAACCCCACTAACACAGGAGCTAGTGTGTTTTTCTCTGTGCAGACGACACATCTGAGCGACAATGGGCTGTGTTGAAGCCCAGGGATAATAGTTCAGGTGGTAGAAACATGAACACAACAGGAGACCTGGATACAGTTGCCAACCAATTATTTAGTCGGGAAGATGACTGGCAAATTCTGGAGAGATCCAGGCCTTGTTCATTTTCAGAAAAGTAAGCCGGTCGACATTATCGGAAGATAGTTGCGTGCGACGGTCTGTTAGTACACCACCTGCGGCACTAAAGATGCATTCCGATAATACACTGGCAGCAGGGCAAGCCAGCACCTCCAATGCATACTGGCTAAGATCTGGCCATGTATCCAGCTTAGAGACCCAAAACTTGAAGGGGGAAGAGCCATCTGGGAGTACACTGAGAGGGCAAGACATGTAGTTTGTCACCATCTGACGGAAACGTTGCCTCCTGCTGACTGGAGCCGTCTGTGATGGTGTAGACAATTGTGGCGGACACACAAAACTTTGCCACATTTGGGCCATAGTGGTCTTGCCTTGTGCTGAGGCGCTGCCTCTACTCCCTCTTTGTGCCGAGTTTCCTCCACTGCCTCGACGGACAGAGCTGCTTTGTAAAGCACTAGTACCACTGCTGTCGGGTGGAATGGAAAACATGATGGACTGCACCAGTGTGTCTTGGTACTCCTGCAGTTTACGCTCCCGGTTCAACGTTGTTATGAGGCTTTGTAAGTTGTCCCGGTAGTGAGGATCTAGGAGGGTGTACACCCAATAATCAGCCGTGTAGAGAATGTGGGCGATGCGGCGGTCATTTCTCAGGCACTGCAGCATGAAATCAACCATGTGCTGCAGACTCCCAACTGCCAAAGAACCGCTGTCCCCTGCTTGAGGCATGATCTCTGCCTGCTCTGCATCACCCCACCCTCGCTGTACATACTGACTAGAGCTTTGTGTACCTCCCTCCTCTGGAGAGATGTCTTCCTCCTCCATCGACTCCTCCTCATCCTCCTCACAAAGTGTCCCCTGCCTAGGCCTTTGTGAGGAAGCATGTAGCGCAGACTGTCCAGAAGCAGATGGCATTTGGGACTCCTCATCCTCCACCTCTTCCAAAACCTCCTCCCTTAGTCCTTGCAGTGTTTTTTGAAGCAGGCAGATAAGGGGGACAGTCATGCTGACTAGTGCATCACCTGCACTCGCCATCCGCGTGGAATCATCGAAGGCACGCAAAACGAGGCAGATGTCCTTCATAGAGGCCCACTCAGTGGTGCTGAAGTGTGACTGGCGCACAGTGTGACTTGTTTGCGCCTGATGCAGCTGGTACTCCATGACTGCTGCCTGCTGCTCACACAACCGCTTCAACATATGTAACGTTGAATTCCACCTGGTGGGTAGGTCACATATGATGCGATGTTCCGGAAGGCGTAATCGGCGCTGCAGAGCAGCAAGGCGCGATCTTGCCGTGCTGGAATGCCGCAAGTGAGCGCACTCTATGCGGACCTTGTGCAGCAGTGCATCAAGAACCGGATAGTCCTTCAGAAAGCTCTGAATGACCAAGTTCAGCACATGTGCCAGACATGGGATGTGAGTGAGGTTGCCTAGGCCCAGAGCTGCCACCAGATTTCGGCCATTGTCACACACTACCAAGCCCGGCTGGAGATTCGCTGGCACAAACCACACGTCGCTCTCCTGCTTGATGGCATTCCAGAGCTCCTGCGCTGTGTGGCTTCGATTCCCCAAAGAAATTAATTTGAGTACGGCCTGTTGCCGTTTGGCCATGGCTGTACTCATATCGGTCGTAACAGGCTCCTGCTGCGCTGTTTCTGAGGAACTTGAGTAGGAGGAGGAGTCTATGTGTACAGACTGGATTCCTGCAATCCGTGGAGTTGGCAGAACACGTACAGCGCCACTCTCCAGATTTGTACCCGGCTCCACAACATTGACCCAATGGGCAGTGAGGGAAAGGTATCGGCCCTGTCCATGGTTACTGGTCCACGCATCGGTGGTCAGGTGGACCTTGCTACTAACGGCGTTTAGTAGCGCATGTTTTATTTTTCCCTCCACATGTTTCTGCAGGGCAGGGACGGCTCGCCTGCTGAAATAAAAGCGGCTGGGCACGGTGTACTGTGGGACTGCCAATGCCATGAAGTCCCGGAAGGTGTCAGTCTCCACCAGCCTGAATGAGAGCATTTCAAGTGCCAGTAGTTTGGCAATGCCAGCATTCAGAGCCTGTGCTCAGGGATGGTTTGCAGAGTATGACTGCCTTTTATCCCATGCCTGTGCTACCGATGGCTGTCTTGTGGCCTGGGAGTATGAGGATGACTGGGAACATGGTGCTGTGGGTGGAATGTCACAGGGTCTCCGGACAACAGTGCCAGAGGTTCTTCCTTGGCGATCCTGTGAGGAAGCCGAACCAGCTGTGTGTGAGCTGGAGGAAGAGGCCCCAACACGAGCTGAAGAGGTGGTAGGTGGTGCTGTACGTTGGCCTATGTCTTCAGTGTGTCTGTATAACTCCACCTCGTGCTTGGTCCGCACATGTTTCCACATATTAGTGGTATTGAGGTTGCTGACATTTTTCCCTCTTTTGACTCTCTGATGACACAGCTTGCATTTGACAAAGCAAATGTCATCTGCAACTGTGTCAAAAAAGGACCACGCACTGCAAGTCTTGGGAGCGCCCGTTTTGCCTTTTGAAAGACGAATGCTCCTAACGGGTGCCGAAGTGGAGGCTACAGGCAACCAAGTCTGACCCCTCCCTCTCCCTCCTGTTTTGACCGTTCGGGGAATCTCTTCCTCAGAGCTGCTCCCACCACCTTCCTGTTCCTCACGCCATGATCGGTCAAGGACCTCATCATCTACACTCCCCTCTTCAAACACCTGCTTCTCCTGGTTGTCTCGCCAGCACCGTACGCACCAGAAAGTGACACCTGTGTCTCGTCATCATCTGATGCATACTGAGGTGTGCTGACCATAGGCACTGGCCCACCCGCCTCTTCAGATTCAGAGGGACAAAGAAGTTGCGCATCACTGCATACTCCCTCTTCTTCACATTCTGGAATGCTGCTTGGCTGGCCCGCTCTTTCCAAGCCAACAGATTCAGAGAACAGAAGTAGAGACTGTGATGGCTCCTGTCCAGGGCTCTCTGACTGCCTGGGCACTTTGGCAGGTGGTGAAGAGACAGATGGTTGCTCTTCGGTGCTCTGGCCCTGAGAGGATGTGGAAGTCATTGAAGTCGATGCGTTAGCTGCCATCCATCCGACAACGGCTTCAATTTGTTCCTCCCGCAGCAGTGGGGTACGGCGAGGTCCTACAAAGCTGCGTATAAAAGACTGTTACCTGCTAAAACTGGGGGATGCTGACTCACTGGTGCCCGCAGCAGGCACAGAATCCCCACGTCATCTCCCTGCAGAATCCCCATGTCCTCTCCCTGCAGAATCCCCACGGCCTCTCCCTGCTGAAACTCCACGCCCACGCCCACGTGCCTTACTCCCTGCCTTCTTCATCTTGCTAGACTGATAATGATAGGCAGAAAAGTACAAAGGGGGGCTTAGTGTGCTTATTCCTGAACAGCTGGTTACAGGTAGAAAAAAAAATAATTTTATGAAGTGTGTGTGTGGACTACACTTTAATAGGAGCTAATGAGGCCTACACAACTTTCAAATGTAGTGTTTGGTGAACTTTATTGTTTTTTTGTGAAAAAAACTGAAAGGATGTGACCAAAGATTTGAAAGTGATAGCTCCAAAAAGTTGGTGATACTATTACAATGCAGGCAGGTAACTTACAATGCAAAAGATGAGGCTCCCAAAAAATTGGGTAATACTAATCTGGCTGCAGATGAAGGGCACAAGCCAGAAAAAAGGCTCCTCTATCTACTCCTATATAGTGTTTGCAACCAACCAATGTAGATGGATATGGATGGATGCACACTAATAGGAGAAGATAAAATGAGCTGCAATTAAAGAAAAATATGTGTGAGGCAGTGATGTACGCTGAGCGGCCTACAACCAGACGTAGCTGCAGGACACACTACTCAGCGTGAGCTGCACTCACACACAGTCAGAGACCTCTCAGACAGCCGTGAACAGTGCAGCTAAGTGGGCACTAGCACTGAAAGGCTGCAGAAAGGCTCCGCTGTCTACTCCTAGAGTGTTTGTAACCACCGTATATGGATACGGATGGATGCACACTAACAGGAGAAGAAAAAATGAGCTGCAATAAAAGAAAAATATGTGTGAGGCAGTGACGCACGCTGAGCGGCCTACAACCAGACGTAGCTGCAGGACACACTACTCAGCGTGAGCTGCACTCACACACAGTCAGAGACCTCTCAGACAGCCGTGAACAGTGCAGCTAAGTGGGCACTAGCACTGAAAGGCTGCAGAAAGGCTTCGCTGTCTACTACTAGTGTTTGCAACCAACGTATATGGATACGGATGGAAGCACACTAGATAGAATTTTTTAAAAATAAGCAGCTCAAAAAGAAAAATATGTATGAGGCAGCAGTGAGGCACGCTGGGCGGCCTACAACCAGATGTGGCTGCAGGACCCACTCCACAGCGTGAGCTGCACTCACACAGCCCTAGCAGACAGCTGTGAACACTGCTGCTAGGGAAAAGAAAGCTACAGTGGTGGTTTATGTAGCCTGGTTAAAGCACAATATGTTTTGTAGAATCGCTATTTCTAACTGTCTCTCACAGTCTTCAACAGCAGCCTGTCCCTAACTGAATTCACAGCAGAGTGACCAGAAATGGCGTCGGCTTTTAAAGTGCATCATGACATCATTTCAGCAGCCAATCACAGCCATGCCAATAGTTAACATGCCTACATGCCTAACAGGATGTGCCCACACTTCTGAGGATTCCCATTGGTTGAATCAAAGCGAGCGGGCTCATAGCATTATGGGAACTTCCGATTCCGGCATCGATATGAAAAAAGTATCGGAAGTCATTATCGGAATTCCGATACAGCTAATATCGGCCGATCAGAATGCTCAACACTATTAACAAGATAAAATCTCTGGGACTCTCATCTTTGAAATTCAAGACTTCTTTGTTTTTAGAAGATAAGTGTCAAGATAATAAAAAACAGTTATTTGCTCTGCTTGGACAATTTGACCATCTGGTTGAACAAGTCAATTACCTTCTCGGAAGGATCAAAGAGATGAGACTATATATATATATATATATATATATATATATATATATATATATATATACACATATATATATATATATACAGTAGATTGTAACCGTATCAATAGTTGGTATTAATTAATTGGAGTGTTGAAACCATTAAAAATAACTCATAGTATACATTCCACCCCTTGGTTTCAATCACTTTAATTAATTAACCTGCCACTAAACTATGCCATTTATCATTATTTGCATTGCTCCTATATATATTTATTTATTTGCTACCAATAGAAAACTGTTTTGGTAAAAAACAACATCCTGGGCTTAAAACGGAAAAAATCAAAACAAAAACAACATTGGACCAGCAGGTGCTAAAATATCAAGAAATATTCTTTCTTCGGATCTTCTTGACTGCAATTTTTTAAATGGGTCTCTGTTGCAGGGAAGCACGGGGAGTATTATGCCCTAATCACTTTGGGGTGACTTCACTACTTTCCCTGGTTAGCAAAAGAACAGACTCTAAAGAGCAATCTGTCCCTGCCCTTCATGACATTAACCCCTCGTTTCTCCAAAGCAATGGGTGAGGGGAGTGCAGGTGTCCATGGCTGAGTATAAGAGTACCTTTATCTTCTATTGCTGCCGCTGTTCAGGGCCTTATTCACCCTGGTAACAAATATGAACCTAGCACTCAACTTAAAGGTATTTGTAAGGCGGTTTATTGTAGTACACGAAAAAAGACGTTTCAGTCAATGTGACCTTCTTCAGTTACTACAAGGGTAATTATAATTACAAAACAAAACGTCATATAAAACAGAAAAAATAACATAGGAAAAAAAAGGAAAAAAAAACAAAGGAAAACAGAAGTATATACAAACAATAGTCAAAATGGTCATACAAAAATAGGATAAATTGGTCGCCGATAACGCCAGGTATCCCACACTGCCCATATCATGCCAAATAATTTAAAAAGAGCCATAGAAAATATATAGCAGCAATCCATAAGAATGTCAAACATACCGTGTGGTATATAGATTGTGTAGAGCTTATAGGCATCTATCAGAAAGGACGATGGTGCTTTAGGCATCTAAAAAACAAGATGCGGTGAAATGGAGCGTATGATAGTAGTTGTGAATCATGTAGCAGGAAAAAAAAAAAAAAAAGAGTACTTACTGAGGAGAATGATCTCTCTAAGGTAATGAGCTGTGGAGGATATAGCAAGGGGGAGCATTATTGCAATGTGTGCATAAATAGTATCACCTCCCCTGTTAATAGGTACACATCAGCACTAAGTATTTACCTTGTCAGTATATAGGAGAGGGGCAAGCGTGCCTCCAGATGCGGTGTCCACCGGCCATCTGATCCTGCATGCAGACATGCAGGTTTAAAAAGGGGAGGGGGAGGGATACTTAGTGGTGGGCGGCCAATGGGAGCTGTAAGCTCCAGTAAACAGGAAGTGACTAACAGGAAGAATATGGCTGTGGGATCCACAGTACAGAGAGCTTACTTTCCACCAGAAGAAAGACATAATACCAGCTCAAAATGTGGAGAAACACATGCTAATAATAGCGGTTATGTGTGGGGATGCTATATATTGTTGGTAGGGAGATTGGAAAGCAGAATTCAAGAGATAGAAATTAACATATAAATAACCATAGCCTGGTCAAGAGAAAACATTGAACAGGGTGGGAGTGAGCAGACAATGGTCCCTGGGTGTCGGGATTATGCTAATTGAGACACTGTGCAGAGGTCCAGAGAAATATACTAAATAACTTTATTGTGATAATTCATACAAAGGCAGTATATTCAAGGAGAACTATAAAGAGAGAGGCAAAAGAAGCTGAGATCCATAGTATTTGAGCTGTGCAGACTTGTGGGAAAGAAATAATGCTATGTAATCCCAAATAGAGAGAAATAGGCTTGTAGCAGTGGCGTCCAATTCCAACACATTAATATAATCGACTCTGTGAGAAAGAGAGGAATACATTAGTATATTATGGCATCAAGAAGGCTCCTAGAAAAACGAATCTACACATGAAAGTAGCATAATAAACAGGTCGGACCAAAAAAAAAAAAAAACCATTACATACACTGAGTGTTGACTCTAATTTTGTAAGGGGCTTATGTGAGATGTAGTTTTTTATAAAAATGCTGATATTTTGTAATCCCTATTTAACCCTCTCAGGCTCATAGTTTCGAGGGTATGGATCCAAAATGCCTCTTGTTTTTTGAGGTGAAGGATCCTGTTACCACCCCGTCGGGGGAGGTGACACCTGTTCAATTACCTGAAATCGAAGTTGTGAGATGTTATGACCCTGGGTAATGAAGTGGTGGGGAATGGGAAGAAGATTTTTGCACCTAATTGTTGATTTGTGCTTTGATATTCGATCTCGTATAGGTTGTGAAGTTTCCCCTACATATAAAAGACCACAGGGACATATAATGAGATATATCACATAAGCAGAATCACATGTAAAGAAATTGGAGATTTTAAATTCTTTGCCAGAATGGGGGTGTACAAATTTATCTCCCTTGCTAACATTGTTACATTGGACACAATGTAGGCATGTGAAAGTTCCCATTTTAGGTTTATGTAGAAAACGTTGTTTGTGAATAGTGGATTTAGGGCCAATGTCTGCTTTGACCAGGGAGTCCTTCAGATTGGGTGCTCATTTAAAGCAGGGGAGAAATGGTTTTTGAAATTCTCGAACATCAGGATGAGCTGTGGAAAGTAAATGCCAATTTTTACGAATGGACTTGTGGATAATATAGGCAAAGCGGTGGAACGTATGTACAAACGGAACGCGGTTCGTCATTCCCTCTTGTGATCGTGTGGGGGTATCTCTTGATGCTTCTAGTAAAGAGGAGGGATATCCTCTTTCTACAGATTTGTTGGTCATCTCATCCAGGCGTAGAGTTCTAGTATCAGTGTTGGTAACAATACGTTTCACTCTTTGATATTGTGATTTAGGTATTGCCCGTTTGGTGGAGGGAGGATGGAGACTTTCAAAATGGAGGAGGCTGTTCCGGTCTGTACTTTTAATATACAGGTCAGTGGATAGGAAGCCATTGGGATCCTTAATGACCATGGTGTCCAAAAAATTCATGCGCCAAAGATCGTGTCCTATGGTGAATTGGATACCGGGCCAGGATGAATTCAGGATGTCAAAAAAAGAGAGCAAGGACTCCAATGAGCCGCCCCATATGCAAAAGACATCATCGATGTAGCGCTTCCATATGATGGCGTAGTTGCGGAAGAGGTCGCTTTTATAGATGATGCTTTCCTCGAAATCTGCCATATAGGCATTTGCATATGGGGGCGCTATATTGGAGCCCATTGCGGTCCCACGTACCTGTAGGTAGAAGTCGTCTTGGAAGAGAAAAAAATTAGAAGTGAGTACCAAGTGGAGAAGATCAATACATAGGTGTATTTGATCTACATCCATTCCTGTGGAAGTGAGTAATCGGGCTGTAGAATTAATACCATCAGAGTGGGGTATTGAAGTGTAAAGATCCTTTACATCTAGTGTCACGAGTAGTGCCTCCTGTGGGACTTTTTGGAGATGTTGGATATCTGATAGAAAGGCCCCTGTGTCCAGAATAAAGGACTTAGACTTCTGAATCAAAGGTGTTAATATTTTTTCTAAAAATACTGCCAGGGGTGACAGAATCGAATCTGTAGACACCACAATTGGTCTACCAGGTGGTTTCTCCAGATTTTTATGGACTTTTGGGAGAGTGTAAAAAACAGGAGTGATGGGGTTTTTATTACTGAGAAAATCACAAGTTTTCTGATCGAGAACCCCCAGATCCGAGTATTTCTGGAGGATGGTATTAATTTGGTGGCTGATATCAAAAGTGGGATCCCGCGGCAGCGTATGGTAAATTGAAGTGTCATTCAATTGTCGCATGATTTCGGACAAATACATGGATTTATCCATGATTACTAGGGCCCCACCCTTGTCAGCCGGTTTTATGACTATGGAGTTGTCCTCCTGTAAGGACTGAAAGGCATGTCGTTCCTCAATTGTAAAGTTGGAAGGATAAAACAAAGTACCCCTATCAATATCATTTCTTAATGATTGGAATGAGTTCTGTACAAAATTGATGAATGTTTCAATTGCATGCGAGGCATGTGGGGGCCGGAACAAACTTTTATTACATAGGCCCAAGCTTTGGGAAGACAAAAGTTTAGGGTTGGTTGCCAATGGGGGATCATTATTATCAGGTATCGTTGAGAAATGAACCTTAAGTCTTATAAGATGGAAAAACCGTTGGAGGTCCATATCTAAGTGAAAAGTGCGACATCTGTAAGATGGGCAGAATGAGAGACCCTTTTGTAGGACGGCATATTCTGTGATACTCAGGGTTCTTGAGGAGATGTTGATCACCAGATTGTCCGTACCTTGGATCGGGTGATTCGTCCTTGGTCCTGGTCCCTTCTTGTGCCTCTGTCCCCGCCTTGTCTTCTTCTGTAGTTGTAACATCGGCGTGAACCTAAAAAAGGAGCTGAAGTAGAAGCGGTTAGTCCTTGTTCCTGGTCTGAACCGGAGGTGGAATAATCTGTCGATAATTGATGGCTTGGTCTGGTATTTGTGGATCTTGAGCTGTCCTGCCATCTGTAGATCCGGTTGAATTTATAGTCCTCTGCGTCCCTCGCAAATTTGTTCCTCTTCCTAGTTTCGATATCCCGTTTATGGCGGTCAATACGTACTTGAATCTCAGCCTTTAGAGAACTTAGCTCTTCTGGTGTACCAGTTGCTGATAATTGGGTTTCGATGACCTTCACACGTTCAGAGCTGGTTATAACCGCCTTCTGGAGGTATTCAACTATGAGAGTTATTAGGTAGAGAGAACACTTGTTAAGGATTTGTTCAAATTTAGCACAAAAGTCAGGAGATTCCCGAAAAAGTGTAGGTCGCAGAGGAACCCGGAGACCTCTAGGAATCCGTTGGACCCGTAAATACTCAGACAAAAGTAGCACAATGCAATTCTGAATTGGTAAGAAATCTTAATTCCCGTTCCAAGTCCCTACCACGGGTTTCACGTGGGGGAATTTGTAAGAAATCACTGGGGATTTTGGATTATGCAAGGATACTGGCGGTTTCCTCTGCGTTGTAGGAGAAAGTAGTCATGACCATAAAGTGTGCAATCACGTATGGGGAGACACGTATAGAAAGAACACCGTGAGCACAACTCAAGATGGTGCTAAGGTTAGGTTCCCAAACCGTTAAAGCAACAAATATGAACCTAGCACTCAACTTAAAGGTATTTGTAAGGCGGTTTATTGTAGTACACGAAAAAAGACGTTTCAGTCAATGTGACCTTCTTCAGTTACTACAAGGGTAAATATAATTACAAAACAAAACGTCATATAAAACAGAAAAAATAACATAGGAAAAAAAAGGAAAAAAAAACCAAAGGAAAACAGAAGTATATACTAACAATAGTCAAAATGGTCATACAAAAATAGGATAAATTGGTCGCCGATAACGCCAGGTATCCCACACTGCCCATATCACGCCAAATAATTTAAAAAGAGCCATAGAAAATATATAGCAGCAATCCATAAGAATGTCAAACATACCGTGTGGTATATAGATTGTGTAGAGCTTATAGGCATCTATCAGAAAAGACGATGGTGCTTTAGGCATCTAAAAAACAAGATGCGGTGAAATGGAGCGTATGATAGTAGTTGTGAATCATGTAGCAGGAAAAAAAAAAAGAGTACTTACTGAGGAGAATGATCTCTCTAAGGTAATGAGCTGTGGAGGATATAGCAAGGGGGAGCATTATTGCAATGTGTGCATAAATAGTATCACCTCCCCTGTTAATAGGTACATATCAGCACTAAGTATTTACCTTGTCAGTATATAGGAGAGGGGCAAGCGTGCCTCCAGATGCGGTGTCCACCGGCCATCTGATCCTGCATGCAGACATGCAGGTTTAAAAAGGGGAGGGGGAGGGATACTTAGTGGTGGGCGGCCAATGGGAGCTGTAAGCTCCAGTAAACAGGAAGTGACTAACAGGAAGAATATGGCTGTGGGATCCACAGTACAGAGAGCTTACTTTCCACCAGAAGAAAGACATAATACCAGCTCAAAATGTGGAGAAACACATGCTAATAATAGCGGTTATGTGTGGGGATGCTATATATTGTTGGTAGGGAGATTGGAAAGCAGAATTCAAGAGATAGAAATTAACATATAAATAACCATAGCCTGGTCAAGAGAAAACATTGAACAGGGTGGGAGTGAGCAGACAATGGTCCCTGGGTGTCGGGATTATGCTAATTGAGACACTGTGCAGAGGTCCAGAGAAATATACTAAATAACTTTATTGTGATAATTCATACAAAGGCAGTATATTCAAGGAGAACTATAAAGAGAGAGGCAAAAGAAGCTGAGATCCATAGTATTTGAGCTGTGCAGACTTGTGGGAGAGAAATAACGCTATGTAATCCCAAATAGATAGAAATAGGCTTGTAGCAGTGGCGTCCAATTCCAACACATTAATATTGTTGTGCTCACGGTGTTCTTTCTATTTATTCACCCTTGTGACGCTTTAGCAACATCTGGGCTCAGTCTCATCGCTCAATTGGACATCTTCAGTCTAAACACAAAACACAACTTGCACTGTGGGAAAGTGAAATTTAAAGTCATACTTGAAAAAGTTCCAAAGTCTTGGCAGAGGTAACTCAGTCCAAAGCAACAGTCCAAAATATCTCAGTACGGGTGGCTTGTTTTCCACCCCTTGATCAAATGAATCAAACAAAATTACTGTAGGTTTGTTGGTCCAAATTAATTGTGCCCAGAATGACCTTTGAAATTTTCTACTGTAGCAAATATTTCTACTCTAGATAATAACTACTACATAAAATATATCATACTAGCTGAAGAGCCCGGCGCTGCCCGGGCATAGTAACTGTGGTTAGTTATAGCAAATTATAATTATCAACCATCCCATAGTCCCGTGCCCATATACCCATCATACATATCCACGATCCCATAGGCCCGTGCCCATATACCCATCATACATATTCGCCATCCCATAGTCGAGTGCCCATATACCCATTACACATCCTTCATCTCATAGTCCCATGCCCATATACCAATCATACATATCCTCCATCCCATAGTCCTGTGCCCATATACCCATCATACATATCTGCCATCTCATAGTCCCGTGCCCATATACCCATCATATATATCCTACATGCCATAGTCCCATGCCCATATACCCATCATACATATTCTCCATCCCATAGTCCCATGCCCATATACCCGTCATACATATTCTCCATCCCATAGTCCCATGCCCATATACCCATCATACATATACGCCATCCCATAGTCGAGTGCCCATATACCCATCACACATACTTCATCTCATAGTCCCATGCCCATATACCCATCATACATATCTTCCATCCCATAGTCCCATGCCCATATACCCATCATACATATACGCCATCCCATAGTCGAGTGCCCATATACCCATCACACATCCTTCATCTCATAGTCCCATGCCCATATACCCATCATACATATCCTCCATCCCATAGTCCCATGCCCATATACCCATCATACATATTCTCCATCCCATAGTCCCATGCCCATATACCCATCATACATATTCGCCATCCCATAGTCGAGTGCCCATATACACATCACACATCCTTCATCTCATAGTCCCATGCCCATATACCCATCATACATATCCTCCATCCCATAGTCCCATGCCCATATACTCATCATACATATCTGCCATCTCATAGTCCCGTGCCCATATACCCATCATACATATCCTCCATCCCATAGTCCAGTGCCAATATACATATCCGTCATCCCATAGTCCCGTGCCCATATACCCATCATACATATCCTCCATCCCATAGTCCAGTGGCCATATACCCATCACACATCCTCCATCCCATAGTCCAGTGCCCATATACATATCCGCCATCCCATAGTCCCGTGCCCATATACCCATCATACATATCCTCCATCCCATAGTCCAGTGCCCATATACCCATCACACATCCTCCATCCCATAGTCAACCATTATGACATCATAATGAGCGGCGGCAGGGCTTGCAAACTATGATGACATCAGCGTCGCCATGGCAACCATTGTGACATCATAATGAGGGGCAGGGCTTGATACGCACACACTGTTTCCCCAGTATGCAAATAGGGGCATTATGACATCATAATGAGGGGCGGGGCTTGACGCACACACACTTTTTCCCCCAGTATGTAGATAGGGGCAAAATTGGTGAATTGGAATGCGGGGGGGTTAAAATTTTGCTTCACAACATAGCTTAGGACGCTCTCGGGGTCCAGACGTGTGACTGTGCCCAATTTTGTGGCTGTAGCTGCGACGGTGTAGATGCCTATCCCGGACATACACACATATATACACACATACATACATACATACACACATTGAGCTTTATATATTAGATGTGTATGGACTTATACACTGAAATAAATCATAATATCAAAATATCAGATACCAGTTATCAAACACATCAAATTCATGTCAATCACATTTGCATGATAACGATGATCATAATTACCAGTACAATCATGTTCATGGAGATCACAAAATAATGTTACTAATAGAGTTGAGCGACTTTTGGTTTTTTAGGGTCGCGTTTCGTTTCGTGAAACCCGACTTTTCCAAAAGTCGGGTCGAGCAAGATCGTCCGATTATAGGGAAAAGTCGGGGTCGTCCCGAAACACGAAACCCAATGTAAGTCAATGGGGAATAAAAGTCGGCAGTGAGAGGAGGACAGGAAACACACCAACAGTGCCCATTTGAATGCCAAAAGCATCAATTCTTCTTACTTAAGCTTGTCAACCTTAATTAACTTCATAATACAAGTTACGCACTGAAAAATGGGGGTTATTTGGCTAAAGTTGTGGGGGGGGAGGGCTGGCTGCAGGTTTTCATGTGCCCTGGGCGAAAGAGCCCCTTTAACACATACCACAGCTCATCATGCTCCGATACGGCAGAGAAATAGCGGTATAGTACAATGAAAAATACCTCACTTTTTACATCTCATGACGAGGCCCATCTATTTCGCCATACAAAATCATTGGTCCCATATAATGTTTGAAACAGTATATGATGAGCTCCACATAATGCTACAGTATATGTTGGTCCCCATGGATGAAGCTCCACTGTCTTATGGGCCCAAATAATGCTCCAAACATAATGGGCCCCATTTCTAATGCTCTAGTGTATAATGGGCCCTGTAAATGCTGCTCCAGTGTCTGATGTCCACCTTTGGAATGTTCCAGTGTATGGTGGGCCCCATCTATCATTCTCCAGAGTATAGTGCTCCCCAAAAATTGCTGTCCCAACATTGAAAACAATGAAATAAGTCTCCTCGCTAGGGAATCCCTGTACTTGTCTGGACTCCTCGTCGTCCCCATCTTCCATCTCACTGCACAGTATTTCAACTTTGCAAGTGCTGTGATCCTGAGCAAGCAGGGGGGGCCCACTCGTTGGCGACGGCACTGGCACAGGGCCCCTGATAGTACGGTGGTGTGTCTGATGGCGGGCGGGCCAAACCTGCACTTTCATCTGCAGCTTCCTCTTTGTCACCGTGTAAGATGGAACTGTATATGGGAAGGGTAACCTGAGTTTCATCAGGGTCAGATTCAGGTCGTGTAGCGTGCGAGGGGAATGTAGTGGTCTGGGTCAATGTACCAGCAGATTCATCGAGCAGTGGCTGGGCATCAGTGCACTTGTGTCGCCCCCAGGAGTACGGTCGCCACAGTGGCATTACCTTCTTCCTAGGGAGTGTGATGTCATGCTTGGGAGCAACGAACGATCTCTCTAGCAGGTTAACTGATTGGGCAGCGTTATTCCCACGAGTCATGACCCTCCAAACAGCGTTCATGAAGGCAAAGTGTTTGTTTTACATGGGCAGTATGGTTGCAAAGCTGAACCTTAAAGGAATGTCCAGAAGGGCACCACCAGGAGTGGAGCCAACGGTTAAATTCGACTCCACCTGGGAAACCTCAACCATGCCAGCTACAGAACAGATGCACACATTGCAAACTTAATTCCGTTAACGAACGAGACTCCGTCATGCCCCGCGGTCCGAGTCCGGCTTACTAGAGGGACACGTGAGGCTCTGGCACATGAGATTGGCCAATAACTGGTGTGTCATGCCCTTACATGTCCGTGGCTGCATGTGCGCTACACTGAAAAGGCCAGCGTTTGTCGCTTACAGGTGCAGATAACCCGCTGAACAACGTTAGTGATGGGGATCACTGATTACAATTATTACCCGCGAACAATGATTTCCCAGTAACTGCAGGTCAACCGCAGTTCCGGAATTAGGCCTAACCGTCATTCCTGAAAAAATGAAAAACTTACGTGTGCAAACCACAGGTGCTGTAGCTTGCTTAGCAGCTCGCCAGCCGTTCTCACGCCCAGTATGGATTACACGTGATTGCACAAAGGTGAGAAAGGTTACCGTATCCCCAGATAACATGTATGGATAGCGTACACATTCAAAATATATGTCTATACATCAGGAGGCAGGCTCAGACGGTGTTAGGCCCAGTATGGATTGCACGTGATTGCACAAAGGTTAGAAAGGGTACCGTTTCCCCGGATAACATGTATGGATAGCGTACACATTCAAAATATATGTCTATACATCAGGAGGCAGGCTCAGACGGTGTTAGGCCCAGTATGGATTGCACGTGATTGCACAAAGGTTAGAAAGGGTACCGTTTCCCCGGATAACATGTATGGATAGCGTACACATTCAAAATATATGTCTATACATCAGGAGGCAGGCTCAGACGGTGTTAGGCCCAGTATGGATTGCACGTGATTGCACAAAGGTTAGAAAGGGTACCGTATCCCCAGATAACATGTATGGATAGCGTACACATTCAAAATATATGTCTATACATCAGGAGGCAGGAAGACGGTGTTAGGCCCAGTATGGATTGCATGTGATTGCACAAAGGTTAGAAAGGGTACCGTTTCCCCGGATAACATGTATGGATAGCGTACACATTCAAAATATATGTCTATACATAAGGAGGCAGGCTCAGACGGTGTTAGGCCCAGTATGGATTGCACGTGATTGCACAAAGGTTAGAAAGGGTACCGTATCCCCAGATAACATGTATGGATAGCGTACACATTCAAAATATATGTCTATACATCAGGAGGCAGGCTCAGACGGTGTCAGGCACAGTATGGATTTGACGGCCCAGACTACACAGCGGAGGAGCAGGGAGAGGTAAAGATTGCAAATGCTGGGGCCCTGCCCAAGCAAGGGGGGCCCACTCGTGGGCGTCAGTACTGGCACTGGGCCCCTCATAGTACGGCGGTGTGTCTGACGGCGGGTGTGCACCACCACCGTCAGAGACACTTGATTGCACTATGAAGGACCCTGTGCCAGTGCCCGCGCCCAAGAGTCGGCCTATCCACCTGTCCAGGGCAACGGCACTCGCATGGTGTCATGCGCTAGGTGGTGACCCCGGCCATAGGGGGGGGAGGCAGCACAGTTAGGGAGTTTTAGAAAGTGGCATATGTTGATGTTGGACATTCAACTGATGCAAAAGGTGAAATAGGTCAAGTCCCAGGAAGAGGTGGACCAAAGCAAGCCATTTTTCTGTCACCCTATGTGTCATCAGGGGAAGGTGGGACAAAATCCTTGGAAACCCATGCGTGGTTCATTTTAATGAAGGTTAGATCATCCACATTTTGGGTTGACAGACGGGTCCTTTTTTCTGTCAGGATTGATCCAGCTGCACTGAAGACTCTTTCCGATAGCACACTTGCAGCTGGGCAAGCGAGCTCCTGTAAGGCATATTGTGCCAATTCAGGCCAGGTGTCCAGTTTAGCGGCCCAATAGTCAAAGGGGAATGACCTGTGTGGGAGAACATCGATATGGGAGGAAAAGTAGTTTGTAACCATAGTTGACAACTGCTGTCTCCTGTCACTTTCCATCGATGCAGTATTGCCAGTTGTGTGAGCGGTACTTGAAAAATCAGTCCACAACATTGTCATGAAACCCCTGTCTCCAACGCCACTTCTGCTGTGTGCACCACGAACACCTCTGCCAAGCTGCCCCCGGCCCGTACGGCTCGTGTGAGAACCATCACCGCTGCTGTGTGCTGGGAATGCCTCAAGCAACCGATTTACCAGAGTTGCTTGTTTATTAGCCAATATTAGGTCAAGGTTCTCCTGTGGCATGATGTTTTGTAATTTGCCTTTATAGCGTGGATCCAGGATTCTGGCCAACCAGTAGTCGTCATCGTTCATCATTTTGGCAATGCGTGGGTCCCTTTTTAGGATCTGCAAGGCATAATCTGACATGTGGGCCAATGTTCCCGGTGTCAATGATGCACTGCGAGTGCTGGTTGGAGGAGCACTTTCTGGCAAATCCACATCTCTCCAGTCACGAACAAACCCTGTACCAGACCTTGCCACGCCAACATTTTCACTTGCCCCACGAGATGCATCCTCCTCCCCTAAGTAATCATCCCCATCATCCTCCTCCTCCTCCTCTTCTTCCTCCACCTCGTCCAGGAGAGGTCCCTGAGCAGACAATGGCTGAATGTCATCAAGGATTCCCTCCTCCTCTTCCTCCTCATCAACATTGGCTGCAGACGCCTGCTCCTTAAGGTGCGTCAAAGTTTGCATGAGCAGACGCATAAGTGGGATGCTCATGCTTAGGATGGCGTCGTCTGCGCTTACCAGCCGTGTGCATTCCTCAAAACACTGAAGGACTTTACAGAGGTCTTTCAGCTTCGACCACTGCACACCTGTCAGACACTCCATGTCTGCTCTCAAAGTGCCTGGCTGTGTATCCTCCCACAAATGCATTATGGCCTGCCTCTGCTCGCACAGCCGCTCCACCATGTGCAGGGTGGAGTTCCACTTTGTTGCAATGTCGATAATGAGGCGGTGGTTGGGAAGGTGGAGCAATCGCTGCAGCTTCTGCATACGAACGGAGTGTACAGGCGACCGGCGGATGTGCGCGCACAGTCTTCGCACCTTCTGGAGCAGGGCTGTTAACTCCGGATCATTTTTGAGGAAGCACTGCACCACCAGGTTCAAGGTGTGAGCCAAGCAAGGTATATGGCTGAGTTTTGAAAGGGCTATGGCTGCCACAAAATTACGGCCGTTATCACTAACTACCTTGCCTGCCTCAAGATGTACACTGCCCAGCCATGACTCAGTTTGTCGCTTCAAGTACTCGGCCAGCACCTCGGCGGTGTGTCTGTTGCCCAAACACATCATCTGCAACACAGCCTGCTGACGCTTTCCACTAGCTGCTCGATAGGGGGACACATTGTGTGCAACAGTGGCAGCTGCAGATGGAGTGCTCGTACGACTGCGCTCTGTGGACGAGCTTTCGCTTCTGGAGGAGGAGGAGGAGGAGGGTCGAACGCCTACAGCCAACTGTTTCCTATACCGTGGGCTAGTCAGCACTGTCCCACCACCGCTGTCCCCTGTGGACCCTGCATCCACCACATTAACCCAGTGCGCAGTGATGGACACGTAACGGCCCTGGCCATGCCGACTGGACCATGCATCAGTTGTGAGGTGCACCTTTCCGCTCACTGACTGCTTGAGTGCATGGACAATGCGGTCTTTCACATGATGGTGGAGGGCTGGGATGGCTTTGCGAGAGAAGAAGTGGCGACTGGGTAGGTCATAGCGTGGTACTGCATAGGCCATGAGTTCGCGGAAAGCTGTGCTTTCCACCAACCGAAAGGGCATCATCTCAAACGAGATTAGTTTGGCAATGTGGGCGTTCAAACCCAGTGTACGCGGATGAGAGACTGAGTACTTTCTTGACCTACTCATAGTGTCTGGGAGGGTGAGCTGGACTTGAGAGCTGCATATGGTGGAAGTAGCGGTGGACAGGGCGGACTGAGAGAGGGTTGATGATGGTGATGGAGTTGGTGTTCTTTCTGATGGCCTAGAATCAGTCTTTCGTTGATATAACAGTGGGATTCCCTGACTGCTGTGGCCTTGCAACGACACCTCAACATTTGCTGCTGTGCTAACCGGTGGGCTTACAGTGGGGGAAACAATGTAGCGTTGCTGACTACCTTCGTTGTGATCAGTTGCACATGTGGCATTTGAGGTTTGGTGTTGTGTCCACGCTTGCAAGTGCATGCTGGTTAAATGTCTAAGCATGCAACTGGTATTCAAATTTTTCAGATTTTTCCCTCGGCTAAAGGTCTTTGCGCACTTCTTACAGATAACCTTGGCCTGATCATGAGGATTTTGGTCAAAAAAGTGCCACACTGCACTCTTCCTACTTTGGCAGACATTTTGCGGCCTAGCACGCTGTGATCTTTTGACCCTCTGGACAAGCTGTCCAGCAACTCTTTTGATGTTTGGAACCTGTCTTTGGAGTGCTCCGGGCCTGCCAGATAACAGCTGTTGCGATGTCGATGTCTGCTGTGGATGCTCCTCATCTGAGCTATTGGAAGCAGCACCCTCTTCCCCCAATGGATGCCAATCTGGGTCAACAACTGGGTCATCCATCACCTCCTCTTCTATGTCATGTGCACCTTCCTCTGTGTCACCGTGTATGGTGGTATAGTGTGCGGGAAGGAGCACCTGAGTCTCATCAAGGTCAGAATCTGGCTCTGTACACTGCGAGGACAATGTAGTGCTCTGAGTGAATGTACCAGCAGAATCATCCATCAGCGGCTGTGCATCAGTGCACTCCATGTCAGATTCATCTTGGCCTGGGTAATTCACCATTTGACTTGATAATCCAGGCATGGTATGTGAAAACAGCTCCATGGAGTAATCAGTAGTATGGCCTGCGTCATCCTTCAATCTTGGTTGGGGTGAAGGACACAAGGAAAGGTGTGGTTCATGAACATGAGCCTCCAATGACGACTCAGTGCTTTTACTTTTTACAACTGAAGAAGAGGAGGCGATAGAGCTGGAGGCTGAGTCAGCAATGTAAGACAAAACTTTTTCCTGATGCTCTGGCTTTAAAAGCGGTTTGCCAACTCCTAGAAAACTAAGCGTTCGAGGCCTTATGTAGCCAGACGATGACGCAGGCTCAACACCTCCTGCATTCGGTCCTATTTTGCTCTTGCCACTACCATCAGATCCACCACCAACACCATCATTACCAGCTGCCAACCCCCGCCCAATTCCACGGCCTCTTCCACCAGCCTTCCTCATTTTTGGTAGAAATGTAGACAAAATCCAACAAACTATATAGTAATGTAAAACAAGGTACAAGGTGTCTATAGGACAGGGGAGATTTTGAATTTCTGCAGACACTTGTGGACACTGGACACTTTTGGATTGTGTGAGGCCCACTGATATCTGAGCGCTATGTCACAGGCTCGATGGCACAGCTGTGACAAAAGTGATGAGAGGATAAGGGAGATTTTGAATTTCTGCAGACACTTGTGGACACTGGACACTTTTGGATTGTGTGAGGGCCACTGATATCTGAGCGCTATGTCACAGGCTCGATGGCACAGCTGTGACAAAAGTGACGAGAGGATAAGGGAGATTTTGAATTTCTGCAGACACTTGTGGACACTGGACACTTTTGGATTGTGTGAGGCCCACTGATATCTGAGCGCTATGTCACAGGCTCGATGGCACAGCTGTGACAAAAGTGACGAGAGGATAAGGGAGATTTTGAATTTCTGCAGACACTTGTGGACACTGGACACTTTTGGATTGTGTGAGGGCCACTGATATCTGAGCGCTATGTCACAGGCTCGATGGCACAGCTGTGACAAAAGTGACGAGAGGATAAGGGAGATTTTGAATTTCTGCACACACTTGTGGACACTGGACACTTTTGGATTGTGTGAGACCAAATGAATATCTGAGCGCTATGTGACAGGCTCGATGGCACAGCTGTGACCAAAGTGACTAGAGGATAAGGGAGATTTTGAATTTCTTCACACACTTGTGGACACTGGACACTTTTGGATTGTGTGAGGCCCAATGAATATCTGAGCGCTATGTGACAGGCTCGATGGCACAGCTGTGACCAAAGTGACTAGAGGATAAGGGAGATTTTGAATTTCTGCAGACACTTGTGGACACTGGACACTTTTGGATTGTGTGAGGCCCACTGATATCTGAGCGCTATGTCACAGGCTCGATGGCACAGCTGTGACAAAAGTGACGAGAGGATAAGGGAGATTTTGAATTTCTGCACACACTTGTGGACACTGGTCACTTTTGGATTGTGTGAGACCCAATGAATATCTGAGCGCTATGTGACAGGCTTGATGGCACAGCTGTGACCAAAGTGACTAGAGGATAAGGGAGATTTTGAATTTCTGCACACACTTGTGGACACTGGACACTTTTGGATTGTGTGAGACCCAATGAATATCTGAGCGCTATGTGACAGGCTCGATGGCACAGCTGTGACCAAAGTGACTAGAGGATAAGGGAGATTTTGAATTTCTGCAGACACTTGTGGACACTGGACACTTTTGGATTGTGTGAGGGCCACTGATATCTGAGCGCTATGTCACAGGCTCGATGGCACAGCTGTGACAAAAGTGACGAGAGGATAAGGGAGATTTTGAATTTCTGCAGACACTTGTGGACACTGGACACTTTTGGATTGTGTGAGGCCCACTGATATCTGAGCGCTATGTCACAGGCTCGATGGCACAGCTGTGACTAAAGTGACTAGAGGATAAGGGAGATTGGATTGCTTTTAAAAAAGCAGTTTGCAGAGCAGTGGGTAAACAGCAATGCCAGCCTGTCAGGAAGCCTTAAAAGGCAGCCCAACAACCAACACCACTGATACACCACAATATAGCCTCCCCTTGCACTGCACACACAGTGACTGGTGTGTTGTGCAGGCCAAATCGCTAGCAGCAGAAGCAGTTTTTTTTTCTTCTCAGCAGGACAAAAAAAAAAAATTGGGATTGCTTTTAAAAAAGCAGTTTGCGGAGCAGTGGGTAAACAGTAATGCAGGAATGTCAGGAAGCCTTAGAAGGCAGCCCAACAACCAACACCCCTGATACACCACTATATAGCCTCCCCTTGCACTGCACACACAGTGACTGGTGTGTTGTACAGGCCAAATCGCTAGCAGCAGAAGCAGTTTTTTTTCTTCTCAGCAGGACAAAAAAAAAAAATTGGGATTGCTTTTAAAAAAGCAGTTTGCGGAGCAGTGGGTAAACAGCAATGCAGGAATGTCAGGAAGCCTTAGAAGGCAACCCAACAACCAACACCACTGATACACCACTATATAGCCTCCCCTTGCACTGCACACACAGTGACTGGTGTGTTGTGCAGGCCAAATTGCTAGCAGCAGAAGCAGTTTTTTTGTCTTCTTCCCTGCCTAACGCTCTCCCTACAGAATCAGCAGCAACCTCTCCCTATACTGAGATCGGCAGAAGTAAGATGGCGGTCGGCGTGCACGCCCTTTTATACCCCCTGTGACGCCCACCAAAGCAAGCCAATCACTTGCATGCCCTTCTGAAAGATGGTGGTGACCCCTGCCTATGTCATCACGTTGCCCACAGTGTCCGTGGATCCTGATTGGCTGAAAAAGAGCGCAAAACAAACTTTTGAAACGCGACTTTGGCGCGTAAGTCGCCGACCTCGTGGCCGACCTCATCCTAGGGTCGGGTTTCATTTCATGAAACCCGACTTTGCCAAAAGTCGGCGACTTTTGAAATTTTTTGACCCGTTTCGCTCAACTCTAGTTACTACTAATCAGAATCAGTACAATTACATGTTAAGGAAAACAGAACCCAAACCAATTTGCTATTAACCCAATTCTAGCAAATTATTATTTTTAGATCATAATATACACATTACATAAACACACACTCTGGCTTCACCTAGTGCATTCATTCAGTAAGCATGAGAGATTCTCATTTACATATAGACAAACACACACTTTGAGTACGCACACATTTGCATTGCATGACTCAGGTGTAGGTGAACAAAACTATATCAAGAACAAAAGACTAACATTAACAAACTAGGATTCATTGAAATCATTTTACATATATGTTCTTCAAAACACAATTTGCACGGGAGCTCCCAAAAAATAAAAAATGTTAAAACTCAAAAATAAGTCATAAAATATCATCTTATATTAGGTAGATGGACTCCTTTTTCACTACTGCTGAAATGAACTATTTTACTGTGCACTGTATTTACATGTTAATTAAATGACCAAGGTTTCTTCATTACTCCTGCAAACAAAAGGTTAATTACACACCCCATCCCCAATCGAACATGTAGTGGACTGAAAAGAGAAAAAAAACAATTCCTTTAAAAACCAAGAATGCTAAACACAGTACCTTTAAAATTCAAAAAATGAGCTCATAAAAAAGAAAAATATACCAAATAAAAAGTAAAAATAAAAATACCACGTGGATTTTTTCTTTGGCTGTGAACCAATTTTTACAAGGGATATCCATGACAAATACACAAAACACATACTGTGACAAAGACAACACTTACTACAAATAAGTCATCTATTATCTTGTCAACCCCCCAGTATATTATCAGTCATCTAACTTTAGGTCAGTCTTAAATTCATTGTCTGTAATGTCACTCGCCCTTTTCCTTCTATGTTTCTCTCACATGGCTCCCACATACAGTATCATCTTATATCTGCTGTGGTCTTTTGCCTTTTAAAACATCAAGGTCTATTACAAATCCTCAAATGTGAAATGCACATTTATGCATCACACAGACCAAACCCAATTCATCATATATCAGCCAGCGCATACGTCATAGTATGCTCACAGGAGTATTTCTCTAAGAAACTCTAGAGCGAAAACAAACATCATTAGAAATCAAAAAATGGCAAAACTGTTCAAACAACAATTTTCAGGGATATTCCACAACTTTTATCTAAAATCTGCATTTAAAATGAGTCCATGAATCATGGCAGGGGGTGTAGTATGCCATGATATTGGAAGAGTGCAAGGGGCAGTTACAGTGGGGGCTTTGTATGCCTCCATCAGGTGTCCCACCTCTATCTTTCCAACCCCCTATCTCATTTGTCGCCACCCTCTTGGGTCTGGCGAGTTGCAATTTACCTTTTCTCCTCAGATCTTGCCATCTCCTCAACAGGTCACTGGTAGAGATCCCATCTATCTCCTGGAATAGAACTCCACTAGCTATCAGGTCACAAAACAACTCCTTCCTGCTCTTTCTTATTTGAGTATCATCCTCTTTTCTCCTTACTTGATCTACTCTCTCTACTGTACTATTTTTTGATACTTTTGCTCTCTCTAGAGCAGATAGCTGGGAGATTAAATTGCATGTTGTGTAGACATTAGTGGAATTTCCCATAAGTGCACTGAGCATAGTGAACAATGGGGCTTTGCATGACGCTGGGGCACCTTCTATGAGCTTATTGCTCATCAATACTGTCAATATTGCAGCATCTGGTCCCTTCCAATCCTCAACAACAGCAAAATGATCGTTCAGATCTGGCAAAGGATTGCGAGTTATGCCACCTATACCTGCGATTTCTCTCAATCTTTGAACTCCATCTGCAAGAGTCTCCCATCGTGTCTATGGTATTAATTCCATGGGAGAGTCATACACTTGTGCCACAGAATCCCTCACCAAATGCAGCAAAGAGAAAGTCTCTGTAGTGTCCCTTGCACGTCTCATTTTTAGACGCACCATAGGATCAATACAAATACTACAAAGTCCTACTGCCTCAAGACGGTTCAAGATTATAGTATCGGCTCCCTGATCCCATAATCTGAGAATCCATGCTAACAAAGGTTCTCCTGCTTGCTGCCTGTACCTGGTAGCTAATTCTGTTAATTCTCCGGCTGTATAATTCCTAGTTTCCTCGGTCATTGAAGCTTCCGCTCCTGTAGCTGCGTTTCCTGCATCCATCCTATCTCCACTATGCTGTGTGACTTCTCTGATAGTTTTAGTAGTCACAATTGGTCTGGCTTGCTTTTCTTCCTCATCTGTCTCACTGTTACAGCCATCACATTCTAGCAAATCTGACCATTTCTCATGTGCAATCATGGTCCTAATCTGTGCAGTACAAATATCTGACACTGGCTGCTGTCTCCTCCTGCGCCTATTCTTATTCACATTTTTCATTACATAAGCTTCAAAATTACTTTGCATATTGTCATGCTGTTTCATTTGGTCTCTCAAGGCTGATTGCAAGCTAATCCTTTGCTCTAAAACTGTATGCAGCTCTAAACGCAAATTATCTATCTCTTCCTGTAAGCTTTGAGACACATGCACACAGATCCATCCAACGGCTGCTGCAGCTTTCTGCTCTTTTGCATCATACCTTGAGAGATCAAATTTGGCAGCCACATCCTGGGGATTTGATAAGTGCTGTCCCTCCATATACTTGTTACATTCCTGTGCCATTTCGGTCCACTTTCCTGGTAATACCCATTCTGGCAAAGATCTGACGCTACTCTCAACTGCTTTCCTACTCTTAACAAACTTATTCAATTTTGCAAACATTTTTATTCAAAACAATCCCACTTCTGACACCAATTTGTATTGTAAGGTTTCCAATGGATTGTAATGAATAAGAAAATGCTCACACAAGAATTGAATTTACTAAATTGATTTACTTAATAAGTGATAAGATCAAATGATGAACAGTATAAACAATAAATATACACGTGAATTAAACATACATTACATTATTCAGGTAGAATTCAGGTCCATCTCTTTCTCATCTCCGTGTCCTCGTCTGGTCCGATCATCTCCCCTCTGCCCTCTGTCTCTCTCTCTGTCCCTCTGCTAATCAGTCCCCTTTTTATATGTAAAAACTTCTCTAAAGCCTTTGTATGTGTATGGAGACTTAAGGCCCCATCACACTAAGCGACTTACCAGCGATCCCGACACCGATATCAAGGTGTCTGGATCGCTGGTAAGTCGCTATGTGATCGCTGGTGAGCTGTCACACAGACAGCTTCACCAGCGATCAGCACAGCGATGCCGAGCGCCCGGCATCGCTTGCTATCGCTGTAAAAAATAGAATCAAAATAAAAAATAGAGTAAGCTGCCCGTCCCGTTCAGCCATCCTGCCTCTCTCCACGCTCCAGTCCCAGTGATCCTTTGCGAGAATGACCGCAAGACTTTGTTATCCCGCGAGACCGTGACATCTCGCGGTCATTCGTGCAAAGGATCACTGGGACCGGAGCGTGGAGGGAGGCAGGATGGCTGAACGGGACGTCGGAAGGTGAGAATAACTATATTTTTTATTTTTTTTTATTATTTTTTACACCTGATCGCTGGTCTCCCGCCTGTCACACACAGCGATGCGTGCTGGCCAGCGGGAGACCAGCGACCAAAGAAATGTACAGAGGTTTCTTCCAGCGATCAGTGATACTGGCAGGGGGGCCGCTCGCTGATCGCTGTCACACACAGCGAGCTCGCTGGTGAGATCGCTGTTACGTCACAAAAGTTGTGACTCAGCAGCGATCTCGCTACCGAGATCGCTTAGTGAGACGGGGCCTTTAAACAGTATCTACTGTATCTAACATATACTTAACAAGATAAAATCTCTGGGACTCTCATCTTTGAAATTCAAGACTTCTGTGTTTTTAGAAGATAAGTGCCAAGATAATAAAAAACAGTTATTTGCTCTACTTGGACAATTTGACCATCTGGTTGAACAAGTCAATTACCTTCTAGGAAGGATCAAAGAGATGAGACTATATACAGTGGGGAAAAAAAGTATTTAGTCAGTCAGCAATAGTGTAAGTTCCACCACTTAAAAAGATGAGAGGCGTCTGTAATTTACATCATAGGTAGACCTCAACTATGGGAGACAAACTGAGAAAAAAAAATCCAGAAAATCACCTTGTCTGGTTTTTTTTTCATTTTATTTGCATATTATGGTGGAAAATAAGTATTTGGTCAGAAACAAGCAATCAAGATTTCTGGCTCTCACAGACCTGTAACTTCTTCTTTAAGAGTCTCCTCTTTCCTCCACTCATTACCTGTAGTAATGACACCTGTTTAAACTTGTTATCAGTATAAAAAGACACCTGTGCACACCCTCAAACAGTCTGACTCCAAACTCCACTATGGTGAAGACCAAAGAGCTGTCAAAGGACACCAGAAACAAAATTGTAGCCCTGCACCAGGCTGGGAAGACTGAATCTGCAATAGCCAACCAGATTGGAGTGAAGAAATCAACTGTGGGAGCAATAATTAGAAAATGGAAGACATACAAGACCACTGATAATCTCCCTCGATCTGGTGCTCCACGCAAAATCCCACCCCGTGGGGTCAGAATGATCACAAGAACGGTGAGCAAAAATCCCAGAACCACGCGGGGGGACCTAGTGAATGAACTGCAGAGAGCTGGGACCAATGTAACAAGGCCTACCATAAGTAACACACTACGCCACCATGGACTCAGATCCTGCAGTGCCAAACGTGTCCCACTGCTTAAGCCTGTACATGTCCGGGCCCGTCTGAAGTTTGCTAGAGAGCATTTGGATGATCCAGAGGAGTTTTGGGAGAATGTCCTATGGTCTGATGAAACCAAACTGGAACTGTTTGGTAGAAACACAACTTGTCGTGTTTGGAGGAAAAAGAATACTGAGTTGCATCCATCAAACACCATACCTACTGTAAAGCATGGTGGTGGAAACATCATGCTTTGGGGCTGTTTCTCTGCAAAGGGGCCAGGACGACTGATCCGGGTACATGAAAGAATGAATGGGGCCATGTATCGTGAGATTTTGAGTGCAAACCTCCTTCCATCAGCAAGGGCATTGAAGATGAAACGTGGCTGGGTCTTTCAACATGACAATGATCCAAAGCACACCGCCAGGGCAACGAAGGAGTGGCTTCGTAAGAAGCATTTCAAGGTCCTGGAGTGGCCTAGCCAGTCTCCAGATCTCAACCCTATAGAAAACCTTTGGAGGGAGTTGAAAGTCCGTGTTGCCAAGCGAAAAGCCAAAAACATCACTGCTCTAGAGGAGATCTGCATGGAGGAATGGGCCAACATACCAACAACAGTGTGTGGCAACCTTGTGAAGACTTACAGAAAACGTTTGACCTCTGTCATTGCCAACAAAGGATATATCACAAAGTATTGAGATGAAATTTTGTTTCTGACCAAATACTTATTTTCCACCATAATATGCAAATAAAATGAAAAAAAAACAGACAATGTGATTTTCTGGATTTTTTTTTCTCAGTTTGTCTCCCATAGTTGAGGTCTACCTATGATGTAAATTACAGACGCCTCTCATCTTTTTAAGTGGTGGAACTTGCACTATTGCTGACTGACTAAATACTTTTTTTCCCCACTGTGTATATATATATATATATATATATATATATATATATATATATATACATATACATATATACAGTAGATTGTAACCGTATCAATAGTTGGTATTAATTAATTGGAGTGTTGAAACCATTAAAAATAACTCATAGTATACAATCTTCTTGGTGGGGATGTGGGAAAATTCCAAGTTGTCATCAGTACCATCATCGTCCATATCTTGTAAAGAGGAAATCTGTTGTTTCCTAGGGTCATGGTTAACTAAGTTTATTGACATTCCTATAACAGTGTTCATTACACCAGAACAAATAGTTTTCGGCTGAGAAATTTGGATATTCTTGGTAATATAATATGTATGGGTGAAGATGAAGAACCTTGTGCCACAGGTGTGTTGATAGTTACGGCCGGTGCACTCATCTTTAAACTTAGTTTTTCACGGCGTCCTTCAGTTTGTTTGATTTTTCCTCCAACACTGATCTGCTGCTTTCTAGAATTAAGCATCTCACTAGCATTTGCACTTTACTCTTTATACGGATACGTGCGTCTTTGGCAACCTAATTCTCCTGGACATCTTTTATGCCAAGCTTCAGACGCACATCTGGTACACCTATGTTCTGACGGGCATCAAACACATTCTGGTAATTGGTGGTGGGTAAACGACTAATCATTTTAGGCTGGATCCTGGATCTCATACCTCTCATAGCCCCCCTGTTATTAATCCTGTACATTTCCATTCCTGTCGCCACCATGACCGTTTTCCCTTCATCCAATGACTCGTCCACCATATTTACGCTAAAAACCTGCACCTTCCCAGCAGCAATTGTGTAGGAAACCACGTTATTGTTTTCACGGGTGTTTATGATGCCTGTAAAAAAAAAGTTTACACACTATGTTGATGTGTACCCCCTCGGGGGAAAGGTTTGTCAGCCCATACTAAAGTGTAAGGGCATTACAAGAATAGCAGACCAGCTCCTTTTTAATGGGAAAAAAATTTTATGAGGCCCTCCTCCACCTTTATTCCAAGGGGGATTGGGGTGTGTGCAGATTTGGGGCAGGCCTCGCATTCACTTCATGTGTAACTTTCTGGGAGCATGAAAATCATAATAATGGGAACTTTGGTTTCATGTGGCCATCCAGTACATCGGTTCAAATGGTTGGTGGGGTGTGTGTAACTTTGGGGCAAGGCAGGCCTTGCATTCAATGCATAGGCAAACTGTATGGGAGTTAAAAAAAAGAATAATGGAAACATTGGTTTCATATGGTAATTCAGGACGTCTGTTGCAAGTGTTTTTGGGGTGCGTGTAACTTTGGGGCAGTACAGGCCTTCAATTCAATGCATAGGTTAACAGTATGGCAGTACCAAATGAAAAAAATGGCATATTTGGTTTAATGTGGCCATCCAGTACGTCGGTTTAAAGGGTTATTGGGGTGCGTGTAACTTTGGTTTCATGTGGCCATCCAGGACGTCTGGTCCAAGTGTTATTGGGATATGTGTAACTTTGGGGCAGGAGAGGCCTTGCATTCACTTCATGGGTAAACTTTATGGGAATACAAAAATCATAATAATGGGAACTTTAGTTTTATGTGGCCATCCAGTACGTCGGTTCAAAGGGTTATTGGGGTGCATGTAACTTTGGGGCAAGGCAGCCTTTGCATTCAATGCATAGGAAAACTGTATGGGAGTAAAAAAAAAAATAATGGGAGCTTTGGTTTCATGTGGTCATTCAGGACATCTGTTACAAGTTTTATTGGGTGCGGGAAACTTTGGGGCAGGGCAGGCCTTGCATTCAATGCATAGGCTAACAGTATAGCAGTACCAAATGAAAAAAATAGCAACTTTGGTTTCATGTGGCCATCCAGGACGTCAGTTCCAAATGTATTGGGGTGTGCGTAACTTTGTGGCAGGGCAGGCTTTGCTTTCAATGCATAGGCTAACAGTATGGCAGTACCAAATGAGAAATAATGGGAGCTTTGGTTTCATGTGGCCATTTAGGATGTCTGGTCCAAGTGTTATTGGGGTACGTGTAACTTCGGGACAGAGAAGGCCTTGCATTCACTTCATGGGCAAACTTTATGGGAGTACAAAAATCATAATAATGTGAACTTTGGTTTCATGTGGCCATCCAGTACGTCGGTGCAAAGGGTTATTGGGGTGCGTGTAACTTTCGGGCAAGGCAGGCTTTGCATTCAATGCATTGGCAAACTGTATGGGAGTAAAAAAAAGAATAATGGGAACTTTAGACTCATGTGGCCATCCAGGACATCAGTTCCAAGTGTTATTCAGGTGCGTGTAACTTTGTGGCAGGGCAGGCCTTGCATTCAATGCATAGGATAACAGTATGGCAGTACCAAATGAAAAATAATGAGAACTTTGGTTTCATGTAGCCATCCAGGACGTCTTGTCCAAGTGTTATTGGGGTGCGTGTAAATTTGGGCAGGGCAGGTCTTGCATTCAATACACAAGCAAACACTATGGGAGACCCATTTTCTTGTAATGGGAAAAATTTTCATGAGGCCCTCCTGTACGTCTCATCAAAGGGGTATTGGGGTGTGTCCTAATTTTTGGCAGTCCAGCCACTCACTGCATAGGCAATAACAGTATAGGAGACCCACTGTTTAATAATGGGAATAACAAAGCATAGCCGGCTGATGGCTCTCTAAGAATAGTGAGGGCCGACTGCTGGCTCTTTAAAAATGGTAAAGGTCATTTGATGGCCTTATAAAAGTAGGATTTGTGACTTACAGAGTTCCTCCTTCATAAATGAAACAGGATGTGTCTGATGAAGTGTCACACACCACATGGCCAGATAAGGTTGTAAAATGTTAAAATGACATTTCCCAGTGAATGCATTTGTCTTTGTTGAAAGCAATGCTAAAGTTGAAAAACGCATCAAAAACGTTACATGTGAACATAGCTCAAAGTGTGGAGGAGCATTTTTGTTTTTGGTTATTTATTTGACCTTATAAAGAAGTAATTCCCCTGAAAAGTAGGTTCCTTAACATATTTCTCAGGAAAATCCATTTTGGTTTAGTTTTTGTATGTTTTATTGTGAGTCTGTAAAAGTGGCGTAAGACTCTGACAACATTGTTCACATCAGTGACCTGGGAGTCAGAAATGCTTCCAGGGGTCTTCCCCATGCTGTTCCCATTTCATTTGAGCATTGTTCCCATCGATTTCCGCAATTTCTTGTCTCTCTGCAGACAGCCAGGAGGGCCGCCGGAAAAATGTACGAGTATCCCATAGACTAACGTTGTGCTCGTTGCTCTGGTCGAGCACGTGAGCATTCCAATTTGCTTTTCCCGAGCAACGAGCATTCGAGCATTTTATTGCTCTCTCATCAATAGTCAGTATTGAAAAATTTGGACTGGTATGGAAGGTGCAAACAGGCTGTGGTAGGAAGGGATTAATTGTAGAGTGAAAACTCAAGATGGCTGCAATTAAACCTGTATATTTTTTATCAGTTTTTTTTATTTTCACCTTGTAAATTCCACTATTTCCAATCGAAAATTAATAGTATTGAACTAATTTTTTTATTTTTTTTCCTCATGCACAAAAATCATTATAACATGTATAGAGTATACATTATCATTGAATTATATGTAAATAACATTTGCTTTTCTTCAGTTGCAATCATCTTTCTTCTATAGTTTGCTGTAAGGATATACACAGGCAATACAATGGTTGATTTCATGGTGGTTATTCAGCTGTCAAGCGAAAAAAGGGAAAAAAATAGAAAATATTATTTACCCCAAATTTAATGAAATAAATGCATAATGCCGTTAACATTCAAGAGAATAAAAAAGTTTCTGAAATTGTTTAAATATATAAATATCACATTCTGAAGTAACAATTCGCTCTATCCAAACAAAAAAATCAGAATAAAAAATAACTCAATTCGAAAAGCATGAAATATTGTCTCTTTAATCTAGTCTTACATATGTAATGTTCTAGCAGGAATGCGGGATACAGTGATGAGCAGGAGGCAGAGCAAGAGTTAACGGGTTGTTTATAAAGAGTCATTATAACAGTAAATACTCCAGGGGAGAGAGGGAGTATAGATGAACAAAGCGTAGTTCAAATATCGGTCTGTGGTTCCCGGACGGTGGAGGCTGGAAAATCCCACGATGGTGCTGTAGGTGACATGTGAGGTTCCCGAACTGGTCCCGGAGAAAGGTGAAGCACTGTCTTAACAGAGACGACGCCTCCTGGCCTTCTCACGCGTAGTCTTGTGGTCCTGGAACAAGGTACTGCTCGAGTGGTTATCTGCGGCACCGCGATTGGAGAACGAAGTCCCGAAATGGAGGCCGCGGTCATGCTACCTGCTTCAGCGTGCACTGTTTGGTGAGAACTGTGTCACGGGACGGCAGCAGTCAGTGGTACAGAACGGTTTGTCTTAGTCACGTCAGAAACAACAGGAGTAATGGTCTCTGGAGGTACATAGTTTGTATGCGCGGGGGATGGGAGCGTGCAAAGCAGGCCTGCTTGTTGGTGTCGGTCTGCCGAGAGGGAGTCAACCTTCTCCTGTAGCACAGGATGTCTTCCTGACAAAAGCCCTGTTTTGACGCGCCCCATCCATTTCATCTCAGACCCGCCTCCTACAGTCAGGCTCAATGGTCTCTTCCAGTCAGAAAGTCCTTCCCCCTGCAACACTGGTGACAGTCCCGACAGTTCCGGCCCTGACACGAGAGAGATACCACTAGCCCGGTCCATCTCACTACGCATATATTAATTAAAGGGGTTGTCCGGTCTAAATCGGTAAGTCTGAAGTCACTTTGTGTGACTGCAGACTTATGGATCCCCCAGTGCATGCGCTGTGGGGATTCACCAGTTTCCCACCAGGGACCGGAGTTTATTTTTTTTAAACATAAACTTTTTATTATTTTATAATATCTTGCTCTACTGCAATTTAGCATTCAATCATTGTGCATCATTATAACATCTTTCTCAATCATTTATCAGCTAAACATAATATTAATTTTAAACAAAAGTAAATATTATAGGGAAAAGAAAAAGGAAGGGAAGGGGTGGTGAAGACATCAGATTATTATACCCATATATTACCATTAATAGCCCTATTACATCTCTATGTCCACAGTGTTGAGTCTGAATGATAGCCAACTATCCCACTTCCCAAGATATGATATTGTGTTATTGGTGGATGAAGCAATTATTTTTTCTGATAAAGTCATTTACCGATGCTATAATTTCAGCCAATGACAGGCATTTGGGGTTTTTCCAGGAGCTTGCCATTTTAATTTTAGTAGCTATAAGCATGTGCACAATCACTGTCCGGAACTCGTACGGTATTAATTCCAGGTCAATGGCCAGAAGCGCCTGCTCTTTCTTGATTTTCATTGGGATAATGCTAATCTGAGTGATTAGTTGGGAGATGGCATCCCAGAGTTGCTTTACTTTATGGCAACTTCACCAGACGTGCATCATATCTGTGTTAGCGTCTCTATAGGGGCTTTAGAGAGCGTCAATTTAATAATGTGCAGTTTATTGATTATTATGCTCTTTAACCCCAGCGCCATCTCCACTGTTGGTGGCAGACACAATTTCCTATCACCGTTGGGATTAGGCCCGGCAATGATTTGTGAATAGAAAAACAATGCAACATTTGGGGATTTTAGGAGATGTTTTTCGATTTCTATCCAATGTCTATCATCCTTATCATTCTACATCAACCTTTGTTGTTCAGAAATGACTGCTCTATAGTATCTCACCACTGAGAGGCAGCCCAATCCTCCTTATTTTATTGGGATGTATAATATGTCTGCCTTGACTCTGCTGTTTTTCCTGCCATTTATACTTTTATATGATGGTTTGTAATTCTTTGAGTATTTTCATGGGGGCTGTGATAAAGAGGTTGCAGAATATGTACATTATTTGGGGGATTGTGAACAATATAACAGGTGCTCTTCTTCCTAGCCAGGACATGTCGTGATGCTTCATGCGAAGCATGTCACCTTTGATCTTTTGTCACAGAGCCTCATAATTTAGTGAGACCATTTTATCTGCTGAGTGCTAATCATATTCCAAGATATGATATGTTTTTATTGTCCCATTAAAGGGGTACTTAGCTTTTAGGTTTACAGGATGAAGTACGGAGAGCATTGGATTTAAAATTTCAAATTTGGGGATATTTAATTCATAATGTGATATTTGGTTGAATGAGTCTATTACTTCCATTACTCTATTGAGCAACTCTGCAGGATTTGTAAGGGTTGAAATAGTCGCCAGCAAACAGACCGATTCTGTGCTCTGCGTTTTCAATTTTACACCCCTCAAGGTGCTCAAAACCACATTCAAGAAGTTTATTAACCCTTCAGGTGCTTCACAGGAATTTTTTGAATGTTTAAAAAAAATGAACATTTAACTTTTATTCACAAAAAAATTACTTCAGGTCCAATTTTTTAATTTTACCAAGGGAAACAGGAGAAATTGGACTGCAAAAGTTATTGTGCAATTTCTCCTGAGTACGCTGATACCTGATAAGTGGGGGGAACCACTGTTTTGGCGCATGGCAGAGCTCAGAAGGGAAGGAGCGCCGTTTGACTTTTTCAATGCAAAATTGGCTGGAATTCAGATCGGACGCCATGTCACGTTTGGAGAGCTCCTGATGTGCCAAAACAGTGGAAACCCCCCACAAGTGACCCAATTTTGGAAACTAAACCCCCCAAGGAACTTATCTAGATATGTGGAGAGAACTTTGAACTGACAAGGGCTTCACAGAAGTTTATAACGTACAGCCGTACAATTACAAAATCATATTTTTTCCAAAAAATGATCTTTTCACCCCAAATTTTTATTTTCCCAAGGGCAACAGGACCCTAAAAGTTATTGTGCAATTTGTCCTGAGTATGCTGATACCCCATATGTGGGTGTAAATGACTATTTGGGCGCATGGCAGAGCTCGGAAGGGAAGCAGCACCATTTGACTTTTTTGGCTGGAATTGAGATCGGACACCATGTCACGTTTGGAAAGCCCCTGATCTGCCAAAACAGTAGAAATCCCCCACAAATGACACCAATTTGGAAACTAGACCCCCCCAAGGAACTTATCTAGATGTGTGGTGAGAACTTTGAACCCCCAAGGGCTTCACAGAAGTTTATAATGTACAGCCGTACAATTAAAAAATCATATTTTTTCCAAAAATGATCTTTTCACCCCCCATTTTTATTTTCTGAAGGGCAACAGGACCCTAAAAGTTATTGTGCAATTTGTCCTGAGTACGCTGATACCCCACATGTGGGGGTAAACCACTATTTGGGCGCATGGCAGAGCTCGGAAGGGAAGTAGCGCCATTTGACTTTTTCGGCTGGAATTGGGATTCGATGCCATGCTGCGTTTGGAAAGCCCCTGATGTGCCTAAACAGTGGAAACCCCCCACAAATGACACCAATTTGGAAACTAGACCCCCCAAGGAACTTATCTAGATGTGTGGTGAGCATTTTGATCCCCCAAGGGCTTCACAGAAGTTTATAACGCCCGGGCGTGAAAATAAAAAAATCATATTTTTTCCACAAACATGATCTTTTAGTCCCCAATTTTTTATTTTCGCAAAGGTAACAGGAAAAATTGGACCCCAAAAGTTGTTGTCCAATTTGTCCTGATTACGCTGATACCCCATATGTGGGAGAAAACTACTGTATGGGCACATGTCGGGGCTTGGAAGGGAAGGAGCACTGTTTGACTTTTTCAACACAGAATTGCCTGGAATTGAGATCAGATGCATGATGCGTTTGGAGAGCACCTGATGTGCCCAAACAGTGGAAATCCCCAATTCTAACTCCAACCCTAACCCCAACACACCCCTACCATAATCTTAGCCCTAACCCTAGCCCTAACCCTAACCCTAGCCCTAACCCTAGCCCTAACCCTAGTCCTAGCCCTAATGAGAAAATGGAAATAAATACATTTTTTTAATTTTATTATTTTTCTCTAACTAATGGGATGATAACAGGGGGTTAGATTTACTATATATGGTGGTTTTTTGTGTTTAGCAGCTGTCACATGCTAAAAGACGCTTTTTATTGTAAAAATAGTTTTTGCATCACCAGATTTTGAGAGCTATAATTTTTCTACATTTTGACCCACCGAGTCATGTGAGGTCTTATTTTTTGCGGGACGAGTTGACGTTTTTATTGGTACCATTTTCGGGCACATGACGTTTTTTGATCGCTTTTTATTACGATTTTTGAACAAAAAACCAGCATTTCAAGAATTTCTTTTTGGGGGGTGCGTTTACACCGTTCTGCGTGTATTAAAATTGATAAGGCGGTTTTATTCTTTGGGTCCGTACGATGACAGCGATACCTCATTCATATCTTTTTTTATGTTTTGGCGCTTTTATGCAATAAAAACAATTTTATATAAAAAATAATTATTTTTGCATCGCTTTATTCTGCGAGCTATAACTTTTTTATTTTTTTGCTGATGACGCTGTGTGGCAGCTTGTTTTTTGCGGGACAAGATGACGTTTTCAGCGGTACCATGGTTATTTATATCCATGTTTTTGATCGCGCGTTATTGCACTTTTTGATTGGCTGTATGATAATAAAGCATTATTTTTAGCTTTGCTTTTTATTTTTTAAGGGGTTCGCTAAAGGGCTTAACTAATGGGACATTTTTATAGGGCGGGTCGTTACGGATGCGGCGATACCAAATATGTGTACTTTTATTGTTTCCTTTCTTTTATTTCCAAAAAATGAGTTTATTAGGGAATATTTTTTTTTTTTATTTATTTCGTGATTTTTTATAAATTATTTTTACACTTTTTTTTTTAAACTTTAGTACAGTCATGGCCAAAAGTTTTGAGAATGACACAAATATTATATTTTCACATGATCTGCTGCCCTCTGGTTTTTATGTGTGTTTGTCAGATGTTTTTATCACATACAGAAATATAATTGCAATCATATTATGAGTAACAAAAGGTTATATTGACAGAATGAGTTAATGCAACAAGTCAATATTTGCAGTGTTGACCCTTCTTCTTCAGGACCTCTGCAATTCTCCCTGGCATGGTCTCAATCAACTTCTGGATCAAATCCTGACTGATAGCAGTCCATTCTTGCAAAATCAATGCTTTTATTTTGTCTGAATTTGAAGGTTTTTGTTTGTCCACCAGTCTCTTGATGATTGACCACAAGTTCTCAATGGGATTAAGATCTGGGGAGTTTCCAGGCCATGGTCCCAAAATCTCTATGTTTTGTTCCCTGAGCCATTTAGTTATCACCTTTGCTTTATGGCAAGGTGCTCCATCATGTTGAAAAAGGCATTGTTGATCGCCAAACTGCTCTTGGACGGTTGGGAGAAGTTGCTCTCGGAGGACATTCTGGTACCATTCTTTATTCATGGCTGTGTTTTTAGGCAAGACTGAGAGAGAGCCCATTCCCTTGGCTGAGAAGCAACCCCACACATGAATGGTTTCAGGATGCTTGACAGTTGGCATGAGACAAGACTGGTGGTAGCGCTCACCTGGTCTTCTCCGAATAAGCCGTTTTCCAGATGTCCCAAACAATCGAAAAGGGGATTCATCAGATAAAATGACTTTACCCCAGTCCTCAGCAGTCCACTCCCTGTACCTCTTGCAGAATATCAGTCTGTCCATGATGTTTTTTCTGGAGAGAAGTGGCTTCTTTGCTGCCCTCCTTGAGACCAGGCCTTGCTCTAAGAGTCTCCGCCTCACAGTGCGTGCAGATGCACTCACACCTGCCTGCTGCCATTCCTGAGCAAGCTCTGCACTGCTGGTAGCCCGATCCTGCAGCAGAAACACTTTAAAGAGACGGTCCTGGCGCTTGCTGGTCTTTCTTGGGCGCCCTGGAGCCTTTTTGGCAACAAGGGAACCTCTCTCCTTGAAGTTCTTGATGATGCGATAGATTGTTGACTGAGGTGCAATCTTTCTACCTGCGATACTCTTCCCTGTTAGGCCATTTTTGTGCAGTGCAATGATGACTGCACGTGTTTCTTTAGAGATAACCATGGTTAACAGAAGAGAAACAATGATGCTAAGCTCCAGCCTCCTTTTAAAGTGTCCAGTGGTGTCATTCTTACTTAATCATGACAGATTGATCTCCAGCCCTGTCCTCATCAACACCCACACCTGTGTTAATGGAGCAATCACTGAAACGATGTTAGCTGGTCCTTTTAAGGCAGGGCTGCAATGATGTTGAAATGTGTTTTGGGGGATAAAGTTCATTTTCTAGGCAAATATTGACTTTGCAAGTAATTGCTGTTAAGCTGATCACTCTTTATAACATTCTGGAGTATATGCAAATTGCCATTAGAAAAAATGAAGCAGTAGACTTTGTAAAAAATAATATTTGTGTCATTCTCAAAACTTTTGGCCATGACTGTACATTGTCCCAGGGGGACATAACTGTCATGTGACAGATCGCTGATCTGTCACATCACAGATCGCTGTGACAGATCAGCGATCTGTCTCAGGCATTGAAGCAGACTTCCTCATGCCTGCGCTTTGCAGGCATGAGGAAGGTCCCCGTCTCCATTTTGGATTCGGGGACCTGCAAGGAAGGAGACTCCCGCAGCAGCGCTGCACATTGCGATGCTGTGGGGGTCTCAGGGAAGCACGGAGGGAGCCCCCTCCCTCCCGATTCTTCCCTAAACCCCCGGTACACTGCAATCAATGTGCCAGGGGTTAACATGTTGGGGGCGGTCCGTGACTGGCCCTGACACATAGTGCCGGGTGTCAGCTGTGATAATCAGCTGACTCCTGGCCGCGATCAGCGGCGCTCACCACGTGAGCACCGCTGATCGCTATGACGTTCTATCCCGTCCATGGTCATAGGTGCCCAGGTCCCATGGACGGGATAGTGCATCAGATGGCAGAAAGGGGTTAAAGACCGGGCCTCTTTCGATAAAAGGGATCTTTTGAACGAGCTATTCACCCTTTTACATTAATGCTGGAAATGTGAAGAACTACATACAAATTACAGAAAAAATCTATATGTCACCACTAGACAATTAAGAAAAATGGGGGAATAGCAAAAATCAAATCTTAAAGTTGTGAAAAACTGCAACAGTTTTAAAAATAGAGTTCGGATCTAAGTGAACCTCCTGGATATGCTCCACTATCCAGTATGTAATGGGGGGAATTGAGGGAAATGAAAATGCTCCTCTCGTGCCTCCGCAGATCATTGTGAAAAGTTAGTCTTGTATTCTGCTTTCTTGATCATATCCACTCCTTCCTCAGAGTGGGCAGCTTCTTCTTCAGTGGGGAGCTGGTCTTTTCTTCCACAGTCGCCAGCGAACACTTCTGCAGCAGAGTCATGGCTTCTCAGGGAGATGTTAGGACTTGTGTGGCTCCTTTCTTGGTGACGATCAGCTTCACCGGGTAGCTCCATTTGTACGTGATCCCGTTGTCTCGTAAGATCTTGGTGGCTGTGGAGAACTCCCGCCTCTTGTTCAGTGTGACAGTGGAGAGATCTGTGAACACCAGGATACTCTTGAACCTCTCCAGGAGCTCTGGTTCGCTCGCTGTTGCTTTACTGATGACTTCTTTGAAGTGGAAAAAATTAAGTCGGGCAATTACATTCCTGGGTGCAGAGGTAGGGGTACTTTTGGGTTTGGGGATTCTGTGAGCTCTGTATATTTTGAGATCTCGTTGCTCTGTTTCGAGAATTAATGCGTTAAAAAAATCCATTAGGAACCCCTTTAATGCGTCCGCAGAAATACTTTCTGGTATCCCCCTGGAGTGCAGATTGTTGCATCTGGAGCGGTTCTCCAGATCCGCCAGCTTCAGTTTTAGAGCGGCGATCTCCTCATCTGCCTCAATGTCCGCTAAGTGGTTGTGGGCTGTGGTGAACTCCTCCAGCTTCTCCTCAATGTGGGCTGTTCTGTCCCCTATGTGCACAATATAGTTCATTGAAGCATTGAAGGCTAAGGTGATATCACTGTGTATAGCCTGCTTTAGATTACCCACCAGGGACTTTAGTGTGGCCTCTGTGATGGGGTTGAAGCTGTGTCCTGTGTCAGGTGCATATACTTGCAGTTTGGTGCCTGAGGATTTCTCTGGGCTCCTGGATTGGCGATCTGCTCAGCTCCTCCTGTGCCTGCTCCAGACCGCATATGCTACTCTCCGGTGAGGTCTGACCCAGTAGCAGGGGATCAGACTCCCCAGAGTGCTCCACAGCACCTTCGGCCACATGGTGAGTGCCGAGACAGCCATCTTGTTTTTTTCCATGCGCCGCTACAAAGACCGTGATCCTGACTGGGGCTGTGCCCCTGCACCTGGTATTGTGCACCTTCGCCGACCGGAGTGTGCCAGGTCCTCTGTGAGCCCACAGACGTCAAGTGTCCCAGAGAGCGCATGGCGAAAAAACCGCTCACGCGCGATGGGACAGAGACACCCGGACCCACAGGAGGAAACGAGCGGGACATCAGCGGGCTCACAGAGGACCTGGCGGTTGCACTGCGCATGTGCCACCATTGCCAAATGGATTGGTTGATTACAGTCACGTGACTAATCACGTGACATGTCACTAGGGTTACAAAAGGTCCTTGCAGATGTTTTACCTCACTCCCCTTGAGAAAGCGACCAGCACGGATGCAAAATGCGCGTCGGAGCTCTCCACCCTCCCTTCCTGGTGCTCCTGCATGTCTATTCTGCCTTTGGTAAGCCTTTTACTGCCATTTGGTTATGATGTATGCTCTATACAAGCACCGCTTATAGGACATCTTACCTTTTGCTTGCCATATCCAGATAGTCAACCTTATTTGGGGGATACTTATTGTGGTTATATTTTCTGGACATGGACTAATCATGCTTGGGTCTCCTGCACTTCCCCATCCTCTGTCTGTTTTGTATACTCTATTGCTATTATGCGGTATATGTATTTATATGTGATTGTGACTGAATAAAATTGTAATATTTTACTTTAGATTATGTAGTAGATTAGAACATTTCGTGCTGTTAGACAGCTATTCACCATTTCAAAACCAGGTAATTTTCTATTTTTTTTTTCTCATTCATTTATCTTCCTCCTCTTCTATGAGCCATATTTGATTTTACTTTTTTATTTTTCTATCAACATGGACATCTGATGGCTTGATTTTTGCTGCACAAGAGCTAATTTTGAACAACTTTTTTTTGCTCATGATCAGAAGTGCAGAGAATGGGGGCATGGGGGACCTTGGTTCTGGGGTAAGGGGGAACTGACAGGTTCCCTTTAAAGCCGAGACCCGGCTATCATCGCCAGGGGCCCACCACGAGCATTTTAATCCCCTAAATACTTTGATTGGGATCTTTACAGCTCCATCAGCAGATAAATAAAAAGTATAGAAAATAGAGATGCAAAAAAAAATTTTTCTATAAAATAGTTTTATTGTGTAAAAGTGGCAAAACATAAAAAAATAATACAAATGTGGTATCGCTGTAATCAAATTGATCTGAAGAATAAAGTTGTCTTATCACTTTTACCACACGTTCTTGAATTGCTGATTTTGTTCATTTTGCCTCCTAAAAATTGGAATAGAAAGCGATCAATGTTATATGCCCCAAAATTATACCAATAAAAATGTCAACTCGTTCTGCAAGAAACAAATTCTCACATGACTCTGTCAGTAGATATCTAGGAAAACTATAGCTCTAAAAATATGGCCATGCATACTTGTTTTTGCATTAAAAAGTGTTATTTATTATGTGATAGCATTTACTGTATACTGCGTTTTACGCCGGGGTTTCCATGTAAATCTCTGAAATAGGCGATTTACACAGGACTCACAATGGAACATTCCTTGTAATGAGGTTGATGGAGAAACGTGGATTCTGTCTGTCCTATGCTTCGTAAGTGTCCATCTTTTTAACCCCTTCACCTCCAAGGGTGGTTTGCACGTTCATGACCAGGCCAATTTTTACAATTCTGACCACTGTCCCTTTATGAGGTCATAACTCTGGAACGCTCCCATGGATCCCGGTGATTCTGACACTGTTTTCTCGTGACATATTGTACTTCATGATAGTGGTAACATTTCATTCAAATAACTTGTGTTTATTTGTGAAAAAAATGGAAATTTGGCGAAAATGTTGACAATTTCGCAATTTTCCAACTTTGAATTTTTATGCCCTTAAATCACAGAGATACGGCACAAAAAAACTTGATAACTAACATTTCCCACATGTTTACTTTACATCAGCACAATTTTGGAACCAAAATTTTTTTTTGTTAGGAAGTTATAAGGGTTAAAAATTGACCAGCGATTTCTCATTTTTAAAACACCATTTTATTTTTACGGACCACATCACATTTGAAGCCACTTTGAGGGGTCTATATGATAGAAAATACCCAAAAGTGACACCATTCTAAAAACTGCACCCCTCAAGGTGCTCAAAACCACATTCAAGAAGTTTATTAACCCTTTAGGTGCGTCACAGGAATTTTTTGAATATTTAAAAAAAAATGAACATCTAACTTTTTTTTTCACAAAAAAAATACTTCAGGTTCAATTTTTTTTCTTTTACCAAGGGTAACAGGAGAAATTGGACTGCAAAAGTTATTGTGCAATTTATCCTCAGTACGCTGATACCTAATATGTGGGGGGGAACGACTGTTTCGGCGCATGGCAGAGCTCAGAATGGAAGGAGCGCCGTTTGACTTTTTCAATGCAAAATTGGCTGGAATTCAGATCGGACGCCATGTCACGTTTGGAGAGCCCCTGATGTACCTAAACAGTGGAAACCCCCTACAAGTGACCCCATTTTGGAAACTAGACCCCCCAAGGAACTTATCTAGATATGTGGAGAGAACTTTTAACCCACAAGGGCTTCACAGAAGTTTATAACGTACAGCGGTACAATTAAAAAATCATTTTTTCCACAAAAATGATCTTTTCACCCCCAACTTTTATTTTCCCAAGGGTAACAGTAACCTAAAAGTTATTGTGCAATTTGTTCTGAGTATGCTGATACCCGACATGTGGGGGTAAACCACTATTTGGGCGCATGGCAGAACTCGGAAGGGAAGCAGCGCCATTTGACGTTTTTGGCTGGAATTGAGATCGGACACCATGTCGCGATTGGAAAACCCCTGATGTACCAAAACAGTGGAAACCCCCCACAAATGACACCATTTTGGAAACTAGACCCCCTAAGGAACATATCTAGATATGTGGTGAGAACTTTGAACCCACAAGGGCTTCACAGAAGTTTATAACATACAGCCGTACAATTAAAAAATTAAATTTTCTTCACAAAAATGATCTTTTCACCCTCAATTCTTATTTTTCCAAGGGTAACAGGACCCTAAAAGTTATTGTGCAATTTGTCCTGAGTACGCTGATACCCCACATGTGGGGGTAAACCACTATTTGGGCGCATGGCAGAGCTCGGAAGGGAAGCAGCGTCATTTGACGTTTTTGGCTGGAATTGAGATCGGACACCATGTCGCGATTGGAAAACCCCTGATGTACCAAAACAGTGGAAACCCCCCACAAATGACCCCATTTTGGAAACTAGACCCCCTAAGGAACTTATCTAGATGCAAGGTGAGCACTTTGAACCCCAAGGGCTTCACAGAAGTTTATAATGCCAGGGTATGAAAATAAAAAAATCGTATTTTTTCCACAAACATGATCAATTAGTCCCCAATTTTTTTATTTTCCCAAGGGTAACAGGAGAAATTGAACCCCAAAAGTTGTTGTACAATTTGTCCTGAGTACGCTGACACCCCATATGTGGGAGAAAACTACTGTATGGACACATGTCGGGGCTCGGAAGGGAAGTAGTGACATTTTGGAATGCAGACTTTGATGGAATGGTCTGCGGGTGTCATGTTGCCTTTGGAGAGCCCCTAATGTACCTAAACAGTGGAAACCCCCCCTACTGACCCCATTTTGGAAACTAGACCCCCTAAGGAACTTATCTAGATGTGTGGTGAGCACTTTGAACCCCCAAGGGCTTCACAGAAGTTTATAATGCCCGGGCATGAAAATAAAAAAATCGTATTTTTTCCACAAACATGATCAATTAGTCCCCAATTTTTTTATTTTCCCAAAGGTAACAGAAGAAATTGGACCCCAAAAGTTGGTGTCCAAATTTGTCCTGAGTACACTGATACCCCATATGTGGGAGAAAACTATTGTATGGGCACATGTCAGTGCTCGGAAGGAAAGTAGTGACGTTTTGGAATGCAGACTTTGATGGAATGGTCTGCGGGTGTCATGTGCGTTTGGAGAGCCCCTGATGTACCTAAACTATTGAAACTCCCCACAAGTGACCCCGTTTTGGACACTAGACCCCCCACAGAACTTATCTAGATGTGTGGTGAGCACTTTGAACCCTCAAGTGCTTCACAGAAGTTTATAACGCTCGGACGTGAAAATAAAAAAATCATTTTTCTCCACAAAAATGATATTCTTGCCCCCAATTTTTTATTTTCCTAAGGGTAACAGGAGAAATTGGACCCCAAAAGTTGTTTTGCAATTTGTCCTGAGTAGGCTGATACCCTACATGTGGGGGTAAAACACTGTTTGGGCGCATGGCAGAGGTTGGAATGGAAGGAGCACCATTTGACTTTTTCAACTTAGAATTGGCTGGAATTGAGATCAGACACCATGCTGCATTTGGAGAGCCCCTGATGTACCCAAACAGAGGAAACCCCCAATTCTAACTCCAACCCGAACCCCAACACACCCCTAACCCTAATCTCAGCCCTAACCCTAGCCCTAACCCTAGCCCTAGCCCTAACCCTAGCCCTAATGGGAAAATGGAAATAAATACATTTTCTTTTAAGTTTATTATTTTTCCCTTACTAGGGGGGTGATAACGGGGGGTTTGATTTACTATTTATGGCGGTTTTTATGTTTGGCAGCTGTCGCATGCTAAAAGACGCTTTTTATTGTAAAAAATAGTTTTTGCATCACCACATATTGAGAGCTATAATTTTTCCATATTTTGACACACCGAGTCATGTGAGGTCTTATTTTTTGCGGGACTAGTTGAGGTTTTTATTGGTACCATTTTCGGGCACGTGACATTTTTGATCGCTTTTTATTCCGATTTTTGGGACGCAGAATGAACAAAAACCAGCGTTTCATGAATTTCTTTTGGGGGGGTGCGTTTACACCGTTCCGCATGCGGTAAAATTGATAAGGCAGTTTTATTCTTCGGGTCAGTACGGTTACAGCGATACCTCATTTAGGTCATTTTTTTATGTTTTGTCGGTTTTATACAATGAAAACTATTTTATATTAAAAAATAATTATTTTTGCATCGCTTTATTCTGCGAGCTATAACTTTTTTACTTTCTCGCTGATGATGCTGTATGGAGGCTTGTTTTTTGCGGGACAAGATGACATTTTCAGTGGTACCATGGATATTTATATGCATCTTTTTGATCGCGTGTTATTGCACTTTTTGTTCGGCGGTATGATAATAAATCATTATTTTTTGCTTCGTTTTTTATTTTTATTTTTTAAGGGGTTTGCTAAAGGGGTTACCTAATGGGACAGTTTTATAGGGCAGGTCGTTACGGACCCGGCGATACCTAATATGTGTACTTTTATTGTTTTTTTTTTTTTATTTCCAAAAATTGGATTTATTGGGGGAATATTTTTTTTTTTTTTCTAATTTATTTGGCGATTTTTTTAAAATTATTTTAACACTTTTTATTTTTTTTTAACTTTATTACATTGTCCCAGGTGGGACTTCACTGTCCTGTGACAGATCACTGTGACAGATCAGCAATCTGTCACAGGCACTACTGCAGACTTCCTCATGCCTGCGCTTTGCAGGCACTGAGGAAGTCAGCTCCCTGCAGGCCCCCGAAGGCCCCCGTCGCCATCTTGGATTCGGGGGCCTGTAGGGAAAGAGACCCCCGCAGCAGCGCTGCACATTGCGCTGCCGTGGGGGGCTCAGGGAAGCACGGAGGGAGCCCCCTCCCTGCCAATGCTTCCCTTTAACCCCCGGTACACCGCGATCATGTTTGATCGCGGTGTGCAAGGGGTTAACGTGTCGCGGGCGGTCTGTGACCGCCCCTGACACATTGTGCTGGGTGTCAGCTGTGATAATCAGCTGACACCCGGCCGCGATCAGCGGCGCTCACCATGTGGGCGCCGCTGATCGCGCTAGATGTACTATCCCGTCCATGGGCATAAGGGCCCGGGTCCCATGGACGGGATAACCCCTTCCTGACATCAGACGTACTAAGTGTGCATAAAAAAACGGTCGGTCACAGTTTTGTGCACCTCTGAAAATAAGGACACAGTTGAAAAGAGGCCAGATGAAGTTCAGAGTAACTCTAACCAATAGAGATAATGAAGGAACAATTTAATCTCAATATTAAGCAAATTTATTAGTGAATACGTAAAAAATACATACAGCAAGTATCAATATTTAATATCCTACATGGATTTAAGGAATAAAGACTTGGTTATATTGCGTATTAGAAAGGACTGACTGCAAATCATGAAAAACAATGGGGTCACACAATAGTATCTGTTGCATATTGCAATAATCAATCACATGAGTGATAGAAATCAAAGGAAAAATATCATATAACAATGATCCACATAACTACTTCCCAAGCTCATATGGAAGAAATACACTTCAACAGATATCCATATATGAAGAGTAACTCTGCTGTCTCACTATATTATGGGTCATGGCAATGGGCAAACCAAAACGGTAAAATCTACACTGTAATATGGAGCTTCTTCCCTTCTGAGCTTTTCACTGGGCACACACAGGGCAAATTTCACAACAAACTTTGATGTCCATTTTTTCCTTTTAGCCTTTATCAAAATGAAAGAGTTGGGGCTAAAGCAAGATTTTAGTGGTAAAAATGTAATTATTTCTTCACCACAAAATGATTTAAAATTCTGTGAGGAACATGTGATGTCAATATGCTCACTGCACCCTTCATTGAGAGGTATAATTTGTAAAAAGGGGTCACTTAATGGGGGGGGCTGCTTTTTTGACACCCTCAAGCTATTTCAGCAAAATGTGAACTCCATTATGGTGCTCTTTCTCTTCTGAGCATTGCATTGTGCCTCAAAAGTAGTTTTTGACCATATATGAGGTATCGGCATACCCAGGAGAAATTACATAACAAATTTCATAGTTAATTTTCTCCTATTATCTCTTTTGAAAATTAAAAACTAGAAGCTAAAGCAACATTTTAGTGGAAAAATGATAATTTTCCAATGACAGTCCAATTTTATACAATTCTGTGAATCGCCTGAGAATTAACAATGGTCATTACACCAATAGATGAATTCCTCAAGAAGTGTAGCTTCCAAAATGGGGTCACTTGTAGGGAGTTTCTGTTGTTTTGGCATGTCAGGTGCTCTTTTACACAGAATAAGGCACAATGATGAAACGCGTGTTGTGGATCTGACACCACAGTCCAACAGGGGTAAATTGCTATTGTTATACTCTGCATCTTTGATGGTTTTTCATTATTCCTTTGTACATACTAATTGAGGTGACATTCTCCTATACTAAACATTACCAGTTTTATTTACACTTAGGGTGACCATTTACAAAGTTTGTATCCATTCCTTATTTGTTATCATGTGGTGCCATCTACAGGCTAATTGTTATATTTATGCTATATTTTTGTACTATTTCAGAAAATTCCAATTTCTAATTGATTATATGTTTCCTTGTCATTGGTTCATGTGCACTTGTTTTTTATATGATCTGTAAATCATTATGGTGCAAAACCATATATACCTGTCCTTGAGTTGAGTTTACATAGTCACTATATGTTAAAATTTTTCAATTAAATCTACTATTAATATTTTATTTGTACTCGGACTGACTGCAAACATTGGTTTATTAAGATACAGTTTTAGGTAGACGGAAGGAATGAGAAACTAGATGCAGAGCTCCTCCCTCCTCTCCCATCCATCCAGAAAGAATCTTATCAGTAACACCTGCCATCTCTTATCTCAAAATGTACAGGTGTCAAAAAAATCTTACAGTGAAATGCTTTCAAAAATAGAAGTGTTACCGTCATAGTTTTTTCTTTATGAATTACCAAATTGCAAAGTGAATGAACACCCATTTGTCTTCAAAACAGCATCAATTCTTGTAGGTATCCTTGCACACAGATTTTGAAGGAACTCAACAGGGAGGTTGTTCCAAGCACCTTGAAGAATTCATGACTGATTTCCCGTTGTTGTTGCTTGTGCAAATCCTTTTGTATCTTCATGTAATCCAAGACAGGCTCTATGATTAGATCAGGGCTCTGAGGAGGCCATATTATCACTTCCACAACTCCTTATCATTCTTTATGCTGAAGATGTCCATCAGTGCCATCAGTTCAGAACAGTCAGCTACCAGTAGTACAATACTACACAAAATTACAGTTTAGAAAAGTCTGTCAAAAGAACAACCTTGTTCGAAACAACTTCATTACAGAGTTCCTTAACCCCTTTCTCACCTTGGACATATCCATATGTCCCTGTGACCTGGGCCTTATTGACCTGGGATGGATGGATACGTCCAGGCAATCGTACGGGCACACAGGCAATTTGCGAGCTGATGGCAGCCGGGTGTTAGCTGATTCTGACATTAAGTGCCAGAAGTGGTCCTGCACTGCTCCAGGCACTTTAACCCCCTTAATGCTGCAACTAGACTCAATCGCAGCATTCCGGTAGCAGGCAGAGGGAGGACAGCCCCTCTGCCCTTAGATCAGAGACCCCGCGTCATCATCGTGGGGTCACAATCGTTGCTACCGTGACTTAATGTTGTCATGATGACATCCGGGTCACCAGCGATAGTAAAGTTGCTAGATCATGCTCAGAGCATGATCAGCAACTTTATCTATCAGTGCAGAGCTGACAATTTGCATAACACAGGGATTGGTGCATCCTCATGCTGTGCAAGTGATCAGCCTGCAGAAAATGATAGTCCCATAGTTGGACAAAGTTTTAAAAAAGTAAAAAAAGAAGACTTTAAACAATTTTAAAAATATTAAAAAAAATAAAAAAATCTAAAGATATTGTGTCATAAATACATATTTGTATGAAGAAAAATATAAACAATAAAAGTACACACTTTTAGTATTGCCACGTCTGGAACGACCCGACCTATAAAACTGTCCCACTACTTAACCCCTTTACTGAACACCATCAAAAATAATTATGGGAGAAAACAATGTTTTAACATCATGCTGCTGAACAAAAAGTGGAATAAAACACGATAAAAAAGATGGATATAAATAAAACGACATCTTGTCACGCAAAAAATAAGCCTTCATACAGCTACATCAGCGGAAAAATATAAAAGGGGTGGGGTTGGGGGGAAAGGGGGGTTCATATTTGAGGGGTTGATGTCACCTTTGTATTGTCAGGTGACATCAAGCCCACGAATTAGTAATGGAGAGTCATCTGTAAGACATCTATCCATTACTAATCCTATAGGTGTATTGTAAATAAACACAGTCAGAATAAAGTCCTTTATTAGAAATAAAACAAAACAGTTTTCCATTTTTATTTAAAAACAAAGACATTTATACACACCTAATGCCTAATTCCAACAAAACCCTCGCTCTCCTGTAATAAACCAAAAATAAAAAAACAACAATATACCATACCTGTCTGTCATTCTGTCCCATGCCATAATCCTTGTCTCGGGGATAAACAGTTTTCAACCTGGACAGTACCCAGATGCGACCGTCCAGGCTGAGACCCACTGGTGACTAATTCAATCAAGCTACACTTGCCTTCAAATCAGCCCTCACCTCTGCTAATAATAAATAATAATAATAATCTTTATTTATATAGCGCCAACATATTCCGCAGCGCTTTATAGTTTAACAGTTTCAAAACACAAGTCATAAGTAACAACGTTAACAATATAATAATTAAAGCAAAATAAGATGAAATAAGACGACCCTGCTCGTGAGAGCTTACAATCTACAATGAGGTGAGAGAGATACAAAGTACAGGTGTGTATTTACAATTGTATATTTATAATGAAGGTCCAGCCATCTTGAGGGAGTGAAGGATGGATGGAGATAGTGAATGGGTTATACACGCACACTTACACATAGAATGACTTTGATTAGTGAACGTGATAAGCCGCTCTGAACAAATGTGCTTTGAGGGAGCGCTTAAAACTATGCAAATTGTGGTTAGTCCTAATTTCTTGGGGTAGAGCATTCCAGAGGATAGGAGCAGCACGGGAGAAGTCTTGGAGTCGGGAGTGGGAGGTACGGATCAGTGCAGAGGTTAGTTGAAAGTCGCTTGCAGAGCGCAGCGATAGGCTAGGCCGATAGACAGAAATGAGGGAGGAGATGTAGGGGGGTGCTGCACCGTGGAGAGCTTTATGGGTGAGAACAAGTACTTTGAATTGGATCCTATAATGAATGGGCAGCCAGTGTAATGACTGACGAAGAGCGGACACGTCCGAGTACCGATTAGCCAGATGGACGACCCTGGCTGCTGCATTAAGTATGGACTGGAGAGGGGATAGTCCAGTGACGGGGAGGCCAATTAATAGAGCGTAGCAGTAATCCAGGCTGGAGTGGATCAACGCTACAGTGAGGGTTTCTGTTGTTTCCATGGTGAGAAAAGGGCGGATTCTAGAGATGTTCTTTAGGTGTAAGCGGCAAGAGCGGGCAAGAGATTGGATATGGGATGTGAAGGAGAGATTGGTGTCAAACATAACACCCAGACAGCGCACCTGCTGCCGGGGTGTTATGGTGGTACCACCCACGGAGAGGGAACTGTCAGATTTAGGGAGGTTAGTGGATGGCGGAAGCAGAAGTTCAGCTTTGGAGAGGTTAAGTTTCAGATAGAGAATGGACATGATATTGGAGACTGCGGACAGACAGTCACTGGCGTTCTGTATTACAGAGGGGGTAAGGTCGGGGGAAGACGTATATAGTTGTGTGTCATAAGCATAAAGATGGTACCGAAAGCCAAATCTGCTGATGGTCTGTCCATTTGGGGCTGTGTAGAGAGAGAAGAGAAGGGGGCCAAGGACTGAGCCCTGAGGTACCCCGGCAGCAAGAGGAACAGGAGATGAAGTGGAGCCAGAGAACAAAACACTGAAGGAGCGGTCAGAGAGATAGGAAGAGAACCAGGAGAGAGCAGTGTCCTTAATGCCTGGTGACTGGAGCCTAGAGAGTACGAGATGGTGGTCAACAGTATCGAAAGCTGCAGATAGGGCAAGAAGAATGAGCAGAAAATGGTCACCGTTACGTTTTGCTGTCAGAAGTGTCAGAGACACCGCACTGAACTTGTTCACTGAGCCAGTGAGCGTGTCCTGAGTAAAGCGAACTGTGCTCAAAGCTACCTGTGGAGTGGGCAGCAACCGAATAGATGCGTACTACAGAGCCGCAGGAGTTGAAGCACGTGACTGCTAGGGGTGTGGCCTAAACTCCACAGAGCTAGGAGCTGCAAGACAATTCCTAGCAGAGTAACTGTGAGACAAAGTTACCAAGGGGCATAGACAGTGAGAATAGTCAGGACGTAGCCAATGAGTCATACACAGATAGCTGCCAGGTACAAGAGGGGCGAGCAGAGAGTAGTCAGGTCACAGGCAATGAGTCATACACAGATAATAACGCAGTACAAAATCAACAGGCAAACTCACAACGGGAAACAGAATCGGGTCAGAACCATATAAACAAGCTATAGCAACACACAGGCACACGGGGGTCAGCACACTAGGCCAAAGGCAAAAGTATAACTGACAGGGATTGAAGCTACCCAGGGGTTTATGAAGCTCTCCCAGAACCAGAAAGAGGCCACAATCATTAACCCCAAGTGTGCAGGTCAAAACCTGCACAGAGCTCCAGACATTAACCCCCGGTGTGCAGCTCAAAAAACCTGCACTGGGATCATGACAAGAAGGTCATTGGTCACTTTGATGAGTGTAGTTTCAGTCGAATGTAGGGGGCGGAAGCCGGATTGTGAAGGGTCTAGAAGGGAGTGAGTGGAGAGGTAACGGGTAAGGCGGGAGTAAACTAGGTGCTCCAAAAGTTTAGAGATGAAGGGGAGATTGGAGACTGGTCTGTAGTTGTTTGTGCAGGATGGGTCGAGAGCGGGTTTCTTTAGTAATGGAGTAATGATGGCGTGTTTGAAAGAGGATGGGAAAATGCCCGAGGAGAGGGAGAGATTAAAGATTGTAGTTAGGTGGGTTGCTAAACAGACCTATTTCACAAACCTTGTATCTTCATTATACCACAACCCAAAACAACTGTTCAGCACATTTAACTCTCTCTTCCGTCCACCACTGCCACCTCCAACTCCACTCATCTCTGCTGAGGACTTTGCCACCTACTTCAAAAACAAGATTGCCCAAACAAGGCAAACCTTTACTGTTCCACCACCCAACCACTCCACATACCAGACCTCTGCCCTTCACTAATAACCTCCCTCTCTAACATCACTGAAGGAGAGCTTACTCATCTCCTTTCCAAATCACACCTCACCACCTGGGCACTTGACCCAATCCCTTCCCACCTGCTCCCCAACCTCACTAACATGATCATTCCAGCCCTAACCCATCTCTTCAACCTAACCCTAACTTCTGGTACCTTCCCCTCTGCCTTCAAACATGCCACCATAACACCCATCCTCAAAAAATCAAACCTTGACCCAACTGCTATGCCCAGCTCTAGCGCCAAATTACTGCTCCCGTTTGCTTCCAAACTCCTTGAACAACATGTCCATGCTCAACTTTCCTCCCACCTCTCATCTAACTCCCTCCTTGATATCCTCCAATCTGGCTTCCGCCCCCACCACTCCACTGAAACTGCCCTGACCAAAATTACTAATGACTTACTCACAGCCAAAGCTAACAGACAGTTCTCCATCCTTCTCCTTCTTGACCTGTCCTCTGCCTTCGACACAGTCGATCACTGCCTACTGCTACAAATTCTTTCTTCCCTTGGCATCAAAGACCTTGTCCTGTCCTGGATTGCCTCATACCTTTCTGACTGCACATTCAGCATTTCACACTCCCACACTACCTCCTTATCTCACCATCTATCTGTTGAAGTCTCCCAAGGCTCTGTCCTGGGGCCCCTACTTTTTTCCATCTATACTCTTGACCTAGGACAACTCATAAAGTCCCATGGCTTCCAGTACCACCTGTATGCAGATGACACTCTGATCTACCTCTTTGGCCCAGATGTCACCTCTCTGCTGTCCAGAATCCCAGAGTGTCTATCAGCCATATCCTCCTTTTTCACCCCTCGCTTCCTAAAACTCAATGTAGACAAAACTGAAACCATTATCTTTCCTCCATCTCACGTATCTTCCCTACCCGATCTATCTATTACGGTAAATGGCATCATGCTCTCTCCTGCACCTGAAATCCGCTGTCTCGGAGTAACTCTCGACTCTGCCCTGTCCTTCAAACCACACGTCCAAACTCTTGCCACCTCCTGCCACCTTCAAGTCAAAAATATTTCCAGAATCCGTCCCTTCCTCAGCCCTCAATCTACTAAAACTCTTGTACATGCCCTCATTATCTCCCGCCTTGACTACTGCAACACTCTCCTCTGTGGCCTCCCTGCTAACTCTCTTGCACCACTCCAATCTGTCCTCAACTCTGCTGCCCGACTAATCCACCTCTCTCCTCGCTACTCCGCTGTCTCTCCCCTCTGCAAATCCCTCCACTGGCTTCCAATTCACCAACGCATCTAGTTGAAACTACTAACACTGACCTACAAAGCCATCCACAACCTATCCCCTCCCTATATCTCTGAACTAATCTCCCAATATCTTCTCTCACATAACCTTTGATCCTCTCAAGGCCTCCTACACTCCTCCACACTTATTCATTCCTCACACAACTGCCTCCAAGATTTCTCCCGAATATCCCCTATCCTCTGGAATTCCATGCCTCAACACGTCCGATTATCCACCACCCTCGGATCCTTCAAACGGAACCTGAAAACTCATCTTTTCAGGAAAGCTTACAGCCTGAAATAACCATTCTGCCACCTCTCCACCACCCGAGCCGCCGCCTCAAAACCACCAGAGCTGCAGCACTCCCAACCTTCTGTCTCTTCCCCACTATCCCATAGAATGTAAGTCCGCAAGGACAGGGTCCTCTCCCCTCTGAACCCAGGCCCGGATTGGTAATATACCGAACCGGGCAGATTCCCGGTGGGCCGGTGGCTCTGAACTAGGAAATGGGCCGCCGGCCCTTTAAAACCTTTGACTAGGCTCTGTGTGCGCGCTCCCTCTCATCGCATGCGCTGACAAGGGCCGCATCTGCCGGCGTCAGTGCGTGAGCGTGCCCCACGTCCGTGACTGTGCGCCGCTGCTGCCCTCCTCAGTGCAGGCAAGCGGGAGAGCTCGCGCCGCACACTGGACCTTGTCAGAAGTTTGAAAAGGCCGCCGCAGCAGCAGCACAGGACTCCTGCCTCTCTGTCTGATGCTGGAAAGTACCAGCATCAGAGAACAGTGGAGAGAGCCAGCAGCACGCAGGATTAAAGGTAGTACCTGCCTGTGAGTGCTGTGCTTCCAGGGAGAGCTAGGGAAGCAGCTCAAGCCAGCACGGTGACATCGTCTTCTGCTCTGATCTGCATCGGGGGAGGTGACGGGACAGAGCTGCTGTGAGCACTAGAACCTGAGGAGCTGCATATGGACATCAGCCTCCTCTGCACCACAGAAGAGAGAGTGTGTGTAAGTAATACTTGTGTGTGGTATCTGTAGTATGTAAGTGTGTAATACTTGTGTGTGGTATCTGGTGTGTGTGTGTGTGTGGTATCTGGTGTGTGTGTGTGTGCGGTATCTGGTGTGTGTGTGTGTGCGGTATCTGGTGTGTGTGTGTGTGCGGTATCTGTAGTGTGTGTGTGTGTGCGGTATCTGTAGTGTGTGTGTGTGTGTGTGTGTGTGGTATCTGTAGTGTGTGTGTGTGTGTGCGGTATCTAGTGTGTGTGCGGTAGCTGTAGTGTGTGTGTGTGTGCGGTAGCTGTAGTGTGTGTGTGTGTGCGGTAGCTGTAGTGTGTGTGTGTGTGCGGTAGCTGTAGTGTGTGTGTGTGTGCGGTAGCTGTAGTGTGTGTGTGTGCGGTAGCTGTAGTGTGTGTGTGTGTGTGTGCGGTAGCTGTAGTGTGTGTGTGTGTGTGCGGTAGCTGTAGTGTGTGTGTGTGTGTGTCTGTGCGGTAGCTGTAGTGTGTGTGTGTGTGCGGTAGCTGTAGTGTGTGTGTGTGTGTGTGTGCGGTAGCTGTAGTGTGTGTGTGTGTGTGTGCGGTAGCTGTAGTGTGTGTGCGGTATCTGTAGTGTGTGTGTGTGTGTGTGTGCGGTAGCTGTAGTGTGTGTGTGTGTGTGTGCGGTAGCTGTAGTGTGTGTGTGTGTGCGGTAGCTGTAGTGTGTGTGTGTGTGCGGTAGCTGTAGTGTGTGTGTGTGTGTGTGCGGTAGCTGTAGTGTGTGTGTGTGTGTGCGGTAGCTGTAGTGTGTGTGTGTGTGTGCGGTAGCTGTAGTGTGTGTGTGTGTGTGCGGTAGCTGTAGTGTGTGTGTGTGTGTGTGTGTGTGTGCGGTAGCTGTAGTGTGTGTGTGTGTGTGTGCGGTAGCTGTAGTGTGTGTGTGTGTGGTAGCTGTAGTGTGTGTGCGGTAGCTGTAGTGTGTGTGTGTGTGTGTGTGTGTGCGGTAGCTGTAGTGTGTGTGTGTGTGTGTGTGTGTGTGCGGTAGCTGTAGTGTGTGTGCGGTAGCTGTAGTGTGTGTGCGGTAGCTGTAGTGTGTGTGCGGTATCTGTAGTGTGTGTGCGGTATCTGTAGTGTGTGTGCGGTATCTGTAGTGTGTGTGCGGTATCTGTAGTGTGTGTGCGTGTGTGTGTGTGCGGTATCTGTAGTGTGTGTGTGTGTGTGCGGTATATGTAGTGTGTGTGCGTGTGTGCGGTATCTGTAGTGTGTGTGCGGTATCTGTAGTGTGTGTGCGGTATCTGTAGTGTGTGTGCGGTATCTGTAGTGTGTGTGCGGTATCTGTAGTGTGTGTGCGGTATCTGTAGTGTGTGTGCGTGTGTGTGTGTGCGGTATCTGTAGTGTGTGTGTGTGTGTGTGTGTGCGGTATATGTAGTGTGTGTGCGTGTGTGCGGTATCTGTAGTGTGTGTGCGGTATCTGTAGTGTGTGTGCGGTATCTGTAGTGTGTGTGCGGTATCTGTAGTGTGTGTGCGGTATCTGTAGTGTGTGTGCGGTATCTGTAGTGTGTGTGTGTGTGTGTGCGGTAGCTGTAGTGTGTGTGTGTGTGTGTGCGGTAGCTGTAGTGTGTGTGTGTGTGTGTGCGGTAGCTGTAGTGTGTGTGTGTGTGTGTGCGGTATCTGTAGTGTGTGTGCGGTATCTGTAGTGTGTGTGCGGTATCTGTAGTGTGTGTGCGGTATCTGTAGTGTGTGTGCGGTATCTGTAGTGTGTGTGCGGTATCTGTAGTGTGTGTGCGGTATCTGTAGTGTGTGTGTGTGTGTGTGCGGTAGCTGTAGTGTGTGTGTGTGTGTGTGCGGTAGCTGTAGTGTGTGTGTGCGTGTGTGCGGTATCTGTAGTGTGTGTGCGGTATCTGTAGTGTGTGTGCGGTATCTGTAGTGTGTGTGCGGTATCTGTAGTGTGTGTGCGGTATCTGTAGTGTGTGTGCGTGTGTGTGTGTGCGGTATCTGTAGTGTGTGTGTGTGTGTGTGTGCGGTATATGTAGTGTGTGTGCGTGTGTGCGGTATCTGTAGTGTGTGTGCGGTATCTGTAGTGTGTGTGCGGTATCTGTAGTGTGTGTGCGGTATCTGTAGTGTGTGTGCGGTATCTGTAGTGTGTGTGCGGTATCTGTAGTGTGTGTGCGGTATCTGTAGTGTGTGTGTGTGTGTGTGCGGTAGCTGTAGTGTGTGTGTGTGTGTGTGCGGTAGCTGTAGTGTGTGTGTGTGTGTGTGCGGTAGCTGTAGTGTGTGTGTGTGCGGTAGCTGTAGTGTGTGTGTGTGTGTGCTGTAACTGTAGTGTGTGTGTGTGTGTGTGTGTGCTGTAACTGTAGTGTGTGTGTGTGTGTGTGCTGTAACTGTAGTGTGTGTGTGTGTGCGCGGTAGCTGTAGTGTGCGTGTGCGGTATCTGTAGTGTGTGTGTGTGCGCGGTATCTGTAGTGTGTGTGCGCGGTATCTGTAGTGTGTGTGCGCGGTAGCTGTAGTGTGTGTGTGTGTGTGTGTGTGTGTGTGCGCTGTAGCTGTAGTGTGTGTGTGTGCGCTGTAGTGTGTGTGTGCGGTATCTGTAGTGTGTGCGCGGTATCTGTAGTGTGTGTGTGTGTGTGTGTGTGTGTGTGTGTGTGTGTAATGTGTGTGCAGTGAGGACATTCATTGTATGTGGGCTGGTGAATTTTTTTTGTGCCAGGGCTGCTTTTTGGTCCCAGTCCGGCCCTGTCTGTACCAGTCTGTCATTGTAAATTTGTTTACTGTTAACGATATCTATAACTTTGTATGTAACGATATCTATAACTTTGTATGTAACCCCCCTTCTCATGTACAGCACCATGAAATTAATGGCGCTATATAAATAAATAAATAATAATAATAATAATGATCATCCATGCAGATTAATCCTGCTACTTAAAGTTCACTTGATCCAGGCTGCAACATCCCTGATGAAGAAAACTGCAGCTTTTGAAATGCATTTGAAATTGCTCCTCTAACCAGCCTGACTTTGATTCGGATCTGCTAGTGGTGCACTACCACTCAGGTCAAGCGGCAGTGATTTCTCAGCACACGCCACCAGCCGAGGCTGCATCTTGATCATCTCACTTTCTCCGGACAGTGAAAACCCACCACTCAAACCAGCTGATCCAACAGGATCAGTGTACCACAGCACTTCTTCTCATTGCTCCCAAGGAATAGAGACAGCGAAACTCACGCATCTCCCATGCAGTGACAAAGCAGCAGGTAAAAGATGTTCTCCTACTGCCGATTACTGTTACTCTGTGATGTATTGAATCTCACTCATTCATTCTCAGTGATGGACCGAGTTTATTTGCTTCACCTTTATTCTCATTCATTGCTCAGGGATCATTTAACATTATAGCTCTCAAACTCCCCTGTAACAAATGGTTACGCACCATATCATCACTGACTACGATATTCCTTTGAGCGTTGCACTATACTATTTTTGGATACAAGGTTTAAATTGGAGTGATCTTTGACACACCATCGCCTTGCTATACATGATAACATATAATTCCTTTTTACTATGCGCAAGTGATGCACTAACTTAGTGAGCAGTTATTATTTATGTGATTATCTATTTGGGAACTGATCTGATCACCGCTCCCACCACTTTTATATTGTATGAGCACACCTTTCTCTGCCCGTAGCACTGTTTGGACCTTTTAAATTTCACATACACTTTTTCAGGCAACAGGTGGTTGTTGTTCACCAACCCAGGCAGCTGGGTAGTTTTTATCGTGCCTAGCGCCAGTGCATCATTGATTCCTTCATTTGTCCTATTTATAGACAGCCTGATTTTTGTAATAAATTAGTGCATACATAGAAAACTTACTTGCAGCAGTGCATTTTGGGTATTGTATTTTTCCCAGTGTACATGTAGCTTCCAGCCCCTTTTCTGGCATCATGTCTTCATCACATTGAAATGTGATTGTTTGTCCACGTTCCACTACTGTGCTTATATTGTAATGAATATTATTGGCAATCATTTCAGATGGTTGTAAAATACAAAAACCTGGAAAATAAATAATTTAATTGTTACTTCTGAATCATTTGTTGGGGGCAAAAAACACTCCAGTAAGTATAAAAAAGGTAAATGTACTAATAATCTACGAGAAATTACAGTCGTACTCAAGTTAAAGACAGAAGAGGGCACCTGTATCATATATGCTTTACCATAAATCACAATCATCCTGGCTTCAGCGAGACTGTCCAAATTTGAGGGGTCAGTCCTGCCACATCAGGGCTTTGTCCCAACTTCCAATCACATCTCCTCAATGTCTTCTTCACGCCATAGCTTCTCCTCTGGGGCGGGACCTGCGTCTCTAACATATTAATCAAATATGCAATTCTCTTCCTCTCTGGTCTCCAAGGGAATCAAACCAACAACCTCTTACATTGCAGTCAGCAGCTAAAGGTAAGCGCCTGAACTAATTAGTGGCATAGGATTTGGTATGCTTCAGTTGTATTGCAGACTCTGATATCACAAGTAGATAATACTGATGCAAAGAGATACATCTGTATATAGCAGTGTATTTCTATGTCTCTGTATTCTTGAGGGAAAATAAGTCTTTTTTTTTCTTCCTATAAAATTATTAATAATTACTAAAAACTCTAAAAAAGTTATTTTCTTTACTTGTAATTTGGTCTGTCTAGGATTTGAGCCCATAATCCCTATAATTCCTGCAGCAGTTAAAGTTGTGAGCCGCATGCATTTATATGCTTGATGCTGCATTGCAGGCTCTGAACCCACAGGCAGATGATACTTGTATATAAAGATAACCTGTACATAGCAGTATATTTCTGTGTCCCTGGTGAAGAAAAATTCTGATTTTTTTCTTCCTATAAAATTACTAAAAAAAGGAAAATCAATTTCACTAGTGTAATTTTTAATGCACTTTTAAAAAAAAATAATAAACATATCAAATCAGCAAATATCAGGAACATATTGGGTGTCCCTGTAATCGTAACAACCAGTACAACAATGTGATCAGAGTATTTAAGGTGATCAGTAAATGGCATAAAAAAGGCGTGACTAGTGTTGAGCATTCCGATACCGCAAGTATCGGGTATCGGCCGATATTAGCGGTATCGGAATTCCGATACTGACTTCCGATACTTTTGTCATATCGGATACCGGAATCGGAAGTTCCCATCATGCTATGAGCCTGCTTGCTTTGATTAAGCCAATGGGAATCCTCCGAAGTGTGGGCACATCCTGTTAGGCATGTAGGCATGTTAACTATTGGCATGGCTGTGATTGGCTGCCGAAATGATGTCATGATGCACTATAAAAGCCACCGCAGCCGCCATTTCTGGTTCACTCTGCTGTGAATTCAGTTAGGGACAGGCTGCTGTAGAAGACTGTGAGGGACAGTTAGAAATAGCGATTCTACCAAACATCTAGTGCTTTACCCAGGCTACATAAACCACCACTGTAGCCTTCTTTGCCCTAGCAGCAGTGTTCACAGCTGTCTGCAAGGGCTGTGTGAGTGCAGCTCACGCTGTGGAGTGGGTCCTGCAGCCACGTCAGGTTGTAGGCTGCCCAGTGTGCCTCACTGCTGCCTCATACATCTTTTAATTTTTGAGCTGCATTTTTTACATAATTTCAATCTAGTGTGCTTCCATCCGTATCCATATACGTTGGTTGCAAACACTAGTAGTAGACAGCGGAGCCTTTCTGCAGCCTTTCAGTGCTAGTGTCCACTTTGCTGCACTGTTCACGGCTGCCTGAGAGGTCTCTGACTGTGTGTGAGTGCAGCTCACGCTGAGTAGTGTGTCCTGCAGCTACGTCTGGTTGTAGGACGCTCAGCGTGCGTCAGTGCCTCACACATATTTTTATTTGAGTGCAGCTCATTTTTTCTTCTATTAGTGTGCATCCATCCGTCTCCATCTACGGTGGTTGCAAACACTATATAGGAGTACACAGCGGAGCCTTTCTGCAGCCTGTCAGTGCCAGTGCCCACTTAGCTGCACTGTTCACGGCTGTCTGAGAGGTCTCTGACTGTGTGTGAGTGCAGCTCACGCTGAGTAGAGTGTCCTGCAGCTACGTCTGGTTGTAGGACGCTCAACGTGCGTCACTGCCTCACACATATTTGTCTTTGAGTGCAGCTCATTTTTTCTTCTCCTATTAGTGTGCATCCATCCGTATCCATCAACATTGGTTAGTTGCAAACACTATATAGGAGTAGATAGAGGAGCCTTTTTTTCTGGCTTGTGCCCTGCCGGCGCAGCCAGATTAGTATTACCCAATTTTTTTGGAGCCTCATCTTTTGCATTGTAGGTTACCTGCCTGCATTGTAATAGCTCCAAAAAGTTGGTGATACTATCAGTTTCAATTCTTTGTTCACATACTTTGAGTTTGTTTCCAACAAAGAAACCACAAAAAAAGTTCACCAAACACTACATTTGGAACTTGTGTAGGCCACATCAGCTCCTATTAAAGTGTAGTTCACACACACACACTTCATAAAATTAGTGTTTCTTGTACCTGTAACCAGCTGTTCAGGAATAAGCACACTAAGGCCCCCCTTTGTACTTTTCTGCCTATCTTAAGCAGTCTGGCAAGATGAAGAAGGCAGGGAGTAAGGCGCGTGGGCGTGGGCGTGGAGTTTCAGCAGGGAGAGGACGTGGGGATTCTGCAGGGAGAGGACGTGGGGATTCTGCAGGTAGAGGACGTGGGGATTCTGGGCCTGCTGCGGGCACCAGTGGATCAGCATCCCCCAGTTTTAGCAGGCAACAGTCCTTTATGCGCAGCTTTGTAGGACCTCAACGTACCCCACTGCTGCGGGAGGAACAAATTGAAGCCGTTGTCGGATGGATGGCAGCTAACGCATCGACTTCAATTACTTCCACAGCCTCTCAGGACCAGAGCACCGAAGAGCAACCATCTGTCTCTTCACCACCTGCCAAAGTGCCCAGGCAGTCAGAGAGACATGGACAGGAGCCATCACAGTCTCTACTTCTGTTCTCGGAATCTGTTGGCTTGGAAAGAGGGGGCCAGCCAAGCAGCATTCCTGAATGTGAAGAAGAGGGAGTATGCAGTGATGCGCAACTTCTTTGTCCCTCTGAATCTGAAGAGGCGAGTGGGCCAGTGCCTATGGTCAGCACACCTCAGTACGCATCAGATGATGACGAGACTCAGTTGCCACTTTCTGGTGCATACGGTGCTGGCGAGACAACCCCGGAGAAGCAGCTGTTTGAAGAGGGGAGGGTAGATGATGAGGTCCTTGACCCATCATGGCGTGAGGAACAGGAAGGTGGTGGGAGCAGCTCGGAGGAAGAGATTCCCCTACCGGCCAAAACAGGAGGCAGAGGGAGGGGGAAGACTTGGTTGCCTGTACCCTCCACTTCGGCACCCGTTAGGAGCATTCCTCATTCCAAAGGCAAAACGGGCGCTCCCAAGACTTGCAGTGCGTGGTCCTTTTTGACACAGTTGCAGATGACATTTTCTTTGTCAAATGCAAGCTGTGTCATCAGAAAGTCAAAAGAGGGAGAAATGTCAGCAACCTCAATACCACAAATATGTGGAAACATGTGCGCACCAAGCACGAGTTGGAGTTGCAGAGACACCCTGAAGACGTAGGCCAACGTACAGCACCACCTACCACCTCTTCAGTTCGTGTTGGGGCCTCTTCCTCCAGCTCACACACTGCTGGTTCGGCTTCCTCACAGGATCGCCAAGGAAGAACCTCTGCCACTGTTGTCCGGAGACCCTGTCAGATTCCACCCATAGCAGCACGTTCCCATCCATCACAGCCATCGGTAGCACAGGCATGGGATAAAAGGCGCCCTTACTCGGCAAACCATCCCCGAGCACAGTCTCTGAATGCTGGCATTGCCAAACTTCTGGCAGTTGAAATGCTGTCATTCAGGCTGGTGGACACTGACACCTTCCGGGACTTAATGGCATTGGCAGTCCCCCAATACAACGTGCCCAGCTGCTTTTATTTCAGCAGGCGAGCCGTCCCTGCCCTGCAGAAACATGTTGAGGGCAAAATAAAACATGCGCTACTAAACGCCGTTAGTAGCAAGGTCCACCTGACCACCGATGCGTGGACCAGTAACCATGGACAGGGACGATACCTTTCCCTCACTGCCCACTGGGTCAATGTTGTGGAGCCGGGTACAGATCTGGAGAGTGGCGCTGTACGTGTTCTTCCAACACCACGGATTGCAGGACTCCAGTCTGTACACATAGACTCCTCCTCCTACTCAAGTTCCTCAGAAACAGCAGAGCAGGAGCCTGTTACGACCGATATGAGCACAGCCGTGGCCAAACGTCAACAGGCTGTACTCAAATTAATTTCTTTGGGGAATCGAAGCCACATAGCGCAGGAGCTCTGGAATGCTATCAAGCAGGAGAGCGATGTGTGGTTTGGGCCAGCGAATCTCCAGCCGGGCTTGGTAGTGTGTGACAATGGCCGAAATCTGGTGGCAGCTCTTGGCCTAGGCAACCTCACACACATCCCATGTCTGGCACATGTGCTTAACTTGGTCGTGCAGAGCTTTCTGAGGGACTATCCGGATCTTGATGCACTGTTGCACAAGGTCCGCATAGAGTGCGCTCACTTGCGGCGTTCCAGCACGGTAAGATCGCGCCTCGCTGCTCTGCAGCGACGATTTGGCCTTCCGGAACATCGCATCATATGTGACCTACCCACCCGGTGGAATTCAACGTTACATATGTTGGAGCGGTTGTGTGAGCAGCAGGCAGCAGTCATGGAGTACCAGCTGCATCAGGCGCAAACAAGTCGCACTATGCGCCGTTCACACTTCAGCACCATTGAGTGGGCCTCTATGAAGGACATCTGCCTCGTTTTGCGTGCCTTCGATGAATCCACGCGGATGGCGAGTGCAGATGATGCACTAGTCAGCATGACTGTCCCCCTTATCTGCCTGTTTCAACAAACACTGCAAGCACTAAGGGATGAGGTTTCGGAAGAGGTGGAGGATGAGGAGTCCCAAATGCCATCTGCTTCTGGACAGTCTGCGCTACGTGTTTCCTCACAAAGGCCTAGGCAGGGGACACTTTGTGAGGAGGATGAGGAGGAGTCGATGGAGGAGGAAGACATCTCTCCAGAGGAGGGAGGTACACAAACCTCTACTCAGTATGTACAGCGAGGGTGGGGTGATGCAGAGCAGGCCGAGGTCACGCCTCAAACAGGGGACAGCGGTTCTTTGGCAGTTGGGAGTCTGCAGCACATGGTTGATTTCATGCTGCAGTGCCTGAGAAACGACCGCCGCATCGCCCACATTCTCGTCTCGGCTGATTATTGGGTGTACACCCTCCTAGATCCTCGCTACCGGGACAGCGTACAAAGGCTCATACCAACGTTGAACCGGGAGCGTAAACTGCGGGAATACGAAGAGTCACTGGTGCAGTCCATAATGTTTTCCATTCCACCCGACAGCATTGTTGCTAGTGCTTTACAAAGCAGCTCTGTGCGTCGAGGCAGCAGAGGAAACTCTGCACAAAGAGGGAGCAGAGGCAGCGCCGCAGCACAAGGCAAGACCACTATGGCCCAAATGTGGCAAAGTTTTGTGTGTCCACCACAATTGTCTACACCATCAGCGACGCCTCGAGTCAGCAGGAGGCAACGCTTCCGTCAGATGGTGTCAGACTACATGTCTTGCCCTGTCACTGTACTCCCAGATGGCTCTTCCCCCTTCAAGTTTTGGGTCTCTAAGCTGGATACATGACCAGAGCTTAGCCAGTATGCATTGGAGGTGCTGGCTTGCCCTGCTGCCAGTGTATTATCGGAACGCATCTTTAGTGCCGCAGGTGGTGTACTAACAGACCGTCGCACGCGACTATCTTCTGATAATGTTGACCGGCTGACTTTTCTGAAAATGAACAAGGCCTGGATCTCCAAAGACTTTGCCATTCCTCTTACAGACTAAATTAGTGGTTGGCAACTGTATCCAGGTCTGCTGGTGTGTTCATTTTTCTACCACCTGAACTATAATCCCTGTGCTTCAACACAGCCAGTTGTCGCTCAGATGTGTCGTCTGCACAGAGAAACACACTAGCTCCTGTGTTAGTGGGGTTCAGTAACACCAGCTGATCCCCTGCTGTGTGGACAGCAAAGTCACCAGCTCCATCAACATTCAAACCACTACTGATTTTTAACCGTGCCCAACTTAGGTCTCTGGCTCCACTGTCTCTACTATTTCCCCTGGCCTCCAACCCCGCCATCTACATCTCTGAAGTGGCGTCAGCACAATCTACACTTGTTCCTGTGTTCCTGTGGCTCAGTCCCATCAGTTTATCCCCTGATGTGTGTCCGGCAAGGTCTCCTGCTCTGTCCACATTCCCATAACCAGTAGTGGGAATGAGGACAGAGCTGGCGAACTTGCCGGACAAACATCAGGGGATCAACTGATGGGACTGAGCACCAGTAACACAGGAACAAGTGTAGATTGTGCTGACGCCACTTCAGAGATGTAGCTGGCGGGGTTGGAGGCCAGGGTAAATAGTAGAGACAGTGGAGCCAGAGGCCTAAGTGGAGCATGGTTAGAATCAGTAGTAGTCAACAACCTCCATAAAAACCGCTGCCCATTGGCCTCTGCATGCGGCATGCATAATCCTGGGCTCCAACAGCGTCAGTTGGTGTTCAGAAGTGTCGTCTCCACAGAGCCAAACACATTCGTTCAAGTGTTAGTGGGGTTCAGCACTGCCAGCTGTTCCCCTGCTGTGGAGATGGCAAGTCTCCTGCTGCCTACACCTGCCAAAATCCAGTAGGCCCCAGCCTGCTCCACGCCTGATCCTGGGCTCCAACAGCGTCAGTTGGTGTTCAGAAGTGTCGTCTCCACAGAGCCAAACACATTCGTTCAAGTGTTAGTGGGGTTCAGCACTGCCAGCTGTTCCCCTGCTGTGGAGATGGCAAGTCTCCTGCTGCCTACACCTGCCAAAATCCAGTAGGCCCCAGCCTGCTCCACGCCTGATCCTGGGCTCCAACAGCGTCAGTTGGTGTTCAGAAGTGTCGTCTCCACAGAGCCAAACACATTCGTTCAAGTGTTAGTGGGGTTCAGCACTGCCAGCTGTTCCCCTGCTGTGGAGATGGCAGTCTCTCCTGCTGTCTCTGCATTCTAAAGACAGTAGGCCTCTGCCTACACCCTCCTATTTCTTGGGCTTCAACACAGCCAGTTGTAGCTCGGAAGTGCCGTCCACACGGAAAGAGACACTTGCTGCCGTGTCTCAGTGGGGTTCAGTAACGTCAGCTGTTCCCCTGCTGTGTGGATGGCAGTCTCTCCTGCTGTCTCCGCATTCCAAAGACAGTAGGCCTCTGCCTACACCCTCCTATTTCCTGGGCTTCAACACAGCCAGTTGTAGCTCGGAAGTGCCGTCCACACGGAAAGAGACACTTGCTGCCGTGTCTCAGTGAGGTTCAGTAACGCCAGCTGTTCCCCTGCTGTGTGGATGGCAGTCTCTCCTGCTGTCTCCGCATTCCAAAGACAGTAGGCCTCTGCCTACACCCTCCTATTTCCTGGGCTTCAACACAGCCAGTTGTAGCTCGGAAGTGCCGTCCACACGGAAAGAGACACTTGCTGCCGTGTCTCAGTGGGGTTCAGTAACGTCATCTGTTCCCCTGCTGTGTGGATGGCAGTCTCTCCTGCTGTCTCCGCATTCCAAAGACAGTAGGCCTCTGCCTACACCCTCCTATTTCCTGGGCTTCAACACAGCCAGTTGTAGCTCGGAAGTGCCGTCCACACGGAAAGAGACACTTGCTGCCGTGTCTCAGTGGGGTTCAGTAATGCCAGCTGTTCCCCTGCTGTGTGGATGGCAGTCTCTCCTGCTGTCTCCGCATTCCAAAGACAGTAGGCCTCTGCCTACACCCTCCTATTTCCTGGGCTTCAACACAGCCAGTTGTAGCTCGGAAGTGCCGTACACACGGAAAGAGACACTTGCTGCCGTGTCTCAGTGGGGTTCAGTAACGTCAGCTGTTCCCCTGCTGTGTGGATGGCAGTCTCTCCTGCTGTCTCCGCATTCCAAAGACAGTAATTCTTTCCAATGGGAATGTGGACAGCGCAGGTGACATTGCTGGACACACATCAGGGGATTAACTGACCGGACTGAACACCTGTAACACAGGAACAAGTGTGGATTGTGCAGACGCCACTTCGGAGCTGTAACTGGCGGGGTTGGAGGACAGGGGAAATACGAAAATCAGTGAAGCCACAGGCCTAAGTGGAGCTTGGTTAAAATTAGTAGAAGTCTACAACCGATCTTAAAATTTCTTCAATGCAGCCTCAACCTGCTCTGTGCTTGTCCCTGGGCTTCAACACAGCCAGTTGTTGCTCGGTAGTGCCGTCTTCACAGAGTAAAACACTAGCTCCTGTGTTTGTGGGGTTCAGTAACGTCAGCTGTTCCCCTGCTGTTTTGATGGCAATCTGTCCTGCTGCCTCCCAATTGACAGCACATCAGGCCTCAGCCTGCTAAGTGCTTGTCCCTGGGCTCCAACATCGCCAGTTGCTGCTCATAACTGACTTTGGCATGGGTACTCCCTCCTGCCCAGCTTGGTTCCAGCCCTGCCTGCTGTTTCCGGGAAGTGTCAATGTCAGTTTGCCACCCCAAGTTGCCATGTCGTGTTGCGTTTGGGTTGGCCGAGGCTAGGGTGCCAGCAGTTTAGGTGCTTCCTATGTGGACTGCGGGTTCTGGTAAGAAAGGCTTGTTCCGTAGTGCCAGTAGGACAAGCACCCCCTGTAGGACTGTGTGATTCGGTAACTGCGGCCAGCTTGCGGCATGCCAACTTTGCTTTTCAGGGGTAACTTCAGCTGCCCCTCCGGGTTCCAGCACCGTCAGCTGGTTCTCGGCAGAGCCTTTGGCCTAGGTGCCTCCATCTCGGTATCCGAGTTCCGGCAATGTCTGCTGGTCCTTGGTAGTGCTTTGTAGCACAGGTACCTCCTGCTTAGTAACCGTGTTCCAGCACCGTCAGCTGGTCCTCGGTTGTGCCATTGGCTCTTATTCCTTCTGCTGCCCCTCCGGGTGCCAGCACTGTCAGCTGGTCCTCGCTATTTCCATTTGCTCTTGCAGCTTATGCTACCCATCTGGGTTCCAGCACCGTCAGCTGGTTCTCGGCAAAGCCTTTGGCCTAGGTGCCTCCATCTCTGTATCCGAGTTCCGGCAACGTCTGCTGGTCCTTGGTAGTGCTTTGTAGCACAGGTACCTCCTGCTTAGTAACCGTGTTCCAGCACCGTCAGCTGGTCCTCGGTAGTGCCATTGGCTCTTGTTCCTTCTGCTGCCCCTCCGGGTGCCAGTACCATCAGCTGGTTCAAGAGGACAAAGAACAGGAAGACAACCACCAAGATGCAGAACAACAAGAGAGAGAAGACAAAGAAGCATAAAAAAACAAAGCAGAAGAACATTAAGTATAAGACTAATACTCTGAGCAAATGATATTATCTTATTTATAAGCAGAAGAAGACTAAGCAGTGTATGGGGGTGAGTCCGTTCCTCCTCGTGGTGCCCCTGGAAAAGGCCTGCTGCTGCAGGCCAAACTGAACGCGGACAAATCCTGTTGTAAATCTTTTGTGACAGGCAGAACGGAAGGTGTAAACTTCTAACTTTTCTAGATAACAACTACAGGAATGCCTGACACAAATAAGAATATGATGAAGAAGAATAGGAAGAAGATGAAGAAGTTGAATATGTAGAATAATAATTGTTGAATAAGAAGAATATGAAGAATGTAAGAAAAGGAAGAAGAAGAAGAATGTAAAAAAAGGAAGTAGAAGAATTTAAAAAAAGGAAGAAGAAGAAGAATGTAAAAAAAGGAATAAGAAGAAGAATGTAAAAAAAGGAAGTAGAAGAATGTAAAAAAAGGAATAAGAAGAAGAAGAATGTAAAAAAAGGAATAAGAAGAAGAATGTAAAAAAAGGAATAATAAGAAGAAGAAGAAGGTAAAAAAAGGAAGAAGAATAAGAAAGAAGAAGAAAGAAGAAGAAGACATACATGTCTGGCAAAATATAAATGAGGCTAACATAGTCAATATCTTTGTAACTCCTAACGTCTTTAAAAAAAAAGTTTAATTCCTGCTATTCCATTTGATTGGGCTAAACCTCTATGGCTTTAATGTCTCCTCCACCTCCCACAATACATTCTACATTATTCTTAGTTGTTTTTCTTTATGTAGAATTAACCTACAAGGAAAGAAAGGGGTTTTTTTTAATTCCGATATTTTGGCCCCATTGACTTGCATTGGTTCCCGGTATCGGAATCGGCGATACCGATACTTTTTTTTAAGATCGGCCGATCCATTCCGAGCCGATATTTTCAAGTATCGGCTGGTATCGCTCAACTCTAGGCGTGACTGATTATTGTCTACATTAAACCCCTAAAAAATGTAAATGTAACACTGAGGCCGTGTTCACATGTAGCGTAAATGTTGTGTTTTTGCTATTGCTTTTTTTTCTGCATGCTTTCTGCAGATGTTCAATACCACATGATGTAATAACAATCTTCTCTGATTATTGCATGTTTGATGTGGTTTTTTAATGCATTTTCCTTCTTATCTGGTGCATTTTTTGGTGCAGTTTTGAAGCCGCTTTTTAAAGTGGTTTTTATAGTGTAGTGTAGAAAAGCTCTGATTCTGCTCTGAAAAATGCAACAGCATTTTTCTCCTTTATTTTTTCAGGCTCAGTACATACAGAAGTAGTGATGAGTAAGCATACTCATTGCTCGGGTTTTCCCGAGCATGCTCGGGTGTCCTCCGAGTATTTTGGCGTGCTCGGAGATTTAGTTTGCGTTGAAGCATTTGCATGATTTGCGGCTGCTAGACAGCCTGAATACACATGGGGATTCCCTGACAAACAGGCTTTCCTCACATGTATTCAGCCTGTCCAGCAGCCGCAAATAATGCACCTGCGTCGACACAAACTAAATCTCCGAGCTCGCCAAAATGAGCATCCTCGGGAAAACCCAAGCAACGAGTATACTCACTTATCACTAATCAGAAGTAGTGATGAGCGAGCATACTCATTACTCGAGATTTCCCGAGCATGCTCGGGTGATCTCTGAGTATTTGGATGTGTTCAGAGATTCAGTTTCTGTCGCCGTAGCTGCATGATTTGCAGCTGCTAGCCAGCCTGAATACATGTAGGGATAGCCTGTTTGTTAGGAAATCCCTACATGTATTCAGACTGTCTAGCAGCCACAAATCATGCAGCTACGGCAAAAGAAACTAAATCTCTGAGCACATCTAAATACTCGGAGATCACCCGAGCATGCTCAGAAAATCTCCAGTAGCGAGTATACTTGCTCATCACTAATCAGGAGGCATCTCCACCACCTCATTAAGCCCATTGCATTGCAAACAAGAGAGCTTGTAATTCCAGAAATCTTCTCATTGTTTGACCTTACCTAACCTATTGGTGGCATCTGCAGGTATTTGATCTATGGAAAGGATAGTAATCTTACTGAAATCCGACCCATGGTCAGCGGCAAAGTGGGAAAGTGCCGAGATACAGAATGCGGGAGGAACTTGTTTACAATATTGGAGCAATGCTTGTTAATTAGTTGCTGCAACTGTTAAGCCCCCGTCACACACAGAGATCTCGCTAGTGAGATCTCTGCTGAGTCACAAGTTTTGTGACGCAACAGCGATCTCACCAGCGAGATCGCTGTGTGTGACACTTATCAGCGACCGCCCCCCCTGCTGGGTATCGCTGATCATCCTTGAATGGCCTGGACATTTTTTTGATCGCTGGTCTCCCGCTGGCCAGCACGCATCGCTGCGTGTGACAGGTGGAAGACCAGCGATCAGCGCGCTGGAACTAGTAAACAAGGTAAACATCGGGTTTCTAGGCGCTGTGCGGCGCTTAGAAACCCGATGTTTACCTTGGTTACCAGCTCCTTGCACCAGCGCGCTGGTATCTAAAACGTACACTGCGGGTAACTAAGCGACGTGCGTCGCTTGTTACCCCGTGTCGCTGTCCTGATCGCTGGTGAAGCTGCCTGTTTGACAGCTCACCAGCAATCATGTAGCGACACTCCAGCGATCCTGACAAGTTCGTATCATTGTCGGGATCGCTGGTGAGTCGCTATGTGTGACGGGGCCCTTAGACTGTACAAGCAATATACTAGTGCTTCTCACTGATTTAGAATGTCATCAAAAAGTTAGTTTATTTCAGTTGTTCAATACAAAAAGTGAAAGTCATATTATATAGAGTCATTACAATTAGCGTGATTTATTTCAAATGTTTATTTTTGTTTATGTTGATGATTATGGCTTACAGCCAATGAAAACACAAAAGTCATTATCTCAGTGAATTAGAATACTTTATACCACCAGCTTAAAAAATTATCTTAAAATCCGAAATGTTGGCCTATTGAAATGACGTTCAGTACATGCACTCAATACTTGGTCGCGGCTCTTTTTGCATCAATTACTGCACCAATTCGGCGTGTCATGGAGGCGATCAGCCTGTGGCACTGCTGAGGTGTTATGGAAGCCCAGGTTGCTTTGATAGCAGCCTTCAGCTCGTCTACATTGTGGGTCTGGTGTCTCTCATCTTCCTCTTGACCATACCCCATAGAATTTTTATGTGGTTAAGGTTAGGTGAGTTTGCTTGCCAGTCAAGCACAGTAATACTGTTGTATTTAAACCAGGCATTGGTACTTTTGGCAGTGTGGACAGGTGCCAAGCCCTGCTGGAGAATTAAATTTCCATCTCCAAAAAGCTTGTCGGCAGAGGGAAGCATGAAGCGCTCTAAAATTTCCTGGTAGATGGCTGCGCTGACTTTGGTCATGATAAAACACAGTGGACCTACACGAACATATGACATGGCTCCCAAAACCATCACTGATTGTGGAAAATTCACACTAGACCTCAAGCAGCTTGGATTGTGTGCCTCTCCACTCTTCCTCCAGACTCTGGGACCTTGGTTTCCAAATGAAATGCAAAATTTACTTTCGTGTGAAAACAACACCTTGGACCACTGAGCAACAGTCCAGTTCCTTTTCTTCTTAAACCCACGTAAGACGCTTCGGTCATTGTCGATTGGTCATGAGTGGTTTGACAAAAGGAATGTGACACTTGTAGCCCATGTCCTGGATACGCCTGTGTGTGGTGGCTCTTGAAGCAATGACTCCAGCAGCAGTCCAATCCTTGTGAATCTCCCCCAAATTTTGGAATGACCTTTTCTTAACAATTCTTTCAAGACTACTGTTATCCCAGTTGTTTGTGCACCTTTTCCTACCATACTTTTTCCTTCCACACAACTTTCCATTAATATGCTTGGATACAGCACTCTGTGAACAGCCAGCTTCTTTAGCAATGACTTTTTGTGGCTTACCCTCCTTGTGGAGTGTGTCAGTGACTGCCTTCTGGACATCTGTCAAGTCAGCAGTCTTCCCCATGATTGTGGAGCCTACTGACACAGACTAAGGGACCTTTGTAAACGCTTAGGAAGCCTTTGCAGGTCTTTTTTTCGTTAATTATTTAGGACACCTTTGCAGGTGTTTTTTTTTTGTTAATTATTCTGTTTTACTGAGATGATGACTTTTGGGGTTTCATTGGCTGTAAGCCATAATCATCAACATAAATAAACACTTGAAATAGATCACTCTGTTTGTGATGACTCTATATAATATGAGTTTCACTTTGTGTATTGAAAAACTGAAATAAATTAATTTTTGATGATATTCTAATTTAGTGAGAAGCACTTGTACTGGAAAAAGCAGGGGGACTGAGATTAGTAATTGATGTAATCTGAGCTACAGTTCAGAAATGTTTGATGGAGAACTTTTCACCAGTGTATGTTGACATAAAAGATTTGAGCCTGTGTCCCATGTTACTTGAAGCAATCCAAAAAATTGCATGTAAAACAAAAAAATCGCAGTTGCATTTTTAAGTGTAGCATCAAAGCTTTTCTGTACTATGTTCCCCTTCACGACATTTGCAGTACATGTAGGTCATTACGATCCCCTGTGCACACAGAGCTATGCGCCGGCAAACGCCACCGGGTGTCAGCTGATTTTGACAGCTGACACTCGGTGCTCAGTGTCATGAGGGGTCCCCCATCGCTCCTGGAACTGTAATCCCCTAAATGCTGTGATCAAACAAGATTGCATCATTTAAGAGCGGGCAAAGGGAAGAAAGCCCCTCTGCCCTAGGATCGGAGATCCCGGCAACGTCATCGCGGGGTCCCAATCGTTGCCATGGTTACCTGATGTCTCAATGGGTCACAAGTCACTAGCAAGTTAGTTAGATCATGCTCAGTGCATGATATAACTAACTTGTGTCTGCATGGCTAACAGGTTATATAAATGTGATCACACTGCAGAAAGTGAAAGTCTCATAGTGGGACTTAGTAAAAATGTAGAAAAAAGTTGTAAAAATATATTTTTTTTAAATCACAAAAATAATAGTAAAAATAGCAAATATATAGTACCCATAAATAAATATTATTATGAAAAAATAAAAGTACAAATATATATATGGTATTACCACATCTGGAACAAACAGTCCTATAACACTTATTTAACGTCTTTAGTGAATGCCGTTATAAAAATAAACAAAAAGCGAGGCAGAAAAGGATGCTTTATCATCAAACTGGCGAAGAAAAAGTGGAATAAACCGTGATAAAAAAGTTGAATATTAATGAAAGTGGTATAGCTGAAACCATCATCTTGTCCCGCAAATATCAAGTTGCCATACAGCTCCATCAATTAAAAAATGAAAAAAGTTATAGCTCTCAGAATAAAGCAAGGCAACAATAATTTTTTTTTCTATAAAATATCTTTTATTGCATAAATGCGCCAGAACATAGAAAAAGATAAATGTTGTATCACTGGAATTGTAATGACCGCAAGAATAAAGCTGCCTTAGGCTAGTTTCACACTAGCGTATTTGCTCGCAGCGCATGGCGCCACTAAGCCCCGCCCCCTGCCGCGCCCCCTCCGGTCATCTCCTCCTACTATCACACATCGCTGCATGCGATCTGCGCACCCTATCTTTAGCATAGGGTGCGCAGACCGTGCGCTGGCCGTGTGCTAGTACGGTTTTGCATGCGCTGCGCCCTTTTGATGGTGCGCCGAGTGCACCAAAATGCAACATGGTGCGTTTGGCGCACATCGGCGCAAAGTCAAAAGGGCGCAGCGAATGCAAAAGCCTACTAACGCACGGCCAGTGCACGGTCTACGTGCTACGTGCTTTAGATATGCTAAAGATAGGGTGCGCAGATCGCATGCAGCAATGTCGATAGTAGGAGGAGATGACTGGAGGGGGCGCGGCAGGGGACGGGGCTTAGCGACGCCGTGCGCTGCGAGCAAATACACTAGTGTGAAACTAACCTTTTCAATTGTACCATACGCATAATGTCATTTAAAAAAAAAAAGCTGAAAAAGCATTTACTGCATTGTTGGTTTTTGTCTTTTTTTTGTCTCCCAAAATTCGAAATAGAAAGCGATCAAAGAATGTCATGAACCTGAAAATGATACCAATAACAGCTCAAATACAAGCTGTCACCATGATTCTGTTGTCGCAGATATGGAAAAATTATAGCTCTCAAAATATAGCAAAGCAAAAGCCGTCTTTTAGTGTGTGACAGCAGTCAAACATAAAAACTTGACATAAATCTGGTATTAATGTAATTGCACCGACCCGAAGAATAAAGTTGTCTAGTCACTTATACCGTACAAGGAATGGTGTAAAAAATAAATAAAATCAATTCTCCACCTGCTGTTGATATTTTTTTTCAATCTGCTTCCCAAAGACCACAGTTAAGCTTGGTGCACATTTATCCTGCACTGTGTGCTGAGCTTTTACTCAAGGGTTTTTTTATGTAAGTCTCTGAAATGCGTGCAGCTGCACACTCTGGTCCCGAGTGCAGGCGGCAGTGCCGGGTATTGATGTGAGAGACTCGCGTGAGTTTCTGGCATCACATTCACAAGTGTGACCCCGGCCTAAGACAGAACCACCGGTGGAAGATACCCTATAATGAGGCAGATTGAGTCACTGTGGATGCCGTTTGACCTGTGATCTGGCAGTGTCCATCTTTTTTATTAGGAGTGCATAAAAGTGCCATCGGCCACAGTTTTCTGCACGTCTGAAAAAAGGACACAGCTGAACAGAGGCCTAACGGAGTCTAGAGTAACTCTGCTGCCTTATTACAAAGAGTGCCTCCCTCAGGGGTTTCGTCTGAATTAGATCACTCAAAGATTTAAAGGGAAACACCGATGTGAGTGCTCAGCATAGAGCGCCGATTAAATGTGATCTTAATTGCTATGTAAAAGGTTCCTAATAAAAGCTTCAACTCAATCCACAAAAAAGCAAGTCTTCACTCATGTCCGTCATCTGTTATTTGAGATATAGGTGGTTTCATCATTCTTGGCAGCACAGAGGCTATGGAAAAGATAATTGGCCCTCGTAACCCCAAGCAAATTCAGCAAATTTTGCACCCCCAAATCCAAACACCCCCTCTTTTCTGAACGCAATGTGCCTAATCCACATTTAGTGAGAAAGGAAGGAAAGCACTACAGTAAGTATGCACACTACACCATAATATATGAGAAAATAGGTGAACAACAGCTTTATTGGCACACAATAACAGAAAGTGCATGATAAAACATAACTAAAACCAAGGGTAAACTCTATACCAGGTACCTGCCAAAGCACAGAAAACACAGAGCACATGTAATATGTAAAATACAATATATGACATATGGTGGATCTTATAAGATAAACAATATCTGGAGAGACTCAGCTCATGACATACATGATGCAGAAAGTCACAAAACTAGACAAGTGTGTGACCCTCAGCAATAAGTAATTTTGAGCCAAAGCCATACATCAAAATGCTGAATGGACACAACTGAAGGGCTGCAATGGCGTCAAAGATATAACATGATTATAGAAGATAGTACACTTCCTTTCTCAACATTTCATCTATTACTACCGGTTTTGCACTTCCCTTTAAAGATAGGATATGCAGTGCGCCCTAAATTTCTTTATATCAAGGCTATGTGCCCACGTTAGCGTTTTTAAATGCTCAGGAAACTGATCCCCTTCCCAGAAAACGTGCGTCTTTTTTCCCACACGTTTCTTGCGCATTTTTTGCAAAAAAGCCGCATGTTTTTGACGCATTTTTTTCGCGTGTTTTCTGGGAACATTGGGGAAGGCTAAAAATGCTCAGCAATGCGGAAATTAATGAGCATGCTGCGTTTTTAGCCGCTAAGCGATTCCTGAGCGGTTAAAAACACATGCATTGGCACAAAAAGCCAAAAACGCTTGCAAATTAATTTGAAGCATCTTTTAAGTGTTTCTGCAGCATCTGAGCCGGCACAAACGCTGCGGAAACGCTTAAAAAAATGCAACGTGGGCACACAGCCTAATTCACATTTAGCGTCCACATGTTTGTAATTTCTGTAGCGATGAGAGCCCGCCAAATTTACTGGTGCATGCGCTGGGCACAACATACAGGTCACTATAACAGCAGTTTGCAATTTTCATTTTACAATATCTTGTTTCTGGAAGACACCATTAGAAAACTCCAATGGAGTCAAAATCATTACAACACCTATAGTTAAATTCCCAAAGGGGTATAATTTCCAAAATGGGGTAACTTAAGTGAGGATTCTGCTCTTCTAGCATGTAGGGGCTCTGTGTATGGAGTCCGCAAATTATTCTAGGATGTCTTCTATATAACAGTACTGCTTATCCATACGGCTCCGTCCCTCGCGAGTTTCGTACTGTACAGCCACATTTGGGGTATTTATACATTCAGCAGGAATTGTGGGACGTATTTATGTGCCACTTTTACACATTACAGCATGTGAAAATGTAAAATCTGGGGCTAAAACAAAATTTTAAAAAATATAATTTTTTTCTCCATTGCCCAATGGTATAAAATTCTGTGACCCACCTGTGGTGTCAATATGATCACTGCACCCCTACATGAATTCATTGAGAGTTTTAGATCTTAAAATATGGTCTTTTATGGGGGTGGGGGTTTGCTGTCCTGGCACCTCAGGAGCTTTGCCATTGTTACATGGCACCCTCAAATCAGGCCACCAAAATGTGAACTCCAGTATGGCCCTTCCTCCATTCTGCGCTTTGCACTGTCTCAAAAGTAGTTTTAGACCACATATTTGGTATCATTGAAACGATGGCCGGGGACCACCACGGTGCAGGGAGAATACCGTACACAAGATGAAGTGCAAACAACAAAGGGTAAATTTATTGGAAGGCAGAGAGTGAAGTGGATGAGGAAGGTGCAAACAGGGGTATGCAATGGCAAAAGATAATATACAAGAGTTGTATTCTTTAGCTGGGCCATCAAATAGCATGGTGCTCCAACTATTACAGAAGCAATATATATCACACAAGCAAATGCAAACAATAAACAAAGAATGATGCTACTCTACGCATAGCCTCCCTGGCCTCTACTAAGCAGGCCACACGGCTGCTGTATTCTGTCTGTTGAAGCCTACACTAGGCCCTGACATGTGCACAAAACAGGAACAAACTCGCGGTGATGTTGGAGACTCAGTTCCAGTCCCAGGGGGCCCCCAACAGTCTAGTATGGTGGTGTGCACGGCTCTCTGCCAGCTCCGCGAAACGTGGTCTTCACCTTGCTTTTAGGTCCCCCTTGCATCTGGGTCTGGGGGGTGCTCCTGGAAACTGTATGTCCCTTTCTCGGTATCTTCGTGGCTTCTCAAACTGGCACAGGACAGCCACCCTTGCTACACCTGAAGAGTCTGTACAATTTCATGAGTCCAATCCATCCCAGGCTGTGGGGCAACTTTTCACAGCTACAAGCAAAGACGTTCCCTGCAGCAGCTGCAGCTCATACGCTCTCCAGGCTCAACCCCTCCCCTAAGCACAGGGCAGTCTATTAACACAGTCTATTGCAGGGGGAAGTAGAATATTCCATCACACCAGACAAGGGGGTGCTGTCTCTTAAAGTGGCAGCGTGTTCTTACTGTCCATAACAGCATCAACCCCCTTACATGCCTCCCTACTTAAGGATGGTCATCCTCAGCCATAACAACATCAAGGTTGCAGTGTAATAAAGAAACTTGCAATGCGGGAACAGCACCTATAGAGGAGGCAGCAAAATCGGTAGAGGAGGCAACAGAATCAGAGAAACAGACAGAGAACACTGTTCTACATATCGGTCTGGTGGAACGCCAAACTTGACTATCTTCCAGAGGAACACTTGCTGCAGTAGTCATAGTGGGCTCTTGTCGGGCCTCGTCCTCGCTTGGCGGTAGTGGTACATCCATGGGATTACCGTTTCTGTATGGCTGAGGACCCCCTACTGCGTCAGGGATGGTCCACCACTCATCATTGATTTCACCATCAGGCATGACAAATTCAGGAAGTGGAGTAGCGCCTTCAGGCGGCAATGGCGCAGAACAGACCTCAGACCAGCAGGGCTGCAGCATATTTCTGTGAAGTAGCGCACACAAGGAAAAAATTCCCAAAAATTCAAAAAAACACATTTGAAAGGTTGACTCACCAAAACCCTGACTAATGCACTAGCAGGATGCAGCAGACCTCCATTGATAAAGGCTGGGGCAGCACAGGTGTAAACCACTGATGAAAACAGCCAGTAACCCATGAGGGTCTGGCTGCCTAGTGGAAAAAATGCACACAAATAGGGCTTGCATAGGACATCAGTCACACAGATAAGTGTGGTGCAAAGTGTCTGAACAGCTTATTAATGACGCCCATAGTATTAGCAGGCAGGCTGCTCAGCACTATATATATGCACCACACAGAAAAAACCAAACCAGCATAAAGAGGTCTAGTTGCATCCTGCAAAAATGATAAAAAGTGCAAAAGTTTGCACCTGTGCTGCCCCAGCCTTTATCAATGGAGGTCTGCTGCATCCTGCTAGTGCATTAGTCAGAGTTTTGGTAAGTCAACCTTTCAAAGGTGTTTTTTTTTAAATTTTTGGGAATTTTTTCCTTATGTGCGATGTTCAGATTTAGTATTAGGGACTCGCAAAATTTGGGGACCCTTGACGTTGGGTTGCGAGCTCATCTGCTTTGGCCAAAATAGTAACTAATACCCCATTTTTTTAATCTTTTTGCACTTTTATCATTTTTGCAGGATGCAGCTAGACCTCTTTATGTTGGCTTTGTTTTTTCTGTTTTCAGCATTTGAAGTAGGGTTCGGTTGAAGAGTTCACATGCTCCGTTGCCTTGAGGATGGTAAGGGGTGTTCCGGGACCGCTTGTTGCTGTACATACGATACAGTTCTTCCATCACCTTGCCTTGGAAACATGCGCCTTGGTCGGAGTGGATACGCTTTGACCACCCATACACCCGGATGAAGTCTTGACAGATGGCTCGCGCCGCCGACTCAGTAGTCTGATCTCTAGTCGGGGTAAATACTGCAAACTTGGAGAAATGATCGGTCATCACTAAACAGTACTGTAGCTGAGTGTCCTACGAGGAGGTAGTTGATCATCAAGACATCTAGCGGTTCCTTAGTTTGTATGATCTGGATGGGTGCCCTCTGTTCGGTACTCTTAACCCCTTCACCCCCAAGGGTGGTTTGCACGTTCATGACCGGGCCAATTTTTACAATTCTGACCACTGTACCTTTATGAGGTCATAACTCTGGAACGCTTCCATTGATCCCGGTGATTCTGACATTGTTTTCTCGTGACATATTGTACTTCATGTTAGTGGTAAAATTTCATTCAAATAACTTGTGTTTATTTGTGAAAAAAATGGAAATTTGGCAAAAATTTTGAAAATTTCGCAATTTTCCAACAATGAATTTTTATGCCCTTAAGTCACAGAGATACGGCACACAAAAATCTTGATAAGTAACATTTCCCACATGTTTACTTTACATCAGCACAATTTTGGAACCAAAATTTTTTTTTGTTAGGAAGTTATAAGGGTTAAAAGTTGACCAGCGATTTCTCATTTTTACAACACCATTTTATTTTTAGGACCACATCACATTTGAAGCCACTTTGAGGGGTCTATATGATAGAAAATACCCAAAAGTGACACCATTCTAAAAACTGAACCCCTTAAGGTGCTCAAAACCACATTCAAGAAGTTTATTAACCCATTAGGTGCATCACAGGAATTTTTTTGAATATTTAAAAAGAAATGAACATCTAACTTTTTTTCACAAAAAAAATACTTCAGGTTCAATTTTTTTATTTTACCAAAAGTAACAGGAGAAATTGGACTGCAAAAGTTATTGTGCAATTTGTCCTGAGTACGCTGATACCTGATTTGTGGGGGGGAACGACTGTTTCGGCACATGGCAGAGCTCAGAATGGAAGGAGCGCCGTTTGACTTTTTCAATGCAAAATTGGCTGGAATTCAGATCGGACGCCATGTCACGTTTGGAGAGTCCCTGATGTACCTAAACAGTGGAAACCCCCTACAAGTGACCCCATTTTGGAAACTAGACCCCCCAAGGAACTTATCTAGATATGTGGTGAGAACTTTGAACCCACAAGGGCTTTACAGAAGTTTATAACGTACAGCGGTACAATTAAAAAATCATATTTTTTCCACAAAAATGATCTTTTCACCCCAATTTTTATTTTCCCAAGGGTAACAGGACCCTAAAAGTTATTGTGCAATTTGTCCTGAGTACGCTGATACCCCACCTGTGGGGGTAAACCACTATTTGGGTGCATGGCAGAGCTCGGAAGGGAAGCAGCGCCATTTGACGTTTTTGGCTGGAATTGAGATCGGACACCATGTCGCGTTTGGAAAACCCCTGATGTACCAAAACAGTGGAAATCCCCCACAAATGACACCATTTTGGAAACTAGACCCCCTAAGGAACTTATCTAGATGTGTGGTGAGAACTTTGAACCCCCATGGGCTTCACAGAAGTTTATAACATAAAGCCATACAATTAAAAAATCATATTTTTTCCACAAAAATGATCTTTTCACCCTCAATTCTTATTTTTCCAAGGGTAACAGGACCTAAAAGTTATTGGGCAATTTGTCCTGAGTAAGCTGATACCCCACATGTGGGGGTAAACCACTATTTGGGCGCATGGCAGAGCTCGGAAGGGAAGCAGCGCCATTTGACGTTTTTGGCTGGAATTGAGATCGGACACCATGTTGCGTTTGGAAAACCCCTGATGTACCAAAACAGTGGAAATCCCCCACAAATGACACCATTTTGGAAACTAGACCCCCTAAGGAACTTATCTAGATGTGTGGTGAGAACTTTGAACCCCCATGGGCTTCACAGAAGTTTATAACATAAAGCCATACAATTAAAAAATCATATTTTTTCCACAAAAATGATCTTTTCACCCTCAATTCTTATTTTTCCAAGGGTAACAGGACCCTAAAAGTTATTGTGCAATTTGTTCTGAGTACGCTGATACCCCACACGTGGGGGTAAACCACTATTTGGGCGCATGGCAGAGCTCGGAAGGGAAGCAGCGCCATTTGACGTTTTTGGCTGGAATTGAGATCGGACACCATGTCGCGTTTGGAAAACTCCTGATGTACCAAAACAGTGGAAACCCCCCACAAATGACACCATTTTGGAAACTAGACCCCCCAAGGAACTTATCTAGATGTGTGGTGAGCACTTTGAACCCCCCAGTGCTTCACAGAAGTTTATAACGCCCGGGCGTGAAAATAAAAAATTCGTATTTTTTCCACAAACATGATCTTTTAGTCACCATTTTTTTATTTTCCCAAGGGTACCAGGAGAAATTAGACACCAAAAGTTGTTGTCCAATTTGTCCTGAGTATGCTGATACCCCATATGTGGGAGAAAACTACTGTATGGGCACACGTCGGGGCTCGGAAGGGAAGTAGTGACGTTTTGGAATGCAGACTTTGATGGAATGGTCTGCGGGTGTCATGTTGCCTTTGGAGAGCCCCTACTGTACCTAAACAGTGGAAACCCCTCACAAATGACCCCATTTTGAAAACTAGACCCACTAAGGAACTTATCTAGATGTGAGGTGAGCACTTTGAACCCCCAAGGGCTTCACTGAAGTTTATAATGCCAGGGCATGAAAATAAAAAAATCGTATTTTTTCCAGAAACATGATCAATTAGTCCCCAATTTTTTCATTTTCCCAAGGGTAACAGGAGAAATTGGACCCCCAAAAGTTGTTGTCCAATTTGGCCTGAGTACGCTGACACCCCATATGTGGGAGAAAACTACTGTATGGACACACGTCGGGGCTCGGAAGGGAAGCAGTGACGTTTTGGAATGCAGACTTTGATGGAATGGTCTTCGGGTGTCATGTGCGTTTGGAGAGCCCCTGATGTACCTAAACTATTGAAATTCCCCACAAGTGACCCCATTTTGGACACTAGACCCCCCACGGAACTTATCTAGATGTGTGGTGAGCACTTTGAACCCCCAAGTGCTTCACAGAAGTTTATAACACTAGGACGTGAAAATAAAAAAATCATTTTTTTCCACAAAAATGATATTTTTGCCCCCAATTTTATATTTTCCTAAGGGTAACAGGAGAAATTGGACCCCAAATATTGTTTTGCAATTTGTCCTGAGTAGGCTGATACCCTACATGTGGGGGTAAAACACTGTTTGGGCGCATGGCAGAGCTTGGAAGGGAAGGAGCACCATTTGACTTTTTCAACTCAGAATTGGCTGGAATTGAGATCAGACGCCATGTTGCATTTGGAGAGCCCCTGATGTGCCCAAACAGTGGAAACCCCCAATTATAACTCCAACCCTAACCCCAACACACCCCTAACCCTAATCTGAGCCCTAACCCTAGCCCTAACCCTAGCCCTCACCCTAGCCCTAACCCTAACCCTAGCCCTAACCCTAGCCCTAACCCTAGCCCTAACCCTAAGGCTGTGTGCACACGCTGCGGATTTTGCTGCGGTTCCGCAGTGGTTTTGGCTGCTTCGGACCCGCAGCAGTTCCTGCTGCGGTGTACAGTACCATGATTTCCTATGGGAATCAAAAACCGCAGTGCAGATGGTGCGGAATTTTCCGCGCGGATTATCTGCGGTTTTCAATCCGCAGAAAGAATTGACATGTCAATTCTTTCTGCGGATTCTCCTGCGGTTTGCCATCTCCTCTATTGAGGAGATGAAAAACTGCAGGACAAAACCGCAGAGCAATCCGCAGGTAAAACCGCAGGTCTTTTGACCTGCGGTTTCACCTGCGGATTTTACAAAATCCGCGCGGATGAATCCGCACCTAATCCGCACCGTGTGCACACAGCCTTACCCTAACGGGAAAATGGAGATAAATACTTTTTTTTTAGTTTTATTATTTTTCCCTAACTAAGGGGGTGATATTGGGGGGTTTGATTTACTATTTATGGCGGTTTTTATATTTGGCAGCTGTCGCACGCTAAAAGACGCTTTTTATTGTAAAATAGTTTTTGCATCACCACATTTTGAGAGCTATAATTTTTCCGTATTTTGACCCACTGAGTCATGTGAGGTCTTACTTTTTGCGGGACGAGTTGACGTTTTTATTGGTACCATTTTCGGGCACGTGACATTTTTTGATCGCTTTTTATTCCTATTTTTGGGACGCAGAATGAACAAAAACCAGCGTTTCATGAATTTCTTTTGGGGGGGTGCGTTTACACCGTTCCGTGTGCAGTAAAATTGATAAAGCGGTTTTATTCTTCGGGTCAGTACGGTTACAGCGATACCTCATTTAGGTCGTTTTTTTATGTTTTTGTCGGTTTTATGCAATGAAAACTATTTTATATAAAAAATAATTATTTTTGCATCGCTTTATTTTGCGAGCTATAACTTTTTTATTTTTTCGCTGATGATGCTGTGTGGTGGCTCGTTTTTTGCGGGACAAGATGACGTTTTCAGCGGTACCATGGATATTTATATGCATCTTTTTGATCGCGTGTTATTACACTTTTTGTTTGGCGGTATGATAATAAATCATTATTTTTTGCTTCGTTTTTTATTTTTATTTTTTAAGGGGTTCGCTAAAAGGGTTAACTAATGGGACATTTTATTGGGCGGGTCATTACGGATGCGGCGATACCTAATATGTGTACTTTTATTGTTTTTTTTTTTTTATTATTTCCAAAAAATGGATTTATTGGGGGAATATTTTTTTTTTTTTTTCTAATTTATTTGGCGATTTTTTTAAATTTATTTTTACATTTTTTTTTAATTTTTTTTTACTTTATTACATAGTCCCAGGTGGGACATCACTGTCCTGTGACAGATCGCTGATCTGTCACATCACAGATCACTGTGACAGATCAGCAATCTGTCACAGGCATTGAAGAAGACTTCCTCTTGCCTGCGCTTTGCAGGCACTGAGGAAGCCAGCTTCCTCAGGTCCCCGAAGGCCCCCGTCGCCATCTTGGATTCGGGGGCCTGGAGGATAGGAGCCCCCCGCAGCAGCGCTGCACATTGCGCTGCCGTGGGGGGCTCAAGGAAGCACGGAGGGAGCCCCCTCCCTGCCGATGCTTCCCTTTAACTCCCGGTACACCGCGATCATGTTTGATCGCGGTGTGCCAGGGGTTAACGTGTCGGGGGCGGTCCGTGATCGCCCCTGACACATAGTGCTGGGTGTCAGCTGTGATAATCAGCTGACACCCGGCCGCGATCAGCGGCGCTCACCAAGTGGGCGCCGCTGATTGCGGTAGACGTACTATCCCGTCCACGGTCATACGGGCCCGGGTACCGTGGACGGGATAGTACGTCGGATGTCAGGAAGGGGTTAATGAGGTCGCATACTCGACATTGCCGGCGAACCTCTTCCACCACAGACTCTAACTGGGGGCAATACACGTACCGCTGTAACCATTGGCAGGTCTTTGTGGGCCCGAAGTGAGCTCCAATTTCATGGGCTTCTTTAGCTACTTCTTGAGCCATTCTTCCTGGGATGACCACCTGCCACCTTACTTCCATATCTTTTGGCTGTTGTCTCTTACGATATAACACTGATTCTTGCACTTCCAGTCTATCCCACTGGTGTAAGACACTCTTCATTTCAGCATCCAGATCATCTCTCTTTTGTTTGCCAGGCTTCTGCTTCTGAGTTACCCACCATTTCATCTGTCTCAGCTCTTTGTCTTCATCCTGAACATGTCCCCATTTCTCATTGGTTCTCCCCAGGGACCGGGGTAGTGCGCAGGCCTACCTACTTGACTGGGTCACAACTACTGGGGGCTTAAACTTAACAAAGTTGGGGGTTTCCTCCTCTTCGAGTTGTTCATCGAGATCCCACACTGGAGACTCCACAGTCACTTTTGACAGCCCGTCAGCATTTGCGTTTTTGGTAGCAGACCGATAACAGATGGTAAAGTCAAACTTGGCTAGGCGAGCCACCCACCATTGTTCTAAGGCCCCCAATTTAGCATTCTCAAGGTGGGCCATGTTATTATTGTCTGTTCGAACTTGAATCTTGGTCCCTGTCAGGAAGTCCGCAAACTTCTCTGTTATAGCCCACACCAGGGCCAGGAGTTCTAACCAGAAGGAGCTGTAATTGTGGGGGTTTCTTTCACTGTCTCGCAGGGACATGCTGGCATACCCAATGACTCTCTCATGTCCATCCTGTATCTGAGAAAGTACTGCACCGAGTCCATGAAGGCTACCGTCTGTGTATAACAGAAATGGTTGATCGAAATCTGCGTAGGCCAAAATCGGGGCTGAAGTAAGGGCATTCTGTATAGCCTGGAAGGCCTTGTCTTGTCTCTGGGCCCAAGGGATGCACTGGGTCTTCGGCACTCTGGCGGTCCCCCTCAGCAGCTTATTCAGATGACCTGCCACCTTCGCAAAGTCTTTGACAAATAGGCGGTAGTACCCTGTGGGCCCCAGAAGGGCCTGGAGTTCTCTCACTGTTCGAGGGACTGGCCACTTCTGGATAGCAGCCACTTTTTCTGGTGAGGGTACAACTCCATCTTGTGACACTATGTGGCCCAAGTACTCGATCTCTCTCTTGAAGAGGTGGCACTTCTTTGGCTTCACCTTCAGGTTATGAGCCTGCAGTCTTCCGAGTACCTGTCCAAGCTGGGCAAGGTGTTCTTCGAATGAGGCTGAAAACTCAATGATGTCATCCTGATAGATCAGGGTAGCCTCAAAATTTAAGTCTCGCAAACACTTTTCCATCAGCCTTTGAAACATGCCCGGAGCATTGGAGAGCCCAAAGGGCATCCGGTTAAACTCAAACAGTCCCATATGGAGGATGAAGGCGTTTTTTTCTTTGTCTTTGTCTGCCACGGCTACTTGCCAGTATCCGCTTGCTAGGTCCAAGTTGGAGAAGTACTTGGCTTTCCCCAATGCTGTCAAGGATTCCTCAATGCGGGGTAATGGATATGAGTCTCAAACAGTGCAGGCATTGAGTTTCCTGTAATCTACACAGAACTGGATGGTCCCATCCTTTTTCTTGACCAGCACCACCGGGGCTGCCCAAGGGCTCTGACTACTCTGCACTACTCCTGAATCCAGCATCTGCCTCAGTAATGTCTTCATCTTGGGAGGGATCTGCCGGTATCATTCTCAAATTGGACGAGCTTCCCTGGTCGGTATCTCATGCGTGATGGCTTCAGTACAGCCGAAATCTTCGGTGTGACGGGCGAATGTGGCCTGATTTTCCCACAGCATAGCTTCTATCGCTTGCACACGCTCAGGGACCAGCGCCTTCAAATTCACTTCCATTTGATCAAGGATGACTTGTCCACTCCACTCCGAGGATGGCATCACTTTGGCCCCCGCAACAACTGCTAGGATCCACCCTGCACCTTCTATCAGCAATAGAGACATCTCCTTCTGACTCACCACTTCACCCTTGTATAGGTACATCAGGGCCAGATCTGTCCCTCGTGGCAATGTGACCTCCCCGGGGCCCACATTCAAAGCTCTTATGGGGACATGTACCCACTGGACCACAGCTATCGTAGAGCTATCATGACTTCTTGGTCCACTCCTCCACCTAGCACAAGCTGAACAATCACTTCCAACCCGTCGACATTGCGATGAGTCCCCACTGGAAGATGTAATAGTGTTTCTCGCTCAGGAGGCCGGATTACAGGCTCTTTACCAGGAGCCCTGATGACCCCTACCATCTGATAAGATGGCACGTTCTTCTGCGTCCCACAGATGCGGATCAGTCGTTGAAGGGCTTCTTGAGTAGGCTTATGTGTAGTAGCCTTCTTACAATATCTGGGTCCCCATTTGGTAAACATAGTCTGATCGAGTTCACATAGGATATTCATTCCAAGTACTAGAGGCACATCTTCTTTGATAGGCTCAGGGACTAGCAGGATCCCTTTTCTTCCCACTTTTTGCCCACAGATTCAAATATTCATCCACACGACCCCTGTGACCGGGATCGGTTGTTGGTTGGCAGCAAACAACCGGATCAATGTCTCTTTCTGGCTTGACCAGGGCCTGGAAATGCTGTTTGAAATACGTTTCTGGCATAGTCATCACTTGTGACCCGGTATCTATCAAGCAATCCACTAGAACACCCTCGAATTCAGCACGCAGGATGGGACACCCAGCATTCAAGTGTTTGTTATGATACGGAGCGGCCTCTATTCTCGCCTCCCCCCCAGAGTGCCGCACTACTGCGGGGGTTGGTAGTTTAATGGTGGCTTCTGCTGGCCTGGAGGGTAATTCCGACAGTCTCTGGCAAGGTGACCCTGTCCTCCACATTCCCAGCATTGGATGCCTCCTGCTCGCCGGGGGGCACCTCAAGCCTGTCCTCATGTCTCCGATGCCTAATGGGTGGGGGATTGCTCCCACTGATCCCTTATCGGTCGGGTATAAGAATAGTTGCATAAGTATGATGGGTCAACCTGTTGTAGCTCCCCCACTCTTCGCTCCATCTGGGTCAGTTTCTCTTGCATGTTGACAAGGGACCGCTGCAAGTCTTGCACCACCTGGATCAGCACCTCCTGATGGTTTGGGTCACCTCTGGTATTGATGCCCTGGACACGCATCACCCCAGACACGTAGCTTTCTTCTTTACTTCGGGCCACTGTTTCCGCCAGGATTTGACGAAATGTAAGAGCCAGATCTGCCCGGACCCGTTCTGATAGTGCTTGCCTCAAGGATGTGCTGTGCAGTCCCAAAATAAATTGCTCCAGGAGTATCCGGTCTTTAGAGCCCATGCCACCAAGTCCATTCGACTCCTTTCTCTGCATCTTAGCTAACACTTCTTGCAGTGCTGTTGCATACTGAGAAATGCCTTCTTCTTCCCACTGCAGTCAAGAGAAAAATTTGGCACGAAGGTGTCCCGCGCTAGCAGGCTCACCGTAGATCTCTTCCAGGAACTTCACTAGCTCCTTCAGGGTGAGTCCTGGTTGTAGGCAGACGTTTCTACGGGCTTCTCCCTCTAGGGCAGTTAAAGCAATGTTCACTTCAAGGTCTGAGCTGATGTTATAAATCTTGAGGGTGCTCTGCAGCCGGGACACCCAGTCGGACAGTGGCATATTATTGCCGTCAAATTTTGGTAGCACACTAAATATGGTGCCCATAGGGAGTGTCCTTGCAGGGGTTCCACCAATTCCCACAGCATCCCCATTAACATTAGCATTCCTGCCGTTGCTGTCTGCTGCCTCCATCTTGGTGACAGTACCCTGCTTGCAGCGCCACTTGAAACAATAGCCGGGGACCACTAAGGTGCAGGTAGAATTGGCCATTTTGCTTTCTGTCCTGCTGTAGCTATCTTGCCCTCAGTTAGTATGGAGTTTCCAGCTTTTATGTTCCCGCCCTGATTCTCTCCCTCTTGCCTTTTAAGCAGCCTCAGCTGAACAATCTGTGCTTCAGAATCAAGCCTGCAGTTAGCCTGTGACCTGGCTCCTGGAAGCCTTGGACTTGGTACTCCTGCCATCTGCTGCTGATGAACTTTGGAACACTTGTGGACACTGGAAACCTGATACCTGCTAAATCCACAGTTGCAAGGGAAGTAACAGAGAGACCATGAACCTGTTGTGGAAGTTCTGCTGTGCTTAAAGTTTACTCTTGCCTGCTGTGTCTCCTGCCTTTGTATCTGCAAACTGTGTGAACCCTTTTGCTGACTTGTATGAAGTAATACAAGTCCTTCCTAATCACACCTGTGTCTCCTGTGTTTTCCTCGTACCCAAGCACAAGACGTTATATGAATCGTACACAGTACATCACAAGATTCTGAAGCCAATGTAGGTGTCTGCTGGGTCTGGGAAGGCCGTGTCTGCCATGACCGTGGATGTAAGATATCCGTTTATATCTTCTGTGATGACAGTGATTGTGACTTCTAACAATCATTCAAGGTGAGCACATTCCCTTCTTTTACTCTGGAGTGCTACCACAGGTAAACACTATTGTGTGCTTTTTTCCTTCCAGTACTTCTGCCTTTAAAGGATCTGGAAGATGGAGCCTCGCATAAAGGAGTTGTGTGGAGTGACTGATAAAATCCTTGCCTATATACAGACTTTAAAAACCTGCTTTACAAGCCTGCAGGACCTTACTAATCACAATTTGCCAGTTTTTGGACAAACTACTCAGGATTTACGAGCCAGGATTGAGGCTCTAGAGGAACGAGCTCAGGCTCCAGCCATAATCCCGAGTTCTGGGATCCCCAAGTTGCCCCCTTTTCGTTTTGGCGGTGAACGTGAAAAATTCAGGGGATTTATTAACCAATGCAACCTGTTTTTCTCAGCACATGCTTCACAATTTCTCACTGAACGATCCAAAGTACTTACTATAATCATGCTGCTTACCAACAAGGCTCTGATGTGGGCAAACCCTCTGATTGAAACTGAGGATGAATGTTTGAATCATCTTGATGTTTTCATTTCAGCCATGGGGCAGGTGTTTGATGACCCCAACCGAGGTGCAACAGCTGAAGCAGCCATGTTAACTTTGCGCCAAGGTAAGTGCTCAGTAGCCGAATATGCCTTAGATTTCAGGAGATGGGCTCTCAACACCACTTGGGACCGTTCCGCCAAAAAATCTATTTTTCGGAAAGGGTTGTCTCCTCTGATAAAGGATGAACTTGCTCGTGCAGACCCTCCGACTGCGTTAGTGACTTTATTAACTACTGCATCCGTATCGATGCTCGTCTAACTGAACGCCGACAGAAGAGATGGTTCGAAAGTAATCGTACTAACTTTTCCTACCTTCCTCCCCAGCTCAGGAACCTTTGAGTAAAATCACACGGGAACCAGAATCTGAACCCATGCAGGTGGACTCGGTACAGAGACGGGTTAGTGACGCACGCAAAGAACATTGCTTAAAAGAAAATATATGTGTCTACTGCAGTAAGTCAGGGCACTTTATTATAAACTGCCTCAGCCGTTCTCATAAGACTACTGCGATGGTCATTCACTGTGAGTGTTGCGAGAGGAGGTCTGTCATTTCCAAGCCTCAGGCTCCAGAGAGATTTGCAGCCATAGATATTGATTTCTCAGACGTAAACTACGTTAGTTCTGAGGCTGATGACTTGTGTGAACACTGCAATTTTTCAAGTTTCCTCAGCGGTGTCCCAGCTGAGTTGTAAGAAGAACAATTCTCATTGCTTCCTTTCCATCAAACTCTGGGTTGACTCTGTCTGGGTGTCTAGCTCTGCTATGATCGACTCAGGAGCAAGCGGCAATTTTATGGATATCTCCTTTGCACTGAAACATGGGATACGTTCAGTGAAGAAGGCTACTCAAGTACAGATGGAGACCGTGGATGGCTCCCTGCTGACCTCTGGACCAGTGGATCAGGAAACGAAGCTTTTGAAGGTCCTTATGGGTAAAGATCATCAGGAAAAACTGTCTTTTATGCTTATCTCTTCTCCCCACTTTTCCATTATTCTAGGGCTACCATGGCTGCAGGCTCAGAACCCTACAATTAACTGGGAGACCAAGGAACTACATTTTACGGAGAAACAGATGAGTCCAGAAGTTTCAGCTTGCTCTGTTAGTAAAGGAGCCATGTCAGTCCTGGAACTACCAGCTGTATACCAGGACTATGCGGATGTGTGTGACAAGAAGAAGGCTGACCAGCTTCCCCCTCACCGTCCATATGATTGTCCAATTGAATTAATGCCTGGAGCAGAGATACCTTTTGGTAAGATCTACCCCCTGGCGGGGCCTGAGCTAAAAGCTTTGAAGGACTATATAGATGAAAATCTAGCCAAGGGCTTCATACGCCACTCTTCATCTCCTGCAGGTGCACCCATCTTCTTTGTGAAGAAGGATGGGTCTCTGAGACCCTGCATAGACTATTGGGAACTCAATAAGGTTACTGTTAGAAACCATTATCCATTGCCTTTGATCCCGGAGTTATTGGCGAGAGTGAGGCATGCCAAAATTTTCTCTAATCTAGATCTCCGTGGGGCCTATAACTTGGTCCATATTAGACCTGGGGATGAATGGAAGACTGCGTTCAGGTCATGCTACGGACACTTTGAATATCTAGTCATGCCATTTGGTCTGTGAAACGCCCCAGCCACTTTCCAACACTTGGTGGATGACATCTTCAGGGATCTCCTAGATACATTTGTGGTGATTTATCTGGATGATATTTTAATTTTTCTAACTCCACAGAGGAACATCATGGACATGTGAGAATGGTCTTAGAATGCCTAAGACAGAACCATCTTTACATCAAACTTGAAAAGTGTGAATTCTATAGGACCGAAATTCAATTTCTGGTGTATGTAATGTCTACACAAGGAATTAGTATGGATGGAAGCAAGACCCAAGCCATAAAAGATTGGCCAGTTCCTAGGAATGTGAAGGAGGTGCAGCGCTTCATTGGGTTTGCCAATTTCTATAGACATTTTATTAGGAATTTCTCTGAGGTAGTGTCACCTATCACACAACTTACCCGGAAAGAGTCTAGGTTCTCTTGGACCCCTCAAGCCCAAGAAGCATTTTCCCGTCTAAAGGATAAATTTACCACTGCACCTATCCTAGTGCATCCCAACCCCGAACTTGCCTTCATAATAGAGGTGAATGCTTCAGACTGTGCCATCGGAGCTATACTCTCTCACAGAACAGGTGAGAAGAATGTCTTGCATCCTTGTGCTTTCTTTTCCCAGCGGTTGTCTTCGGCTGAGTGGAACTACGATGTGGGCAATAGAGAATTGCTGGCCATTATTGCCGCCTTCTTCAGGGAGCTGCACAGCAAATAGTCGTCTTGACAGACCTTCGCAACCTTGAATTTATCAGGTCGGCTAAGTGCCAGACTCCTCACCAGGCTCGTTGGAATCTCTTCCTAAACCAATTTAATTTTGTACTTTCTTATAGGCCAGGATCGCGCAATGGAAAGGCTGATGCACTCTCTAGGATTCAATCAACAGAGACCAGTCCACTAACTCCTCCTAAGACTATTCTTCCTGACTCTAGATTCCTGGGAGTGATTCATAATCAAGACCTACTTAAGGACATCAAGGAAGCATACCATTCGGATTCTTTGTTGGCACAACCTCCAAGGGACATAAGTCTTGTCTTTAAGAATGGTGTGTGGATACAGGGACAACGCTTGTATATACCCGAAACGGTCAGATTGAGAGTATTGCAACTCGTCCACGATTCTAAGATAGCTGGGCCTAGAGGAGTTCTAAAGACACAAGAATTTCTTTCTCGTTTCTTTTGATAGCCCACTTACAGAAAGGATGTTTTAAACTATGTCACTTCATGTGAAGTCTGTGCAAGATGCAAAACACCATGCTCCTCGCCAATGGGTCTATTGCAACCACTTCCCACCCCATCCCGCCTGTGGGGATCCATTTCTATGGACTTCATTGTGAGTTACCAACATCTCAAGGGAAGAACACCATTCTAGAGGTGGTGGATCGGTTAACAAAGGCAGCTCATTTTATTCCCTGTGTCGGTTTACCCACTGCAAAGCAGACATCAGATTTAATGATTCAAATGTGTTTCGCTTGCATGGAGTACCGGATGAGGTCATTTCAGATCGAGGGGTGCAATTCACTTCAAGGTTTTGGCAGAATTTCTGTGCCGCATTGGACATTAAAGTAAACCTTTCTTCTGCTTCTTATCCCCAGACTAATGGACAGACAGAACATACTAATCAGACCGTGGAGCAGTATCTCCGCTGCTTTATCTGCCACCTACAGGATGATTGGATGGATCTACTTCCACTGGCTGAGTTCTCCTATAACAACTCTCAGAGCGCTTCCACTAGGCATTCTCCTTTTTATGCCAATCTAGGTTATCATCCTAACATTCTTCCTCGAATTCCCATAGATATGCCCTTGCTGGCTGAGCCTGAAAGAATCATGTCTTTACAAAAGAATATTGATCTTTTAAAGAAAAATCTGGAATTGGCTGAAGAAAGATATAAGAAAGCAGCAGATAAATTTCGTAAACCTGCACCAGCTTTCAAGATAGGATATTTGGTCTGGCTGTCAACCAGAAATCTTAAGTTAAAAATCCCATCATCCAAATTGGGACATAAGTACATTGGACCCTATAAAATCAGTAAAATTATAAGTGCCATTGCTTGTCATCTTCAACTACCCAGAAATATGAGAATCCACCCTGTCTTTCATGTTTCCCTACTAAAGGCAGCAACACCCAACACGTTTCCTGGACGTTCTTCTCCCCGCCCTGACCCAATGCTGGTCGAAGGTCAGGAGCAATTTGTAGTGGAAAGGATTCTGGATTCCAGGTTGTAAAGAAATCAGTTACAATACCTGATTAAATGGCAGGGCTACCCAGTTGAAGACAACTCAAGGGAACCAGCCAATAACACTAATGCTGCTCGCTTACTCCGCCAGTTTTATCAGAGGTACCCAGACAAGTCTGGTCTGAGGTCATCTGGAGGCTGTCCCTAAGGGGGGAGTAATGTAAGGTTCTCAGTCTCTTTGGACTTGTTTTTGAAATTGAGGTTTTTCCGTTGGCCATTTTGCTTTCTGTCCTGCTGCAGCTATCTTGTCCTCAGTTAGTATGGAGTTTCCAGCTTTTATGTTCCCATCCTGATTCTCTCCCTCTTGCCTTTTAAGCAGCCTCAGCTGATCAATCTGTGCTTCAGAATCAAGCCTGCAGTTAGCCTGTGACCTGGCTCCTGGAAGCCTTGGACTTGGTACTCCTGCCATCTGCTGCTGATGAACTTTGGAACACTTGTGGACACTGGAAACCTGTTACCTGCTAAATCCACAGTTGCAAGGGAAGTAACAGAGAGACCATGAACCTGTTGTGGAAGTTCTGCTGTGCTTAAAGTTTACTCTTGCCTGCTGTGTCTCCTGCCTTTGTATTTGCAAACTGTGTGAACCCTTTTGCTGACTTGTATGAAGTAATACAAGTCCTTCCTAATCACACCTGTGTCTCCTGTGTTTTCCTCACACCCAAGCACAAGACACTGTATAAATCGTACACAGTACATCACAATACCGTACACAAGATCATGTGCAAACAACAAAGGGTAAATTTATTGGAAGGCAGGGAGTGAAGTGGATGAGGAAGGTGCAAACGGGTATGCAATGGCAAAAGATAATTTACACGAGTTGTATTCTTTAGCTGGGCCATCAAATAGCATGGTGCTCCAACTATTACAGAAGCAATATATATCACACAAGCAAATGTAAACAATAAACAAAGAATGATGCTACTCTACGCATAGCCTCCCTGGCCTCTACTAAGCAGGCCACATGGGTGCCGTGTTCTGTCTGTTCCTGTTTTGTGCACATGTCAGGGCCTGGTGTAGGCTTCAACAAACTCACGGTGATGTTGGAGACTCAGTTCCAGTCCCGGGGGGTCCCCAACAGTCTAGTACAGTGGTTCGCACGGCTCTCTGCCAGCTCCGTGAAACGTGGACTTCTTGCTTCTGGGTCCTCCTTGCTTCTGGGTCCGGGAGGTGCTCCTGGAAACTGTATATCCCTTTCTCGGTATCTTCGTGGCTTCTCAAACTGGCACAGGACAGCCACCCTTGCGACACCTGAAGAGTCTGTACAATTTCATGAGTCTATTCCGTCCCAGGCTGTGGGACATCTTTTCACAGCTACAAGTGTGGCGCCCCTGAGGCTCAGTCGCCACAGAGGTACTGCACCTTCTCCTAAGGTGTAGTGCCCCACCAACTGGTTAAGTGGGGAACTCCTTTCCACACTCCAACACCTGCACCCACATACAGGATAGTTCAGCAATGGACCGGATTGCGGCTCCATGCTTAGAGGGTAGCAGAGCACCTTTCGTGGGTCCTTGCTTCGTAACACGAGATGTGCTGGGAGGTGGGTGGAGTTAGAGATATAAAAGAGTGGGAAAGTTTAGAATTACAGGTCAGTCTGGCAGGAGGTCAGGCGAGAGTAGAGCCCCAGCTGACAGGAGGTCAGCCTGACGGGAGGTCAAGGCGGAAGGAAGACAGTCAGTCAGGAGAGGCTGAGGACTGGTCTTGGTAGAATGAGCTCCCTAGGAGAAGAGAGAGAAGAAGGAGTGTTGCAGCTGCCTCAGTGACCTGAGCCAGCTGGCACGGGAAGGGAACAGAAGGAGAGAGACGTAGAACTGCAACCTAAGCTTCCATAAGAGAGAGAAGGAACAGCGCGGAATGAAGGAGTAGGAGAACAGAGAGGAGTTGTGGGTTGGAAGAGGAACCCTGCCTATTGGTTCTCAGCGCAAGACCGGGGCCCGGTCCCCGAGGTTGTATGGACACTTATGGTTCTGCAGCAGACACCGGTGGAGTAGTTGGCTGTAAATGCATTACTCCCATCCAAGACTTGGGGCACAACAGCATCTGTATAGAGAGCAGGGACTCAGGATAAAGGGAGTCCCGAAAGTAGGCTACAACTGTCTGCCGTACAAGGAGAGTTGTTAGGAACATCTGACAGGAGGAACTTCAGAGTACCACGGTACTGGAGCTCTTCACACTAAAAGGCACAATAGAGGAGTTGTTCAGGAAAGGTACATGTTGGCGGAGTGTTGGAGAGGAGAAGCCTGACTTGCCCGGGAGGTTGATTGAGTTACTGTCCCGGAGGACACGGCACGGAGGCGGGCACCAGTGTGTACCACGAACTGTGAGTAAAGCTTTGGAACTGCAAGCCCTGGTGTCTTCCATTTATCTGGGGGCCAGCACCGTCAGCACCGCTACATCTGAGTACCAGCATTCCTCACACCGCTTGTGCCTATACACTGCCCTGGGAGTTACAGCTTCACCTGTGGGGAGCTACACCATCTATGCTGTAACACACCATCAGCCCCAGAGGATCTGCACGCAGCGTTGGCTTAACATCTTGCTTGCCAAACACCACAGGTGGCATCACAAACTATTCCATTCCACTTAAACAACATTACATTCCACCATTACTTGGGCACCCAGGGCCACAGACAGGGTCGCCGCTGCTGTGACACATCCTACTGACACCGGCCCGGTACCGAGTACCCCACAGCCCTGGGAGGGTGACCCACAAGCACAGACGTTCAATGCAGCAGCTGCAGCTTACACGCTCTCCAGGCTCAACCCCTTCACTCAGCACAGGGAAGTCTATTAACAGTCTATTGCAGGGGGAAGCAGAACATTCCATCACACCAGACAAGGGGGTGCTGTCTCTTAAACTGGCAGCGTGTTCTTACTGTCTATAACAGTACCAACCCCCTTACATCATCATGCTCAGGACAAATTGCACAACAAATTTTGGGGTCCATTTTCTCCTGCTATCCTTGTGAAAATAAAAAAAATGGGGCTAAAATCACATTTTTGTGGGAAAAATGTTATTTTATCTTCTTTTTTACTGCTCTGTTATTAACTTCTGTGAAGCAACTGAGGGTTCAAGGTGCTCATCACACATCCAGGTACATACCTTGAGGGGTCTAGCTTCCAACTTTGTGTTACTTGTGGGGGTTTTCCACTGTTAAGGCACATCAGGGGCTCTTGAAATGAAACATGATGCTGGCAGTCCATTCCATCAAAGTCTGCATTCCAGAACATCACTCCTTCTTTTCTGAGCCCTGCCGTGAGTATAAGCAGTATTTGACCCCCACATATGGGGTATCTAGCGCTCAGCAGAAATTGCACAACAAACTATATGGTGCAATTGGGGCGCCCTCACACGCCAGGGCTGTGGGGTACTTTGTACCGGGCCGGTTGATCTTCTCAATGGGAGTTGTCACGGCAGCAGTGACCCGGTCCGTGGCCCTGGGGCTCCATTGCAAAAGGGGTCGTTTCAGTGTGCTTATGGTGGTGAAAGTTTATAAGTGATTCGTGACGCCACCTGTGGTGTTCGGCAAGGATGATGTTAAGCCGACGCTGCAAACAGCACCTCTGGGACAGATGGTGTGGTGCAGCAATGATGTTATAGCCCTCCACAGGCAGGGCTGTAGTCCCAGGGAAGAGTAAGTGAATGACACTTAGATGGTTTAGTGTCGGGCACAGGAGGGATGTAGCAGTGTCGGGCAGGTTGACGTAGGAATAAGTGGAGGACACCAGGGCATGTAGTTCCAAAGTTTTACTCACAGTCTGTTGTGGTACAGGTGCCCGCATCCGTGCCGTGTCCTCCGGGTCAGGATCTCAGCCAACTTCCAGGCAAGATGAAGTACTCCTTTCCAACACTCCGCCAACATATGTGCCTTTTCTGAGCGTCTCCCTCTTAGCACTTTTAGTGAAGTACTCACAGTACTGAGTTACACTGGAGTTCCTCCTGTCAGATGTTCCTAAGAATTCTACTTGTACGGCAGACAGCTGTAGCCTGCTTTGGGGACTCCTTCTACTTAGTCCCGGCTCACACACGTTGCTGTTGTGCCCCCAAGTCTTGTGTGGGAATAAAGTGGTCACTACTTCTATTCCTCCGGTGTCTGCTGCAGGACCATTAGTATCCATACAACCTCGGGGACCGGACCCTGGCCTTGCGCTTAGAACTTGGGAAGGGTTCTCCTCTAACCCTGATCCTTGGTTCTCTTCTTCTCCTCACGTTCCATACTAATTCTTCCCTTCTTATGGAGAGTCAGGCTTTCTATCTATACTCCTTTCTTGTGCCAGCGGACCCAGATCACTGAGGTCGGCTGCAGCACTTCCTTCATCCATCCCAGTCAGGGGATCTCCTTTCACAGACTGACCTCGTCAGACTCCTGTGACTAATTGACTAAATCCTCTCCTCTTCCCTCTCTTTTAGTGCAAACTAAACTCCACCCACCTCCCAGCACGCTTCGTGTTCCAAGCAGGGAGCCACCAAAGGGTGCTTTGCTACACTACTATGTTGTGTGGGATGCAGGTGTTGGAGTGTGGTCAGGTGTCTCCACCTTACTTGGATAGTGGGGCATCACACCTCAGGAGGAGGTGAAGTACCTCTGTGGCGACTGAACCCGCAGGGGCGCCACATAATATTTCCTGTTACTCATGTGAAAATGCAAAATTTGGGGCTAAAAACATTTTTGTGAGGAAAATGTGATTTTTTTTTTAAATTTTCACTGCTCAATGTTATAAACTTCTGTTGTGCACCTAGTTGAGTTTCCCGAGGGGTCTAGTTTCCAAAATGGTGTCACTTGTGGGGTTTTTTTTCCACCATTTAGTCACATCAGGGGCTCTTATGCGAGATGGTGTCAGCTAATTATTCCAGCAAATTTTGCATTCAAAAAGTAAAATGGTGCTCCTTCCCTTCCAAACTCTGCTGTGCACCCAAGCAATAGTTTTCCACAACATATTGCATATATGTGTACTCGGGAAATTGCACAAAAAGTATGGTGTAATTTCTCCTATTACCCTTGTGAAAATGTAAAATTTGGGGCTAAAAATTATCTTTATGGCAGAATTGTGATTCTTTTTATATTCATGGCTCAATGTTATAAATTTCTGTGAAGCACTTAAAGATTCAATGTGCTCACCACCAATCTAGATAAGTTCCCTGAGGGGTCTAGTTTCTAAAATGCTGTCGCTTGTGAGGGGTTTCCACTGTTATGGCACATCAGCGGCTCTTCAAACACGACATGGCATCCACTAATTATTCCAGCTAATTTTGCATTCAAAAAGTCAAATGACGTGCCTTCCCTTCCAAGCCCTGCTGTGCAATCAAACAGTAGTTTCCCCCCACATATTGGGTATTTGCATACTTAAAAAAAATTGCACAGCAAATTTTTTATAGTGGTTTGAAAAAACCACTATATTGTAATCCGAACGCTGCTAACTTCTTCTTCTTCTTCTTCTTCTTCTTCTTCTTCTTCTTATTATTATTATTATAGTGGTTTGAAAAAACCACTATATTGTAATCCGAACGCTGCTAACTTATTCTTCTTCTTATTTTCCAGTTGATTTCCGCAATTAATGCGGCCCGAACCGCTACACGCACAGACTCCGTTGAGGTGTCGTTTCGAAGCCAGCGTCCATGAGAGGTGTGCTAAGTATTTTTCGTGTCGATCGGATTTGTAGTTTTTGCGCAATTTGCGTTTCAAAATTTTTTTTCCCGTCATTGGAATGCACTGTCTCAATGCATTTGAATGGGGAAATTTTGCTATAGACAAAACGTGCCCTGAGGCGATTGAAATGGCAGTTAAGCTCATTGATATGCGCAGGCAGACCCAGTTACTATGCCAACGCCTACGAACGTCACATGACCTCTCCAAGACAGAGCTTCTGCCACATAATATCAGCTCTTAAAGCAAAACCCACAGCACAAATGCAAATCTAGCTTCATCACATGACGTATGCCCCTGAGAGAGAATGTGCGCCAAAGTGGATTTAGAAGCCCAGTGAGCCACCCTGGCTCTTAAAGGGCTGACGCGCCAAAGTGATTCTTAAAGAGCTGGCGCACCAAAATGAGTCTTAAAGGGCCAGCGCGCCAAATCGAAAGCTGAGTGACCCAAGGCTCCAAATCGGAGGCTGATAGACCCGGCCTACGAAAAGGAGGCTGAGCCACCCTGGCATCCAAATTGGACCCAGAGTGGCCCCGCCCATCAAATCGGACCCAGAGTGGCCCCGCCCACCAAATCAGACCCAGAGTGGCCCCACCCACCAAATCGGACCCTGAGGGGCCCCACCCACAAAATCGGACCCTAAGGGGCCCCACCCACAAAATCGGACCCTGAGGGGCCCCGGCCACAAAATCGGACCCTGAGGGGCCCCACCCACAAAATCGGACCCTGAGGGGATCCGGCCACAAAATCAGACCCTGAGGGGACCCGGCCACAACATCGGACCCTGAGGGGCCCCACTCACAAAATCGGACCCTGAGGGGCCCCACCCACAAAATCGGACCCTGAGGGGCCCCAACCACAAAATCGGACCCTGAGGGGCCCCGGCCACAAAATCGGACCCTGAGGGGCCCCGCCTACAAAATTGAACCCTGAGGGGCCCCAACCACAAAATCGGATCCTGAGGGGCCCCACCCACAAAATCGGATCCTGAGGGGCCCCAACCACAATATCGGACCCTGAGGGGCCCCACCCACAAAATCAGACCCTGAGGGCCCCGGTCACAAAATTGGATCCTGGGGGGCCCCAACCACAAAATCGAACCCTGGGGGGCCCCAACCACAAAATCGGACCCTGAGGGGCCCCACCCACAAAATTGGACCCTGAGGGGCCCCACCCACAAAATTGGACCCTGAGGGGCCCCACCCACAAAATTGGACCCTGAGGGGCCCAGGCCAAAAAACTGGACCCTGAGGGGCCCCACCCACAAAATTGGACCCTGAGGGGCTCCGGCCACAAAATCGGACCCTGAGGGGCCCCGGCCACAAAATCGGACTCTGAGTGGCCCCGTCCACCAAATCGGACCCTGAGGTGCCCCGGCCACAAAATCGGACCCAGAGGGGCCCCACCCACAAAATCGGGCCCTGAGGGGTCCCACCCACCAAATCGGACCCTGAGGCCAAAGTGGCCCCTGAGAGGCACCCACAGTTAAAACGGATCCTGAGTTGAAAGTCTTGCAGGGGCAGCAGGCAAGTCTCTCTTAAAGGGGCAGCCCGGGCACCATTTCAAACCACTATCTGTACTTCCTTCAGGAAATACACATCTAGTTTTCCAGTTGATTTCCGCAATTAATGCGGCCCGAACCGCTACACGCACAGACTCCGTTGAGGTGTCGTTTCAAAGCCAGCGTCCATGAGAGGTGTGCTAAGTATTTTTCGTGTCGATCGGATTTGTAGTTTTTGCGCAATTTGCGTTTGAAATTTTTTTTTCCCGTCATTGGAATGCACTGTCTCAATGCATTTGAATGGGGAAATTTTGCTATAGACAAAACATGCCCTGAGGTGATTGAAATGGCAGTTGAGCTCATTGATATGCGCAGGCAGAACCAGTTACTATGCCAACGCCTACGAACGTCACATGACCTCTCCAAGACAGAGCTTCTGCCACATAATATCAGCTCTTAAAGCAAAACCCACAGCACAAATGCAAATCTAGCTTCATCACATGACGTATGCCCCTGAGAGAGAATGTGCGCCAAAGTGGATTTAGAAGCCCAGTGAGCCACCCTGGCTCTTAAAGGGCCGACGCGCCAAAGTGATTCTAAAAGAGCCGGCGCACCAAAATGAGTCTTAAAGGGCCGGCGCGCCAAATCAAAAGCTGAGTGACCCAAGGCTCCAAATCGGAGGCTGATAGACCCGGCCTACAAAAAGGAGGCTGAGCCACCCTGGCATCCAAATTGGACCCAGAGTGGCCCCGCCCACCAAATCGGACCCAGAGTGGCCCCGCCCACCAAATCAGACCCAGAGTGGCCCCACCCACCAAATTGGACCCTGAGGGGCCCCACCCACAAAATCGGACCCTAAGGGGCCCCACCCACAAAATCGGACCCTGAGGGGCCCCGGCCACAAAATCGGACCCTGAGGGGCCCCACCCACAAAATCGGACCATGAGGGGATCCGGCCACAAAATCATACCCTGAGGGGACCCGGCCACAACATCGGACCCTGAGGGGCCCCACTCACAAAATCGGACCCTGAGGGGCCCCACCCACAAAATCGGACCCTGAGGGGCCCCAACCACAAAATCAGACCCTGAGGGGCCCCGGCCACAAAATCGGACCCTCACGGGTCCCGGCCACAAAATCGGACCCTGAGGGGCCCCGGCCACAAAATTGGACCCTGAGGGGCCCCGCCTACAAAATTGAACCCTGAGGGGCCCCAACCACAAAATCAGATCCTGAGGGGCCCCACCCACAAAATCGGATCCTGAGGGGCCCCAACCACAATATCGGACCCTGAGGGGCCCCACCCACAAAATCAGACCCTGAGGACCCCGGTCACAAAATTGGATCCTGAGGGGTCCCAACCACAAAATCGAACCCTGAGGGGCCCCAACCACAAAAACGAACCCTGACGGGCCCCACCCACAAAATTGGACCCTGAGGGGCCCCGGCCAAAAAACTGGACCCTGAGGGGCCCCACCCACAAAATTGGACCCTGAGGGGCCCCGGCCACAAAATCGGACCCTGAGGGGCCTGGCCACAAAATCAGATCCTGAGGGGCCCCAACCACAAAATCGGACCCTGTGAGGCTCCGGACACAAAATCGGACCCTGAGGGGCCCCAACCACAAAATCGGACCCTGAGAGGCACCGGCCACAAAATCGGACCCTGAGGGGCCCCGGCCACAAAATCGGACCCTGAGGGGCCCAACCCACAAAATCACTCAGTGTCACCGCCCACCAAATTGGACCCTGAAGTGCCCCGCCCACCAAATTGGACCCAGAGTGGCCCCGCCCACCAAATCAGACCCAGAGTGGCCCCGCCCATCAAATCGGACCCTGAGGGGCCCCGCCCACCAAATCGGACCCTGAGGGGGCCCGCCCACCAAATCGGACCCTGAGGGGCCCCGCCCACTAAATCAGATTCTGAAAGGCCCCAACCACAAAATCGGACCCTGAGGGGCCCCACCCACAAAATCGGAACCTGAGGGGCCCCACTGACCAAATTGAACTCTGAGGGGCCCCACTCACCAAATTGGACCCTGAGGGGCCCCGCCCACCAAATTGGACCCTGAGTGGCCCCACCCACCAAATCAGACCCTGAGTGGCCCCGTCCACCAAATCGGACCCTAAGGGGCCCCACCCACAAAATCGGACCCTGAGGTGCCCCGGCCACAAAATTGGACCCAGAGGGGCCCCACCCACAAAGTCGGGCCCTGAGGGGCCCACCCACAAAATCGGACCCTGAGGCCAAAGTGGCCCCTGAGAGGCACCCACAGTTAAAACGGATCCTGAGTTGAAAGTCTTGCAGGGGCAGCAGGCAAGTCTCTCTTAAAGGCGGCAGCCTGGGCACCATTTCAAACCACTATCTGTACTTCTTTCAGGAAATACACATCTAGTTTTATCTTGAAATTTCTCCTGTTATCCTTGGAAAAATGCAACATTTTGGGATAAAAATAATTTTTGTGGGGAAAATGTGATTTTTTTTTTATTTTCATGGCTCAACGGTATAAACTTTTGTGTAGCACCTGGGTGTTCAAGGAGCTCATTACACATATAAATAAGTTTTCTGGGGGGTATAGTTTTCAAAATTGTGTCACTTGCTTGCAGTTTCCACTGTTTAGGCACATCAGGGGCTTTCCAAATGCGACATGGTGTCTGCTAATTACTGTATTCCAGCAAATTTTGCATTCAAAAAGTCAAATGGCTTCTTTTCCTTCCAAGCCTTGCTGTGCGTCCAAACAGTAGTTGTCTTCCACATTTGCCATATCGGCGTACTCAGGAGAAATTGCACAACAAATTATATGGTGCATTTGTCTTATTACCATTGTGAAAATGCTAAATTTGGGGTAAAAATAATTTTTTGGGGGATAATGTGACTTTTTTATTTTCACACCTCAAAGTTAGAAAGTTCTGTGAATCTGGGGTTTAAGATGCTCACCACAAATCTAGATAAGTTCCCTGAGGGGTCTAGTTTCCAAAATGGTGTTACTTCTGAGTGGTTTTCACTGTTTAGGCACATCATAGGCTCTCCAAATGCAGCAAGGAATCTTCTAATTGATCCAAACAAATTTTACATTCAAAAAGTCAAATGGCGCTCATTCCCTTCCAAGCGCTGGGTATCAGTATGCTTAGGGGAAACTGAAGAACAAATTTTGTAGTACATTTTATCATGTTACCTTTGCAAAAATAAAATATTGGTACTAAACTAAAACTTTTCTGATAAAAAGTTAAATGTTCATTTTTACCTTCACATTTCAAAATTCCTGTGAAGCACCTGAATTGATAATAAGCTTCTTGAATGTGGCTTTGAGCACCTTGAGGGGTGCAGTTTTTTAGAAGGATGTCACTTTGGGGTATTTTCTGTCATATAGGCCCCTCAGTCATTTCAAATGGTTTTGTAAATTTTCTTGGAAAATGAGAAATCGCTGGTCAACTTTTAACCCTTTTAACTTCCTAACAAAAAAATTTATTTCAAAATTTGTTCTGATGTAAAGTTGATATGTGGGAAATGTTATTTATTAACTATTTTGTGCAATCTAACTCTCTGATTTAAGGGCATTAAAATTAAAATTTTGAAAATTGCAACAGTTTAATTTTTTTTGCCAAATTTCCATAAATTTCCATAATTTGTCACAAGAAAATATTCTCAGAATCAGTGGGATCCATTGAACCGTTACAAAGTTATTACCACATAAATTAACACTTGTCAGAATTGTAAAATTTGTGTTGGTCATGAAAGTGAAAATGGGATTGGGGTTGAAGGGGTTAAAAAGTGTTAAAAACACTTCATATTTGCACCAAAAACACATCAAATAATAAAGAAAATTAAAGAAAATGCACAAAAAGTTAGGCAGATTCAGAGGATTAGCGTGCACTCGGTTGGTTTTCGAGGTGCAGGTGTAATGGGGTACATGACCCCAAAGCCTGAGACAAGAGAAATTCACCGCACACTCTTATTTTATTGATGCAAAAAGTTTTTGTGGGAGCGGGTAAAGACAAAATTATAGCTCTGGGTTTGAGTGACGAAGCTTTCAACCCCATCAGGGTCTTTTTCGCCAAGTCGTTTTAGGTGGCTGGAGCAAGATAGAAAGGGAATTTCTTGATGCTGGGATATAGCACAAAGCATGTGCGGTGCTATGTTGTTGATGCTGGTTTCACCACTCCCTGTCTTGCTGTTATGTTTATAGAAACATAAAAATCTGAGTTTTTCTTCACCTCTAGAATACAGGGACACAGAAATAAACTGCTATGCACAGACATGTTTATATGTACCAGTCTTATCTGCCTGTGGTTTCACTGCCTGCAATGCAGCTACAAGGATACAAAATTTTACTTGCAAAATCAGTGCAGGCTGTGGATCGTAGCTTTAGCTACTGCCTGCCTAGATTGATGTTTTGAGTAATCCAGATCACAAGAAAAGCTGAAAACTGTTTTATTAATTAATATAAGCACGAGCAGAGAGGTAGAGAGGAGCTATGGATCGATAAAGATCTTGGAGAGAAGAGAGTGATTTGATTGTAAGCCAGGACAATCCCATTACATGCTGGAACAGCGGGACCGATCCCTCAAATCGAGAAAGTCCTGTTGAATCCAGGAAGATTGGGAACTCTGATAGGGAGTGTAATCAGGTTGCTAATCACCTGAGCGACGGGCAAACTAACATTCATCAGTAGTGTTCAGCGACTTTTGGTTTTTTAGGGTCGAGTTTCGTTTCATGAAAACCGACTTTTCCAAAAGTCGGGTCGAGCAAAATCGGCCGACTACAGGGAAAAGTCGGGGTCGTCCCGAAACACGAAACCCAATGTAAGTCAATGGAGAATTAAAGTCGGCAGTGAGAGGAGGACAGGAAACACACCAACAGTGCCCATTTGAATGCCAAAAGCATAAATTCTTGTTACTGAAGCTTGTCAACCTTAATTAACTTCATAATACTAGTTACGCAATGAAAAATGGGGGTTATTTGGCTACAGCTGTGGGGGGGGGGCTGGCTCCAGGTTTTCGTGGGCCCAGGGCCAAAGAGCGCCCCTTTAAAACATACCACAACTCATGATGCTCCGATACGGCAGAGAAATAGCAGTATAGTACAATGAAAAATACTTCACTTCTTACATCTCATGACTGATATCCATTTTAAATTCTCCAATACCTCCAAAAACGGACAGTATATAACTCCATACAGTATTATGGCCAGCGCTTAGTGCGCTATACAGAGTAATGAGGCCTGTATATTTCTCCATACGGAATCATTCCCATATAATGTTTCAAACCGAATATGATGAGCTCCACATAATGCTACAGTATATGTTGGTCCCAATGGATGAAGCTCCACTGTCTTATGGGCCCAAATAATGCTCCATTTATAATGGGCCCCATTTCTACTGCTCTAGTGTATAATGGGCCCTGCAAATGCTGCTCCAGGGTCTGATGTCCACCTTTGGAATGCTCCAGTGTATGGTGGGCCCCATATATCATTCACCAGAGTATAGTGCTCCCCAAAAATTGCTGTCCCAACATTGAAAACAATTACATAAGTCTCCTTGCTAGGGAATCCCTGCACTACTCTGAACTCCTTGTCGTCCCCATCTTCCATCTCACTGCACTTGGCTGTTTAGGCCCTCCCACCGGCAGAGACACTTTTGCGTACTATGCGGTGCCCTGTGCCAGTGCCATCGCCCATGAGTATGCCCCCCCACCTGCTCAAGGAACCTGCACTTTCATCTGCACCTTCCTCTTTGTCACCGTGTAAGGTGGTATAGTATGCGGGAAGGGGAACCTGAGTTTCCTCTGGATCAGATTCTGGCTATGAAGATTGCGAGGGGATGTAGTGGTCTGGGTCAATGTACCAGCAGCATCATCCAGCAGTGGCTGGGCCTCAGTGCACTTGTGGCGTAACCAAGAGTACGGTCGCCACTGTGGCATTGCCTTCCTCCTAGGGAGTGTGTTGTCAAGCTTGGGAGCAACGAAGGATCTCTCTAGCAGTGAAACCAACACACAACACATTTCCCACTCCAGGCTAGCAGGGAGACCTCTGAACCTGACTGCTGAGGAGCTGCTCTCTGTGGTCGGGAGGAGGTAAGTTTGGGCACTCTGTGCAGGGAAGGGGAAGTGTGTGGACGTGAGAAGGGGAGCTGGAGCATGAGCAGAGTTAAGGCTCACTCCTAGCTGGAGTGCATGGTCCAGATTCCGGTCTGCGAGTTTGTAGGGACACTGACGTTCCTGCAGCAGAAACCGGGGGAAGTAGCAGCTATAAATGCTCTGTACCCAACTAAGGCTCGGAGGCCCCAGCATCGACGTGTGCGAGGCAGAAGGAAAAGGCTACAGCTGTCTGCCATACAAGTAAAGTCTGAGGAACATCTGTTAGACAGGAGGCGTTTCAGTGAACCACGGTCCTGTGAGTGCTTCCCCCACAAGCGCCAGAAAGGAGATGTTCAGGAAGGTACATGTTGGCGGAGTGTTGGAAGGGAGCTTTCCATTCTGGTCCCGGAGGTTGGCAGAGGTCCTGACCTGGAGGACTCAGCACGGAGCCAGGCATCTGTGTAACCTGCAGACTGTGTGTAAAGCTTTGGAACTGCATGCTCTGGTGTCCTACAGTTATTCCAGCACCGTTACATCTGGGTACCAGCACCTACACCACCTGTGCCTTTCCCCCATCACTACATCTACACTTCCCTGGGACTCCAGCTCCACCTGTGGGGAGCTTCACCATCTTTGCTGCACAACACCATCAGTCCCAGAGGATCTGCATGCAGCATTGGCCTAACATCTATGTTGCCGAACACCACAGGTGGCGTCAAACTCTCTATATAAACTCTTTACCATTATACCACGCCATTTACATGGGCGCCCAGGGCCACCGTCCGGGTCACCGCTGCTGTGACACATCCCACTGACACCGGCCCGGTACCGAGTACCCCACAGCCCTGGGAGGGCGACCCATATGCCGACTGCTGATCGGGCGGCGTTATTCCCACGAACCTCCAAACAGCATCCTTGAAGGCAAAGTTTTTGGTTTCCGGGGGCAGTATGATTGCAAAGCTGAACCTTAAAGGAATGTCCAAAAGGGCACCACCAGGAGTGGAGCCTGTGGCTTAATTGGACTGCACCCGGGAAACCACTACCATACAAGCTACAGAAAAGATGGACAGATTGCAAGCTTTGTCGATTCTGTGTGTGGTGTGGTATGTCCGTTTGTAGTTGTGCTAGTGATTTCTCAGCTTTATTCCGTTAACGACCGAGACTCCGGCATGGCCCCGCGGTACTCGTCAAGCTTAACAAGAGGGATACGCGAGGCTGTGGCACGTGAGATCGAGCAATAACAGGTCAAGCATTCCAGTACATGTCCGGGGCTGCATGCACGCTACACTGAAAGGACCAGCTTTTGTCGTTTACAGGTGCAGATAACCTGCTGAACTCCGTTAGTGATGGGGATCTGGGATTCAGATTATTCCCGGCGAACGATGATTTCCCAGTAAGTTCAGGTCAAACCACAATTCCGGAGTTAGGCCTAACCGTCATTCCTGAAAAAATTACGTGTCCAAACCACAGGTGCTGTAGCTTGCTTAACAGCTCAGCAGCCGTTCTCAGGCCCAGTATGGATTCAACAACATTGTAGAAAGTTGATAAAGGGTACAGTTTCACCGGATAGCACGTATATATGTAGCCTAGTTTACACATTAAAAATATATGTCTATAGATCAGGAGGCAGACTCAGATGTTCTCAGGCCCAGTATGGATTTGACCAGATTGTACAAAGTTGAGAAAGGGTACTTTATCACTGGATAGCAGGTATATATAGCATAGCTTAAACATGTAAAATCTCCGTGTTCTCAGTATGGATTACACAGCAATCTAAAAAGTGGAAAAAAGGAAATGCATTTGAGGCATACACAACTATATACTTTTGGTGTTATTTTTAAATCTTCATATATATTTCTGTCTCAGTAATACATTCCAGCCTATCCGCAATAGGAAATGAGATGCATACAATTAGTGACATAAAGGCTATTGATTGCAGAAATCTAGGAATTACTATTCACGGGAAAAACTTCCATCACAATTCTCATAGGCGATGCAACCCTCAATTAATTTGTGTGTTGAGACAGTGAAAACATTTTTTTGTGAATAAAGTCTTGCTGTATCGCACTTCCGTTGATTCCATCACTGTTACTCATCTCATTCCAATTTTTATCACAGGGAGCGATGTAAACATGGTGCTCACTGACTATCATGATCTGTCACGTAACTTTGGAGTGCAAAAGACAGAAGCCACAGGCCATAGGCGATTCTATTTGATTGGCATGAGAGGGCACATTTTGAAATGTGCGCCGGAATGTCACATGTTTGTGAGTAGGAAAACTGTGAAAGCTGATGATAAACCACCACTGCATGTAATTGTGAGTCGACGTCCATAAGAAATGGAAGCCACTGATCATCTGGAGCTAGAGCCCGGCCAGCAGGACAGGGCATAGCTACATCTTAACCATCATCTTTCAGTTCAATCAATTTGTAGTGGCAGTCCCAGTGAAGGATTTAACAGCCCAGACTACACAGCGGAGGAGCAGGGAGAGGTAAACATTGCAAATGCTGGGGCCCTGCCCAAGCAAGGGGGGCACACTCGTGGGCGTCGGTACTGGCACTGGGCCCCTCATAGTACGGCGGTGTGTCTGACGGCGGGTGTGCACCACCACTGTCAGAAACACTTGATTGCACTATGAGGGACCCTATGCCAGTGCCCGCGCCCAAGAGTCGGCCTACGCACCTGTCCAGGGCAACAGCACTCGCACGGTTTTGTGCGCTAGGTGGTGACCCCGGCCATTAGGGTGGTTTACAAAGTGGCATATGTAGATGTGGGACATTCAGCTGCTGCAAAAGGCGAAATAGGTCAAGTTCGCGGAATAGGAGGACCAAAGCAAGCCATTTTTCTGGCAACCTATGTATCATCAAGGGAAGGTGGGACAAAATCCTTGGAAACCCATGCATGGTTCATGTTAATGAAGGTTAGATCATCCACATTTTGGGTTGACAGACGGGTCCTTTTTTCTGTCAGGATTGATCCAGCTGCACTGAAGACTCTTTCCGATAGCACACTTGCAGCTGGGCAAGCGAGCTCCTGTAAGGCATATTGTGCCAATTCAGGCCAGGTGTCCAGTTTAGCGGCCCAATAGTCAAAGGGGAATGACCTGTGCGGGAAAACATCAATATGGGAGGAAAAGTAGTTGTTAACCATAGTTGACAACTGCTGTCTCCTGTCACTTTCCATCGATGCTGTATTAACCCCTTCACCCCCAAGGGTGGTTTGCATGTTCATGACCGGGCCAATTTTTACAATTCTGACCACTATACATTTATGAGGTCATAACTCTGGAACGCTTCCATGGATCCCAGTGATTCTGACACTGTTTTCTCGTGACATATTGTACTTCATGATAGTGGTAAAATTTCATTCAAATAACTTGCGTTTACTTGTGAGAAAAACGGAAATTCGGCGAAAATTTTGAAAATTTCGCAATTTTCCAACTTTGAATTTTTATGCCCTTAAATCACAGAGATACGGCACACAAAAAACTTGATATCTAACATTTCCCACATGTTTACTTTACATCAGCACAATTTTGGAACCAAAATTTTTTTTTGTTAGGAAGTTATAAGGGCTAAAAGTTGACCAGCCATTTCTCATTTTTACAACACCATTTTATTTTTATGGACCACATCACATTTGAAGCCACTTTGCGGGGTCTACATGATAGAAAATACCCGAAATGACACCATTCTAAAAACTGCACCCCTTATGGTGGTCAAAACCACATTCAAGAAGTTTATTAACCCTTTAGGTGCGTCACAGGAATTTCTTTGAATATTTAAAAAAAAATGAACATCTAACTTTTTTCACAAAAAAAATACTTCAGGTTCAATTTTTTTTATTTTACCAAGGGTAACAGGAGAAATTGGACTGCAAAAGTTATTGTGCAATTTGCCCTGAGTACGCTGATACCTGATATGTGGGGGGGGGGACGACTGTTTCGGCGCATGGCAGAGCTCAGAATGGAAGGAGCGCCGTTTGACTTTTTCAATGCAAAATTGGCTGGAATTCAGATCGAATGCCATGTCATGTTTGGAGAGTCCCTGATGTACCTAAACAGTGGAAACTCCCTACAAGTGACCCCATTTTGGAAACTAGACCCCCCAAGGAACTTATCTAGATATGTGGTGAGAACTTTGAACCCACAAGGGCTTTACAGAAGTTTATAACGTACAGCGGTACAATTAAAAAATCATATATTTTTTCCACAAAAATGATCTTTTCACCCTCAATTCTTATTTTTCCAAGGGTAACAGGACCCTAAAAGTTATTGTGCAATTTGTCCTGAGTACGCTGATACCCCACATGTGGGGGTAAACCACTATTTGGGCGCATGGCAGAGCTCGGAAGGGAAGCAGCGCCATTTGACGTTTTTGGCTGGAATTGAGATCGGACACCATGTCGCGATTGGAAAACCCCTGATGTACCTAAACAGTGGAAACCCCCCACAAATGACACCATTTTGGAAACTAGACCCCCCAAGGAACTTATCTAGATGTGTGGTGAGAACTTTGAACCCCAAAGGGCTTCACAGAAGTTTATAACATACAGCCGTACAATTAAAAAATCATATTTTTTCCACAAAAATGATCTTTTCACCCTCAATTCTTATTTTTCCAAGGGTAACAGGACCCTAAAAGTTATTCTGCAATTTGTCCTGAGTATGCTGATACCCCACATGTGGGGGTAAACCACTATTTGGGCGCATGGCAGAGCTCGGAAGGGAAGCAGCGCCATTTGACGTCTTTGGCTGGAATTGAGATCGGACACCATGTCGCGATTGAAAACCCCTGATGTACCTAAACAGTGGAAACCCCCCACAAATGACACCATTTTGTAAACTAGACCCCCCAAGGAACTTATCTAGATGTGTGGTGAGCACTTTGAACCCCCCAGTGCTTCACAGAAGTTTATAACGCCCGGGCGTGAAAATAAAAAAATCGTATTTTTTCCACAAACATGATCAATTAGTCCCCAAAAGTTGTTGTCAAATTTGTCCTGAGTATGCTGATACCCCATATGTTGGAGAAAACTACTGTATGGGCACACGTCGGGGCTTGGAAGGGAAGTAGTGACGTTTTGGAATGTAGACTTTGATGGAATGGTCTGCGGGTGTCATGTGCGTTTGGAGAGCCCCTGATGTACCTATACTATTGAAACTCCCCACAAGTGACCCCATTTTGGACACTAGACCCCCCACGGAACTTATCTAGATGTGTGGTGAGCACTTTGAACCCCCAAGTGCTTCACAGAAGTTTATAACGCTCGGACGTGAAAATAAAAAAATCATTTTTTTCCACAAAAATGATATTTTTGCCCCCAATTTTTTATTTTCCTAAGGGTAACAGGAGAAATTGGACACCAAAAATTGTTTTGCAATTTGTCCTGAGTAGGCTGATACCCTACATGTGGGGGTAAAACACTGTTTGGGCGCATGGCAGAGCTTGGAAGGGAAGGAGCACCATTTGATTTTTTCAACTCAGAATTGGCTGGAATTGAGATCAGACGCCATGTTGCATTTGGAGAGCCCCTGATGTGCCCAAACAGTGGAAATCCCCAATTCTAACTCCAACCCGAATCCCAACACACCCCTAACCCTAATCTCAGCCCTAACCCTAACCCTAGCCCTAACCCTAGCCCTAACCCTAACCCTAGCTCTGGACCTAACCCTAATGCAAAAATGGAAATAAATACATTTTTTTATTTTATTATTTTTCCCTAACTAAGGGGGTGATAACGGGGGGGTTTGATTTACTATTTATGGCGGTTTTTATGTTTGGCAGCTGTGGCACGCTAAAAGACGCTTTTTATTGTAAAAATAGTTTTTGCATCACCACATATTGAGAGCTATAATTTTTCCGTATTTTGACCCACTGAGTCATGTGAGGTCTTATTTTTTGCGGGACGAGTTGATGTTTTTATTGGTACCATTTTCAGGCACGTGACATCTTTTGATCGCTTTTTATTCCGATTTTTGGTAAGCAGAATGAACAAAAACCAGCGTTTCATGAATTTCTTTTGAGGGGTGCGTTTACACCGTTCCGTGTGCAGTGAAATTGATAAGACTGTTTTATTCATCAGGTCGGTACGGTTACAGCGATACCTCATTTAGGTCTTTTTTTATGTTTTGGCGCTTTTATGCAATGAAAACAATTTTATATAAAAAATAATAATTTTTGCATCGCTTTATTCTGCGAGCTATAACTTTTTTATTTTTTTGCTGATGATGCTGTATGGTGGCTCGTTTTTTGTGGGACAAGATGACGTTTTCAGCGGTACCATGGATATTTATATGCGTCTTTTTGATTGCGCGTTATTGCACTTTATGTTCGGCAGTATGATAATAAATCATTATTTTTTGCTTCGTTTTTTATTTTTATTTTTTAAGGAGTTCGCTAAAGGGGTTAACTAATGATACAGTTTTATAGGGCGGGTCGTTACAGACGCGGCGATACCTAATATGTGTACTTTTATTGTTTTTTTTTATTTCCAAAAAATGGATTTATTGGGGGAATTATTTTTTTTTTCTAATTTATTTGGCGATTTTTTTAAAATTATTTTAACACTTTTTTAAATTTTTTTTTTACTTTATTACATAGTCCCAGGTGGGCCATCACTGTCCTGTGACAGATCGCTGATCTGTCACATCACAGATCACTGTGACAGATCAGCGATCTGTCACAGGCAGTGCAGAAGGCTTCCTCATGCCTGCGCTTTGCAGGCACTGAGGAAGCCAGCTTCCTGCAGGCCCCCGAAGGCCCCCGTCGCCATCTTGGATTCGGGGGCCTGCAGGAAAGGAGCCCCCCGCAGCAGCGCTGCGCATTGCGCTGCCGTGGGGGGCTCAGGGAAGCACGGATGGAGCCCCCTCCCTGCCGATGCTTCCCTTTAACCCCCGGTACACCGCGATCATGTTTGATCGCGGTGTGCAAGGGGTTAACGTGTCGGGGGCGGTCCGTGACCGCCCCTGACACATTGTGCCGGGTGTCAGCTGTGATAATCAGCTGACACCCGGCCGCGATCAGCGGTGCTCACCACGTGGGCGATGCTGATCGCGGTAGACGTACTATCCCGTCCATGGGCATAGGGGCCCGGGTCCCATGGACGGGAGAGTACGTCGGATGTCAGGAAGGGGTTAACAGTTGTGTGAGCGGACCGTGAAAAATCAGTCCACATCATTGTCATGAAACCCGTCTCCAATGCCACTTCTGCTGTGTGCACCACGAACACCTGTGCCAAGCTGGCCCCGGCCCGTATGGCTCGTGTGAGAGCCATCACCGCTGCTGTGTGCTGGGAAAGCCTCAACCAACCGGTTAACCAGAGTTGCTTGCTTAGTAGCCAATATTAGGTCAAGGTTCTCCTGTGGCATGATGTTTTGTAATTTGCTTTTATATCGTGGATCCAGGATGCTGGCCAACCAGTAGTCGTCATCGTTCATCATTTTGGCAATGCGTGGGTCCCTTTTTAGGATCTGCAAGGCATAATCTGACATGTGGGCCTATGTTCCCGGTGTCTATGATGCACTGCGAGTGCTGGGTGGAGGAGCACTTTCTGGCAAATCCACATCCCTCCAGTCACGCACAAACCCAGTACCAGACCTTGACACGCCAACATTTTCACTTGCCCCTCGAGATGCATCCTCCTCCCCTAAGTAATCATCCCCATCATCATCCTCCTCCTCCTCTTCTTCCTCCACCTCATCCAGGAGAGGTCCCTGAGCAGACAATGGCTGAATGTCATCAAGGATTCCCTCCACCTCTTCCTCCTCGTCAACATTGGCTGCAGATGCCTGCTCCTTAAGGTGCGTCAAAGTTTGCATGAGCAGACGCATAAGTGGGATGCTCATGTTTAGGATGGCATCATCTGCGCTTACCAGCCGTGTGCATTCCTCAAAACACTGAAGGACTTTATATAGGTCTTTCAGCTTCGACCACTGCACACCTGTCAACTCCATGTCTGATCTCAAAGTGCCTGGCTGTGTATCCTCCCACAAATGCATTATGGCCTGCCTCTGCTCGCACAGCCGCTCAACCATGTGCAGGGTGGAGTTCCACCTTGTTGCAATGTCGATAATGAGGCATTGGTTGGGAAGGTGGAGCAATCGCTGCAGCTTCTGCATACGAATGGAGTGTACAGGCGACCGGCGGATGTGCGCGCGCAGTCTTCGCACCTTCTGGAGCAGGGCTGTTAACTCTGGATAATTGTTGAGGTTCAAGGTGTGAGCCAAGCAAGGTATGTGGCTGAGCTTTGAAAGGGCTATGGCTTCCACAAAACTACGGCCGTTATCACTAACTACCTTGCCTGCTTCAAGATGTACACTGCCCAGCCATGACTCAGTTTGTCGCTGAAAGTACTCGGCCAGCACCTCGGCAGTGTGTCTGTCGCCCAAACACATCATCCTCAACACAGCCTGCTGACGCTTTCCACTAGCTGCTCAATAGGGGGACACCTCGTGTGCAACAGTGGCAGCTGCAGATGGATTGCTCGTACGACTGCGCTCTGTGGACGAGCTTTCGCTTCTGGAGGAGGAGGAGGAGGAGGGTTGAACGCCTACAGCCAACTGTTTCCTATACCGTGGACTAGGCAGCACTGTCCCACTACCGCTGTCCCCTGTGGACCCTGCATCCACCACATTAACCCAGTGCGCAGTGATGGACATGTAACGGCCCTGGCCATGCCGACTGGACCATGCATCAGTTGTGAGGTGCACCTTTCCACTCACTGACTGCTTGAGTGCATGGACAATGCGGTCTTTCACATGATGGTGGAGGGCTGGGATGGCTTTGCGAGAGAAGAAGTGGCGACTGGGTAGGTCATAGCGTGGTACTGCATAGGCCATGAGTTCGCGGAAAGCTGCGCTTTCCACCAACCGATAGGGCATCATCTCTAACGAGATTAGTTTGGCAATGTGGGCGTTCAAACCCAGTGTACGCGGATGAGAGACTGAGTACTTTCTTGACCTACTCATAGTGTCTGGGAGGGTGAGCTGGACTTGAGAGTTGCATATGGTGGAAGTAGCGGTGGACAGGGTGGACTGAGAGAGGGTTGATGATGGTGATGGAGTTGGTGTTCTTTATGATGGCCTAGATTCAGTCTTTCGTTGATATAACAGTGGGATTCCCTGACTGCTGTGGCCTTGCAACGACACCTCAACATTTGCTGCTGTGCTAACCGGTGGGCTTACAGTGGGGGAAACAATGTAGCGTTGCTGACTACCTTCTTTGTGATCAGTTGCACATGTGGTACTTGAGGTTTGGTGTTGTGTCCACGCTTGCAAGTGCATGCTGGTTAAATGTCTAAGCATGCAACTGGTATTCAAATTTTTCAGATTTTTCCCTCGGCTAAAGGTCTTTGCGCACTTCTTACAGATAACCTTCTCCTGATCATGAGGATTTTGTTCAAAAAAGTGCCACACTGCACTCTTCTTACTTTGGCAGACATTTTGCGGCCTAGCACGCTGTGATATTTTGACCCTCTGGACAAGCTGTCCAGCAACTCTTTTGATTTTTGGAACCTGTCTTTGGAGTGCTCCGGGCCTGCCAGATAACAGCTGTTGCGATGTCGATGTCTGCTGTGGATGCTCCTCCTCCTCATCTGAGCTATTGGAAGCAGCACCCTCTTCCCCCAATGGATGCCAATCTGGGTCAACAACTGGGTCATCCATCACCTCCTCCTCGATGTCATGTGCACCTTCCTCTGTGTCACCGTGTATGGTGGTATAGTGAGCGGGAAGGGGCACCTGAGTCTCATCAGGGTCAGAACCTGGCTCTGTACACTGCGAGGACAATGTAGTGCTCTTACTGAATGTACCAGCAGAATCATCTATCAGTGGTTGAGCATCAGTGCACTCCATGTCAGATTCATCTTGGCCTGGGTAATTCACCATTTCACTTGATAATCCAGGCATGGTATGTGAAAACAGCTCCATGGAGTAATCATTAGTATGGCCTGCGTCATCCTTCAATCTTGGTTGGGGTGACGGACAAAAGGAAAGGTGTGGTTCATGAACATGAGCCTCCAATGACGACTCAGTGCTTTTTTTTTTTACAACTTCAGAAGAGGAGGCGATAGAGCTGGAGGCTGAGTCAGCAATGTAAGACAAAACTTTTTCCTGAAGCTCTGGCTTTAAAAGCGGTTTGCCGACTCCTAGAAAACTAAGCCTTCGAGGCCTTGTGGAGCCAGACGATGACGCAGGCTCAACACCTCCTGCATTTGGTCCTATTTTGCTTTTGCCACTACCATCAGATCCACCACCAACACCATCATTACCAGCTGCCAACCCCCGCCCAATTCCAAGGCCTCTTCCACCAGCCTTCCTCATTTTTGGTAGAAATGTAGACAAAATCCAACAAACTATATAGTAATGTAAAACAAGGTACAAGGTGTCTATAGGACAGGGGAGATTTTGAATTTCTGCACACACTTGTGGACACTGGACACTTTTGGATTGTGTGAGGCCCACTGAATATCACAGCGCTATGTGACAGGCTCGATGTCGCAGGTGTGAAAAATGTCACTAGAGGAAAACGGAGATTTTGAATTTCTGCACACACTTGTGGACACTGGACACTTTTGGTTTGTGTGAGGCCCACTGAATATCACAGCGCTATGTGACAGGCTCGATGTCGCAGGTGTGAAAAATGTCACTAGAGGATAACGGAGATTTTGAATTTCTGCACACACTTGTGGACACTGGACACTTTTGGATTGTGTGAGGCCCACTGAATATCACAGCGCTATGTCACAGGCAGAAATTGGCTAGTGTATGACAAACTACAAGGTGTCTATAGAATTGGGCAGAATAGGAATCTCCCTAGAGTGTAGGGCTGTAAGAACGGAACAAGTCCTCGACTTATCCTTACAGAGCGACACACAGATAGCTTCACTGTGGCCGTGATAACAGCCGTTACACGGTACTGAGAGAGGAGCGTGCACGTACACGGCTGTCCGGTGTACGTAAAATTTTCAAGCTCCGTGTTTTTTAAGTATACGGACTGACACACGCTGTCTCTCTATAGTTTTGAATGTGATCAAACAGCAAATATATTTAACTGTTTGAAAACTAGACAAAACTAGAAGGTGCAGGTCTGTAAGAACGGAACATGTCCTCGACTTATTCTTACAGAGTGACACACAGATAGCTTCACTGTGGCTGTGATAACAGCTGTTACACGGTACTGTGTGAGGAGTGTGCACCGCTGTATGGTGTGAAATAATGCACGCTCAGTACCTCACCAGGACAAAAAAAAAAATTGGGATTGCTTTTAAAAAAGCAGTTTGCAGAGCAGTGGGTAAACAGCAATGCAGCCGTCAGGAAGCCTTAGAAGGCAGCCTAACAACCAACACCGCTGATCCAGCAAAATATAGCCTCCACTTGCACTGCACACACAGTGACTGGTGTGTTGTACAGGCAAAATCGCTAGCAGTAGAAGCAGTTTTTGATGTCTTCTTCCCTGCCTAACTCTCTCCCTACAGAATCAGCAGCAGCAGCAGCTCTCCCTATTCTGAGATCAGCATGAGTAACATGGCGGTCGGCATGCATGCCCTTTTATACCCCCTGTGACGCCCACCAAAGCAAGCCAATCACTTGCATGCCCTTCTGAAAGATGGTGGTGACCCCTGCCTATGTCATCACGTTGCCCACAGTGTCCGTGGATCCTGATTGGCTGAAAAAGAGCGCAAAACAAACTTTTGAAACGCGACTTTGGCGCTTAAGTCGCCGACCTCATGGCCGACCTCATCCTAGGGTCGGGTTTCGTTTCTTGAAACCCGACTTTGCCAAAAGTCGGCGACTTTTGAAATTTTTCGACCCGTTTCGCTCAACTCTATTCATCAGGTAACATTTTTAAACAGACTTTAAAATCATTGCTCTTTGCAACATATTATCCTGTGTAATTAGGACCTGTGCTGTAGAGAACAATGGCAGTCTGTATACATAGAATGATTATTGATCATTCTTTGCAAATCCAAACTGTGGTCTACCTGTCTATGTAAGCTACCAAGAGAACACCAATTGGAAAACATGGAGCAAGGGTCACTTAATACTGAAAGTAATCCTGTGTAAACCTAACCTAAGTCTTTCATCACATACAAAATTAATTCTTGTAAGTAGGGATGAGCGAGGATTAAAATGCTTGAATGCTCAATTCTAGTCACAAGTAAAATGGGGGTCAATGAGAAACCAGAGCATTTTTCCACCAGACCTTTCAAGGAGGTATGGCGGGGCAGTGAAAATGTTGAAATACAAAAAGTGCTGAATGGATTGAGTGCAGCATGGGGAAGACCCCTGGAAGCATCTCTCACTCCCAGTTCGCTACTGAGAACAATGGTGTCGCACTTTTATTATTTAAGGACTGCCAATAAAATATTCAACATCGACGAGAAATTGTAGTTTACAGGGAAAAAAAGTTAAGAAACATTCTCTCCTGTGTAATGACATGTATATAAGGCAAAATTTAAAAATGATTAAAAAAATAATTTAAGAAAACCAAAATTGAATTTTTATATTTTTTCATTATATTATTGGAAATTTCAGTGTACTTTATGAAGGAAGAAAGTTCTGCCAAAAATTATATGGAAGAGGGTCTTGGAATCACCTTGTGTTATACATAAAGGAGGGCCTCATACACATTATGTTCAAATTGTCACGTTCTTGTACTCCTACACTCGTAAAAGATCTGGACATAGTGCAAAGACCAGGAAAAAAATATAAGGAATGTCATCCAGTCATTCATAAACCTTTAAAGGCAACAACTTGAAGGCCTCATTCAAATATTAAAGATTAAACACTTTTTGTGCTGCTGTCATCTGAAGGTATGTAAAAGTCAGGGCTAATCCAGGTTTTGATCATTTTTATCAGATTGAGCCTGCTAGGCGACTTTTGCTTGTCAACAGACAGTGCTGTCTGTTATGACCCCCACGGCAGCACTAAAAACCTGCTGGCGACAGGGCAGCACAACACGTCCAAGACATAGAAGGACAGCTCATGCCAGGTGTTCAGCTTTGACACACCATAGCTGTTACGCCAGAGGTGGCGGGAACCAAGAGTGAACCCACTGGACTGTGATACGGAACTTCCCGCGAGCGAGCGGACCAGGTTTAACCAACCCCTATACAGGGATTGTTAGGTGCAGGCTCTGGGGCCACTAGTACCATGGATGCCAGGACCAGGGGTCGGCTCCGGAATAGCGCACAACTGGAGACGGGACTGGGAAGTAGAGAGAGGGATGGAGCTGAGCGGGAAAGGAGCAGGAGAAGTATGGTAGGGGGAAACCACAGGATGACGTGGGTTCTGACAGAGGAAAGCCAAGGTGGAGATGATATGCTGAATGGAGGAGAGATGGAGTAGCAAAAGGTAGCAGACACCAAGAGGACGTAGAACAAAGGCAAGCACTGCAAGAGAAGGGACACAAAGGGTTAGATGCCAGGAATACAGGGTGTCAGTAAGCTATAGCAAGACGGGCCTGGACAGAGGAGAAAACTCAACAATCAGGTGTCTCCACTGGGGGACGGTGGCCTGAAATACCAGATGCCTGCCCCCTATTGCCCCGGCAATACTGCCAGGTCAGGTCACACTGATGGATAAGGGGAGGAGTGTGCACACGCCTGGTCCCTAAGATATGGGAGATGACAGGGCGCACGGCTGGCAGCGGGGAAGGAGCGCGCCAACGTGCTTGAGCAGGCAAGCGCCGGGAGACAGACCAGGGAGGAGCCTGCAGCACCGAGGGAGCGGTGGTGACAAAGGAGGAAGGAGCAGCGAGCGTGACACCGGCAGTGACAGACCCGGGGCCAGCGGCGGTGAGTCTGGTGGTAATAATAGCTGAAGGGCACAAAGGACTTAGGGAGTATTGCTTGACTATCTTTAAAAACTTATCGCTCTTTGTCAAAAATACCTGGTCATCAGGGCCTGGACACTGGGAGGTTGCTACAAAATTGGACCAGGCCTTTGACAGTGTACCCCTTCCTCTACTGTAGCTGGTGTGTGTTTCCCTCACCTCTACTCCTTTGTTGGGCAAGAGAGTTTTCCACCTGCCGCTAGCATTGTCTGATGGGAAATTTTTCAACATATTTTCCACAATTGGCTTATGGTATAGCACCATTTTAGTAAATCTCTCCGCCTCAGAAAGAAGAGATGCAAGGTTCTCCCTGTGGCATGGTTCTAGCAGGGTGAACAACCTGTACTCTTTTTGGCTAAGATGAATGTAACAGGAAGGTCACGAGAAAGGCAGTGGTACATAAAGTCAGCCAAGGTCCAAAAAGCCAACTCTTCCCTGTTTCTGCCACAAGGACTACTCTCCATTTCCATGTGAAACAATAAAAAAGACCAAATGGTGCTTAGAGCCAATGAATTGTAATAGCAATTGCCTCCCGTATGGTTGCCTCAGATTGGCATGTGACAGTGATACTGCCCACACAATGATTCTGTGGCAAACAGGGAGTATAATATACCGAGCCCATGTGGTCAAATGAAATACAGAGTTATATAATAATATTGTGCTGTGCCACAAGTAATAATAAGCAGAAGTGTTACCTGTTCTGCTGTTGAGGGAGAGCAGGATGCATTTCTACCGACTGGCACAGAGGTGAAAGATGTGCCGTGTAGAATGAAGCCTGGCGTGGAGCAGTTGAGTTGGTAGCTAAAAATATTTTCAACCAAAAATTCTCTCAAGAACAAATAATAAAATTTAATTTTCACTACAAAAATCCTTTTCCACAGTATTAGTCTCTTATTGCTCTTTTGTTGGTGATTGCTATTTCTCCATTCAGTCACTTCTCAATACATGACAACCAATCCCCCCTTTTTTCTGAAACGATGTCCGTGTTTATTGTTGGTAATATGTTCATGGAGACTAATTGATCCAGGTATTTAAAAGTCCATCCAATTGGGGCTGTAGCATCCCTGATGAAGGAAGCCGCAAGCTTTCAAAACGCGTTGCTTAGGAAAAAAGACTAGAATCTCTCTTCCTGACCATTCGTACAGGAGTGACATCACTACCCCGATTCACTAAGCGGTGTTTCACCGCTCAGGTCAACCAATAGTGATTCCCTCCATGCTTGCCACCGGCTGTGGCAGCGCTGGTCTATTTGGAATCTCTACACAACAGCTCCCTGCTATATCCTCATACACCCCGAAGTTTAGCTGACTTTTCCATCCAGGATCTACTCACCATGGCACCCTTGGAGATTGTCTTGACGTGGTATATACAGATCACAACTACAATCTACCTCAGGCGCAAGGCTACAGCAGGACTCTCAGGACCTTGCCTTCTCCTTCATGTCCGTAGCTCCTTGACGGCTTGTACAGGGTGGGCCATTTACATGGATACACCTGGGTGGGCCATTTATATGGATACACCTAAATAAAATGGGAATGGTTGGTGATATCAACTTACTGTTTGTGACACATTAGTATATGGGAGGGCGAAAACTTTTCAAGATGGGTGGTGACTAGAGATGAGCGACTTTGCCTTTTTTCGGGTCGAGTCGGGTTTCATGAAACACGACTTTCTCAAAAGTCGGGTCGAACGAAATCGGCCGATTATCGTGAAAAGTCAAAGGCCGACTGAAACACGAAACCCAATGCAAGTCAATGGGGAAGAAAAGTTGGCAGTGAGTGGAGGACAGGAAACACACCTACAGTGCCCATTTTAATGCCAAAAATATCAATTCTTATTACTTAAGCTTGTCAACCTTAATTTACTTTATAATAATAGTTAGGCATTGAAAACCGGCGGTTATTTGGCTAAAGTTGTTGGGGGGGGTAGGGCTGGCTCCAGATTTTCGTGGGCCCAGGGCCAAAGAGTGTCAATGGGCTCCTTTAACACATGCCACAATTCATGATCCTCTGATACGGCAGAGAAATAGCGGTATAGTACAATGAAAAATACTTCACTTCTTACATCTCATGACTGATATCCATTTTAAATTCTCCAATAGCTCCAAAAACGGACAGTATATTACTCCATACAGTATTATGGCCACTGCATAGTGCGCTATACAGAGTAATGAGGCCCATATATTTCTCCATACAGAACCATTGGTCCTATATAATGTTTGAAACAGTATATGATGAGTGTTAGGAGTCAGATTTTGGCCATTACTAGGCAGGAATCTAGACCCTCACATGCTGCACTCTCCTGCTCTTTGTCTAATGCAAAGGAGATTGCAGAGGAGATTGCTTTACAACAACTCTCTCGGGAGGCTAAGTCCTTCGTCTCTTCTTCTGAGCATGCTCATGGGACAATCGCCAATTGGGGCTCAGGAGTCAGGTATTCAGGTCCTGCTCCAGATTCCATTGGCTCAGCTCAGAGATCTGGAAGTCTTTGGAAGGTCCCGTTTGCTATAAAAAGCACGCATGGCGGAACAGCCATGCATTAGTATAGTCATACTTGCTGCAGTGTGTATGTTGATGGATGCATGATCTGGTGAATGACTCATTTGAAACCCCATTCCTTTGATACTACGAATGTGTGAGGGATTGAGTTAGAGCCAATACCAGCGCTAGTGCCCCATTGCTCCAGGCACACTTGCTAGCGTCTGACATCGCGCCTGCGTTTTCCAGCGGTGTCACCTTGCGGCATTAGCCACGCCGCGCTGCAGTAGCAGCTTCCTTGTTGTGTTTGCGGCTGAAACGCTTGTTTCACTACTAGCTACGGTAAGTCTAGATGGACGTAGTCCCACCATTCGGGGGCTACTCCTGTGACTGCAATACCTTGTTAGTCACTCTGTGCACCTGTGACACTAACAGGCTCAGAATTATTGTGTTTATGTTTGGTGTCATAGCTCTGTGATTTAACAGAACTTTCCCTGTGCTCCTGGGTGACGTTAAACCCCGTGCACACTACCGCCATTGTGCTCTGTCCACATCTAGCTGCGGTTTCTCCAGCTACTGCACGGTAGACCCCGAGTGGCGAAGGCACTTTGTTTATATTTTTTATTTAGTGCCTTCCGCCACTCCTAACAATGAGCTCCACATAATGCTACAGTATATGTTGGTCCCCATGGATAAAGCTCCACTGTGTTATGGGCCCAAATAATGCTCCATATATAATGGGCCCCATTTCTAATGTTCCAGTGCATAATGGGCCCTGTAAATGCTGCTCCAGTGTCTGATGTTCACCTTTGGAATGCTCCAGTGTATGGTGGACCTCATATATCATTCTCCAGAGTATAGTGCTCCCAAAAATTGGTGTCCCAACATTGAAAACAATTAAATAAGTCTCCTCGCTAGGGAATCCCTGTACTAGTCTGGACTCCTCGTCGTCCCCATCTTCCATCTCACTGCACTTGGACTGTTTAGGCAGAGGGTGTACAGACGTGATGTCATCGTGCTCTCTGACCAGAATGTTACTGTCAGGAAATGCGGATGATGTCACTGCGGTGGAGCAGGGAGAGGTAAGTATTTCAACTTTGCAAGTGCTGTGATCCTGAGCAAGCCGGGGGGGCCCACTCGTTGGCGACGGCTCTGGCACAGGGCCCCTCATAGTACGCCGGTGTGTCTGACGGCGGGTGTGCACCCCCACCGTCAGAGATACTTGATTCTACTATTAGGGACTTTGTGCCAGTGCTGTTGCCAAACAGTGTGCCCACCCACCAGTCCAGGGTAAAGTCACTCGCACGGGTGCGTGCACCTGGTGGTGACCCCGGCCCTGTGGGGGGAGGCAGCCCAGTTAGGGAGGTAGAAAAATTGGCATATGTTGATGTTGGACATTCAGCAGCTGCAAATGGAGTAATTGGAGAAGTCCGCGGAAGAGGAGGACAAAAGCAAGCCATTTTTCTGGCAACCTACGTGTCAGCAGGGGAGGGTGGGATAAAATCCTTTGAAACCCATGCATGGTTCATTTTAATGAAGGTTAGATCATCAACATTTTGGGTCAACAGACGGGTCCATTTTTCTGTCAGGATTGATCCAGCAACACTGGAGACTCGTTCAGATAACACACTAGCACTCCATCATTGGCTGAAAAAGGGCGCTGGAAGCATCTTTTGAAACGCGACTTTGGCGCTCTGGTCACCGACCTCGTGGCCGACCTCACGCTATGATCGGGTTTTGCTTCATGAAACCCGACCAGCAAAAGTCGGCGACTTTTGAATAAGACCGACCCGTTTTGCTCAACTCTAGTGGTGACCATGGTGGCCATTTTGAAGTCGGCCATTTTGGATCCAACTTTATAAATGGTGTATCCATATTAATGGCCCACCCTGTACAATAACGCATACATCCTGGATATAGTTATCTACATTTTGTGCACTATCTACCATCTCAACTGCTTCATGCCAGGCTTAATACTACACAGCACATCTCTCACCTCTGTGCCAGTTGGTAGAAACGCATCCTTCCTCCCTCTACTCAACAGCAGAACAGGTAATACTTCTGCTTATGATTACCTGTAGCATAGAACAATATTATTATTTCAATTGACACCACAGTCTCGATATATTATACCTTGTTTGCACAGAATCATTGTGTGGGCATTATCACTGTCACACGCCAATCTGAGGCAACCGTATGGGGGGCAATTGCTATTAAATTTCATTTTCTCTAAGTGCCATTTGTTCTGTATATCTCTTCACCTGGAAATAGAGAGTATTCATCATGGAAGACCGGGAAGTGTTGGCTGTTTGGACCTTGGCACCTATGGCTGACTTTATGTACTGCTGTCTTTCTCGTGACCTTCACGTTACATTCATATTGGCCAAAAAAGAGTACTGGTTGTTCACCCTGCCAAAACCATGATACAGGGAGAACTTTGCATCTTCTTCCTGAGAGGGAGAGATATACTAAAATGGTGCAGTACCAGAAAGCCATTGTGGAAAATATGTTGAAAGAGTTCCCATCAGGCAATGCTAGCTGCAGGGGGCAAACTTTCTTGCCCAACCAAAGAGGAGAGGTGAGGGAGACACACTCCAAGTACAGCAGAGGAAGGGGTACGCTGTCAAAGGCCTAGGACAATTTCATGGCAGCCTCCCAGCATCCATTCCCTGATGACCAAGTACTTTTGGCAAGGAGGGAAAAGTTTTTAAAGCAAGCAATACTCCCTAATTCCTCTGTGACCTTCAGCTATTGTGTGTCAAAGCTGAACACCTGGCATGAGCTGTCCTTCTATGTCTTGGGCATGTTGTGCTGCCCTGCCACCAGCAGGTTTTTAGTGCTGCCATGGGGGTCATAACAGACAGCACTTTCTGTTGACAGGAAAAAGCCACCTGACAGGCTCACTCTAATAAAAATGATAAAAGCCTGGATTAGCATTGACTTTTCCATACCTTCAGATGACAGAAGCACAAAAAGTGTATTTAATCTTTAATATTTGAATGAGGCCTTAAAGTCGTTGGCGATAAGTGTACTGCGCAGGTGGCGACATCTTGGAGGAGGAGTTTTCTTTTCTTCTCTAGCAAGATGGCGCTGCCTGCGCAATAGCAGTTATAGGATCACCTCTATATACACCGATAGCTGCTACCGCGCAGACGCGGCGGTTGCCATTTTAAATATTTTTTACACACCTCAGGATAATATGTAAACTATGGGGGGGTGTCACTTAGGAACCAGTGACCTGTCAGCAGACTGCATTATGTATACCTATTCAGAGAACCACATGAGGCCCCCACAGGCCCGCCCCACAAAACACAAGAATCTCATTAACTCAAAAGTGAAAACAACGATTAAACAACAACCACAAGATGGATTTCATTGACCAAGGTATCATTTTAATCAGTATAACAGTGCTGACCTGACACTGTCTGTAGTTTACTGTGCATAAACCTGTTCACAGGTTCCTTTTAAACTGTATGGATGACTATTTGAATCCAGAAAAGAAAATTGAACTTTTTTTTTGTTTTAAATAGTATTGTAATGTAATGCAAAGCACTTAAGACTCTATAGAACACCAATTGAATCCAGAAAACATTTTTGAACTGATTATTGGAGCTTTAAATAACACCGTAGTATAACAAAAAAGATATTCATACTCTATGGATGAATAATTGAATCCAGAAAAAAAAATTGAACTCTGTTTTGGAGTGTTATATATCACCAAAATTTAAAAGAAAGCATGTAATACTCTATGTATGATTAATTGAATCAATAATTTTTTTCAAGGATTTTTTAGAGTGTTGTATATCATCAAAATATTCCAAGGAGCATGTGTTACTCTGTGAATGACTATGACTATGTATCCAGAAATTTTTTAAACCTTTTTTTACTGTTATATACCACCAAAATTTAACAGAAAACATGTAATATTCTATGGATGACTAATTGAATCCATTACAAAAGTGTTATCGCTTTTTTGGAGTGTTATTTACCATCAAAATGTAACAGGAAGCATATAATACTCTATGGATGACTTAGTGAATCTAGAAAACATGTTCAATGCAGTCCTAGACAAGCACTATCTCCCTCAAATAAGCACTGTCCCTGAGCTGTGCAATGGCATCAGTATGGCAAGCGTGGCGATGCCTGTCCTTTTATAACTTCTTATGAGGTCATTCGGCTAGTCAATCACAGTTATGTCACTACCAAGATCGCTGCAGCATTAGAGTGACTGGCAGGCAATTGCGCATGTTTATTGGCTGAGTAATAGGCGCCAGACATGCAGAGTGGGGATTCGAGCTTCAAATCTGAGTATAGGTTAGTGTTCGCTGAATGCAGAGCACATCCGACCACCCAGATACTCTAGTGATAATTGAGTATCTCAGTGCAGTTCTTTCATCCCTAATTGTAAGTAACTAGCTCCAGCCTGGAGCTCCTAAAAAAATTAACCATCTTCCTCTCCCTCATGCCATAGATCTCTCACATATTTGCTCCTGTTATCAGTCTAGAAACATCTTATTTAATTGCATTAATGTTTGCACTTTCACGTTTCTATGTTCCATAACTTACCTTTTCTTAGGCATATTGGATATTCCAACTTTCCATGTTCGCAAGTAATTCTCATCTGAGTTCCAGGAAGAGCTTCATATCCAAAAATGCAATTGAATTCTATTTGTTCTCCATGTTTAAGGTACTTTTTTTTTTCGCCTAAAATCTTTAGCTGAATATTATTTTCATCCATGCTGTTTTCCTTTGCAGTACATGGTTCTGAAACATAAAATAGATACAGTATTTTTCCATGTTATTTTAATTCTTTTTATACAAGCACAATTCTTTAACTGTATTAATTATAAGCATAGAAAAAGTTACATATTTAGTATGATGGTTTCTGAATTTAAAGATTATTATTTACTGGATTTTTAAATTTAATATGTATTCTTGTACTGATGGTGGTTGTGATGCTATATTTCTGCAATATTATGACTGGTGATGTATTTCTGTACTTTTGGTGGTTCAAATTATGCATTTCTGTCGAGTTATTGGTTCTGATCCTGTTCATATGTAGCAATCCATAACTTGTTAAATAACTTGATACATGGCTACTAGGGATGAGTGAACGTGTCGGCGATCCTCGGTTATCACTCGAGTATCACAGTGCTCGAATGTACTTGTTACTTGGCGAGTAATAGGCGTTCCTCAAGTTAAAACTCAAATCCCCACCCCGTATTGAGCATGCGGGGATTGCTCTATGTAAAATTCGAATCCCTGCTTTCCATTTTTGGCACCTGTTACTTAGCCAATAAGAATGCGGGGATTGCCTGTGAGTCCCTGTAATGACATAGCCATTTTGGTTCTGTCATTACTGTGATTGGCTGGCCGTGTGACATCATCAGAGGCTATAAAAGAGCAGACGCCACCAGGCTTGGTGCACTGACGCCATTGTACAGCACAGCTCTGTGACACTTCGTAATGGAGGGAGAGAGTGCTTGACTAGGCCAGTGTGTGCAAAGTATAACAAGTCAGAGGCCTGTAGTGTTGATACTGGTGCTGCAGCTAAGGCCTGTTTCACACATCAGTTTTTCACAATCAGTCAAGATCCGCCGTTTTGTGAAAAAAACGGATCAGCCAATTTTCCTTGCGGATCCGTTTTATTCCCCATTGACTTTCATTATCGGCGGATTTTGACTGATGACTGTCCGTTGCATCCGTATTTCTGCGGATCCGCCAAAATTTTGGCGTCCGCAGAGGTCACCGAACGGACTATGCAATTTTTTTTTGCAGTCCGGAACCGCATTTTTGCCTTTTAACCCTGAATCGTGTCGCTGCTGGTTGAAAATTCTCTCTCTCTCTCTCTCCCAGCCCCATTCCTCACCCGATCTCCAGCCCGATCTTCCACGTCTCTCATCGCGCGATCTCCAACCTCTCATCGCGCGATCTCCATCCTCATCATCGCGCGATCTCCAGCCTCCCATTGCGCGAGATGACCGGTATTAGTTATTTTTTTTTTTTTTTTTCCTGCCGCGGTTCCATTAAATTTTTACCATCGGCGGATCCGTACATCCGCCGATCCGCTGTCCCCGTTTCTGTCAGTCCGCCTGCGGATCCGTTTTCCGCTATTTTGGCGGATTTAGACTGACAGAAAAAACTGAAGTGTGAAACAGGCCTAAGCCATCATACTAACAGCCCTTCTAAGGGCTAATTGTTTGCTTTGCTGTTTGTATCACATACAATCTGCATTTATCCTAGGGAGTTAGAGAGAGTCACAGGAGCAGGGATAGTGAGTGACGGAATCCAGTCTGTAGACAAGATTAGGGCTGTGCAGTCAGTTGGCAAATATATAGCTGCAGCCTTTTTGGAAGGGTGGAAAAAATTATATATTTTGATCCATCGAGTATTATGTAATTTGTGTTACTTTTTTGTGTTATATAACTCTCCAAAAAATTGTTAACAACTTTCCCTGGGTTAAATTTCTTTCCCATTAAGCTAGAGAAATTTTTATATAAAGTAGAGGAAAATAGTGCGTGAACATATAGCCCTCTAAAAACAGTAGCATTTTATTTATATTTATTAAAACAATACCATTACCTGTGTAGAGCGATGCAGGTACGCGGGATGCAGTGACAAGCAGGAGACACATCAAGAATTAACAAGAGTTTATTACAGGAAATACTCCTCACAGGGAGAGGATAAGGGAGATAAGGGGATTGAAGCTCAAAAGGTGAATCAGTCAATGTTCAGAAAAGGGTAAATTTATCAGTCTGATGTTCTCAGTAGATGGAGGTTTGGAGATCCCGCGGTGGCACCGTAGGTGACGCGTGAGGTCTCTGACCTGGTCCTGGAGGAAGGTGAGGCACTGTCTCCTGACAGCCGCAATGTATGCTGGCTTTCCTAGGTGGAGTGATGAAGTCCTGGAACGGGGTCTCTGTAGCGAAGGCATCTGCTGCGCCACTGGGTGAGGAAGGGAGGTACTGGATGGCTCAAGGTGATTTCCCTGGTGGGGCATGTAGCGGGCACCACCTGAAGTCAGTGGAGTGGTGCGGGATGTCTCCTCCAGGTGCGAGGTGAGAGGACCTACTGACACGAGCCGCTCACAGTCCATCTGTACAAGGGTCTTGCGGTCTGGTCTGATGACGTCGTGCTGCAGAGAGTGAGTCAACCTTCTGATGCACACTCGGTCCTCCCACCAAAGACCCTGCTTTCCCATGCTCCGTCCTTTTTATTACCGACCCTCCCCCTTCAGTCAGGTGCACAACTCCGTCCAGGTCAGAAAACATTCCCCCTGGTAACAACGGTGACAATCCCAATAGTTCCGGCCCTGGCACGAGAGAGGTACCCGCAGCCCAGTCCATCTTTGTACACCTGTGTAGTGTGGACATAAATGTAAATGGTAACAAGGCAAGAACGATCACCATATTTTTATTAATGTTAGTGTCACCAGGAGTCCTTCACCTTCAACAACGTAACTAAATATTATTATTCTTAAAATTCCCTTTTCTATACCTGAACTGATACTGCCTATCGCAGAGGTTGGCACCCTAGCCCCTGTTCATCGGCTGCTGACCCTAACTCTCTTATTTGTGCCCTGAAAATGTGAGAACATGAGCTAAAATAGAGAAAAACTGACAAAGCCAATACAGAGATCTTTCTAACAATTAAAGTAATAAAAAGACTTAACATTGGTTGTGGAAACGTCCTCAAAGTGTTTCCCTGTCCATTCGATTCATCAAGAAGCTTGATATATAGATGATACAGATAATATCTGCAGTTACATGATGAGCAGACACAGGCTAAGATGTTCTGTCTGCTATTCCAGAGTCTGGGCTTTAAATCTGCCCCAAATTGACTCTTTTGCCAATATTATATGTGGCGCCCCTGAGGGTTCAGTCGCCACAGAGGTACTGCACCTCCTCCTGAGGTGTGGTATCCCACCATCCAGGTAAGGTGGCGACACCTGACCACACTCCAACACCTGCACCCCATACCACAAAGTAGTGTAGCAAAGCACCTTCGGCGGCTCCCTGCTGGAGTTTAGCATAGCACCCCTTGGTGGCTCCCTGCTTGGAACACGAAATGTGCTGGGAGGTGGGTGGAGTTTAGTATACATAAAAGAACGGGAAGAGTTAAGTCAGTCATTCATTCAGTCAGTGAGTGAGGATGTAGAAGGACAGAGAGTGAGACAGAGAAGATCCCGGGAGAGGGATGGAAGAAGGAAATGCTGCAGCAGGCCACAATGATTGGGGTCTGCTGGCACAGGAAAGAGACAGAGAAAGGAAGCTTGATTCTCCATTGGGAAGAAGGATTAGCACAGAACGTAAGGAGAATAGAGGAACTAAGGAACAGGGTTGGAAGAGAGAACCCTTCCCAAGTTCACAGCGCAAGGCCAGGGTCCGGTCCCCGAGGTTCTACGGATACTAATGGTCCTGCAGCAGACACCGGAGGAATAGAAGTAGTGACCACTTTATTCCCACACAAGACTTGGGGGCACAACAGCAACGTAATAGTGAGCCGGGACTTAGTAGCAAGGAGTCCCCGAAGCAGGCTATAGCTATCTGCCGTACAAGTAGAGTTCATAGGAACATCTGACAGGAGGAACTCCAGTGTAACTCAGTACTAGGAGTACTTCATTCAAAGGCGCTATAAGAGGAGACGTTCAGAAAAGGCACATATGTTGGCGGATTGTTGGAAAGGAGTACTTCATCTTGCCTGGAAGTTGGCTGAGCTCCTGACCCGGAGGACGCGGCATGGATGCGGGCACCTGTACCACAACAGACTGTGAGTAAAGCTTTGGAACTACATGCCCTGGTGTCCTCCACTTATTCCTGCGCCAACCTGCCCAGCACTGCTACATCCCTTGCGCCCGATACTACACCATTTACGTGTCACTTCAACTACTCTGCCCTAGGACTACAGCCCTGCCTGTGGAGGGCTATAACATCATTGCTGCACCACACCATCTGTCCCAGAGGATCTGTCTGCAGCGTCGGCTTACATCTCCATTGCTGAACACCACAGGTGGCGTCACGAATCACTTATAAACTTTCATCCCCATAAGCACACTGCAACAACTCCTTTTACAATGGGCGCCCAGGGCCACGGGCCGGGTCCCAGCTGCCGTGACATCTCCCATTGAAGCTCATCGGGCCCGGTACCGAGTACCCCACAGCCCTGGGAGGGCGACCCATATACGCCCACTTGGTGTTTGACCTATTAATATAAAATGGACTTCCCTGTCCTTAGATCCCTATCTGCACATGCATAAGCTTTAAATTAGACCCTAGAGGCTGCATTCCAACAATACGCCATAGTGCACGTGTTATTATGTCACTTCCAGAAATGGAAGTAACGTGTGCATTTCAGGCTGGAGCTCAAAGTCTCTAGTACAAGTGCACATGCACAGTGACATCACCAGATATGATGTGTGCACTCTACACTGGAGCGCAGATAGATACCCAGAGATCAAGTAAAATGTGATCACTTAACATTGGAACACAGGAGAATCACACATCAATCCTCCTGGGCATATTTCTTACAATAAAGTCAAAAAGTACTAAAAGTCATTATATATTTTAAAATATCATCATAATACTTGCAGAATACAGGTGGAAGTCCAAGAGGAGGTGGAGGAGGTTCAAGCAGTGGAGAAAATATTAGATACAAAGGTTTGTCTTGCAACCCTTGGGAATTGTGGAGCTGTGCAAACACAGCCTCCATTGAAAAACAATAGGGCAGCAAAAACAAATGGAAGTTTGTATTTGCAGCGTACCGTGACTTCCGGCTTTGTTGAACGCCGTTTTTTTTTGTCCAATACGATTTCCATAGTATTGGAAAAATAAAAAACGGCGATCTGCGAGCTTTTTTGTGGACCATTATTTCGGCGGCCAGTTTTTACGGGACGTATCGCCGCAATTTTTACGATACATCCTACAAAAATGGGCCGCAATAACGGGCCACAAAAAATGCAGTAAGTGTAAAAGTAGCCTTAGTGATGAGCGAATAGTGAAATATTCAGATTCAGGAAAATCGGTGCGAATAATTCCTAATATCCATTTATTTGCACCCAATAACGTGTCCAATGTAATTCAATTAGAAAGCCGAATATTTTTCTGCTGGATCCAACAAACAGTTCTGGGGGCATGGGAAAAAAAGCTAAAATGGAGGGGAAAGAGCTAAAACTAAAGGAGAGCAGCATGGAGAATATATAACTGCATGCCTTTCTGACTCACATATGGTATATGGGAATAATGTTGTCAGACTTTTTCGCCGGTTTTACGGATTTATAAAAAGACCTACAAAACCAAGCCTACATTTTTTTAAAGGGAAAAATGCTTAGGCAATTTTTTTTCCTTCAAAGTTACATGTATATAATGCAAAATAAAAATAAAAAAATATATACCTCCCCTTTAGCATATGCTCACACGGAACGTTTTGGCTTTAGTTTTCTTTTTAACATTTGTGAGGGCTCTCACTCCTCCATCAGGTGCAGTCAAACCTGAGTTTTTTGAGCTCTACCATTAATTTTGGCCACCGGATCCTAATAGAGCCAGTGTCGCAGCGGGTGAAGCCGCTGTAAGATGAATATAATACAGGAGTTGGGGAAGCTGTATACGTTCAATGTCAGTAAATTGGATTCTACCGGACACCAAAAGCATTAGAATTAAATTCTGAACACAGTGTATGAAAGAGAAGACCTGTATTGTGCTCAATCTGTCAGGCTTGAAACCCTTCTCAGGAACATGTACAAGCCTAATTTTAGTTTGAAGCAGGCTCCTCAAGGGAAAGAGACAGGAGTGCCATTGACCAATCTGCACAAGCCTACACAGTTCTTCTGGAAACTATTCAACCGGCAATATGTATCTTTTGAATGGTTTTGAGCAACAATGGAGTAAATACAGGATATGTCCTGACTCCCAGAGAGTGATGAGGTCTGTGGTGTGTATTACTCAGGTGACAGGTTGTGCTACAGAGCTCAGGTAAAGGCCTTAGTGTGGCAATGATTATGTTTCAAAAAGTGTATGGCTGCGGCCTGAATAGGTCTGTGAAGTGTATTGACCCAGTCTCTAAGGCCTGTTTCACACTTCCGTTTTTTCAAATCCGTCAAAATCCGTTGTTTTCCGTAAAAAAACGGATCCGCCATTTTTTGCAGGATCCGTTTTTTTTGTCCCATAGACTTCCATTACGGTTACCGCGGATCCGTCAAAAAAACGGATCCGTTTTTAAAAAAACGGATCCGTTTGCATCAGTTTCCGTCAAAAAAACGGAAACGGATCCGTTTGGCGGACACAAAAACGGAAGTGTGAAACAGGCCTTAGACGTGCTTAAAATGTACAGAAACTGGCCAATACCCCACCACCATTTTTTTTGTAAGGCCTCAAATATACAAAATGTAAGGGAAGCACCAATTAATAAAGATACATAAGTCTCATTTAGGAGCTGGAAGAGTCAGCAATGGTGTTTGTCCAGCACCGGACAATGTAAAGTTCTAACGAATATGTATGCCCTATCTAACTAACAATTTGTGAATAGACATATATCCTGACAAAGGACAACTGAACACTGCGCTGGGATAACAAACTTGACGTGGTTGATGACTGTTGTATCTGTGCAACTGCAGGTTGTGGGCAGGAGGCCTCAACGCCTACTTCCTGGACAGCAGATTGGGAAGGACATAACACAGGGAGAGGGCCAGTGGTTTCACTGTCACACACAAATTTTGTGTCCCTGTGTTCCGCCCACCTACTGGGGTGCTGCATATATGAGCAGTGTCATGATCGCGTTCTGAGTCCTGTTTTCCCTTTTTCCCGGTCTGGTCATGTCAAGAGTTTACCTTTCCCAGCCTCTGTCTGGGTTCAGGTTGGCTATTTATCGCCGCTGCTTCCTGCAGGCGATGTCAGTTATATAGTTTTTGCCTAGGGCTGTTGTGGCTGACTCTGATTGCTCTCATTTGTCCTGCTGCGCTTGCTGTCTGAACCCATGTCTCTGTTTTCCCCTATTCCTGTCTTGACTCGGTGTTTCCCTTTAGTGTGCTGACTTCATGGTTTTGACTTGACTTGCATCCTAACCTGCTTCTGTCTGTTGTCTTTTGGCCTATCCACTCCTGACCATTACTGATTCCCTGGCTTGTCTCTGACCTTAAGTTTGCTTATTCCTTTGGTACTGCACTACAGTCTAGGATTTGACCCGGCTTGTTTGACTATTCTGCTGCCACCCGTGGTAGCCTCACTGCTGCACTGCAGGCCTGCTCTCTTTAGGTGTAGTCCTGCTTACACTCTACTGCCATCTAGTGGAGCCTGAACCTACCTTTATTGCAGCAGCATGATAAGCAGTGTATGGCCTATGCTAGCAGAGGTATTATGTCAAATTTCTCTTTATAAAGGGATGCTTGGGTAAGATTTTCGAACTATCAGCATATATAAAGAGCATGTTTCATTGCTCATATTTTTATTCTGTGTAAGGCTGAAACCTGAAGAATTGTGTGGAGCATATTAATGCATAGATGTTCCAAAATGTCCAAGTGCAGACCCAAAAATACACATCAGGCTACCAGATACACGCTTAAAGAGACCGTGAGAAGGGCAACACAATAAAAAAAATTGTAATAGAATATATAGAGATTGAGAGCAGAAATTTGACCATTGCACAACGTACAAAGGTTTCCAGAAATTACCCCAAGGGGTCTGTATCATAGACTCTGAAAGAGGCCATGATAGAGACCTCACAATACACTTTTCAGTTATTACAAGAGGTAGCGATAGGGAGTAAAAGTTTCACAATTGCACAATGTGCACAGTTTTCAAAAAATTACCCAAGGGGTCTCTATAAGACCAGCTGAAGATGCTGTAATTGGAACATCACAATACATTTTGCAGTTATTACAAGAGGTAGAGATAGAGAGTATAAGTTTCACCATTGCACAATTGTTGCAGAAGCTGGAGGAGGAGGAGGTGATTTCCTGAACAAAATGGGCTTGGAGGATAAGGAATGGATGTTAAGACAACGTCCAAAAACAAATTTGGGCTGCATTTACATTATGTTGCTGTCATCTGTAGGTCTTACAAAGTCAGAGGAAATAAAACCCTTGTTCAACCTTAGAAGGGTCAGCCTGTGCAAGTTGAAGATATGGATGAACTCTTTTTGCATCAAATGGCCAAGTTCTCCAAAAAATATAACATATTTGTCATGGGAGATTTTAATTATCCAGGCATTTGTTGGGAATCTCTCTCAGGCAAAACTAACAGGTTAAGGAAATTCTTATCCTCTCTTGCTGACAACTTTATCTTCCAAAAGGTGGGGGAGAAACAAGGGGATCGCTTACCTTGGATCTAATCCTTATAAATAGGGAGGAAATGGTTGAGGAGGTAAGAGTGGCTGGGACCCTAGGAGGTAGCGACCATGCTATTTTAGAATTTTGGATAACTATAGGAGGATGACCTGTGAAGACTCAGACTTCAAGGTTAGATTTCAGAAAAACAGATTTTAAGGGACTCAGAAAGAGAATCAGAGGGATCCAATGACTGGATATCCTTAAGGACAAAAATGTCCATGAAGGATGGGAAATCTTGAAAAATTAGATTCTCAAAGCACAATCATTAACATTTCCGATAAGAGGGAAGAATAAGAAGCATTTTAGGAAACCAGGATGGATAAACACAGAACTTAATCAATACAAAAAATGGTGGGGGGAACAAGAGGCGCAATAGTGCCCTATCACTAGTGACACTTGAAGTATGAGCGGTATAATACAGTTCCACTCACCTATTCCAGTTGTGTAACCCACAACTGGCTTGAGAGCATATCACAGAATCAGCTGCTGCAGGACCTCCACCAACCACTCGCACGTGGAAAAACCTTCAGAAAGTTGTGGGAAGCAGGGTGTGTTGCAGTTCGCACTGCCGAGATTCACAAATCACCTGGGATACAAGATGTTGTAGCAGTGTACTCCTTTATTTCCTCCTACACGTTTCGGCACCCTTCCTGGCACCTTCCTCAGGGATAGCGCGGACTGCAACACACCCTGCTTCCCACAACTTTCTAAACACAGAACTTAAACACATGCTAAAAAAGAAAGAAATGTTTATCAAATGGAAAGAGGGAGGCATATCTAGAGAAGAATAATGCTGTCTGCAGAACCTGCAGGGCACAAATCAGATTACTAAAGCTGATAATGAATTAAGGTTTGCAAGAGACGTCAAAAGCAATAAAAAAGGATTTTGGGGATATGTTAAAAGTAGTGTTGAGCATTCCGATACAGCAAGTATCGGGTATCGGCCGATACTTGCTGTATCGGAATTCCGATACCGACATCCGATATTTTTTCAATATCGGGCATCGGAATCGGAAGTTCAAAGTTGATTGACAGCCAAAATGACGTCATCATGATGTGCGGTGTGCGCGCATCATGATGCGCCGTCATTTCGGGCCTTCCGGGGGTCTCTGCCGGCCTGCCAGGGGGCTGTGTGGACTGCCCGGGGGACTGTGTGGACTGCCCAGGGTCTGTACCGGCCTGCCGGGGGGCTGTGCCGGCCTGCCGGTGGTCTGTGCACCCTGTGGGGGTCTGTACCGGCCTGCCGGGGGGCTGTGCCAGCCTGCCGGTGGTCTGTGCACCCTGTGGGGGTCTGTACCGGCCTGCCGGGGGGCTGTGCTGATGTCCGGGGGTCTGTGCAGGCATCGTCCGATGGGACTACAAATCCCACACAACTTTTACCATAAAGTGAGACTAGGGATTTTTTTTTTTTAAGTGGCGGAGGAATACAGTGCGGAAGGATACCTACCTTCCGTCATTGGATTCCTGCAGCCCGTAGAGAGCGGCAGCATCAGCTGATGCTGCAGTTCTCTACCCAAGATCGTCGTGGGACACACTCGTGGACTGCTTCGGATCATGGGTGAGTATTTTTGTGGTTTGTTATGTTAATATTTATTCCGTAGACGACAATGGCTTCGGGGAACAATGTGACAAGTATTGGTAAGTATGTTACTCTATGTTATATGTACTGTATGTCTATGTATGTATTGTATGAATGTATTGTATGTAGAATGCATGTAGTATGTATGTAGCATGTATGTAGTATGTATGTAGTATATATGTGGTATGTATGTAGTATGTATGTAGCATGCATGTAGTATATATGTAGTATGTATGTAGCATGCATGTAGTATGTATGTAGTATGTATGTAGCATGTAGTATGTATGTAGCATGCATGTAGTATATATGTAGTATGTATGTAGTATGTATGTAGTATGTATGTAGCATGTAGTATGTATGTAGCATGCATGTAGTATGTATGTAGTATATATGTGGTATGTATGTAGCATGTAGTATGTAGCATGCATGTAGCATGTATGTAGTATATATGTGGTATGTATGTAGCATGTAGTATGTATGTAGCATGCATGTAGTATGTAGCATGTAGTATGTATGTAGCATGCATGTAGTATATATGTAGTATGTATGTAGCATGCATGTAGTATGTATGTAGTATGTATGTAGCATGTAGTATGTATGTAGCATGCATGTAGTATATATGTAGTATGTATGTAGCATGTAGTATGTATGTAGCATGCATGTAGTATATATGTAGTATGTATGTAGTATGTATGTAGCATGTAGTATGTATGTAGCATGCATGTAGTATGTATGTATGTAGTATTTTTTTTTTTTTTTACATTTAACACATTAGCCGGATGATGGGACTACTACTGTCCCATCATTGGCTAATGTGTCAATCACTGTCATGGTAGCAGGCATCGCCCGATGGGACTTGTAGTCCCATCGGACGATGCCTGCACAGACCCCCGGACATCAGCACAGCCCCCCGGCAGGCCGGCACAGCCCCCCGGCAGGCCGGTACAGACCCCCACAGGGTGCACAGACCCCGGGCAGTCCGCACAGCCCACCGGCAGGCCGGTACAGACCCCCGGCAGGCCGGCAGAGACCCCCGGAAGGCCCGTACAGACCCCCGAGAGGCTGTACAAGGGCAGGAAAGGGTTTTTCCAATTCCGATACCGGAAGTCTCATAGACTTGAATGGGACTTCCGGTATCGGCATCGGCGATACCGATACTTTTTTAAAGATCGGCTGATCCATTCCGATCCGATATTTTGAAGTATCGGACGGTATCGCTCAACTCTAGTTAAAAGTAAAAGAAAAGTTATAGATGCTCTAGGATTTTTACAGGATGAAAATGATGAAATAGTTAGACAGGATGTTGAGAAGACCGAAATTTTAAATTCCTATTTTGCATCTGTTTTCTCTCAGAAAGGAAATGTAACATCAACTGATCTTCACTGTCCTATGACAACCGCATGATGACAATGACAACCGCAGATGGAGTTTTGTGCCGGACGCGCCTCGAGAACGGTGCGAGACACCTCCATGGGCTCTGGGAGTGAAGTCTCTGGCTGCGGTGGTTCCAGAGGCTCAAAAAAGTTGGTAGCCAAGGTAACCTTCTGTTTGGATTGAGCACGCTCCAGGCCACTCTCCGAAAAACGGAGATCAATGTGGGTGAAAATAGCAATCTGCTCTTCCAAACTTGCAGGAACCTCTCTGGTAGAGAGAACATCCTTAACATGCTCCGCCAAACCTCTCCAGAACACAGGGATGAGGACTTTGTCAGGCCACTCCAGCTCGGAAGCCAGTGTCCAGAAATGAACGGCTTACTGACTAACCTAGAGGGATCCCTGAGTCAAAGCAAGTAGCTGCAGAGAGGTGTCGTGTGTGACTCGCGGTCCTAGGAAGACCTGCTTAATAACTGTTAAAAAGTGAGCAGTGGTCCGAACCTCTGGGTCACCTAGCTCCCATAATGGCATAGCCCACTCCAACGCCTTGCCCGACAGAAGGGAAACAATAAACCCCACCTTGGCCCGTTCCGTAGGGAATCGCGCAGCCAGTAACTCAAGCTGGATAGAGCACTGGCTGACAAAACCCCTACAGGAGGCGCCATCGCCAGAAAATTTATCGGGCAATGGGAGGCGGGTAACTGTCGGCGCGTGGGAGGACGTGGACATACGGGAAACCGCCTCGGCGATCGCCTGTACAGCAGCCTCCAAAGACTTCGCCGTTGCGATGACACTCTCAAGAGTAGCCAACTGGCCCTCTAGCTGGCGAATGCACTGAAGGAGTTGCTGCTGATCTGCCATCACTAGCCAGACCCTGGAGCTAGTATAATGTTAGGAACGGCGGAACTCACTAAATAAAATAATAATAAAGTGCGTTGACCGCTCGGGGTCCACCGTGCAGTAGGTGGTATAACTGCTGCTAAGTGGTGGCAGACAAACAATATGGCGGTATGATGCACACGGGTTAAACTTCACCCGGAGTGCGCAGAGCGGCCTCTGTTCACACACAGAGGTGCCGCAACAAAAAACATACAAAACGCTGAACCTGTTAGTGACACAGGCCTCAGGTAAGTGCACACACGGTATCTGGTCACAGGAGCAGGACCCAAGACAGAGGAGCTGCGTCCCTCTAGACCTACCGTGTGTGCAGCGTCGCTTCTGCGGACGCCAAGGAGGGCTGCAACTGCAGCGCGGCGTAGGACACTGCCGCTCAATGACAAAGCCAGAAAGCAAGTGCGATGTCGGACGCTAGCATAGCGGTGCGGTGAGCACAGTGGCTTAAGACTTGCCACTGACTGGCGCTGACTACTAAACTAATTCCCTATCCACATGCGTAATATCAGAGGGAAGGGGTTTCAAATGAGTCAGTCTCCAGAATCATATATCCGCCACCATTCACACATAGCACGTATTGTCTATACTAGCGCATGGCGGAACGGCCATGCGTGCTTTTTATAGCCATGCGGGACCTTCCAGATCTCCAAGATGGACCAATGAGATCTGGAACAAGACCTGGGCACATGACTCCCGATCTCCAATGGGAGATCGTCTCGTGAGCATGCCAAGAAGGAGCACAGAGGAACTTAGTCTCTGGAGCGGTCTGCTGCAAAGTAGTCTTCTCTGCAGTAGATGGGCAGCAGGAGACCGCAGAACGTGAGGCTCTGGATTCCTGCAGAGCAGATGCAGAAACCAGACGCCTAACAGGAAAAACACAGCCCGGTGAAAGATTGGTGGTCCAGGGAAGTATTCCGCTGGGGTCAGTCATGTGAGGGCTGCTGCCTGGGGGCTACTGTCTCTGCCGTCATTCTACAACCATCCCCTTCTTCTCCAGGGGGGCAGCAGAGGTGCTGCCATGGAGTAGGGGCAAGTCTCAACCCTCACCATTAGCCAACCCTGAGAGGTGGAGTCCTCGTAGGAGGAGGGGACGGAGGAGGGTGTTGGTTCCCTCTTTGAATTGTGGGGGTGTGAGTGTGGTGACACAGGGGAACGCCTCTGCTGTAAGTTCCTGGAAGAGTTCACTGTCTTGTGGCATACGAGCGTGTGGCAACAAATGTTCAGGTCCGGACCTGTGTGTGAACGAGTATGTATGGGTGTCCACCCAAAACATCCTGTGAAAGTGTGCTGCTGGGGTCTGGAGTTCTCGGGTGGTCGGGCCGCATCGGGTGTAGGCCATTCATGGCCCGGGGACTTACCAGCTGGAGTTACCTCCAGTTATGCCCATACACAACTCGTTCCCCAGGTCACCGCTCTGGAAATTTGTGGTGCCTCCAGAGCATACGTTGCCACTTACATCTTCCCACGTTTGCCATAAGCCTGAGAGTCAGGTGGTTGCTGAGGTGAACTCTGGTGGATCTAGGCATCCTCACTCTAGGTGGTTTTCCGGTGAGATGTGGTGTTGAGGGTCCAGAGGCTCCTCATTGTAAGGGGGGTACTGTCACGATCCATTTTTTGGATCTGTGTCAGTTTAGGCTTCTCTGATATAAACTTTTTTCCTTTCAGGCCATCGAGGGTTAATATCAGTTTTTGCCCCCGGTGGCCGCTGGTATTACTGCATGTTTAGTTAGTTTGCTGGTGGGTTTTTCCCCCCGCTGGCCGCTGGTGTTACTGCATTGTGAAGAGAGGAGCTGTTGCAGCTTATCTGGAGCCGTGGTGTTTCTGCTGGAGGCAGTGTTCGGGTGCCTTAATCTGCTGTCCGGTGCATGACAGCAGATAAAGCTAAGTGTTGTTTGTTTTTCCCTGTCTGTTATTTTCCTTGTCCACACTTGCCAGTTCCCTAGTAAGGGATATGTGCAGGGAAAGTGAGGGACTGAGGTATCCTGTTCGGCGACAGGTTGAAAGAACCTGTATAGGGAACGTCAGGAGAGGCATTTTTTTAGGACAGTGCAGGAGGTGTCCATTTCCCCGTTCCCTATTGCAGGGCCCACCATTGTAATTGTTTCCCCGGTGTCCCCTTGTTCGACTCTGTTGGTTTTGTGACCGACCGATCGTCGGGTCGGGTCACGCAGGGCCAGTCACTTCATGACACCTCCTTCTTGCACCAGACTGTTAGCACAAACGAGTTTGATTATGGAAGGTCTATTTTACACAGGCTCTTGTGTAGCTGAAGTAACTGACAATAAACCACCTATCTAACTATGTGGCAACTTGCAGCAGCAGGAGCAGCCTCACTGTGCTGTTACACTGACAAAATGACACCATGTCTGCTTTTTGTATGGAGAGGGACATGTGACCTCGCCTCCCCTCATGAAAAACGTCCCCACTGCTCATCATATAGCACCTCTATCCTAACCAAAGTACTAACAAAAGTATTTTTGGAAACTTGATCACTTACCGAACTGTGCCCAAATTTTGGTGAATTTGTGGAAAAAAGTTTGGGAATCCAATCATGAATCTGAATGAGCTATGTTCGTACATAATTTGAGATTCGCAAATGTTTTCCTAACAAGTTCACTCATCACTACTCTCCATTACTAAGCCGTGGGCTTGAAGTCACCGGACAATACAAAGGTGACATCAATCCCACAAATATGAACCCTACTTGTCATCAATACAGGGTAAGAGGGGAGAGCCTGGCAAAGAGCCCGAATTGGTGCATTTAATAGATGTGTCTTTAGTGTGGCAGTTGCGGGCTGCTGTTTTTAGTCTGGGGGGCCAATATCCATGGCCAGTTACCAACCTGAGAATGCCAGCCCACAGCTGTCTGCATTGGGAGACCCAATGCTGTTTTTAAAAAATACGGTGTGGGGACCCTTCTATTCTTGATAACCAACCATGCTAAAACTAACAACTGAGGGTCGCATCCCGCAGCTGTCAGTTTTGCCTTGCTGGATATCAAAAACACAGAGGACCCCATTTTTTTTATATTTATTTATTTATAGCGATGGCGACTGATCAAAACCCCCATCAGCCTGCTCTCGCTGTTAACAGCTGAATACAACTCTCAACATTATCCCCTGCTAGCATTAATCCCAGTGTGAGCAGGGGACAGTGATGTGAGCTGTCTAGCACCCAGCGCCAGGCAACAGCATGAACAGTACTGCTGATTCCCAGGTTCCAGGAAGTGTCTGATTCCAAGGCGCCAGGAAGTGTCACACTGATGACACACAGATGTCATCCATGCGTCAGTGTGCACATGTGTGGGACGATTTGCGGTCCCTGCTGCTACCAGAAACACTGACATCTGAAAAAGCCATTAGTGGAAACTTTATCATTTACTGAGCTCTGGCTCAATTTTGCCCATTTTTAGGAAAAATGCTCAGGAATCCTAACACGCATCTGAATGTGCAAGGTTAATGCCGAATTTGAAATTGACAAACATTTTCCAAACAAGTTTGCTCATCTTTATAAATCACCACCCCCTGCAATGGGTCAGGTAATAAGCTCTAATAGCCATTTCCATGAGAATTGTTACCTTTTTCACCAAAAAGTACAACCAAAAGTGAAAAAATAGTTCTTTACTTTAGGAGTGTGACTTCACAGGGGTGTGACTTAATTAGTCAACTAATTTAAAATTTAGATGTAGAATCATTCATTGTTTGTGGACCATTTCCAAAATATAAGTGAGAAATAACAATATTAATCACTAGAGATCAGCAAACTTGTTCGGAAAACATTATCCAATCTCAATTTCAGCACAAATGTAGCACATTCGGATTTGTGTTTGGTTTCCTGATCACTTTTAATCAAAGTCTGCAAAATTTGGTCACAATTCGGTTAATCATCAAATTTCCACTAGTGCTTTTGCTATGACTTTGGCTAGGATAGTGGTACTGTATGATGGGTGGGAGGAAAGGTGGGACGTGTTTGATGAGGGGAGAAGGTGTGACTAGGTTTCCCATTCATTTTTCCCCAAAGTCCGAAAAATTTGGTCAACGATCGGTAAATGATTGCGTTTCCGTTAATGCTTATGTTTTGACTTTGTCCAGGATAGTCTTGCTGTATGATAAGCAAGAGCAACGTGTTTTATGAGTGGAGGGTGTGTCTAGGTCAGAGGAGTGTAATTTTTTTTAATAACTTAATGTGTGTACATTCTGGCAGCCAATCAGCACAGAAACCATATACAACGTCATGAAACAAGGTCTTCTGTGACTGGCTTCCAAAGTCACATGTCTCTGTCAATGTGTCAAAAATGTGAAGGCCATTTTTCCACTTAAAAATCATTAGGCTTAATATAGGGATTCAGCCAGAAGGCCATATTTTTTAAACCAAATCAATTTTGATAAAACTGTGTTGCATTTAGAAATCAGAAGACCTGATTTCCACTTAAAAATTGCTAGTCTTAATATTGGAGTTCAGCCAGGAAGGCCAATTTGCTAAGCCAAATCGATTATGATACAACTGTGTTGCAGTGAGAAATCAGAAGGCCACAATTCCACTTAGAAATCATTAGGCCTATTATTAGGGTTCAGCAAGGAAGCCCAATTTGTCAATCCAAATTGTTAGTGATAAAACTGTGTTTCAGTGAGAAATCAGAAGGCCACATTTCCACTTAAAAAAGCATTAGGCCTAATATTGGGGTTCAACTAGGAGGCCCAATTTGCTAAGCCAAATTATTTGTGACACAACTGTGTTGCAGTGAGAAATCACAAGGCCACATTTCCACTTAAAAACCATTAAGCCTAATACTGGATTTGAGCCAGGATGCCCAATTTGTCAATCCAAATTGTTAGTGATAGAATTGTGTTTTAGTGAGAACTCAGAAGGTCACATTTCCACTTAAAAATCGTTAGGCCTAATATAGAGGTTCAGCCAGGAGGTCGTATTTGCTAATCCAAATCGTTTGTGATAAAACTGTGTTTCAGTGAGAAATCAGAAGGCCAGATTTTCACTTAAAAATCGTTAGACCTACTATTGTGGTTCAGCCAGGAGGCCCAAATTGCTAATAAAAATCATTTGTGATTAAAAAAAATTGCAGTGAAAAATCAGAAGGCCACATTTCCTCTTAAAAACTGTTAGGTATAACAGTATAGTTCAGGCACACAATCTAAGAAAATAAATAGTAATTGTTCATTTAGTGACAACTGACTGTCAGTAATGGCCTAAGGTTGTGAAACAGCAAGTTACAAGAGGGGAAGGGTACTTAAAGTTATACAATGAGTGGGAAAAAGCAAGATCATGGTGGGAGGTAGAATAGGCTTGGTGTTTGACGTGTACTTGAGTTAAGTATTAAACCCTTCCTGACATTTGATGTACTATCCCGTCCATGTGCCCTGGGCCTTAATGCCCATGGATGGGATAGTACGTCATAACGATCAGCTGTGCTCACGGGGGGAGCGCGGCTGATTACAGCTGGGTGTCAGCTGATTATCACTGCTGACAAACGTCACTATGTGCCAGGAGTGGTGACGGACCGCTCCCGGCACATTAACCCCCGGCACACTGCGATCAAACATGATAGCAGTGATCAGGGGCATAGGGAAGAATTGCACAGGGAAAGGGCTCCCTGCGTGCTTCCCTGAGACCCTCAGAACAACGTAATGTGCTTGTGTTGTTCCGAGGGCCTCCTCCCTGCAGGATCCCGGATCCAAGATGGCCGCGGGGTCCTTCCGGGTCCTGCAGGGAGGTGGCTTCTCAGATTTACATATACTGTTTGCATTTAAGTTCCTATACCGAGCTGGGATCTGACCTCTTGTACTACGGGTAGATCTACGCAGCATGGGTACCTCTAATGGCCTAATTTGGTCTAGTGTGCCTGTTGTTGATGTTAGTAAACTGGACAGCTGTCTGCGAACACACCATGGGTCTGACAGATTCACCGCTAGCAGGGAGCAGATTTTCACGTTCCTCTGCTGATGTGGTATCTGTTACTGTAGTCAATGAGTCTTGAGTCTGCTGCTTCAGGTGTAGTAGGCTGATGAAAGATGAAAGATTAGGACAGGAACTACGACGGCTTGATTCACCTTTGTCCAATTTGAAGGGAACTCACTGAGTACGGTGCTGGTCTTTTCTTCCACGGGCTGAGGAATGTCTTGGTCTTCAATCCTTTGTTTCAGTTGGTCAGGACACGGTTTTAGGTGAACGCTTGACACTTGGGGGTACTGTAATGGGGAATGAATCACTTACTCTGACACTGCCGACTTCTCCACCAGACAGCTCTACCTGTTGTCTCTGCATCAGTGCTTTGATCTCCTTTTGCAGGACCCACTCCTGGCAGAAACTGGCGGTGTCGGCTACCTGCTGCAACAAAACAATAATCTTTGCAAGACAATTTTCTATTACATTAGTGCCTAGAGTAATCATTAGATTGCATTCCCGTTTATCAATATCAACAATAATCAAACCTTGCGACTGCAATTCTACTCGGCCAATCTTAGTGGTCACCTCCTTATACCCCATGTGAGGCAAGGGCTGACCATTGCTGGCAAAGATGGCAAGGTGTTCATCTGGGCTGCGAGTAATGTCTGAATCAGCCCAGTATTGCTTAAAGAGGATATATGGCATCGTTGTCACCTGGGAGCCGGTATCCAGTAAGGCATTCATTGGGAAGCCATCAATCACGACGGGTAGGACCGGCCGTCCTCCCACGTACTTGTCTCGCCAACTGTGGGGGCCTGGACGTCTTAATCCTGGGGGTTGGCCCTCTGCCCCAGGGGTTGCTCATTTAAATGACAGAATCTTACGATGTGTCTCACCTTGTTGCAGCAGCGACAGATGGGTTGTCCGTCCTGGTTGTAGCGGTCGTTATCTCTCCCTCTGGTCGGTGAAAGTGTCCTCTGTCGTCACCACGGGACATCATCTGGACTAGAGGCCAGCTTGATCTTCTCCTTTGGGGACACTTGCATGGATTCCACGGTTTTCATTAGTGCGGCCATACTTTTGGTCAGTTCCTGGACCTGGAAACGTAGATCTGCAGAAGAGTCATTATCTTTGGTTAGCGTATCGGTCCCGACAGGGGTATGGAGAAATGATGCTGCCTCCTGCTGATATGTGATGGCTGGGTGACCAGAGGGCACTGTGCCACTAGGATTTGGTTCACGCAGCACCTGGATCGCCCTATTCTTGAAGTGTGCAAAGTCCAGGTCAGGATTTTGTAGTGCCATTATGCGCAGCTGTGTCCTTTGATTGTTAGACAGGAGTCCCTCTATGAACTGCTACATTAGCAACTAATCCTCGTCTTGCACACTGTCAGGGTCAACCTGCTTTACGACCCGTAGCGTCTCTTGTAGGCTAAGAGCATAGTCCTGTACACTGTCCTGCACACTTTGCGAGTGTCAAAAGTGTCCTTCTGCCTGGTCAAGATTTGCTTGACAGATCCTTTATCAGTGTCCTGCCAGGGCTTTACTTCCCTCTGGACCGCACCAGTTAACTGGCCAATGAGGATGCTGACTTTTTGATTCTCAGACAGGGGGTACACTTCAAACAGGCTACATAGTCTCTCCTTGAAATCGCTCAGAGTGTGTGACTCCCCTGAGTACTGCGGTAACCAGACCACTCCTGGTATGTATGGCATTGATAGCGGCATAATGAGAGCTGTAGCTGTGACCACCGCTGGATCTGGTGGTCTTATGGGGGCTGTGGCTACTGCCGCTGCTGAGCCTGGTGGCACTATAGGGGCTGTGGCTGTGTCCGCCGCTGCATCCACATCGGACATTTTCTTCTTCCTGCCCCTAGTGAACCTCAGCCAGGCTCTGCGGGTCGTTACCATCGTGCATGGCTGCTCCACAGGCAGGCCGAATTGTCCTCATTCTGGTTTTCAGGTTGTGGCTTCCTTCTTCCTGCCGCTGTTCACTTTACTTCACTCCTTTTATTTTGGATCCAGCCATGAAGACACGCCCCTTTCTTCCTGCGTGCCGCGAGACTTAGCAATGGCGGCGATTCCACAAAGTTTCTGGCACACAGTACCTGGCAATGCCAGGCTCGCAATCCTGTTTGTGATGCCAAAATGGGAAGCCCTGCCAGGGCCGTGGGTATAATCGGTACCGGTTCGGTTCTTATGGGGATGTGTCACAGCAGCAGTGACCCGGTCCGTGGCCCTGGGCGTCTGATAGATTGATGGAAAGGGGAATTAAAGTTTATAAAGTATAGTTTGTAGTTTGTGACGCCACCTGTGATGTTCGGCCATATAGGTGTTAGCCAACGCTGATGAGGAGACAACTGGGGCTGATGGTAGTGCAGTAGAGTTGGTACAGCTCCCCACAGGTGGAGCTAGTCCCAGGGCTGTATAGTGTAATATATAGAGATGATGGTGACTGTAGTGTAGAGCAGGTGTCGCAGCAAATAAATGGAAGGACACAGCAAAGTGCAGTCTGCACTCTTTTACTCAGTTCGTGATGTAGTCCAGGGCACCTATTACAGCTGGTATTGGAGATCTGTTCAGCCTGGAAGCAATTTGGAATCCATATAGCCAGGTGGGTTCAGAGTAGGCCTCCCTATTGTGCTGAATGCTAAGGTCCTTGCTGCCTAAAGCTGTGCTCAACCATCTGCTCTTTTCTGTTCCTTTAGTTCTTGCCTGTATAGCAGGCAGCTTGAGCCTGTTGCAGGGGTCCCTACTTCACTGTGGCTCCGGCTCTGGTCTGTTGCTGCTGTGCCTTCAGGTGTTATGGTGGTGCCAGGGAACCTGCAATCCCCGCCCCCCGGATTTAGCTGTTGGGGCTTCAGCACTCACACAGCCACGGACTCCAGTGTCCGGTCTTTAGCACTTGACCCTGAGGTGAGCTTAACTCTAGCTCCACTCCTCAGGTCCTTCATTCACATCCACTCTCCTCTCTGCCTCCCTCAGACTCACTAAAAACTAACTCCACCTCCCAGTCCAGAACGTGCTGGAAAGCTCTCCTGAACCTGGGTTTAGAGCTCCACCTCTGGTCAGGAGTAAGAAAGTGTTGAATGCTGTTTTACCTGGCCAATGAATCCCTCCTTGTCTCCAGGCATGACAGCCCCCCCCGGGAGGGAGGCAATGCCACTGTGGCTACTGGACTCCTGAGGTGACACATTACCATCAGTCGTAAGTGTGCAGATTGCAGTAGCAGCAAGGGTTGCCTAGCCTTGGCCTTTTTTGAGACCACAAAGGTTGACCCAACTAACGGTATCTGACAAAAGTGCCAAATAAACTCAGTAGAGGAAAAAATGGCAATAATTAGACAACTACATGCATGAACTGCCACATGAGAGATCAACATGCCTTGAGTCTGGGAATCTCACTACCCTAAAATGCTGACTTGCAGGCTTTGCCAACTAATGGACATCCCATCAACCATATCTGCTGCTTCTTCCTCCTCTGTCACCATGTCAAGTCTTCTCACACAGGTCTCCGGATGCAGAAAATCCATTTGTTTACCCCCTACAGTTGGGGTGAGTGAGAGCCCATCAGCTATTACAGAAGTGGACATGTCTGCTGTTTATTGTCGCCTAGCACAACATATGTTTCTCAGTCCACTATAACATCTCCACATGCACCTCACTCACAGTCCAGCAGTTGGTCGTGTTCACCCTACTCCACCCTCTCTCAGCACAGTAGCCATCTGTTGTGAACACTTTTGACCTGGCTTCTGAGTTTGGGCTCCCTCTGGTGGTTGTTCCTGGTAATGGAGCTGGTCTAGCTGACAGAAGTCAATCACCTGAGCCGGATGATTGGAGGTCAGATGTTACAGACTGGGGAGATTTAAGTGAACAACCTTCCCTCAGCTCTTGCCGGTGATTTGGTTTGCTTCCTGAGCATATTTTGAAGTCTGCTTGTCTCCTGCTCCATCCTGCATCTTTCAGATAAGTTTTGTCTTCTTGAAACTTTTTTTGCATTGGATCCATTTTTGCTTGTTTCTGATTTTTGCTTAGCTTGTGTGAGTTCAGCCTGGTTCCCTGTTCGGACCTGTGCTGGACCCTGTTCCATATGCCACAGCGTAAGTTAGTCTATTTAGTAACCAGTTCACACCAGAGTTCTGATCTAGTGGGGGAGAGGTCGTGTGGCCTCAGTATTTTTGCATATCAGACGTGTTGGATTTTTCTTAGGGTTTTTTTTTGCGTGATTGCAGACAGTATCCTTTCCTGTTCTATCTAGACAGTTTGGGCCCCATCATTTGCTTACTCTATTCTCTGCCTGTGTTTTGTGCTTCATCTTGCCTCACCCACAATATATGTTCGGAGACTATCTATTCCTTTGGGGTTCTACTCTGGGGCAGTTTAGCTTTCCCCTTTCTCTCTTTAGGCTTAGTTAATTCTGTGGCTGTGCCGAGGTGTCAAGGGCATCGTAGGTACATCCCATGGCTAATTCTAGTTGTGTTGTCAATTTAGGAGTCTGCAATCCACTAGCTACCAACCTCTCTGGCTATCTGGTTGCCTGGTCTAGTCCCCGTTATCCTCCTCGGTTACTTAATCTTAACAGAATCACTGGCCAAACTGTAGATCCTAGGGTACTCTAAAGAAGGAAAGAATTGTAAAAAAAAAAAAAGGTGCAGAATTTTTTATTTATTTTTTCCTCTTTTTCTCTGGGGGCCGTAGGAGTATTTTTTCTGCAATAGATACTAAGCAACTGACTGATTGTGTTGAGCAGCTCGCTCAGTTGTCTGCTGTAGAACCTAAAATCCTTATTCCTGATTTATTTTCTGGGGATCGGTCTAAATTTTTGAACTTTAAGAATAATTGTAAACTGTTTTTTGCCTTGAAACCTAATTCCTCGGGGAACTTGGTGCAGCAGGTTAAAATTGTCATCTCCCTGTTGCGCGGCTACCCTCAGGATTGGGCTTTTTCCCTGACACCTGGGGATCCTATTCTGACTAATGTGGATGCGTTTTTTCAGGTTCTGGGGTTATTGCATGATGAACGAAATGTTATTGATCAAGCTGAGAAAACCTTATTGGCACTGAACCAGGGTCAGGAATCGGCAGAGCTATATTGTCAGAAATTCCAAAAGTGGGCGGTCCTTACTAAATGGAATGATGATGCCCTAGCGCCTCTTTTTCGGAAGGGTCTGGCAGAGACCGTTAAAGATGTTATGGTGGGATTTCCTGTCCCCTCTGGTCTCAATGACTCTATGTCACTGGCCATTCAAATTGACAGACGTTTACGTGGACGTAAAACTATGAGAGAGGCGGTGTTGCCTTTTGAACAAACTTCTGAGCCCATGCAGTGTAATAGGGGTTTTTCTAGGGCTCAACAAGAAGAATTTAGAAGGCGTGATAAGTTGTGCTTCTCTTGTGGGGACGCCTCTCATACTATTTCCGTCTGCCCTAAGTTGGAAAAACGTTTTGCTCACTCATCTGTTTTGGGCAATGTACAGCCTAAATTTCTTTTGTCGATTTTCTTGATCTACTCCTTATCTTCATTTTCTGCTAAGGCTTTTGTTGATTCAGGAGCAGCCCTGAACCTGATGGATTCTGTCTTTGCCAAACATTGTGGTTTTCCCATGGTACCCCTGCAGACTCCTATTCCTTTGAGGGGTATTGATGCTACCTCTTTGGCGGAGAATAAACCCCATTTTTGGACCCAGGTGATAATGTGGGTAGCCCCACCAAGAGAATTGTAAATTTTTGGTGTTGTATAATTTACATGACATTATTGTGCTGGGTTTTCCTTGGTTGGATTGGAAATCTGTGTCTGTGGTTAGTTGAGGTTGTCAATGTGTTCGTAGAGACAATCCTGTTTTCTCTACCTCTCCCCAGTCTCATGATGATGTCCCTGACAATTTGGCTGATTTCTCTGATGTGTTTAGCGAGAGTAAGTCAGTGTCCTTGCCTCCTCATAGGAGTTATGAATGCACGATCGAGTTAGTGCCCGGCTGTAAATGTCCCAAGGGGTGGCTCTTCAATTTATCTGTACCTGAACATGATGCTATGCGATCCTATATCAAAGAATCCATGGAGAAGGGTCATATCCGACCGTCCTCTTCACCTTTAGGTGCCAGATTTTTCTTTGTGGCCAAGAAAGATGGCTCATTGAGGCCATGTATTGACTATCGTCTCCTTAATAAAATCACTGTTAAATATCAGTATCCGTTACCCCTGATTTCTGATTTATTCTCCAGAGTGAAAGGTGCTAATTGGTTTACCAAGCTTGACCTTAGGGGGGCGTATAATCTATAATCTTATTCGCATCAAGCACGGTGATGAATGAAGAAGGCGTTTAATACTCCTGTGGGGCATTTTGAGTACCTAGGGATGCCTTTTGGGCTCACTAATGCGCCTTCCGTCTTTCAATCTTTCATGAACAATATTTTCTGGGATTTTGTGGACAAGTTTTTGATCGTTTATTTGGACGATATTTTGATTTTTTCCATTGATTGGGATTCTTATGTGGAACATGTTCAGACTGTATTCTGGATTTTGAGAGAAAATGCTCTGTATGTTAAAGGATCGAAATGTCTCTTTGGCATACAAAAAATTTCATTTTTGGGATTTATTTTGTCCCCGTCCGCTATTGAAATGGACCCGGTCAAGGTCCAGGCCATTTATGATTGGGTTCAGCTCTCTTCCTTGAAGTCTCTCCAGAAATTTTTGGGTTTTGCTAATTTCTACCCTAAATTCATAAGTAATTTTTCTGGTATTGTTAAACCACTGACGGATTTGACCAAAAAGGGCACTGATGTGGAAAATTGGTCTCCACAGGCAGTCTCGGCGTTTCAGGAGTTTAAGCGGAGATTCACTTCGGCTCCTGTTCTACGGCAACCTGATGTTTCTCTCCCATTTCAGGTGGAGATAGATGCTTCTGAGATTGGTGCAGGAGCCGTTTTGTCTCAAAGAGATCCGGTAACCTCCAAGATGAATCCTTGTGCCTTCTTTTCTCAAAAATTTTCCCCATCTGAACGTAATTATGATGTGGGGAATCGGGAGTTGTTGGCTATGAAGTGGGAGTTTGAAGAGTGGAGACATTGGTTGGAGGGGGCCAGACATCAAGTTGTGGTCCTCACCGACCACAAGAACTTGATCTATCTCGAATCAGCCAAGCGATTGAATCCTAGACAGGCTAGGTGGGCCTTGTTTTTCACACGTTTTAATTTTGTGGTCTCCTTTCTTCCAGGCACTAAGAATATTAAGGTGGATGCTGTCTCTATGAGTTTCTTTGTGGATTCTGTTGATGTGACTGAGCCTACTACCATTCTAAATGAGGGTGTGGTTCTTTCCGCTATTTCACCCGATTTGAGACTTGCCCTGGAGGAATTTCAGGAGGACAAACCTGATCGATGCCCTATGGGGAAATTGTATGTCCCAGATCAGTGGAGGAGAAGAGTAATGTCTGAAATTCATTGCTCCCCCTTAGCTGGTCATCCTGGTATTTTTGGTACCAGAGATTTGGTGAGTTGGTCCTTTTGGTGGCCTGCTTTATCTCGTGATGTCAGGAATTCTGTGCAGTCCTGTGGGACTTGTTCTCGGTCCAAACCCTGTTTTCGTTCTAGTGGATTGTTAATGCCACTGCCGGTGCCCAGGAGGCCATGGACCCATATATCAATGGATTTTATTTCCTCCCTGTCTCTCAGAGAATGACTGTTATCTGGGTGATCTGTGATAGATTTTCAAAGATGGTTCATCTTGTACCACTGTCGAAGTTGCCATCCTCTTCTGAGTTGGTGCCCTTGATTTTACAGCAGGTGGTTCATTTGCACGGTATTCCGGAGAACATTGTGTCTGACAGAGGAGTCCATTTTTTTTCCAGATTTTGGAGAGCTTTTTGTTCTAAACTGTGAATTCAGTTGTCCATCTCCTCTGCATTTCACCCTCAGACCAATGGGCAAACAGAGCAAACCAGACCTTGGAAACCTATTTGAGATGTTTTGTGTCTGCTGATCAAGATGACTGGGTCTCTTTCTTGCCCTTGGCTGAATTTGCTCTAAATAATAGGGCTAGTTCTGCCACTTTGATGTCTCCTTTTTTCTGCAACTTCGGGTTTCATCCTCAGTTTTCTTCAGTGCATGTGGAGGCTTTGGCCTGTCCAGGTGTTGATTCTGTGGTAGAGAGAATGCAACAGATTTGGGATCAAGTAGTGGATAAGTTGTCTCACTCTCAGGAGAAGGCCCAATGGTTTGCCAACCAGCATAGGACTGTTGGTCCCCGGTTTAAAGTGGATGACATCTTTTGGTTGTCCTCAAAAAATATTCCTATGAAAGTTGCATCTCCAACATTTAAGCCAAGGTTCATTGGACCTTATAAGGTTTTGGAAATCCTTAATCCCATTTCTTTCCATTTGTGAATCTTGATCGTTCCTGGAAGAGCCAATGTCTTTCATAAATCTTTGTAGAAAAGGTTTGTGGAGCCAGTAGTTCCCATGGTTGTGCCCCCTGATCCTGTATTGGTTAAGGGTAATCTGGAGTATGAAGTAGAGAAGGTATTGGATTCTTGTCTGGCTAGACGGGGACTCCAGTACTTGGTCAAGTGGAAAGGTTATGGTCAGGACGATAATTCTTGGGTCTTTACTTTGTATATTCATGCCGAGAGATTGGTTTGCGCCTTTCACCGGGCTCATTCTGATCGGCCTGGTGGTGTGGGTGAGGGTTCGGTGACCCCTCCTCAAGGGGGGGTACTGTTGTGAACACTTTTGACCTGGCTTCTGAGTTTGGGCTCCCTCTGGTGGTTGCTTCTGGTAATGGAGCTGGTCTAGCTGACAGAAGTCAATCACCTGAGCGCAATGATCGTAGGTCAGGTGTTACAGACTGGGGTGATTTAAGTGAACAACCTTCCCTCAGCTCTTGCCGGTGATTTGGTTTTCTTCCTGAGCATATTTTGAAGTCTTCTTGTCTCCTGCTCCGTCCTGCATCTTTCAGATTAGTTATTTCCCTTCTTGAATCTTTTTTTGCATTGGATCCATTTTTGCTTGTCTCTGATTTTTGCTTAGCTTGTGTGAGTTCAGCCTGGTTCCCTGTTGGGACCTGTGCTGGACCCTGTTCAATATGCCACAGCATATGGTAGTCTTTTTAGTAGCCAGTTCACACCAGAGTTCTGATCTAGTGGGGGAGAGGTTGTGTGGCCTCAGTATTTTTGCATCCTGTCCTGTTCTATCTAGACAGTTTGGGCCCCATCATTTGCTTACTCTATTCTCTGCCTGTGTTTTGTGCTTCATCTTGTCTCACCCACAATATATGTTCGGGGGCTATCTATTCCTTTGGGGTTCTACACCGGGGCAGTTTACCTTTCCCATTTCTCGCTTTAGGCTTAGATAATTCTGTGGCTGCGCTGAGGCGTCTAGGGCATCGTAGCTACTTCCTACGGCTAATTCTAGTTGTGTTGTCAGTTTAGGGGTCTGCAGTCAGCTAGCTACCAACCTCCCTGGTTATTTGGTTGCCTAGTCTATTCCCCGTTATCCTCCTCGGTTACCTAATCAAAACAGCCATCCCTAGGTCCCACAGTTGTGGTCACGTAAAACAATGTTTCCTCTTACACATGCCAAAGCTAAGAGCTTGTACTTCACATTCTGCAATCTTTTGGCCTCAAAAAATGCTGCCTTTGTTGCCTGGTAAATACAGACGGTTTGCAAAAGTTGATGGCAGTCGCATTTTCCCACTAGCAGTTGCCCAGTTGCCATTATTTCTCTAAGAAAGCTGTGCCTGCGTAAGACCAGCGCTGCACCAGCAAGCCACAGATAACATCACCTGTTCCCTGAAAAAAATCTCTTTTTTGCCAGGGTGTATTTCACTACTGACACGTGGACGAGCAAACATGGGCAGGGGCATTATATCTAGCTGGCTGGGCACTGAGTGACTCTGATGGCTGTCAGAGTAAGCGGTAAAGGGGCTGCTCCACAAGTTTTGGAGTCCCCAAGGCTTGCGGGACAAACCTCTGTATCCAACAGTTCCTCCACTGCTTCTGGCTCCTCTAGGACCTCCACCTGTACCCTCAACCTCTCCCTTAATCCGACTTGCGTTACAACCATGCCGAGAGAATCACCCCACCTTCGTACTGCACAGCCATTCAGGCAGTGTTAAAATTAATATGACTTGGAGATCGCAGTCACACAGCTCAAGAGTAGTGAACAGCTATCCAGGCCATGTTAAAAAAAATTTCTGTATCCACTGAACCTGGCAAAGTAGTGTGCAATAACGGTGCAAACCTGATGGTGGTCCTACACCAGGGCAACCTCACACGTGTCTTGAATTGCTCACATTCTTAAGATGCTGGTACAGAAATTTTTCCTCCACAATCCTGGCCTGGATGCTCTGCTTAAGAAAGCATGGTTGCAGGTCATCGACTTACATTGAAACAGAGGTCTTTCAACCTACCGGTTAACCGCTTGATTTGCAATGTTCCAACAAGGTGCAATTCCACTCTGCACATGTTGCAGCGATTGTGGCAGCAGCGACAAACCCTGATTCAGTATGTCCTTTTGCATAGCCTGGACCAATGCAGTACAGACGTAGGGACAGATTAGGCACAGATGAAAGACCTCTGCACCCTTCTGCACAGTTTTATTTCAAATGATCTTTATTGGTATTTTAAATTTTTAAAAGGTATGGGTAAAGGATGAAAGGGCAATGGAACAAGGGAAAGAAGGGATGGGGAAAGAAGTAAAAAAAAAAAAAAAAACCCTATAAAGATAGGGGAAAGACAGGCATACATATATACACTATCATGGGTTATATACAGTTGAACACGTAAAGCTTAATAAAGTATCCAGTAAAGGATTGTGTGCATATCATACAGTAAATCTGCGCAAGGTTTAAGTTGCTTATTACAAACACCAACACCTGTAAATAAAAAAGCAATACAATAATATACCTCAATGAATCCTAAGTTACTCCTAGCAAAACACATACAGTTTAATACAGAAGCTGAGAAAGTTGCTTATTATAAACGCCAACACTTGTTAAAAAACAAAAAGACAGTACACAAAGTATATAGTTTTACAATACTTGAGACTACAGATCACTGCAAGTAATCGCTTAATAAATATATATAGACCTGTCGCGTCCGGGTATACATATAAGTGACCCTAAGACCTTGGGGAGGTAAAGTCCGGTTCATTCAAAAGCCATAAAGTGGAAAATACTTCTTTGCCAATCAAAATACTTATAAACCTCAAGACACTCAGTTTGGACACGGATCTGAATTGGGCGGCGAGGAGGATCCAATTGAGGCCCCAGAAGAGATTATTCCAGCAGATATTAAAAAGTCGATTCCCTCTTCTGGTGAGGAAACAAGAATTATTCTGGATGCAAACTTCACTTGCAAAGTAGAAAATTGAGTTCAGTTATAAGAGATTCCGCTACACAGGAGCTTACGGGTGGTAAATTGAAACAACTTGCGTTTTTGTAGGGTTGATCTAGACAGGTCCTTAAAGAACATCAGGTGTTTATATGGAGACTGTAGTAGTAGCGGGTCTTTTGATATCCCTAAAAGTGTATTCCTTACCCAATTGGGGTAAAATGAGACAATAACGTCTCTGCTTACACTTGAGGGCAGTGAAGGCGGTCTACATATTCTGAAAGCTTTTTCAATCAAATTGGTTTCTTTAAGATTCGGGATCAAATGGGAGGTCATCATGGAAATGTATTCTTTCAGTTGTGAGGACTGCACTGATTCAGGGATTCCTCTAATCTTTATGTTATTTCTCCGCTTATAATCCTCAAAACTAGCCAAGGAATCCCTAAAGGTGATAATGTCTTTTCATAATTTATCCATTGATTCCGTGAATGTAGGGAGGATCTGAGGTAGTTTTGAATCTATAGTGTCATAATTTTTAAGAGAATCCGGTATTTTTTGATTTTTTGTAAATTTATCAAAATCCTTAGTGGAATTTGGATAGGAATCATCAGTTAAACGCAGCAAGGTGTCTTTAAAGAAATTTTTTACAAAAACCTCAGATGCCTTAGATTCTGTATGTTGCTTAAGTGGGTTTCCCTGGACAATGTGATTTCCAACGGAAACATCCAAAGATTCCAAAAAAGCTCTAAACATCCTGGCTACAAAGCCTTCTGTGGGATAGTCATCTGAGGCAGGTATGTCATCTAATAATGAGGTAATTTTCTCGAGCCTCTCCTTTACCTCTAAAGATGAATGTGATGAAGAAGTCTCATTAGACACCCTGTCCATAGAGGAATCGCTCCCATGATCATTATATGAATCAGCCTCCACCACAAACTCCTCTGAATACAGACTATCAAGATCTTCCAAAGGACTTGAGGAATTTAAAGAATTTCCGCCTTGATCCAAATGGAGATTCATGTCACAATAGTCCCCCAAGGATGACTGAGTAAGATCAGAACTTTTACCATCATGTGTGTTAGCAGCTCCATTCTGCTGCACTCCCTCAGTAAATTGATACACTTCCCCTTTAAGCATAGGAATACTAACAAATGGGTTAGGGGATATCTCTCCATTATTAACCCCTGGAACAGATCTATATTCCTCTGACCTGTCAGCTTGCATTTTGTCATCAGGGGGAGATTTTAGCTCTGTGGGTGTATGAAAGAATCGCTGTGTGTTGCTTCCCATCTCCTATATTAAATTAGCAGTCTCTCTAATTAAAGTAAAAAGCTTATCTTTATTTGTGGTATACACAGGGGGTTCATTGCCTAAAATCTGTCTCTTCCCAGCCTCACAGTGATCCCCCTCCCCGGAGTGGCAGTCTTGTTTCTCCCTGGTATGCAGCAGCTGACAGGCACCCTCCTCTGGTTTTACCTGCGGTTCCAATGCCCGACTCTCTTCACTACGAGCTGCTCTTGGCACAAACACTGGGGCATCTAAACTGAGGGTCCCTGCTGTGTCTCGCAGTGCTGTTGAAGTCTCTGTAATCAGCTGTGACTGCAGAGCTGAAGTTGCTGAGTCACTGCTCTCTCTACCCGGCCTCATCAGCTGTTCCCCTGCTTCTGAACACGCTGCGGCTCCTGGGCACTTCCTCACATTGCTGCCAGCAGGCAGCAGAGCAGATACAGACATCAGTTCCTCTGAGGGCAACTTGTGGGCTGGTGAGTCTCCTGGGGCATCCAGATGGTGGGACTCTCCTGGGTCTCCCTGCGCTATGGAAGTCTCTACAATCAGCTGTGGCCCCAGGGCTGAAGCTGCTGAGTCACCATTGTCTCTTCCCTGCCACATCAGCTGTTTCCTGACACCTGAGCGCTTCCTCACATTACCGTCAGCTGGTAGTGGAGCCGCAACATGCGTCGGCTTCTCCGAGGGCGACCCATGGGCCTGTAAGTCTCTTGGGAGTCCCGATTTTACTGCTGGTGAGTTGGAGGCTTTTGCTTGTAGCATCGGTCTGTGTTGTCCTCCAGCTGGGAGTGGGCCCCTGCCAGGTTCTCCCCGACCATTCACATGTCTTGTTAGGGGATTTTTCTTTGTAGATCCAAGTCCATGCATCCTGTAATCAGTTCCAGGCATATTTCTTCAGCTTTTAATCCAAAAAATTCCACTTTTCGTAAGCTTTTAGTAGCTTAAATAGGGGATTTTTCAGGAGCTCCTGAAGCACAGGTCTGCTCCCTTCCCCTGCAAACCATGCCTCCTCCCTTCTGCACAGTTTTGAAATGGCCAATAAGATAGTTATTGCTCATGATACCGTCATCGACATCACTATTCCCGTCATCTACATGCTGGAGCACACTTTGAATAATTTCCACAAAGTTGGGTGAAATAAGTTTTTTGGGAGTTCCTAAAGAATGATAGAAAACCATCATGAATTGAACTATATATATACAAAAGTATAAATATGAAAGTAATTAAATCTTTACTATGCACATTACTAAAACATTAAAACAGAAAAGTAAGGCAAGGGAAAAATCCCGCAAAGACAAAAAGTGGTATACAATCCATTTAAAAATAAATTAATTAATGATACATAGTTTTGACAGTATTTGTATAAAACATTACATCAACATTCTATGTGTAAACATGATTAAGTTTAATACAAGTATTATGGTTCCATCTAGTGGTTGTGTGCAAAAAATGCAGTAGAAGAGGTAGGTATAATAAAACCATACTGTCCTGCAAGTAGATACATTCAAGTAAAGTGATAATTGATTTATAGAGGTTTATGAATTATAACTTCAGAGCTAAAACACACATGAATGAATCACCTAGTGTGGCAAATTAGTCACAATAAGGCTACTTTCACACATCAGGTTTTCGGCATCAGGCGCGATCCGGCGTCGTGTTGGAGCGCTGGATCCGGCAAATATTTCGTAAAACCGGATGTGACGGATCCGTTTTTCTGCCGGATCCGTCTTGTTCTTGACAGACAAAACCGGATCCATCTCATCCGGTTAATCCGGTTTTTGTTCCGTTTTTCGACGGATTACGCCGGTTCCGGTTTTTAAAATTGACCCTTGTGGCCTTCCGAACGGGATTGGCCACTGAAAAACTATATATATCGTGTTCCTACAGCCCTTCTTTGACAGGTTATAGAGGAGAAAGTGTAGGTTAGGGAGAAGAGCAAGTTACTGGCGAAGATGGATGTTGTGATTGGAAATATTTTGAAGAATTTGGCGGATTTTACAGCGGAGGCGAATCGTTTGAGGGTGATTGTTCTGGAGAAGGAGAGAGCGAGACAGCAGCGCATCAGGCATCGTAGACGACGTTTGTGGATCCACCCCATCACAGCCAAGAGAATGACGCGTGGGGTCTATTCTACACTCTGCATGGACCTTAGACGAAACCCAGATAAATTTTTTGGATATGTTCGGATGAAAATGGAGAATTTTGATTACTTGGTGGAGCGCATTGCACACCTCATAAGAAAAGCGGACACCTATTGCCGCTTCTCTGTTTCACCCGCAGAGCGTCTGATGGTGACTTTAAGGTAAGCCACATTTATTGGATGTGCTCGCATCAGAGCACACTTTCACTGCAATCTTGTTGGTGGTAGTTTGTATCTCCAAGTGTTATAGGTCAGTTTTGGTATGTAATGCTGTGATTTAAAACTAATTGATTGTTTTTTTAATTCCCCACAGATTTCTTGCAACTGGATAATCCCTTTCGTCACTGCACTTCCAGTACAGACTCGGGATTTCCACCATATCTGGAATAGTGAAGTACACATGCCGTGCACTGTGGGACTCCTTAGCTGAAGAGTTTTTACCAGAGCCCACAACAGAGAGGTGGATTGAAATTTCTGAAAAGTTTCAACAGATATGTCAGTTTCCGAACTGCTTGGGCGCTGTGGACGGGAAACATATCCGCATTGTAAAGCCAGCCGGATCGGGATCGGAATATTTCAATTACAAGAAATATTTTTCCATTGTCCTCATGGCCATCGCTGACGCGGAATACAAATTTATTGCTGTTGATATTGGGGCCTATGGCCGCTCCAATGACTCTCACGTTTTCAAACTGTCTGCCATGGGGCGTAAACTGTATGGAAACACCTTCCAGTTCCCACCCCCTAGACCGCTGCCGCAAACATCTGGTCCACCTATGCCATTTGTCTGTGTAGGGGATGAAGCCTTCCAGCTGTCAGAACACCTTTTGAAACCGTACGGTAGCAGAGGATTGACAAGAACAAAACGCATTTTTAATTACCGCCTCACAAGAGCAAGAAGAATGGTTGAATGTACCTTTGGTATTCTGACAGCCAAATGGCGGGTCCTATTGACTGAGATCAACCTCAAGACAGAAACTGTGGACGAGGTGATCAAAGCTTGCGTGGTACTCCACAATTTTGTTATCTGCAAGGAACCCATTTCCATTGAGGACACCTCTGAAGAAACCACCTTGCAAGATTACCATGACATTACCACTAGAAGTTCTGTGACGGTTTCAGTAATGAGGGACAATTTTGCACTATACTTTATGTCACCTCAAGGCAGAGTACACTGGCAGGATGACAGAGTGTGAAAGATTTGTGCCCTTAACCAAACTTGTGTACCAACAGTATATACCTTTGCCAACCAAAGTTGGCTATCTTGTCATGGTCTTACTATTTTTACCTTTAGGCCACAGGTGTGTACTTGGTTGTGTTTTATGCAAAGTATTTCACCTTGTAACAAAAGTTGTGTACATTGTTAGGAAATCACCAACAATAAACACAACTTTTTAGGTGAAATACTTTGCTTCAAACACAACCAGGAACACAACTGTGGCAAAAAGGTAAAATTTACCCACAGTTATATACCTGGTTTTGAATACCTTTTTACCTTTGAAATACCCTGTATTTAACCTTTTTTTTAAACATAGTTTGCCGCAGAAAGAAATGACAGACAACCATTCTGAAACGATAATTTAACTTTTATTTAAAATATTTTTTTTTTGTAAAATGTTTTTAATGTGCAAAAAGCTTTTTTAATAAAGGTTTTAAAAACAATAGGCATTTTTATTAACAAACACATTACAAATCTGTGTAGTGTGGGGTGGAAATACTGCTGGAGGGGCTGCGGGACACTTCGACACTGGGAGTGTGGAGAGAGGACTGGGATCGTGGTGGGGAAGGAACAGTTAGAGGTGAAGGTGTGGAAAAAGCTACAGAATGGGTGGACATGTGGGAGGCAGAAGAGGTGGTGGGCGGTGGAGTGGAGGGTTGGGCAGGGACTGTAGGAGCAGATGATGTTGATGGCAAGTTGTATGGGGAAGGAGTTTGGTAGGGGGAAGGAGTTTGGTATGGGGCAGGTTGCTGGAAGTGGGGAGATGTCTGGTACTAGGGAGGTTGCTGGTACTGGGGAGGTTGCTGGTACTGGGGAGGTTGCTGGTACTGGGGAGGTTACTGGTACTGGGGAGGTTGCTGGTACTGGGGAGGTGGCTGGTGCTGGGGAGGTGGCTGGTATGTAATAGGAGGGGGAGGATGGAAAGTGGCTGGAGGGGGTGCAGGTGGAGGAACTACTGTGGTGGGAGGAGGAGGTTGGGAGGTAACGTGCTGGAGAGCACCGTGGCATGAATGCATTACATGCATCTGCTGGGTAGGAGAGAGCGTTTCCATGCGCTCCACAACAGACCTGAAAAAGGTGTGGTTTGGCAAAGATCTTGCTTCTGAATGCATGGTTTGCAGAACTGTCTTCACCTCCAGAATGCTGGAGTTGATCTGCTGAAAGCCTGCGGAGATTTGCTCTGACAAGACTTTTAGACAGTTCTGGAAAGATGCATTCAGATGCAAGAACTCTGGCGCATAACTCTTTTCCTGACCCTTCTGCCGCTGCCGCCCAGTACCCGCAGGTGTACTAGAGGTGGCAGGGGCAGAAGGGTGGGGTAAAGGGAAAGCGATCTCCTCACCAGCAGCTTCATGTAATGTAGGCGGCCACGATGCTCCTGTGCTGGTGGATAGGACAGATGGGTCGAATGTGTGGGAAGGCTGGGAAGGTGCAGATGTACCGGGGCGGTCGAAGTGTCCCTCGGTGCCGGTCTCCTCAGGGATCGCCTCAGAAGGGTCCAATCGTGCAGGCTCCCGAGTGCTGCTCACCGTGCTGTGGAATAAAGAGAAAAAAAACAATTAAAATAGTGACATTGTATGGCCCTGGCTGAAAAAAAAAAAGTTACATAGAAACATTTTTTTTCACATGTGCTGTGTAATATTTACCTTCTGGTGACCATTGTTTCCCGGAGGAACGACAGGGCTTGTGCGTACTTGTACTTGCTCCTGCGTCCTCCAGATCCACTCGGGGCCCGCATCTCTTTATTGAACTCCTTCTTCAAACGATCTCTCACAGACCGCCACCGCTTCACAATTCTGTCCCCTGAAACGAGAAAGGAGTCGTTAGTATACAACATCAGTGTTTCCCAAACTCCAGTCCTCATGGTCCCCAGGGGTCATGTTTTCAGGATTTCCATAGTAAATGGAAATCCTGAACACATGATCCGTGGGGACCACGAGGACTGGAGTTCGGGAAACACTGGTTTACATCAAGCAACCGGTACTGTATATACTTACGCTCTTTAATCTGGGCCCGAGCATCGAGGTCCTCCCAGCGGTCCACAAGGAGCAAACAGATTTCCTCCCAGAGTCGTCGGGTAACGATCAGGTCAGCATGGCGGCGGTCAGCCATATTCCATAGCGGCTCCCTTTCTCTGACGAGATCGATGAGGTGGTCCACATCAATCCCTCCATCCTCACCGTCAGAGTCGGGGAGCACGCTGTGAAGGCTGTTAAAGAAAAAGACAAAAATAACATAATTAGCCTCCACAAAAGAAATGAAATAAAAAGTGCAAAAAAAAACCCACAAATATTTATACTTACACGCTGGTGACCGCCGCGTTGCTGTCGCCGACGACCCTGGGAGGCACTGCGAGGACCTCTTGGCCGAGCACCAGATTGGGAAGACTAGAGAAGAAAACAAAAAATGTTATGTCTTTGGATGTAGGCATTTGTTTGCTGTGTGTGGTCTGCAGAACATTGTTTTCTATGTGTTGTGTGTAGTGTGATGTTGTGTTTCTGCGTTTGATGCAAAAAACTTACCAATTGTGAGCCCACTCCAGGTGTCTGTCCACCCCTTCCTTCTTCTGGGAGCTCCTCTTCATCTTGTGATTCCTGTTTTGAAATAAAAGGCAATGAATAGACATATATTACAGAGATGATGGATTTTGGAAATAAAAACTTACCGACAAACGCTGACGATGCGAGGGAGGGCTCCCAGAAGATGATGTGCTGTCTTCCTCCTGGCCAGACTCCATGCCTGTGGGTGGTGTTACTGCTGCTGCCAGTGCTTCCAGTGCTGCCACTGTTGCTGCTGCTGCATCTCTTGGGTGGCTGTTGAATAAAGAGAAACAAAGGGGCAATGAATATCTTGATACTCCATGGCCCTAGTTTGGAGGAATGGGGGATTTGATAATTACCATCTCTCATCTGCTGCTGGACTCCCCTCCCGTTGTTCAGCATGCTGCTCCATTTGGGGTGGTGGTGGTGCTGATGGTGCTGCTGCAGTGGTCTCCTGCCTTCTCCTGCGCCTGATTGCTGTCTTGGGTGGCATGTTGGGTGTGGCTGAGGGTCCCACTGTCATGCTTTTATATATGTGTCTTGTGGGCAGAGCTACTGAGCATGCTCAGACCAAAAAAACCAGATCCGGCGCATTGCGGCGCTCATAGGCTTTCATTGTGTGAAAAAGCCGGACGCGCCGGATCCGGCGTGTCCGGCTTTTTCGCCGGAGACAAAAAACGTTACAGTAGCCGTTTTTTCCAGACGCCGGATTGCGACACATTGCCGGATCCAGCGAAAACCGGATGAAACGCATGGCCATCCGGCGCGATCCGGCGCAAATGCAAGTCAATGGGGGGGAAACCGGATCCGGCATTGCATTTCGCCGGATCCGTTTTTTGTCAAAAGCGCCGGATCGCGCCTAACGGCGAAAACCTGATGTGTGAAAGAGGCCTAATTTCTATGAGGACACAGAGCAAGTGCATAAGTAATGGAGAACCTCCTGCTCATGAAAGAGTGATCAGGCAAAATCTAATATATACTAGTGCTATGCCATATATGTCATAAGCATGGTAAAAAGCAAACTGCAAGAGACTCATGGTAAGGGCTCATATCCATTTGCGAGGAAAAAAACGGTTTGATTTCCGGACCGAAAAAACGGACGAGTGCTATGCGAGTGTCATGCGATTTCCACGTGATTTTTCCCACGGAACATCCGTATGGCACCTGAGGTCCGGTACCAGGTACTTTTCCATGTGGCCACTGTCTTGCCTGTCCAAATGTCCTGCGCTGTTCAACTTTCTCATCATCTGATGGTCTTAAACAATTCCAAATTAGACAACGTATATCTTGTGGGGGCTCCAATGTGTTTTATTATGCCACATGTGGGTGCTTCCTGATATATGTTGGTCTGACAACCAGAGAACTACGTATTCGTGTACATGAGCATGTGTGGGACATTTGTGCAGCCAAAAGAGTGGCCAACCCCTCAGACCTCAAAACTATCCCCCCGTCACTTTTGGATGCTATGTCACTTAAGGTGAGGGGGATTTAAATTATTCACTTAGTGATCTGGAGGGGGTAACTACAAAAGACTTTTGGCTCAACTTGAGACGAAGTGGATTGTGACCTTGGATAATATGACCCCAAAGGATCTCAATAAGTCCCTTAGTTTTGCCTCTCTCCTATGAATTATCCTTCTGTAGAACACTATTCTCTCCCATCCATTGTGTTTCCCCTCTTTTCAGATGTTGTTTTTAATTTTTCTATTTTTATTCTTATTTTTTTATTGTACAGTGCCTATTTGACTTTGGGGACCATTTATGTCTTATTCTGTGATGTCATCCTGCCATCAATTACAGTCTCAGGCTATGATGCACTGGCCTTGGCAGATATTGGTACAACAGGATGGATACAGCTCTTATACTAGTCAAGATAACATATTATTATCATCATTTATATTAATCTTGCCCTAGTTGTATGCTGTGATGTGCATTCTATTATGGCTTAGTACTAACACATCCATGCGCATGCGCGGTGTGTCTCCCTTGCATCTCACATGGGGCCAGGCGTCTTTCAGCCTCCTGCGCATGTCCAGGGACTTAATCTCCCTGGGCCTGCGCAGCGACGCTCGACCGTGCGGCCCTCCAAAGAAATGCCACCCCACACTATTAATGACCCACTGCCAAACCGGTCATGCTGAAGGATGTTGCAGGCATCAGATCGCTCTCCACGGTGTCTCCAGACTCTGTCACGTCTGTCACATGTGCTCAGTGAGAACCTGCTTTCATCTGTGAAGAACACAGGGCGCCAGTGGCAAATTTGCCAATCCTGGTGTTCTGTGGCAAATGCCAAGCATCCTGCAAGGACGCTTGGCATATATTCTTTCATTTAACACCTACAGCTCCAAAATTGTACACAAGTACACTAATAAAATTAGTAGTCACTGACATTTATATATTTCCCTGATATGCAATGGTTTACTGTATGTAAACCACGTTTTCTATCCTGTTGGCTTTTGCAATTATTTTACAAAAGCCGACAAATGATTTAACGGCTATTCTGCTATCTCTCTCGTGTGTGTGTGTGTGTGACATTATATATATATATATATATATATATATATATATATTACAGCTATATGTTAAAGTTTGGGCACCCCTATTAATGTTTTAATGTTAACCTTTTTTCTTTATAACAATTTTGGTTTTTGCAACAGCTATTTCATATATCTAATAACTGATGGACTCAGTTATATTTCTGGATTCAAATGAGGTTTATTGTACTAACAGAAAATGTGCAATCTGCATTTTAACAAAATTTGACCAATGCAAAAGTATGGGCACCTCAACATAAAAGTAACATTAATATTTCGTAGATCCTCCTTTTGCAAAAATAACAGCCTCTAGTCGCTTCCTGTAGCTATTAATGAGTTCCTGGATCCTGGATGAAGGTATTTGTGACCATTCCTGTTTACAAAACAATTCCAGTTCAGTTAAGTTTGATGGTCTCCGAGCATGGACAGCCCGCTTCAAATCATCCCACAGATGTTCAATGATATTCAGGTCTGGGGACTGAGATGGCCATTCCAGAACATTGTAATTGTTCCTCTGCATAAATGCCTGAGTAGATTTGGAGCGGTGTTTTGGATCATTGTCTTGCTGAAATATCTATCCCCTGCGTAACTTCAACTTCGTCACTGATTCTTGCACATTATTGTCAAGAATCTGCTGATACTGAGTTGAATCCATGCGACCCTCAACTTTAACAAGCTTCCCGGTGCCGGCATTGGCCACACAGCCCCAAAGCATGATGGAACCTCCACCAAATTTTACTGTGGGTAGCAAGTGTTTCTCTTGGAATGCTGTATTTTTTTTTTTGTATGACCAAACAACTCAATCTTTGCTTCATCAGTCCACAGGACCTTCTTCCAAAATGTAACTGGTTTGTCCAAATGTGCTTTTGCATACCTCAGGTGACTGTTTGTGGCGTGCTTGCAGAAATGGCTTCTTTCGCATCTCTCTCCCATACAGCTTCTCCTTGTGCAAAGTGCGCTGTATTGTTGACCGATGCACAGTGACACCATCTGCAGCAAGATGATGCTGCAGGTCTTTGGAGGTGGTCTGTGGATTGTCCTTGACTGTTCTCACCATTCTTCTTCTCTGCCTTTCTGATATTTTTATTGACCTGCCACTTCTGAGCTTAACAAGAACTGTACCTGTGTTCTTCCATTTCCTTACTATGTTCCTCCCAGTGGAAACTGACAGGTTAAATCTCTGAGACAACTTTTTGTATCCTTCCCCTGAAAAGCTATGTTGAATAATCTTTGTTTTCAGATCATTTGAGAGTTGTTTTGAGGAGCCCATGATGCCACTCTTCATAGGAGAATCAAATAGGAGAACTACTTGCAAGTGGCCACCTTAAATACCTTTTCTCATGATTTGATACACCTGGCTATGAAGTTCAAAGCTCAATGAGGTTACAAAACCAATTTAGTGCTTCAGGAAGTCAGTAAAAAGTAGTTAGGAGTGTTCAAATCAAGAAAATGATAAGGGTGCGCATACTTTTGCACCGGTCAAATTTTGTTTAAATGCAGATTGCACATTTTCTGTTAGTACAGTAAACCTCATTTGAATCCAGAAATATAACTGAGTCCATCAGTTATTAGATATATGAAACTGAAATAGCTGTTGCAAAAACCAAAATTGTTATAAAGAAAAAAGGTTAACATTAATAGGGGTGCCCAAACTTTAACATATGACTGTATATATATACACACACTGTATATATATATATATATATATTATAAAGCTGAATATATGTGTGTGTATGCTTGTATGTATGTATGTATGTACGTACAGTATGTATGTATGTGTGTATGTCTGGAATTGGCATCTGCACCATCGCAGCTACAGCCACATAATTTTGCACAGCCACACGTCTGGACCCCGAGAGTATCATAGGCTATGTTGTGAGGTGAAATTTTAACTCCGCGCATTCCAATTTACCAAACAATTTTGCCCATAGGTACATAATGGGGAAAAAGTGTGTGTGTGTGTGTGTGTGTGTGTGTGTGTGTGTGTGTGTGTCCGGGATCGGCATCTGCACAGTCGCAGCTACAGTCACAAAATGCAGTTACATGACTGGACCCTGAGAGCGTCATAGGCTATGTTGTGAGGCGAAATTTTAACCCTGCGCATTCCAATTCACCAAACAATTTGGCCTATTATTCTTATCATTTCTATGGTGTTATCATTCTTCTGTAAAGCTGGAAATAACACAATTTATTACCGTGCCAACACAGACCACCCTCTGACACAGACTGCAGGGGGAGCCCAGTATCACACAGGATAGGATTTTAGATACACGGCTCAGCAGTCAGTATCACACAGGATAGGATTAGATACACAGCTCAGCAGTCAGTATCACACAGGAGAGGATTAGACACATGGCTCAGCAGTCAGTATCACACAGGATAGGATTAAGCTGGTTTCACACTTGGGTTTTTCTGCGCTGTTTTTTTGTATGCGCATGCGTTTTCTTGTAGTGTGCGCTCAGGCGCACAAAATGCATCCTGTTTCATTTTTTGTGCGTCCGACTTGCCCCCAAAAACGCATGCGCACGCAATGCATTTTTTTTTTTACAGCAAAACACCCATTATAGTCTATGGGTGTGCATACGTGCGCATTCCATTATAGTCTATGGGTGCGCATACGTGCGCATTGTAATGCGCATGTATGTGCAAAAAACCGCACCAAAACCTGCAAAAAACGCACACAAACGCATGATGCGTTTTTTTCATGCGTATGTGTGCGCAAAAAACGCACCGCAAAAAAACACAAGTGTGAAAGTAGCCTTAGATACACAGCTCAGCAGTCAGTTTCACACAGAATAGGATTAGATACACAGCTCAGCAGTCAGTATCACACAGGAGAGGATTAGACACATGGATCAGCAGTCAATATCACACAGGATAGGATTAGATACACAGCTCAGCAGTCAGTATCACACAGGAGAGGATTAGACACATGGATCAGAAGTCAGTATCACACAGGATAGGATTAGATACACAGTTCAGCGGTCAGTATCACACAGGATAGGATTAGATACACAGCTCAGCAGTCAGTATCACACAGGATAGGATTAGACACATGGATCAGAAGTCAGTATCACACAGGATAGGATTAGATACACAGCTCAGCAGTCAGTATCACACAGGATAGGATTAGATACACAGCTCAGCAGTCAGTATCACACAGGATAGGATTAGACACATGGATCAGAAGTCAGTATCACACAGGATAGGATTAGATACACAGCTCAGCAGTCAGTATCACACAGGATAGGCTTAGATACACAGCTCAGCAGACAGTATCACACAGAATAGGATTAGATACACGGCTCTGCAGTTAGTATCACACAGAATAGGATTAGGTACACAGATCAGCAGTCAGTATCACACAGGATAGGATTAGATACACAGCTCAGCAGTCAGTATCACACAGGATAGGATTAGACACATGGATCAGAAGTCAGTATCACACAGGATAGGATTAGATACACAGCTCAGCAGTCAGTATCACACAGGATAGGATTAGATACACAGCTCAGCAGTCAGTATCACACAGGATAGGATTAGACACATGGATCAGAAGTCAGTATCACACAGGATAGGATTAGATACACAGCTCAGCAGTCAGTATCACACAGGATAGGATTAGATACACAGCTCAGCAGTCAGTATCACACAGGATAGGATTAGACACATGGATCAGAAGTCAGTATCACACAGGATAGGATTAGATACACAGCTCAGCAGTCAGTATCACACAGGATAGGCTTAGATACACAGCTCAGCAGACAGTATCACACAGAATAGGATTAGATACACGGCTCTGCAGTTAGTATCACACAGAATAGGATTAGGTACACAGCTCAGCAGAAAGTATCACACAGGAGTGGATTAGGTACACAGCTCAGCAGACATTATCACACAGGATAGGGTTAGATACACAGCTCAGAAACAGGATGTGCCAAAGGAGAGGACATTTTCATTCCAAGAATTCCACTCATTCCACCAGGTCAGTACAACAGCACTTCTTGGCGCCCTTATCTCCCTCCATTGCCTTTACCTCATCACCTTTATTTTCCTCCACAGCCCCTAACTGGGACTTTGCAATTAATCTCCCTGCTGTTCACCTTGAATCTTCTATTGAGGTCAGTACAGACTATACCTGCCATACTTTTCTGTGTTTGCCGCCTGCCTCCACCACCCCCCTGTCATATTATTTATGAAGCATAATGTCTTATATATATTAACTTTTGCCAATAGCCTGTGACACCCTCCAGTTTCTGTCCCCCTGATCAACTGGGCATTTTCTTGGGTATTTTTATAGATCCCTATGTTGTCATTTTTTCTGTATACCCGAACATGTGCTGTATATATTGGGTCTCTTCAACAAACCCCCTCCCCCCTCCCTTCTTTTAACCCTTTTTTTACTATTTTTTGTATATAATTATTTTGTATAGAATTATATCTCCAGTTGTTTCTGATACTTTGTTCACCTAGTTCAGTGTTGTAATTATTTTCTACATTTTCTCTTGCAGTATGGTTTGAGAAAGACCTAGGATTAGGTCGAAACGTAACCATATAATACTCACCTTTGGAATATTTCTTTTTTGTTTGCGGTGTTTCATTATTGGATCTATTGGAAAAATCTCACATGAATTAAAAATCATAAAAAAAATTTTTCAAAGACTTTTTTGCAAAGATTATTCATTTTCTGAGTGCGACTGTCAATCCATTTACTACTATCTGTGGTCTATCCACGCTCAGTCAGCACCTCTCTTAATAGCAAGAGTGCGCGTCTTTTTTCCTCTACTTGGCTATCTGTTGACGCTTGCACCTGCTCCCTAAATGTCTCGCAATAACTTTGCTTATGACGAAACAACAACCACACAGATCCTCTCCCAAGTTACCTCCACAGGGGATTTTTTAAAGACCCCTGCTCAAGAAACCCGCTCTAGAGACTACGAGAGGGAACGATGATGACTATTGGCATATGATCTGCATGCTATTACTTTGGCAGAGTACCACAAACTACAGAGAATCCCACGAGGCCTGCGGAGCCACCTGCGACCTACCTTGTTTTCAGATAAACCTGAGTTCTGCGAGAGATTCCAGCAGATACTCAATAAGTGCTCACTCGATATCATTCTGCTAACTATCGATTTTCTTTATACAGCTATCACCAAGACGACCAAGAAAATTACAATAGAGGAACAACTCAATTCTACTCTTTCCAGTACTGATTGGCAAAACCGACAAGTCCCTTGACGAACAACGTAAAAACCTACAGGATAAGAAGAGAGCCAAATTCCTAAGGGACGCTGATGATTACACCCACAACAGGGTTTATAGATGGTTGAACGACTCCTCCGTTATGGGTCCCGGGCGAGGAAACTACAATTCAAAACGCACAGGCTCTTACTACACCGATGGCGACAGCTCCACTGGAAGTTCATCCCAGCAACATTTTTTAGCCAGGCGTCATCCAGCCAGATGCAACAATCATCGGACTGCAGGAGGAGACCGACCCGTAGGGAAAACCGCAAACCCCGCAGAACGCATGACAACCAGATCACAGGTAAGCCCACTAACTCGGTCTTCAACATCTCATCCTACACCCTCAGCCCCCTAGAGCTCTCAGTCCTCCAAAAAGGATTATTATTCTGTCCAACTCCCCTCTGGGACAAATTCCATCTGTCTCAAGACCTGCAGAACTATTTTCGGAACATTCGTCTGAAAACTTATTTTGGACTGGATTCATCTAACCTAGCGAATAGGGCCCCTCCAACAGGGGGGAACCCTATTCCTGAACTGTCAATCTTGTCTCTCGGCTTACGTAGCATGAGTAATTTTTCTCCCCCTCACACCTTTCATGCAGCTGAAGCTTTTATTGATCTGGTCCAAAAGGACATAGATCACATCCTTGAGGAACATCAGAAAGGTCTACTACCCACATATAATAACATCACCCCATTAGAAAGACAAGCCATAGACTCACTCAAAAATAATAAGTCGATAGTGATCAAACCTGCCGACAAGGGAGGGGCAATTGTCATTCAAAATAATTCCGATTACATGGAAGAAATCTTCCGCCAACTCTCTGATCCTACCACATACCAAAAAATTCCCCGTGACCCGACACCACGCATTAAACTCTTAATCGATGAAGTCTTAGATAGACATTTGACTTTAAAAACTGTGGATTCCAAAACAGCTACATTTCTAAAAAACCCCAACCCAGTTACCCCGGTATTTTACACATTACCTAAAATCCACAAATCTCTGCACAAACCCCTTGGCTGCCCTATTGTTGCTTCTTCAGATTTTATTCTGTCTCCAATTTCCATTTTTCTTGAAAAAATCCTGACCCCTTTCACCAAAACTACCAGGTCCTTTGTCTTAGACACTAGTCATTTTCTCTCTTTCATCAATCAAATTGTCAACATTCCCCCTGATTGCCTTTTAGTCACACTAGACGTCAAAAGTCTATACACTTCCATTGACCATGATCTAGGGATTAAAGCTACCAGAACGCTTCTTGACTCCTCTGATCCCTCTCATAACTCCATTCAGCTATGCATTGATCTTCTTTCTATCGTCTTGAAAGAAAATTTCTTTCTATTTGGGGACCAATTTTACCTCCAGTGGCGTGGGACCGCAATGGGCGCTAACGTAGCACCCGCCTACGCTAATGCCTACATGAATGACTTTGAATGCTCGCATGTCTGCAACAATGCTCTTTTCATGTCGTACAGTAAATGCTGGCTACGATACATTGACGATATTTTCTGTCTATGGGTATGTACTCTTGATGACTTGCATTCTTTCACGGAACACCTCAATTCTATTAGACCTGAATTACAATTTACCCTGAACTGGAATCTCTCCCAGATCTCCTTTCTGGATACATTGGTAATCAAGACCAGTACTGATTCTCTCTCCACTGACCTATATGTCAAACCGACCGACTCCAATAACCTTTCACATTACACACCCTGCCTCCACTAAAAAAAGCTTGCCCCGTTCCCAGTTTACACGAGTAGCAAGGATTGTTACTGACCCCATCCTTGCTCCGATTCGCCTTAACGAAATGTCCAATAAATTCAGAGAAAGACAATATCCCACAAATCTCCTTGAATGTGAAGCAAATCGAGCCTTGGAACCCCGCCCCACACAACCATCTCAGCCCCAAGGGGAAAGGGTTACCTTTGTACATACTCACCACCCCATCATGCCCAAAATCTATCATATCAAAAAACATTGGTCGATCTTACCAAAGTGTTACTCTAATATTGAGGCCTTTAAAACACCAGCACTTATGTGCAAACGCCAACCAAAAAACATTAAAGATGAGTTAGTTCGCACTGACATCGGTAGCCTAACTAAATCGCCTAGACAAACCTTCCTCGACGCTGACCGCAAAGGCACCTTCCCTTGTCTGGGCTGCGCATGTTGCTCCAATGTAATCAAGGGGAGCCACATTACACACCCTTATACTGGCAAACGATGCGGTGTTGGAGGATTTTTTACATGTGACACAAACTATGTAATATATCTAATTAAGTGCCCCTGTGGCCTACTTTATGTAGGCGAAACCACCCAACACATGCATGATAGAAATGCCAGTCACAAATCGACTATTCGGTGCAAGAAAACCTGGCTCCCCATCCCACACCATTTCATCAATGCCAACCACTCAGTCTCACAACTTAGGTTCCAGATTATAGAGAAGGTTGACAGACCTCGCAGGGGTGGCAATCACAGCAAGCTCCTTATATCTAGGGAGTCTTTTGGGATTTATACATTGCAGACTCTGGCCCCCAAGGGCCTCAATCATGAGTTGGATTTACTTCCATGTCAAGTCGTTTGGAATTTCGTCTATTGTATGCACTTTCATGAGCATGTATTTGTATACCATTGATTAATTGTCGTATTCTTTTTTTGACCTCCAGGGTGGTGGATTTGCGGCCTTCATCTCACTTCTCATAAATCCTTTATTTTTCAGATTCACTAATCTCTTCTTTCCCCTTTAGGGTGAGTATTGCAATTTTTTTCCAATTTTTTTTTCACCTTTTTCCATTTCTTTTTTCATTTTTACTTTTTTATAATTTTTTTATTTCTATTAATTTTTTTATTTTCATTTTACTTTTATTTTTATCCCTTTTCTCATTTTTATCTTTTGCCATTTTTTTCTTTTTTCATATTTTCCCATTATTTTCCCTTTCTTTTTCTCATCCTTACCTTTTTACCCCCCCTTTTTCATTTTTATTGTATTTTTTCATTCTCGTACTTTGATTGTTTTTTCATTATTTTCGCTTTATAAGACGCTTCGGATTATAAGACGCACCCCAAATTTTGAGGAGAAAAATAGGAGAAAATGTTTTTTAATAAAATGGTGATGCCTCTTATAATCCAGGCATCTTATTCCTTACCCGGGGTGGTGGCTGCGGTGAAGCGGGGTCCCGGGGTCGCTGCTGGAGGAGGCAGGAGTGGGGTGATACGGCAGGCCGCAGGAAGGGATGAGAGGGTGCTCCGATGTGCAGCGTGCTGCCAGTGGGGCTCGTGCTGCTGCCAGGGGGGCTCGTGCTGCTGCCAGGGGGGCTCGTGCTGCTACCAGAGGGGCTCATGCTGCTACCAGGGGGGCTCGTTCTGCTACCAGAGGGGCTTGTGCTGCTGCCAGGGGGGCTCATGCTGCTGCCAGGGGGGCTAGTGCTGCTGCCAAGGGGGCTCGTGCTGCTGCCAGGGGGGCTCGTGCTGCTACCAGGGGGGGGTTCGTGCTGCTACCAGAGGGGCTCGTGCTGCTACCAGGGGGATGTACTGCTGCCAGGGGGGTCTGTGCAGCAGCCCAAGTGTTATGATGAGTCACCGAAGGAGGAAAAAACAAAATACCAGCTAAGTCCAGAAAAACCAGAGAGGTTGGCAGCTATCGGATTGCAGACCCTTGAACCTATCAACAACAACTAGCAGTAGCCGTGGGGGGTTCCTACGGTGCCCTAGACCCCTCGATCACAGCCGGAGAACTACATAGACTAAAGACAGAAAGGGGAAAAACTAAACTGCCCCAGAGCAGACCCCAAAGCAATAGGCAGCCCCCAACATATAATGACGGTGAAGCAAGATGAAAACACTAACACAGATAGAAAGATAGGTTGAGCAAATGATGGGGCCCAAGCTAACTACATAGGACAGGATAGGAAAGCTGCTGTCTGCCATCCGCAAAAACCCTATCAAAATGAGCCAACCGACTGATAGGAAAAACAGGCCCTGAAGTCGCTAGGCTTCAAAAGACTTTATCAGCACTCAGGTATATTCTGAAGACAGAGCAAAAAATCAACAGATCAGAGACAAAAATGGAGTTCAGCTCAACCCCGGCCGGGGATGGCAGAACTCCCAAAAAACAAGGAAAAACAAAACTGAAGAGTATAAAGAAGAGCAGAAAAACTTAGCTTTGAGATGCAGGAATCAGACTGGTCTCCAAGAATCCAGCAGGAAAATCACCAGCCAGGAAGAAGGGCGTCGGCAGCCTTATATCCAGTCCTCAATTCCAGCCACCCAGTCATCATCTAGCTGCCCAGGTGTTTGGTAATCAGCCTCACTACCTTCCTTCACCGGAGGAGGGAGTTCATCAGACCTCAATGGTGAAGGGAAAAATGAACTCACAACATTACCTCCCCCTTGAGGGGTCACCGAACCCTCATCCATGCCACCAGGGCGATCCGGGTGAGCCTGATGAAAGGCACGCACCAATCTTTCCGCATGAATATCAGAAGCAGAGACCCAGGAATTATCCTCCTGACCATAACCCTTCCACTTAACCAAATACTGGAGTCTCCGTCTAGCCAGACGGGAATCCAGTATCTTCTCTACCTCATATTCCATGTTACCTTCAACCAGTACAGGGTCCGGAGGTGCCACCACAGGAACTACTAGTTCAACAAACCTCTTCAACAAGGACTTATGAAACACATTATGAATTTTAAATGTGACAGGAAGAGCCAACCGAAAAGAGACCGGATTAATAATCTCCAAAATCTTGTAAGGTCCAATAAATCTAGGCTTAAACTTAGGAGAAGCCACCTTCATAGCGATATTTTTTGATGACAACCAAACCATATCACCCACCTTAAACTGGGGACCAATGGTCCTACGCCGGTTGGAAAACCGCTGGGCCTTTTCCTGGGAGAGACACAACTTATCCACTACTTGGTCCCAGATCTGGTGCATTCTCTCCACCACAGTGTCAACACCTGGGCAGGCAGAAGGCTCCACCTGCCCTGAAGAAAATCGAGGGTGAAAACCAAAGTTACAAAAAAAAGGTGACATCAAAGTGGCAGAACTAGCTCTATTATTTAAAGCAAATTCGGCCAAGGGCAAAAATGAAACCCAATCATCCTGATCGGCAGAAATAAAACATCTCAAATACGACTCCAAAGTCTGGTTTGTTCTCTCTGTCTGCCCATTGGTCTGAGGGTGAAACGCAGAGGAGAAGGACAACTGAATTCCCAGCTTGGAACAGAAAGTCCTCCAAAATCTAGACACAAACTGAACTCCTCTGTCAGATACAATGTTCTCAGGAATCCCGTGCAAGCGAACCACCCGTTGCAAAAACAAGGGCACCAACTCAGAGGAAGATGGCAACTTAGGGAGTGGTAAAAGATGGACCATCTTAGAGAATCTATCACAAATCACCCAAATAACAGTCATTCTCTGAGAAACAGGCATATCAGAGATAAAATCCATTGAAATATGAGTCCATGGCCTCCTGGGCACCGGCAAAGGCATCAACAAGCCACTAGAGCGAGAACAAGGTTTAGACCGGGAGCAAGTCCCACAGGACTGCACAAAATTCCTGACATCATGAGACAAGGCGGGCCACCAAAAAAACCGACTCACCAGATCTCTAGTACCAAAAATACCTGGATGACCAGCCAATGCAGAGCAATGAACTTCAGACATCACTCTCTTCCTCCACTGGTCAGGCACATACAACTTTCCACTGGGACAACGCTCAGGTTTGTCCTCCTGAAACTCTTCCAGAGCACGTCTCAAATCGGGCGAGATGGCAGGAAGAACTACCCCCTCGCCTAAGATGGTAGCAGGCTTAGTCACAACAGGAGAATCAGCAAGGAAACTCCTAGAGAGGGCGTCTGCCTTGACATTCTTAGTGCCTGGAAGAAGAGACCACAAAATCAAAACGTGTGAAAAAAAGGCCCACCTAGCCTGTTTAGGATTCAAGCGCTTGGCCGACTCCAGGTAAATCAAATTCTTGTGGTCAGTAAGGACCACGACTTGGTGTTTGGCTCCCTCCAACCAATGTCTCCACTCCTCAAATGCCCATTTCATGGCCAACAGTTCCCGATTCCCCACATCATAGTTACGTTCGGATGGGGAGAACTTTCGGGAAAAGAAAGCACAAGAATTCATTTTAGATGTCACAGGATCTTTTTGGGACAACACCGCTCCTGCACCAATCTCAGAAGCGTCCACCTCCACCTGAAACGGGAGTGAGACATCAGGTTGCCGCAAAACCGGAGCAGAAGTGAATCTTCGCTTCAACTCCTGAAAGGAAGAAACAGCCTCCGGAGACCAATTCAGCACATCAGCACCCTTCCTAGTCAAATCAGTCAATGGCTTGGCAATACTAGAAAAATTAGCTATAAATTTCTGATAAAAATTAGCAAAACCCAAAAACTTCTGGAGGGCCTTCAAAGAAGTGGGCTGAACCCAATCATAAATGGCCTGTACCTTGGCCGGGTCCATTTCAATAGTTGACGGAGACAAAATAAATCCCAAAAATGAAATCCTCTGTACACCAAAAAGACATTTCGATCCCTTGACATACAGGGAATTCTCCCTCAAAATCCGGAACACAGTCCGAACATGTTCCACATGAGAGTCCCAATTCTTGGAGAAGATCAAAATATCATCCAGATAGATAATCAAAAATTTATCCACAAAGTCTTGGAATATATCGTTCATGAAGCACTGGAAGACAGAAGGGGCATTAGTGAGCCCAAAAGGCATCACCAGGTACTCAAAATGTCCCTCCGGAGTATTAAACGCCGTCCTCCATTCATCCCCATGCTTAATGCGAATAAGATTATACGCCCCCCTGAGGTCAAGCTTGGTAAACCAGCAAGCACCTTTAACTCTGGAGAATAGATCAGAAATCAGGGGTAACGGATACTGATATTTAACAGTAATTTTGTTGAGGGCACGATAGTCAATACAAGGCCTTAATGAACCATCCCTTTTAGCCACGAAAAAAAACCCAGCACCTAAGGGTGAAGAGGATGGTCTAATATGACCCTTCTCCAATGTCTCCTTAATATAGGATCGCATAGCCTCGTGCTCGGGTACAGATAAATTGAAAAGCCGACCCTTGGGGAATTTACACCCCGGGTTCAGCTCAATTGCACAGTTATAACTCCTATGAGGAGGCAAAGACGCAGACTCATTCTCACTAAATACATCATAAAAGTCAGCCAAATAGTCAGGAACATCATGCGACTGGGGAGAGGTGGAGAAAACAGGAGCATCACTAAGGGCACACTGACAACCCCAACTCACCACAGACAAAGATTTCCAATCCAGAACTGGATTATGGATTTGCAACCAGGGAAACCCCAGAACAATGGTATTATGCAACACCAAAAATCTGCAATTTTCTTGATGGTCTGGGGCGACCCGCATTACCACCTGGGTCCAAAACTGAGGTTTATTCTTCACCAAAGGAGTAGCATCAATACCCCTCAAAGGGATAGGCGTCTGCAGGGGTGTCATAGGAAATCCACAACGTTTAGCAAAATCCAAGTCCATCAGGTTCAGAGCTGCTCCTGAATCCACAAAAGCCTTGGCGGAAAATGTGGACAGGGAGCAGATCAGAGTAATTGCCAGAAGAAACTTAGGTTGAACACCACCCACAGAAAACGTGTGTGCACAACGTTTCTCTCGTTTAGGGCAGACAGAAATAATATGCGAGGCATCTCCACAAAAAAAAAACACAGCTTATTACGCCTTCTGAACTCCTGACGTTGCGCCCTAGACAAAACTCTATCACATTGCATAGGTTCAGACATTTGTTCAACAGGTGGCAACATCTCTCGTGTAGTTTTGCGTTCACGTAAACGCCGATCCACCTGAATGGCTAATGACATAGAATCGTCAAGACCAGAGGGAACAGGAAATCCCACCATAGTATCTTTTACAGTTTCTGACAAACCCTTCCGAAAGAGGGCTGCCAAGGCACCATCATTCCAGGTAAGGACCGCCCACTTTCGGAATTTTTGACAGTACAACTCTGCCGAATCCCGACCCTGGCTTAATGCCAACAGGATCTTTTCAGCCTGATCAATAGCATTAGGTTCATCATACTACAACCCCAAGGCTTGAAAAAATGCGTTCACATTATTCAGAATAGGATCATCAGGTTTCAAAGAAAACGCCCAATCCTGGGGATCGCCGCGCTGCAAAGAGATGACAATTTTAACCTGTTGCGCGGAGTTCCCCGACGAGTTAGGCTTCAAGGCAAAAAATAATTTACAATTATTCTTGAAATTCAAGAATTTAGACCGATCCCCCAAAAATACATCAGGAGTAGAAATCTTTGGTTCAGCAGCATGTGAATGAGCAAGATAGGCGGAAATTTCCCGCACTTCAGCAGCGAGCTGCTCCACACGATCAGACAATTGCTTCATCTCCATTGAGAGAAAAATTCCCCCTACGGCCTCAGAGATATAGAGGAAAAAATATGCACACAAAAAAAAACACTGACTTTTTTTTTTTTTTTTACAATTCTCTCCTGCTATTGAGTACCCTAGGATCTGCGGTATGGCTGGTGATTCTGTTATGATGAATCACTGAAGGAGGAAAAAACAAAATACCAGCTAAGTCCAGAAAAACCAGAGAGGTTGGCAGCTATCGGATTGCAGACCCCTGAACCTATCCACAACAACTAGCAGTAGCCGTGGGGGGTTCCTACGGTGCCCTAGACCCCTCGATCACAGCCGGAGAACTATATAGCCTAAAGACAGAAAGGGGAAAGACTAAACTGCCCCAGAGCAGACCCCAAAGTAATAGGCAGCCCCCAACATATAATGACGGTGATGCAAGATGAAAACACTAACACAGATAGAAAGATAGGTTGAGCAAATGATGGGGCCCAAGCTAACTACATAGGACAGGATAGGGAAGCTGCTGTCTGCCATCCGCAAAAACCCTATCAAAATGAGCCATCTGACTGATAGGAAAAACAGGCCCTGAAGTCGCTAGGCTTCAAAAGACTATATCAGCACTCAGGTATATTCTGACGACAGAGCAAAAAATCAACAGATCAGAGACAAAAATGGAGTTCAGCTCACCCCCGGCCGGGGATGGCAGAACTCCCATAAAACAAGGAAAAACAAAAACAAAACTGAAGAGTACAAAGTAGAGCAGAAAAACTTAGCTTTGAGATGCAGGAATCAGACTGGTCTCCAAGAATCCAGCAGGAAAATCACCAGCCAGGAAGAAGGGCGTCGGCAGCCTTATATCCAGTCCTCAATTCCAGCCACCCAGTCATCATCTAGCTGCCCAGGTGTTTGGTAATCAGCCTCACTACCTTCCTTCACCGGAGGAGGGAGTTCATCAGACCTCAATGGTGAAGGGAAAAATGAACTCACAACACACAAGGCTCTGCCAACATTTACCGGGTGTAGGCCGCAGGGGTGTCCGTCGGCGCTGTGGGTGTCTCCGGGTGGCCAACCGTGTCTCCGGGTGCCCAGCGGTGTCTCTGGTTCCCATTCTGGGGCTCTGCCGACATTTTGCGACAGGCCAGAGCCCCGGGGCACCCTCTCGCTTCCCTCTGTATTGGCTTCGGCAATATGGCAGCGCATGCGCTGATGGTGATCTCCTCTGCTCTTACTCCTCACAACTCATGTCCCCATTGAGCAGGCGCCACCCAAAGCCAACCTGCTCTTTCTTTACATTTGTAAGCCACACAGGCGCCCAGGCCCTCTTCTGCTCTGACCCTGCATAGCTCTCGTTCCACTTGGCCACTCCTCCCCATGCTTTCCAAGCCTCACACCAGCACTATGACTCTTCAGCCTCTCACTGATACAATGTGCTCTGTATCTCCCCTCCCCTCAGCCTCTCACTGACTGTGAACATTTATAAACCGGGCTCTTTGAGCCCTTCACTCACATCACCGCAGACTCCTGCCTCCCACACGCTACCAGGTCAGTACAACAGCACTTCTTGGCGCCCTTATCTCCCTCCATTGCCTTTACCTCATCACCTTTATTTTCCTCCACAGCCCCTAACTGGGACTTTGCAATTAATCTCCCTGCTGTTCACCTTGAATCTTCTATTGAGGTCAGTACAGACTATACCTGCCATACTTTTCTGTGTTTGCCGCCTGCCTCCACCACCCCCCTGTCATATTATTTATGAAGCATAATGTCTTATATATTAACTTTAGCCAATAGCCTGTGACACCCTCCAGTTTCTGTCCCCCTGATCAACTGGGCATTTTCTTGGGTATTTTTATAGATCCCTATGTTGTCATTTTTTCTGTATACCCGAACATGTGCTGTATATATTGGGTCTCTTCAACAAACCCCCTCCCCCCTCCCTTCTTTTAACCCTTTTTTTTACTATTTTTTGTATATAATTAGTTTGTATATAATTATATCTCCAGTTGTTTCTGATACTTTGTTCACCTAGTTCAGTGTTGTAATTATTTTCTACATTTTCTCTTGCAGTATGGTTTGAGAAAGACCTAGGATTAGGTCGAAACGTAACCATATAATACTCACCTTTGGAATATTTCTTTTTTGTTAGCGGTGTTTCATTATTGGATCTATTGGAAAAATCTCACATGAATTAAAAATCCTAAAAAATTTTTTTCAAAGACTTTTTTGCAAAGATTATTCATTTTCTGAGTGCGACTGTCCATCCATTGGTTACTGTGCCCAGGCAATGCCGGGCTCTTCAGCTAGTGTGTATATTATATATATATATACACTGCTCAAAGAAAACAAAGTGAACACCAACAGCCTGTTGCAAATGGAATAGTGTTCCCTTTACTTTTTTGAGCAGTATACTGTATAATATATATATATATATATATATATATATATATATACACAGTATATATATACTGCTCAAAAAAATAAAGGGAACACTTAAACAACAGAATATAACACCAAGTAAATCAAACTTCTGTGAAATCAAACTGTCCACTTAGGAATCCACACTGACGATCAATTTCACAAGCTGTTGTGCAAATGGAATAGACAACAGATGAAAATTATTGGCAATTATCAAGACACCCTTGATAAAGGAGTGGTTCTGCAGGTGGGGACCATAGACCACATCTCAGTACCAATGCTTTCTGGCTGATGTTTTGGTCACTTTTGAATGTTGGTTGTGCTTTCAGAGTCATGGTAGTGTGGCACCCCTGAGGCTCAGTCGCCACAGAGGTACTGCACCTCCTCCTGAGGTGTGGTGCCCCACCATCCAGGTAAGTTGGAGGCTCCTGACCACGCTCCAACATCCACACCCCACACAACACAGTAGTTCAGCAAAGCCACATTGCGACTCTTTGCTTGGAGTGTAGCAGAGCACCTTTGCTGGCTCCCTGCTTGGAACACGAAATGTGCTGGGAGGCGGGTGGAGTTGAGAGTACATAAAAGAGCGGGGAGGTTTAGGATTACAGGTCAGTCAGACAGTAGTGGAGTCTCAGGAAGGAAGCCACTCGGAGAGGAGTAGGGATCCCTGGAAGAGGGATGGAGGAAGGAGTGCTGCAGCTGCCTCAGTGATCTGAGCCAGCTGGCACGGGAAAGGAAAGAAGGAGAAAGACATTGAAATGAAACCTGATCTTCCATAAGAAAGAGAGATTAGTACGGAATGAAGGAGTAAAAGGGAACAGAGAGGACGAGGGTTAGGAGAGAACCCTGCCTAGAAGTTCTAAGCGCATGGCCGGGGCCGGTCCCCGAGGTTGTATGGACACTAATGGTTCTGCAGCAGACACTGGTGGAGTAGTGGGCTGTAAATGCACTACTCCCATCTAAGACTTGAGGGCACAACAGCAACTTGGATAGAGAGCCGGGATTCAGGAGTAAGGAGTCCCCGACTCAGGCTACAGCTGTCTGCCGTACAAGTAGAGTTCTTGGGAACATCTGTCAGGAGGCACTCCAGTGTCACTCAGTACTAGGAGTACTTCACACTTAAAGGCGCTATAGAGGAGACGTTCAGAAAGGTACATGTTGGCGGAGCGTTGGCAGGGAGCATTCCATCCTGCCTGGGTTGACCGAGTCCCTGACCCGGAGGACATGGCACGGAGGCAGGCACACGTGTGTACTACAGACTGTGAGTAAAGCTTTGGAACTACAAGCCCTGGTGTCCTCCATTCATTCTCGTTCCAACGCACCCAGCACCGCTACATCTGGGTACCAGCTCTACACCGCTTGTGCCTCTCCTCTAATTCCACATCTACACTGCCCTGGGACTACAGCTCCACCTGTGGGGAGCTTCACCATCTTGGCTGCAACACACCACCAGTCCCAGAGGATCTGCATGCAGCGTCGGCCTAACACCTCACTTGCCGAGCACCACAGGTGGCATCACGAACTATTCATCTAACTACATTCCACCACCAATTCAATTCCCCCCATTAATTGGTGCCCAGGGCCACGGACCAGGTCACCGCTGCTGTGACACAACCCGCCGACACCGGCCCGGTACCGAGTACCTCACGGCCCTGAGAGGGCGACCCAACTTGGCGTCACGGACAGGATGACGAGACCCGATGCCATCGGGTTCTGTGTGCCTAAGATTTGTTGGACTTGGAACTTTTGAGAATGTACAGAAGACCCAATTTAATAGACTGTAAGATGAACATTAAAAATGGCCGCTGGTGTGGAGAAGAAGGGCGTGAAGATATGGGAGGTCCTAGGAAAAGACCGCGAACAGTCTTGGGCCTCCCCTGCCTGAATTACTATGTGACAGCAACATGGCCCACCCCCGAAGGGTTCGTATACTGGCTTGGTATGGAGGCGCTGGAAGAAGACGCCACCCCAAGAAGGAGGGGCAGAAGCCAGTGGTGGGAAAGGGGCCGAGGCAGGAAGAATGCCAGAACGCCATTTTGGAGAGAGACGGGAGGAGGCCTGCGGAGCGGAGGGAGGTCATGCCGGATCTCCTTGGCGACATGGCTGAAGGCTCCAACCCAGTGTCCAAGATGAATCGCCAGCAGCTGGAGGAAGAGATAGCCCAGCTGATGGGCAGCCTGCAACTGAGGCAGGAAGCGCTAAGGACCTTGAACTGGCAGCACGCCCAGGAGGGGCCTACACCTGCGGTACCCGCCGCTGCTGCACCAGATTCTGTCCAGGCAGACTCCGTGGAGCCTGCCGCCATCACACCACCAGAGGAAGAATTGTATGAGGCCCCGGGAGCCGATGCAGAGGAAGAGGAGCTCCCGCCCGGACCTGACGCGGCTGCACAGGTCCCGCCAGAGACCCCTGCAGACCCGGAGCCGCCATTAGCTCCACCGCTGTCTCCGGTGTCCCACCGGGCAGCATCCACTGCCACTACGCCTGCTCCGGAGCAGAGACCGCACCACCGGGAGGCGCCAGGTATATATCCCAGCCCCCCTAACGAGTTGCCCTCCGACTTCACGTTGTCAGAGGCTGGCTTGAGGGAACTCGAAATGGGGCAGTTGGAAGAATCAGCTGGGCACACTAGGCTGTCGGAGATGGGAAGGTGGAGGAGGTCCCTACTGAGGAGGGTACGGCTGGAACAGGCACGCACGATCCGGCATCTTCGTGGATTGGAGGAATCTAGGTTGCTTTGGGATAGTGACCTCAGGATCCCTTGGCTGCAAAACCCCCATATAGCCACTTACCAACGCCAACAGGCTATGGCTTCCCCAGATGTCAGGCCTCGCACCAGAACAACAGAGCCACCCAACCATGAGGATCAGTTGATGGGTGTCGATATGCATCATGAGTTCCCTTTACCACAGCTACAAGACCCTAGGCGGCAATCACATCAGCTGCCACAACCCTGTCCTTTAGCAAGCAACCAGCAGCAGGATGAAGACACCCAAAGTATCTCATCTGGTAGCAGTTCCCAGTCATCAGCTTCCAGAACCCCAGGAGGGAACAACAACCATTAATAAATCTTGTTACCCAGGAGGGTATTTGCACAGTTGTGCTTTGTTTTCTATTATGTTTTAGTTTTGGTTTTCCAGAGTTGCCCTGTTTTGTTGGCAGCCTTCCATTTGAACTATAGAGATCATGAACGCTGAATGGTCCAGAACTGCTATTGTAAATAGTTTGCACCTCTTTAGGTGCCCTCTCTTGGTTTTACATAGACACTTTTTGAAGATAACGTCAATAAGACACCCCTATTACTAACCCCATAGTCAAATAGTAAAGAAAACACCGACACCCATTAAAAAATCCTTTATTTGAAATAAAGACAGACTCCTTTATTATTCTTAATTAAACCATACTTACAAACACACCTAATCCATGTGAAGCCCTTGTTCTCCTGTAATAAATATAAAATAAAAAAGCAACAACATACCATACCTGTCCGTCGTTGTGTCCCACGCCATAATCCATATCTGGGTGATAAATATTTTTCAACCGGAACAGTGCAAAGATGCCACCGTCGCGGCTGAAAACCACTGGTGAATGAGGAGATGCTGCCAGTGCAGACTCAGTGCCTAAGGGTGACGGCACTGAGTCTGCGCTCCCTCCCCTCACAGCCTGACCCACGCTGAACTCTGGAACGTGGGAAAATGAACTGACATTTCATGAGCAAAAGGTTCCAGATTACTTATGCACTTGCTCTGTGCCCTCATAGAAATTATTGAGACTAATTTGCCACACTAGGCGATAAAGTCATGAATGTATTAGCTCTGAAGTTATAATTCATATCTAATATATAAAGCTCAAAGTGTGTATGTATGTATGTATGTATGTATGTATGTATGTGTGTATGTGTGTATGTCCGGGATAGGCATCCGCACCGTCGCAGCTACAGCCACAAAATTTGGCACAGTCACACGTCTGGACCCCGAGAGCGTCCTAAGCTATGTTGTGAGGCGAAATTTTAACCCCGCGTGTTCCAATTCACCAAACAATTTTGCCCCTATCTACATACTGGGGAAAAAGTGTGTGCGTGTCAAGCCCCGCCCCTTATTATGTCATAATGGCCCTATTTGCATACTGGGGAAACAGTGTGTGCGTATCAAGCCCCGCCCATCATTATGTCACAATGGTTGCCATGGCGATGCTGATGTCATCATAGGTTGCAAGCCCCGCCGCCGCTCATTATGATGTCATAATGGTTGACTATGGGATGGAGGATGTGTGATGGATATATGGGCACTGGACTATGGGATGGAGGATATGTATGATGGGTATATGGGCATGGGACTATGGGATGGAGGATATGTATGATGGGTATATGGGCATGGGACTATGAGATGAAGGATGTGTGATGGGTATATGGGCACGGGACTATGGGATGGCGGATATGTATGATGGGTATATGGGCACTGGACTATGGGATGGAGGATATGTATGATGGGTATATGGGCACGGGACTATGGGATGGCAGATATGTATGATGGGTATATGAGCACGGGACTATGGGATGGAGGATATGTATGATGGGTATATGGGCATGGGACTATGAGATGAAGGATGTGTGATGGGTATATGGGCACTCAACTATGGGATGGCGGATATGTATGATGGGCAAGCCCCGCCCATCATTATGTCACAATGGTTGCCATGGCGATGCTGATGTCATCATAGGTTGCAAGCCCCGCCGCCGCTCATTATGATGTCATAATGGTTGACTATGGGATGGAGGATGTATGATGGGTATATGGGCACTGGACTATGGGATGGAGGATATGTATGATGGGTATGGGACTATGGGATAGAGGATATGTATGATGGGTATATGGGCACGGGCCTATGGGATGGAGGATGTGTGATGGGTATATGGGCACTGGACTATGGGATGGAGGATATGTATGATGGGTATATGGGCACAGGACTATGGGATGGCGGATATGTATGATGGGTATATGGGCACGGGACTATGGGATGGAGGATATGTATGATGGGTATATGGGCATGGGACTATGGGATGGAGAATATGTATGATGGGTATATGGGCATGGGACTATGGGATGGAGAATATGTATGATGTGTATATGACCATGGGACTATGGAATGGAGGATATGTATGATGGGTATATGGGCATGGGACTATGTGATAGAGGATATGTATGATGGGTATATGGGCACGGGCCTATGGGATGGAGGATGTGTGATGGGTATATGGGCACGGGACTATAGGATGGCGGATATGTATATGGGCACGGGACTATGGGATGGAGGATGTGTGATGGGTATATGGGCATGGGACTATAGGATGGCGGATATGTATATGGGCATGGGACTATGGGATGGAGGATGTGTGATGGGTATATGGGCACTGGACTATGGGATGGAGGATATGTATGACGGGTATATGGGTACGGGACTATGGGATGGAGGATATGTATGATGGGTATATGGGCATGGGACGGAGAATATGTATGATGGGTATATGGGCATGGGACTATGAGATGGAGAATGTATATGGGCATGGGACTATGGGATGGAGAATATGTATGATGGGTATATGGGCATGGGACTATGTGATGGAGGATATGTATGATGGGTATATGGGCACGGGCCTATGGGATGGAGGATAATTATAATTTGTTATAACTAACCACAGTTAGTTACTATGCCCGGGCAGCGCCGGGCTCTTCAGTTAGTACCTCTATAAATCAATTATCACTTTACTTGAATATATCTACTTGCTGGGCAGCATGTTTCTATTATGCCTACCTCTACTTCATATTTTGCACTCCACAAGTAGATGGAACCATAATACCTGTATTAAACTTAATCATGTTTACATATAGAATATTGATGTAATGTGTTATACAAATATTGTCAAAACTATGTATATTTAATTCATTTATTTATGGCATTTATAAATGGATTGTATACCACCTTTTGTCTTTGTGGGGTTTTTCCCTTTCCCTATTTTAATGTTTTAATAATTTGCATAATAAAGATTTAATTATTTTAATATTTATACTTTTGTATCTGGGTAGTTCAATGCACTCTTTGAATAGTCTGTGTGAGGAGGTGGTGGTCCCAGAGGAAGGGGTAGAAGCAGAAAAGGATGCGGAAGGGATAAAAATATCTTAAAGTTCCAGACTTTCATCGCACAAGCGGGTGCCATGGGAAGTTGGATTGAGTAGGTCCATGGTACCAGATAAATTGTTAGTGAAGGTGCAGGAGCCGAGGAACAAATGGAAGAGGACAAAGAGGAAGAGGTGATAGACCTACAACATTCAGGAGATGAATAGGTTAATCATCTCCTCCCTATTTTCCATAGTTGGTGGAAGGGGGCAGAGGAAGCAACCTTGAGTGTTACCCAACCACCAACACACTTTGGACTTGGACCTCATAGAAGCACCTGACACATGACCATCTTCTTGCTGCACTATCTTCAACATGATGCCTGTATTCTTAGTGTTAGAAATAGTGCTGACTACTGGCAAGCCACTCTGTTAGATACGCGGTATAAGAGTAACTTTAGCCAGATAACTCCCCCACTGAAAACGGAAGCGCTCATGCTGAAGTATCGAAACACACATGTAGACAATCTTAAGAGTGATTTTCCCCAAGACCACAGTGAGGCACACAGTGTGCTTCCTAGTTCTAGATGTCCATCACCGAGTACGTCAAGGCGTCATCGCAAAAACATTAGCAGCAGTAGCAGAGTCAGGGAATAAGCAATTTCTGTGAGTCGTTTCACATATTTTTTAAACCCATGCACCAACAAAACAGAGTACACATTTAACATGTTGTGTACGTGTACAACTTGAGAAGATGGTGCAGAAGTATCTGGAGCTCAATATTAATGTGATCAACTAGGTGTTTAGACCCCTTTGCATTTTGGTCTTCAAAAATAGAAGAGTGACCAGAGCTCGCCTGTCACGCCTTGGATGTTTTTTCATTCCTGTCTTAAAGACACAAATACAATTGAGTACAGGAAGAAAGTGCCAGCTGAGCACAGGCAGTGATCGGTCTTAGTGACTCACTGACACTGCTTACCTGTATGACTGTCCTGCGGCCATTCATGTGCTGATTTTCTGCAGCATGAGGAATATATTGGGTGGTTTCTTTTCAGGCTTCATCCCTCTCAGAAAGGCAATAGGTAGCCCACTAGCTGGATGCCTACACTGCCTACAACTCATCCCGATCCTTCGTTGACCCTGTTTGATAACTTAGGTTTGGTGTGTGACATCTATTTTCACTTGTAGTACAGAATGTACATGAACTGTTGCATAGCAAATTAGAAGGAAACAGACACATGTACAGGATAGGGGCCCTTTGTTGTCTACCCATCAGTTCAACAGAACAATATAGGATGTACTTAATAGTGATATTTTATTATTTTTATGTTTTTTTCTGTACATTTTGTGATAAATGATAATGAACATACCTAGACAAACTGGCGCTTCTCCCCAGACACCGTTCAAACACTTTACAATTTTTTCCCCTTTAAAAACATAATAAATTGGGCACTGATATTCCACAAATTCATGAGGTTTGTAGCTAATTTTTCTATTTTCAATGGTGTCTCCAAATTGTATGGTTGGTGGTGGACCACATTGATCTCCGATTTCTGAAAAAGAATTAAAATTAAACAAATTATTTAGGTTTGGCATTGTTGTATTCAATCAGATAAAACATTTACTGTTTATTTTCTACTTAGTGACACGCAATTTAACTCTTACGTTGCATATAACCTAACACACACTTTCTGTCATTTTTGTTTCTGTGCTGCATCTTAATCTCTATATAACATAAGATATAGGATTAACTGGCATTTTAATTTATAATTTAGGTAATGTGTGTACAAAGGACCACTTCTGCCTTGAAGTGAGTTGAGTGCAGGGTCATTATTTGTTGAAAAGAAAAATAAACAACCGTATCCCTCACCTGTCCAAATTGAAGATGTCTCACGCCATAGTTCGTCTCTGCAATATGTGGTTTACAACATGGATGGTGCCTTGATGCGACCATCCAGGTTGAAAAGCACGGGAGAATGAGGTGCTACGAGCACAGCTTCAGTGACTAGCGGTGACCTCATTGTGTTCACTGCTGGTCATTGAAGATGCATTCCCAAAACTCATGGTAATCTGGGATGATGAACTGTGATGACCTGAATGAAATGATTATTTTTGGTATTTTACAGGGGACATGGGCATCAATGGATTATCGATAAAAAGGTGAGCATAACTTTGTTTTTTTATTTTTTGTGTGAATAACTGTGTATAAGAAGATGAGTTTTATTTCAAATAAAGAACTTTTCTTCTTGCTGCGTCTTTTTTTACAAAATGACTGGGTTTGACGTCAGCTGACATTACAAAGCTGACATCAACCCCAACCCTATTACCCCACTTGCCACCGCACTAGGGAAAGTGGGAAGAGCTAGACTAAGAGACAGATTTGGCTCATCTTATCGATGCACCATTTCTAGGGCAGCTGAGCGCTGATGTTGGTAGTCTGGGAGAGGGGGCAATAACCTTGGCCCCTTCGCAGGCAATTAATATCAACCCACAGCTGTCTGTTTAGAGTTTGCTGGTTAGAATTTATAGGGGGACCTCACATAATTTTTTTTTGGGGTCCCTCATAAACTAACCAGTAAAGGCTAAGCAAGCAACTGTAAGTTTTTATTAATAGCCTGGGAAGTTTTTGGGACATTATCCTCTTTCCTATATTAGTAACATTAGCCCCCAGCCATGGGCTTTCCCTCCGATGATTATTTAAATTCCGTGGGAGCCCATGCCATTTTTTTAATTAATTCTTAATTTAACATACAATGTACACAGCGGGTACTGAATACAACTCCCATCATTGTCTAGTCGAGTTGATCTTAGGGATCTTACAAATTACCCCACTTGCCACTGTTACAGAAAAAGTCTAACGGTGTAGAGGCAAGGTCACCGCAGTTCAAATTCACTGCAGTGAAATTCTCCAGGTGAACTGAGGTGAGACTTTTTCTCACCGAGGTCACCGCAGTTCATTGGCCCAGATGGGAACACAGCTACAGTGACCAACAGTAAACTTGATGATGTTACCAGTAGTCACTGATGCTGTGGAGGGATTTAAAGGAATGGGAGTTGATGTGAGTATCGTTTAATTTAGAATAATTAAAGGAGTCTGTGTTACTCTTTCAATTAAAAAACTTTGTTTTTGCTGTGTGTTTATTTACATTATAACTATAGAATTCCTAATGGATAGGCGTCTTATAGACGTTTCTTTACTAATCCGTGGGCTTGATGTCACCTGACATTACAAACGTGACATCAACCCCACAAATATTACCCCACTTGCCATCTCTACAGGATAAGTAGGAAGAGCTGGGCAAAGTGCCAGAATTGGCCCATAGATGCGGTTTTTCTGCGTAACTGTGGGCTGCTAGTTTTAGGCTGGGGGACCAATATTCATGGTCCCTTTCCAGCCCGAGAATACCAGCCCCCAGCTGTCTGTTTTAGCTTGGCTGGTTGTCAAAAGTGGGAGGACCCAACATGATTTTTTAAATAATTTATTTAAATAATTAAAAAAATGGCATGGTGACCCCTCTATTCTTCATAAACAGCCTTTGCTAATGCTGACGGCTGAGGGTTGCAGCCCTCAGATGTGAGTTTTGCAACGCTGGTTATAAAAAAACAGGAGAACCCAAGTCATTTTTTAATTATTTATTTAAAGTCTAACGGTGCAACCCTGAGCTCAAAGAGTTCACCTCAGTTCACTGTGGGAAATTTCTCACTGTGCTAGCATTGATCTCACCAAAGTCACCACAGTTCAACCCAGCTGGGAATGCAGCCTCAGAGACCAGCAGTAACCTCAATGACGTCACCGCTAGTCACTGATGCTGCGTTCGCAGCAGCTCATTCGCCAGTGGTTCTCAGCCTGGACGGTCGCATCTTTGCACCGCTCAGGTTGAAATTTGTTTATCCCCCAGACATGGATTACGGTGTGGGCCAGAATGACGGACAGGTGAGGGATATTGTTGTTTTTTTTATTTTTGTTTTATTACAGGAGATGAGGGATTCAATGGAATAGGCATTAGGGGAGTATAACTGTTTGCTATTTTTAAATAAAAATGGAAAAGTTTGTTTTATTGCAAATAAAAGACTTAATTCTGGCTGTGTGTTTATTTACCATACAATTATAGAATTAGTAATGGATAGATGTCTTATAGACGCCTCTCCATTACTACGCTGTGGGCTTCATGTCACCGGACAATACAAAGGTGACAAGAACCCCCAAAAACATTACTCCACTTGACACGGCTACAGGGTAAGTAGGAAGAGCTGGGCAAAGCACCAGAATTGGTGCATCTATTAGCTGTGTCTTTTCTGGGTGGCTGTGGGCTGCTATTTTTAGGCTGGGGGGCCAATATCTATGGCCCATTACCAGCATGAGAGTACCAGCCCCCAGCTGTCTGCATTAGCTTGACCGGCTGTCAAAAATGGGGGGGTCTCCACGCTGTTTTTAAATTATTTATTTAAATAATTAAAAAATACAGCGTGGGGACTCCTCTATTCTTGATAACCAGCCTTGCTGAATCTGACAGCTGAGGGTTGCAGCCCTCAGCTGTGAGTTTTATCTGGCAGGTTATCAAAAATACACTGTTTGCAAACAGTGGATGTTTGAGTCCCCCATTCAAGTGAATGGGGTCTGAGTTTGGGTTTCAGCTCCAGGTACTGTTCTGGTACCTGAACCCACATTTTTTGTAACTGTTCAGCAGAACCCACCGGACCCAAACATCTAGGTGTCCACCCATCTCTAGCCAAGAGATGATAGTCTGTAGTAAGGGTTAATGGTCCACTGTGTCAAAGGCAGATGACAGGACCTCCAAGAGGAGAACAAAGTAGTGATGCTTGGATGTGGCAGTTAGTAGATAGTTGGGCAGTTAGTTAGGGCAGTTTCAGGGGAATGATGCTGTCAGAATCCAGATTGTAAGCAGTCAAAGAGGGAGCAGGAAGAGATATGGGAGGATAGTTCAAAATGGACATGTTGTTCCAGTAGTTTTCAGGCATAGAGGAGAAGTGATATGGGGCGATAGCTATACACAAAGGATGGGTCAAGGGAGGGCTTTTTAAGGATGGGTGTGATTGAGATATGTTTGAAACATGAGGGTAAGACACCAGTTGTTAGTGATAGGTTGAAGGGGTGGGTTATCGTTGGAATGAAGACTGTGGCAAGATTTGGAATGAGGTGGGACAAAATTGATTCAAGTTCACAGGTGGTGAGATGTGATTTGGAGAGTAAGAGGAAAGTTGACCTTCCGTGATGGTGGAGAAGTTGGTATTGGAGTAGGAGAGTTGAGTGGTTATGAGTAGGGGCTGTGGGGACTTTAGGCAAAAGATTTGCCTTATTTTGTCAATCTTTTTGCTTGAAGAATGAGGCAGTGCTGAATAGCTGTTTAGGGTTGTGAGACAGGGTTGATATGGAGGATGAGAAGTAGGTTTGTTTTGCTGCAGTGAGTATTTGTGCAGCATTTTGAGAACTTCTGTTATTGGATGGGCTACTTGCCTCCCTTTCTTTGGCAGCCGCCGAGCAGTATGTCTTGTAGATGAGTGCCAGAAAGAGCATGTACTCCAGTGGATGGCAAGCTCAGCATCAACTGGCCTCTCCTCCTCTTCCTCCACCTTAACATCACATCTTACAGTCCTCAGAAGTGGCACCCCAATGTCCCTCGCTTCCCCCAGTAACAACTCTCCAACCACCCAACTTACTGTGTGGACCAGAGATGGGCGAGTCTGCAGAGCTGTTTGCACCATGGGTATCAGAGATCTGCTCCAAATATTCACAGACTGAAAATGAGGAAATTCTGTGCACCGATGGGCAAATATTTTTTTCTGTTAAATCGGGGGCAGTAAGAAGTAGGCTCCGAGCAGAATCCATGCATTCGTCACCAGACATTAACACCAGGGGGTGATGGTGATCCTATTGAGACACAGAAACCTGAGGTACATAAGGACTGTTCTGTGCTGTCAGCGCAGGATGAGTAGGAGAGCGACTCTCGAGGTGAGACGTGAGAGAACAGAAACGATGACGATGAAGTTGAAGCCAAAAAGAAGTAGTGAAGAAATGTTACTCTGCGATCTGGTAAAAAATCTTATTTATTTCATGAAGATTAAAAGCATGGATGCGAGGGAGCTGGTTCTATGGTGGACGACTAGCATTTTGCGTACTTCTTACACTTCCCATCCTTACACTTCAACAAATCCATGTTTAGTTTGAATAGGTCGGCGATCTTTTGTAACAAAGCATGCCTTTCTATACCACACCACCATAATATAAATTAAAAACAGTGGTAAAAGAAAGTCAAGACAATTTGATGAATTATAAAAACACACTCATATCTACCTTGTCATTGAAACCTAATGGACTCTAAGCATTGGAACTTCTCTGCATAGAAGTAATTTATTTAAATTACCACCTTATTCAGGTAGATCAATTTTTTCTAGGTCTGTTTAGAACATTGGGGTCAGAATGATATGTATCGCGGATACATTCTATTAACCCCTTCCCAACATTTGTAGTACATATACGTCATTATCTGGAAGGACCTCCCGACCGATGCAGTACATGTATGTCATGGCGATCATCCGCGACCAGGGGCTGTGTGATGGCAATCGCCACTGGGTGACTGCTGTTACTCTCAGTGCTAGGAGAAGTCCCGCACTGCTCCCGGAACTTTAACCCCCTAAATGCAATTGATCTCGATCCTGCATTTCTATACCTTACAACTGCGATCAGATTGCAAAGTGTGAAATTCCCATAAAGGGAGTAAATAAAAAAGTTTAAAAAAAAGTTAGAAAAAAAAGTTGTAAAAATATTTAAAAAAAAAAAAAAAATCAAAAAAATAAAATAAATATTATGAAAAAAAATAAATAAAAGTGCACATATTTTATATCACTGCCAATGGAGTGACCAAACCTATAAAATTGTCCCACTAGTTAATCCCTTTAGTGAACACCATACCGCTGAACAAAAAGTTTAATAAAATGCAATCAAAAAGACGCATGTAAAATGGTAGCTAATACAGTTATCTTGTCATGCAAAAATAAAGTTGCCATACAGCTCCTTTAGTGGAAAAATAAAAAAGTTATAGCTCTCAGAATAAAGCCATGCAAAAATAATAATTTTTTTTATAAAATAGTTTTTATTGTGTAAAAGCGCCAAAACATAAAAAAAAATGTGGTTTCACTAATTGTAGTGACCTGAGGAATAAAGATAACTTATTAATTTTTCCATACATGGAATGACGTTAAAAAAAACAACAATTCTTGCATTGCTGATTTTTGTTTATTCTGACTCTCAAAAATCGGAGTAGAAAGCGATCAAAAATGTCTTGAGCCCAAAAATGGTACAACTAAAAACGTCAACTTGTCCCACAAAAAGCAAGCTCTCACATGACTTTGTGAGCAGAAATATGGAAAAATTCTAGCTTTCAAAATATGACGATGCAAAAACTAGTTTTTACAATAAAAAGCTTCTTTTCCTGTAAGACAGCAGCCAAACATAAAATCCAACATAAATCACAGTAATTGCACCGACTCGAAGAATAAAGTGATCTAATCACTTATACAGCAAGAGGAATGGCATAAAAAAATAGATAAAACCAATTCTTCACCTCCTGTTGAATTTTTTCATTCTGTCTCCCAAAGATCGCAGCAAGGCATATTTATCTTGTACTCTGTGCTGAGCGCTTAAACCAGGGTTTCCGTGTAAATCTCTGAAATATGTGATTTAGACGGAACCCCTGGCAGAAGATTCCCTATAATGAAGCAAATGGAGGCACTATGAACACCATAGGATCTGTGATCTGGCTATGTCTGTCTTTTTATTAGAACTGCATAAAAGAACCATGAGCCACAGTTTTCTGCACCTCTGAAGAAAAGGAGACCACTGAACAGAGGCCAGATGGAGTCCAGAGTAAGGGCATGTACCCACGATAAGTAATTGCTGCAGGTTAGACGAAGTGTATTTATACAGCATCAAACCCACAGCATTCAGCTGTGACAGCATAGTAGAAGGGGAATTCAAGAAATCCCATGTCCTCTATGCACCAACAGATGCCTGCGGATCACCCTTGGAGACTGACATGCGGAGCATCCTACGAGACAGCAGCATGTCAATTTCTCTTGTGCAGATGCCAGTCCAGCAAAATGTGAGCTCAAATATGGTGCTTCTACCCTTCTGAGCTTTTCACTGTGCCTCAAAAGTAGTTTTCGACCACATGTGGGATATCAGAGCACTCAGGAGAAATTTCACAACAAATTTTGGGTTCCATTTTCTCCTGCTATGCTTGTGAAAATTAAAAAATGGGGCTAAATTAGAATTTTTGTGGGAAAAATTTTACTTTTTTTATTTTCATTGCTCTACATTATAAACTTCAGTGAAGCAGAAGGTGCTCACCACACATTTGGGTACATTCCTTGAGGGGTCTAGCTACCATAATATTGCAACTTTTAGGAGTTTTCCACTGTTTAGGCACATCAGGGGCTCTTGAAACGAGACATGACACCAGCAGACCATTCCATCAAAGTATGCCTTCCAAAATGTCATTCCTTCTTTTCTGAGCCCTGACATGAGCCTAAACAGTATTTTACCCCCACAAATGGGGTATCAGTGTACTGAGGAGAAATTGCACAACAAATTGTAAGGTGCAATTTCTCCTACAAGGCAACTTTGACATTTCAGTCCTTTAACTTCAATCACAATCAGTCTGCTCAGCGGATCAACGGATCCGTCGCAGATTGTGAAAAACTGATGCGACGGATCTGGTGAAAAAACGGATCCGTCGCACCAGTTTTTTCATCCGTTTCTTCCGTTTTTCAACTGATCCATTTTTAAAAAGCCAGCAATTCAATGTGCTGTACAGTAAAATCACACTGACATGAATCAAAAGAATAGATATATACACATAGAATACATATATATATGTCATTGAGACACACATACTGTGTATATATATATATATTTATAGTTTATAGAGTTCTAGATAGCATAATAGCCGCTAAATCAATTGCTCGCTTCAGTAAAATCATTACCGAACCTGACATGATATAACACATGGTTTACATATAGTAAACCATGTCATATCAAAACGATTTATGCATGTCAGTGTTTAATCAATTTAGTAGCTTGTGCTAGGAAAAATTTGGAACTCTGTGGGTTAAATGTAAGGCTATAATCGCGTAAAAAATTTGCTTGGGCTCCCGCACAATTTTCTCCGCCAGAGAGGGAAAGCAAGTGAGTGAGGGCAGATATTAATAGACTAGAGAGGGACCATTGTTTTTGCCCCCCCGGCTAAAAAAATCTGCCCCCAGCCACCCCAGAAAAGGCACATCTATAAGATGCGCCTTTTCTGGCACTTAGCCTCTATATTCCCATGACCTTTAGTTGTGGCTCATGGGTTAATGTCACCTTGCTATTGAAAGGTGACATTAAGCCCGGTCAATAAGATTCCTATCCATTATTAACCCTAGAATAGTAAAAGGTTAAAAAGACACATGCATTAATTAAAAAATATTTTAGTGAAATAAATACACAACATTTTTGACAACTTTTATTATTCTGCCAATCTAAAAAAAAGCCTTTGTTCTGTAAAAAAAAAAATAAAAATAAAAAACCAACAATATCCATACCTCTCCGCCGTTCAGTCAGGTCTAGTTTACAACAGGGACCTGTGCTAATGTTACCGGCCCCGCTGTAAACCACTGCAGAATGAATGAATTCATCTCTGCACAGGTGCCCCGACTGACCGGAGATGAACTGATTAGCGTGGGAAAGTTTCTGAACTTTTTCCCACGTTCCTGAGTTCACCTCAGGTCAGCCAGGGACTCCGCGCAAGCCTGACTGGTGCAGCAGTGCCAAGTCTTTTTTGTATTTCAATGAAATAAAGTAATTGAATGCATTAAAAGAGGCATAGAAGCTTGTGACAAGAACAGAGTTTTTCCTCCTTTGCACAATTTTGGGATTCAGTGTATAAGAACGACATAGCTGAACCAGAGTGAAAACAGACAAGCGTGAACAAGGTTATTAACGGAATGGAAATGGTGAACTACACTGTGTGCAGAATTATTAGGTAACTTGTATTTGAGAGGATTCTTTTTATTATTGAACAACTATGTTCTCAATCAACCCAAAAGAATCATAAATATGATCTTGATATTTTTGGAAGCTGGAGTGGGTTTTTTTTTGATTGGCTATCTTAGGAGGATATCTGTTTTTTCAGGTAACTATTACTGTGCAGAATTATTAGGCAACTTAATAAAAACCATATATATACCCATCTCACTTGTTTATTTTCACCAGGTAAACCAATATAACAGCAATAAATTTATAAATAAACATTTCTGACATTCCAAAAAAAAAAAAATCAGTGACCAATATAGCCACCTTTCTTTACAATGACACTCAAAAGCCTTCCATCCATAGATTCTGTCAGTTGCTTGATCTGTTTAAGATTAACATTGCGTGCCGCAGCCACCACAACCTCCCAGACACTGTTCCGAGAGGAGTACTGTTTTCCCTTCTTGTAGATCTCACATTTTATGAGGGACCACAGGTTCTCTATGGGGGTCAGATCAGGTGAACAAGCGGGCCATGTCATTATTTTTTCTTCTTTTAGACCTTTACTGGCCAGCCACACTGTGGAGTATTTGGATGCATGTGATAGAGCATTGTCCTGCATGAAAATCATGTTTTCTTGAACGATACCGATTTCTTCCTGTACCACTGCTTGAAGAAGGTGTCTTCCAGAAACTGGCAGTAGGTCTGGGAGTTGAGCTTCACTCCATCCTCAACCCGAAAAGGTCCCACAAGTTCATCTTTGATGATACCAGCCCATACCAGTACCCCACCTCCACCTTGCTGGTGTCTGAGTTGGAGTAGAGCTCTCTGCCCTTTACTGATCCAGCCTCGGGCCCATCCATCTGGCCCATCAAGAGTCACTCTCATTTCATCAGTCCATAAAACCTTAGAAAAATCTTAATCTTAAAATATTTCTTGGCCCAGTCTTGATGTTTTATCTTATGTTTCTTGTTCAAAGGTGGTCATTTTTCAGCCTTCCTTAGCTTGGCCATGTCCCTGAGTATGGCACACCTTGTGCTTTTTGATACTCCAGTAACATTGCAGCTCTGAAATATGGCAAAACTGGTGGCAAATGGCATCTTGGCAGCTTGACGCTTGATTTTCCTCAATTCATGGGCAGTTATTTTGCGCCTTTTTTTTTTATCAGCACGCTTCTTGCGACCCTGTTGGCTATTTGCCATGAAATGCTTGATTGTTCAGTGATCACACTTCAAAAGTTTGGCAATTTCAAGACTTCTGCATCCCTCTGCAAGACATCACACAATTTTTGACTTTTCAGAGTTCGTCAAATCTCTCTTCTGACCCATTTTGCCAAAAGAAAGGAAGTTGCCGAGTAATTAAGCACACCTTATATAGGGTGTTAATGTCATTAGACCACACCCCTCCTCATTACAGAGATGCAAATCACCTGATTTACATAATTGGCAGTTGGCTTTCAAGCCTATACAGCTTGGAGTAGGACAACATGTATAAAAAGGATGATGTGATCAAAATACTAATTTGCCTAATAATTCTGAACACAGTGTACGTTACCAAGACAGGCTATCATACTTGGGCAATTTAGTTAGTGAAAACATAGGTTTATGAGAGATCTTATTACAATTTACAAATATTTGAAGCGACAGTAGAGAAATATTTTTAATTATACTTTTACCCCTAGGCCTATATCGGTACTAGGGGTTATCCTATATTTCTAGAGGGAAGAAAGTTTAATCCTAATCTCAGATGACAATTCTTTACTGTAAGAGCAGTTAGATTATCGTACTCTCTGCCACATGATGTTATAATGTTTGAGATGGATTTTTTTCCATAATATTAGGCAATTAGTATCTGCCTCATGGAATTTTTGTCTTCCTCCAGATCAACTTTTTGGTTGTAGGTCAAACTCAATTAAATTATGTCTACCTACAACTTAAAAACCAACTTACTATGAACCTGTGAAATGCATGTCTAAGGTAAAGAGAAAATAATCAAAATGCCACAATGGCATTTGATTGTTACTTCACTGCCACAAAAATACCCAATAAAAGGTTATCAAAGCGTTACAGTATCTGTACTTTAAATTTGTATCAATTTGTATCAATAAAAAAGTCATCTGACCGGTCAATAAACAAGCCCTCATGCAGCTACATTGATATGTTACAAGTCTCAAAAAATTGCATCATAATCAATTTTTATTTAATCCATGAAAGTTTAATTGCACATACCGTATTTTTCGGACTATAAGACGCACCGGGACCATAAGACACACCCCAATTTTCAGAAGGAAAATAGGGAAAAAAATAATGTGTCAAATGGGGGTCCGTCTTACAGTCTGAATTCAGCTTACCTGAGAAGGGATCCGGCACAGGTTGAGGAGTAGTCACAGGGGTCATTCAGTGGTCCAGGCTCGCGCGGCAGCGGCTCTGTGCTGGGGCAGGTTGGTTGTGCTGGGGCAGCTGTGCTGGGGCAGGGGCAGCTGTGCTGGGGCAGGGGCAGCTGTGCTGGGGCAGGGGCAGCTGTGCTGGAGCAGGGGCAGCTGTGCTGGGGCAGCTGTGCTGGGACTGGGGCAGCTGTGCTGGGGCAGGTGGGCTCTGCGGGGTGAGGGTGGTGGCAGGCTGTGCTCCGGTGCAGGGGCGGCGGCTCCACTGGCATTTCCTCGCAGCCCGGAGGCCCCCGCACATCTCTTGCTGGCCACCGCCATGTTGCGGTGGCCTCTGGGAACATGGACGCCGGGAAGATGGCTGCCGGTCCGGGGACGGCGCATGCGCAGGTTCAGATCTCGACCCGAGATCTCGGGGGACGAGATTCAAATCTCGGCAACGAGATCTCGTCCCCCGAGATCTCGGGACGAGATCTGAACCACGAGATCTGAACCTGCGCATGCGCCGTCCCCGGACCGGCGGCCATCTTCCCGGCATCCATGTTCCCGGAGGCCACCGCAACATGGTGGCGGCCAGCAAGGGATGTGCGGGGGCCTCCGGGCTGCAAGGAAATGCCAGTGGAGCCGCCGCCCCTGCACCGGAGCACAGCCTGCCGCCACCACCGCACCGCAGAGCCCAGCCCGCTGCCACCACCGCACCGCAGATCCCCGCCCGCTGCCACTACCACACCACAGAGCCCCGGAGATTAGTATATTGCGACCTTAAGACGCACCCCCCACTTTCCCCCAAAATTTTTGGGGAAAAAAGTGCGTCTTATGGTTGGAAAAATACGGTACATGGAAAGTCATGTTCACATGTCATTTTTATTACACAACTAATTCTGCAAAAACAAACCCCCCCAAAAATGATGAAATTTTGTTTATTCTCAACAGATTTATATTGCACTGCTGGAAGTGACCAGATACCAAATTTATTCTCAGGCAGCAGGAATGTAAGAATGGGCTACGTGGCTAAACATTGAATAATAAATAATGAATCCAATAATTTAAGGCTGTTTATCCAAGGAATACATTCTTTATTCATATGCACAGTATTTTGGGGGCAGATGTTAAACTACGATAACATTGTCTTTTTTTTTTAGCTCCGAACTATGTAATTTTAAGGGTTTTAGGCCGGGGTCATACTAACCGACACAAAACACGGTCCGTAGTTTACATGTGTAATACGGATGAATGACCCCTAAATAGTTCTCCGTATGTCATCCGTAAGCAAGGTGTTGTTGCGTATTTTGCGCATGTCTGCATCCGTATGTAATCCGTATGGCGTCCGTATGCAATCCATATGGCGAGATTTTCTTGCAGACTTGCAAAATGGACATTTAATGGTTTTGAGGCCTGCTAACTATTTAAATCATTAGCCTGCACCCTATTTATTGCCTCAGGAACAGGTGGCTGCCTCCATTCTGTCCATTTGTGACCTTGCCTTCACTAGATGTGTTGCTGTTGTATGTGCAACATGGCAAACAGTCTGAGTTTCAACACAACTGAGCAGGTTCTCTTCAACTGGCTTTTGACAAGCCGCTTTGGCCAACCTTACCCAGTGATAGTGGATCCGCGGAGGAGGAGACGCATGTGGGTCTATCCACTTTTGAGGCAACGACTCACAAGAGGTCATTTTCACCGCCTCTATTCTTGTATGCGGGAGCATCCTGTAAAATTCTACCAATACTGTCGCATGAGCCTTGCAACATTTGATCGACTCTTGGAGACAGTGCGCCCTGGGATAACCTTTCAGGACACAAGGATGCGCAAAGCTATATCTGCAGAGGAGCGACTTCTACTCACAATTCGGTATGTACTACACAACCACATTCTCTATGTTCATAATGTGTTGGCCAAAGTATGTATTTTTGGCTTATTGGACTAAGTTTAATGCCCTCATCTTAGTCCACATATGTTTCAACTTACAAACCAGAATGTTATGTGTAATATGTACTGAATATCACTTAGTCATTGTGCAACCAAATATATGTGTTAGTCGCTCTGAATTCCTAACAAGTTTGGTATGTATGTACCTGCTTTTTTTTGGAATTTGTGCATTCTTAAATCTTCCTTTTCTGTTGTTCTTCAGCTTCCTGTCCACTGGCCTGTCTTATGCCGCCCTCCACCATGAGTTTCTCATTGGTAGATCTACCATTTCTGGCATAGTCAGGTCAACATGTATTGAAATCTGGACAAAACTACATCAAGTCGTCATGCCCGAGCCCAGGATGGAAGACTGGTTGAGGATATCAAGGGACTTTGAGGAGGAATGCCAGTTTCCAAAAATTGTATTGGGGCCCTTGATGGCAAACATATCCGGGTGCGTAAGCCGCCGAACTCTGGCTCCCAATTCTTCAATTATAAACAATACTTTTCTGTTGTGTTGTTGGCTCTGGCCAACCCTCAATACAAGTTTATAATTGTTGACATTGGGGCCTATGGAAGGATGGGAGACTCTCGAGTCTTCAATACTTCCATTATGGCTCGGTGGCTATGCACCAACCAGTTGGATCTACCACCACGCCAGCTACCAGGCTCCACTCAAGAATCTGTCCCTTATGTCCTTGTGGCAGATGAGGCATTTCAGTTAACACGCAATGTCATGAGGCCATATCCCCGGCGCAACCTTGACCACAGGCGCAGAATTTTTAACTTGCGCCTATCATGTGCTCGGCGACTGGTGGAGTGTTCCTTTGGCATTCTTTGTGCCAAATGGTGGGTACTCCAGTCTGCCATTCAACTGAGTGAACAAAATGTTAATGAAGTAGTTAAAGCCTGTGTGGTTCTTCATAACTTCACCAGGATACATGATTGTTCCTCCTCTGCTGGTGTTGTGCGTAGGCCGGACAATGTGCGTAGGGTGAGACCACCTAGCAACCCTCAACGTAGACCGCTCTCTGGGCTCATAGTGCGTGATATTTTCACTAATTACTTTGTCACCTGAGGGGGAAACTTCTTGGCAAGAGCATGCTGTATCTATGTTATAATTTTTGGTTTTATTTGTGTCTAAATATATATGTTTCTACCCCTTCTGATTCTATGACTGTTTATTTGCATTGGTAAGCGTATGTTAGTATGCTGACACGGTTTTTGAGAATTGAGACAGAGATGTAAACTGTAGTAGACAAATTTTTACTTTTGCCTTTTTTTTTTTTTAAAGGCAAACATATTATTGCCATATGATAACTGGGGCAATGGGCCAAATTGGCCTTTTTGCAGATGTGAACATTTTAGTAAAATACAATTTTCACACATATCCAAAAAAAAACAGAATGCAAGAACAAAATTGCTACATTAGACATTTTGAATCCAAAGAAAAAAGGGGTGGTCTCCATCATCAAAATTATATAAAAAAGATAAAACTCACATTTATTAGGAAGGTTTTCAAATCATATTAATAAGCCACCATGACAGGCAAGGCTACCTTACACGTTTCTGACACATATTACATGTCTGTGAAAAAGACAATATTTCACCGCGCTATACTGGGAAAGTCAAAGGATCAAAATAGACTACTCACTTGATAATAATGCCTAGAAAATGCCCTTATTCAATTAGTCACTTTTTTGGCAGCTAAATATATTCTTAAATCAAGGCGAACAGCCTCAAGAACATCACGCTCTCTCTATGTATTATCAAGTGAGTAGTCTATTTTAATCCTTTGACTTTCCCAGTATAGCGCGGTGAAATATTGTCTTTTTTACAGACATGTAATATGTGTCAGAAATGCGTAAGTAGCCTTGCATGTTATGGTGGCTTATTAATATGATTTGAAAACCTTCCTAATAAATGTGAGTTTTATCTTTTTATATAATTTTGATGATGGAGACCACCTCTTTTTTCCTTTGGATTGAGATTTAGAGCACCAGTTGAACCACACTGGACATCTCCTGGCATCAGACCGCTTCTGGACACTGATGTACGGTATGTGTAAAGAATTTGCATGTTTTTACGCTCTTATAAATTGTGGAAAGTTGGGGAAGGAGAAGGCGGAAGAGCAGCCTGTGGTTGCTGCTGACTACTTTGCCCAACATCGCCCTGTGTGGGGGCATACTGTTGCCCATGATGTAGGTAGTGTCTTTCCTCCTGGGATTGTTGGGGGTACTGGCCAGAGTAATAATGAAGAGGGGCATCTTGTTGGCTCGGGTAGGCCCGTGTCTCATACCCACCAATATAGCCATGTCGTCCCCAACCAGGTTGGGACCAGCCTCCAACACTGGGTGGGAAAAAGTAGCCATATTGTTGGGGTTGGCTAGAGGCAGACATATGTTGTTGGTGTTGTAAAGGTTGGGTAGGGGGAGGAAGTGGATGAGGTGTAGACTAACGTATTTGAGGATCCTCAGAGCCTGCTTGAGCAAGCATCTGTGTGGGTGGTCTCATGTGCATTAGATTTCAGGGGGGAAAGCTGCCACATCTCCAGATATTCAAACAGCTCATATGGGGTATTGGGGGGTGTGCTTGCATCAAGCAGGATCTGAAAACATCCTCGAAGACAGAGTCTCACCTCATGGGAAAGGGCACGTAGATAAAGGGCCAGGCTACGTGAGTATGCCTCCTCCCCATCATCTGTATTCACTCTAGCCAGATAGTTGAGGACCCCTGTGTCCACATTGGTCCGGGTATCTTGGGCAGGGATCTGGAGCCTTCTTCGTCCTCGCCGTGATGTTACAGCAGGCTGTGGAGAGCCCCGGATCTGGCCAGTTGGGCTGCTGCTCATGTTGCCCTTCTCCACCAGTATGGCTGGTGGTGCAGCAGCAGACGGTCCTGGTGGTGGGGTTTGTGGCGCAGGCAATGGGTTCTCCTGAGAGGATTCTTTACCCATGCTTCTTGTAGGGGGAGAAGATGGGCCAGCCACCTCATCCCCTACAGGATCAATGATGGGCTCTGTATCTGAGCCCGTTCCTCTATCCGTAAGGTTGGACTGAGTTCTGTTATGAAATAGAACAGAGCCAAAAATACATTAATATTTTTGGCCGTGTAAAGTATCGGTGTAATGTGGTGTGAGGTATCTACTTACGGTCTCAGATCCAGAATAGGGGCGAGGAAGGAGAGTCGGTCATAATAGATGTATTTTCGCTTGACGTAGCCCGCATCACCACTCCTGGACCACTGCTGCCGTTCCCGCCTGCACTGATCACGGATGCTGCGCCAGCGTCTCATCACATCTTCCACTTCAATGTGACAGGAAATATTGTCAATTTAACATATTTGATTGGTCAAATTTGCTACCAGTAGTCTAGGCATGTGGCTTTCTGGGGTGTGCTTTCTACCCAGGGTGGCATATCTAATTGGGGCATCCAGGCCAGATACACAGGGTCAGAATAGTTAATGTATCAAGTAACTACACTTAAGAACTTGGTTGGCTAAGAGGATGAGGAGCTTGTGGCCTGGGCCTAATTATGGCAGTGTCAAACCATGTGTCACACCAAAATCTACCCGCCTCATGAGGAAAAAAGTACAAGCACAGGAAGGGGGGGGCTGACTCTATATGCATTTTTTGATGTGAGGTAATTTTAATCATTTTTTGGCTTGTACTTACTCAGTTTCTGCTGCTCCTCACGGGGCCGATCACCAAAATCATGGAACATCTGACGACATATGCGCCTCCATGATTCCTCCTTTCTTGCCGCTTCGCATAATGACCATCACATTGGTCCCAGAGTTCTGGCCGCTCCTGCACCAGTACAATGAGCATCTCCACAATGAGGAAATATGGCGCCATGATGCTGCTGTACTCCGTGGAGGCGTACTTCCTGGATGTCTGGAGCGCTTTTTGAGCTCATTTGCATGTCTAGGCTTCCTGATGATGGATTGGCCCATTTCCTGTCACCAGCCAAAAGACCTGCGTATTTCTCGCAAGTCACACATGTGGTCCGTGTGTAATCCGTATTTTTTGCGCACCCATAAACTTGCATTGGCGTATTACGGGTGTAGTACGCTGACAATTGCAGCATGCTGTGATTGGCACGGACCGTAGAATACGGACGAGAAATATACGGCTGTTGGGAGCAAACCCATAGAGAATCATTGGTCCGTGTGTAATGCGTGCTTTTATCACCTCTCACTCGTCCGTATTCCTCACTAGTGTGACTCCGGCCTTATGTTTTGAAGGGTTTCTTTTGCAGTGTTCACCATGTGGTATAAATGACATTCAACATCTACTTTTTGATACCGTTACAGCAATACAGAATTCTGCATATTATTTTTTTATGTTTTCCTACTCTTGTATGACAAGAACTTACAAGTATAATGTGAGCAAGGGTTACCTATAACCGACTAACTGAAAAAACCCTATTAAAATATAACTTTTATTAAGTACAAAAATAACAATATAAAATTCCACAGATGTCCCCTATTATAAAGCCTAGTAAAAACGGGCTATTGTATTGCTGGAAAGAGATAAGGTATAACAGTCAAACCAAATCTAACCAGCTGAATCTGCCAATCCAATCATGTGGTCAGGAAAACCTGAATCAAAGCAGTTAAAAACTGCACAATACTATTATAGCCCAAAAACCTCAAAAAACGGAAAAAAAAGGGAAATGGACATAAAGAAGATGTATAAAAATTGATAATATGTGCTACCATCTGATAACAATTTCACTCAGCCGATGTGAAGAAAAGAGTGACCTGGCCCTATACAAAATGACTATCTGAACACTTCCCTAGGTGCGGAGGTTGGCACCCTAAGAAAAACGAGAATGGTGCCTCTGCTCGTGCAATGGCTATCCCTAATCTCCTATATCATCCTATAAGATGACAGATTAGAAACAGAGGGCCAGATGGCCTGTGTCCATTTGCTTAGAATATCTTCATGAATGCAGTAAAGCAGATTTATACAATCATATATGCATGTGAGGAAAGGTAGAAAGTCCAGACAGTCTGAATATAGATGCATAACGCTCACACACAGTAGAACCAGTTACATATAAATTTGTAGCAAATTATGCCCTTTCCCAAAACCACTATGTTATGTATATGAAGTATATATAAATTGTCACATCAAGTACCCAGATAAAAACCTTCCCATTAAACACAATGATGAATCAATGGTAGGTAAACAGGAAAGGCTTATCTGATATCAAATTGTCAGAAATCATGAAAGCAATCAAAGACACCACTGAATATCCCAGATTTTCAAGTCTCAGTGTAAATTAGTAGGGGTGCTACAGCCACTCCAGATATCAGATATATATCATACCCCTAGTTTAAATCACCAGATACTGACAACAATAAGCCCATTCATGAAAAAAAAACAGTACTTACCTGTGAATATATACTCCTTCATAATGATATCCATAAGGTCCATGATAACATCATTCCTCAGATATAGTCTGCTCACTCTCAACGCGTTTCCCCCTACTGCGGGTTCATCAGGAGAGATGCATATTGGTCAGAGCGGTCTGGCAGTGGAGGTTAATCCAATTGATGAGGCTGCACCTGTAGCTTACCACTCCCCCTTATACAACTGTATCACTCCCAGCATTTCCTGCTTTCAGACTAACGCCATCACCTGGTGCCACAACACTAGAAGCACAATGTATGTTTACCTGCAGATTGTGTCCTCACATTCTCACTGCACATGTCCATTCAGTGTCCAGACGCTAGAGGAGTCACATGATCAGCTCACAGCATTTGCTGCTCTCACACTGACGTCAGCACCTGCGCACACAGCGCTAGAGGCACACAGTATGTTTTCCTACCAATACCATTGTGTCCTCATTGTTTCATTGCGCATGTCCACTCAGTGTCTAGACGCTGGGAGAGTCACATGATCAGGCTACAGTCTCCACAATATCCATCATTGCGCAGATGCAGTGTAGTCACATAGGAGCATATTACAGCTCATATAAGCAGCGTCCTCACTTCTGAAGTACGCAAGATCAGATCTATAGGGACGTTTTTCTTCATGCATTATACCTGAGCATGCTCTACATCCCGCGAGTACATACAGTAGATAAATTTACTCCTATAATGCATTATCCTAATACGGAAATGCACATGCCCTACACTGTGAGGCTATTTACCTACTGTATATTCCTTGCACAAAAAGAGCATTATTACATTAAGCTCGATACATATAAACAGTGACTACCACCGCACATATTACATAAATAGGCAGAGTTTATATATACTTAATGTTCAACCAAAAACGCATATATAATCATTATTTATAATTTTAAATCTCTTATATACCCATCAAGATTATAAAATTTTTTATTCATTTTAACCTCATGCCCAGAACCATAGTATATACAGTGACTGTAAATAAGGGTAGGAACTAACATTTGGGGTACATTCTAATCAAGTATCATATCCTAATTATAATAAAAGACTGGGTCACAAGACCTAGTCACTGGCATGGCTTCATGATAATGGACAAGGAATCAAATGAAAGAACAGTAATTCTGTTGTTCATTAAGGCCATCCGGCACAAGAGTACGTAGTCTAAATATCCACTGACATTCCTTTTTTAATAATGACTTATCCCAGTTTCCACCCCGTGGGTTATGCCGCACTACCTCAAGGACACAGAAGGACACAGCTTTTGGATCATTATGATGTTCTAATTTTATATGTCTCGCCAGGGGTGTATCTCTCTCATGTTTTATGTCTCCCAAATGTTCCCCCACTCGTCTACGCAATTCCCTTTTGGTTTTTCCTATATAATTACGTGGACAGGAACATGTGGCCATGTAGACTACACCTTCTGTTTTGCAGTTTGCAAAGTCTCGCATATAGTAAGCTTTTCCTGATGTAGTACCTTTGAATGATTTTCCTCTACTGATCCAAGGACAGAATTTGCAACTGCCACATTTAAACGTGCCACATGGCTTACGATCATGCCACGTGCCTTCTGGTCTCGGTTTATTGCAGAAACTATGAACCAACCTATCCCGTATGGATCTCCCCTTCCTGTATGTTATCCGGGGTGTAGGTAGAATGACATCTCTCAGTTCTGGGTCCATCCTTATGATTCCCCAGTGTCTCCTCAGTATACCCTGCACCTCATTAGATCTGTCATCGAACATGCCTATAATTCTCAATATATCTGATGACTCCTCCTTTGGGGTTGTATGTAATAAATCATGATGATTACATCCTACCGCATGATTCCATGCTTTATTTATTACATCCCTTGGATACCCTGTTAGGAGCAGCGGAACGCACTAAATAAAAACAAATAATATAGTGCGTTCGCCGCTCGGGGGTCCACCGTGCAGTAGATGTTACACCGCAGCTAGGTAATGACAGACGAGCAATATGGCGGTATAATGCGCACGGGTTAGACTTCACCTGAAGTGCGCAAAGCGAGTTCTGTTCACACACAGAGACGCTGCAACATAAACATATGAAAACGCTGAGCCTGTTAGTGTCACAGACCACAGGGAAATGCACACACGGTATCTGGTCACAGGAGCAGGACCCAAGACAGAGGAGCTGCGTCTGTCTAGACCTACAGTGTGTGTGGCATCGCTACTGTGGATGCCAAGGAGGGCTGCAACTGCAGCGCGGTGTAGGGCACGGCCGCTAGTCGACAAAGCTACGAAGCAGGCGCAATGTCGGACGCTAGAGTAGAGGTGCGGTGTGCACAGTGGCCTAAGGCTTGCCACTGACTGGTGCTGACTGCTGCACTAATTCCCTATCCACATGCATAATATCAGAGGGAAGGGGTTTCAAATGAGCCAGTCACCAGAGTCATACATCCGTCACCATACACACATTAGCTTGAAAAGTCTATACTAGAGCATGGCCGAACGGTCATGCGCGCTTTTTATAGCCGTGCGGGACCTTCCAGATCTCCGAGATGGACCAATAAGATCTGGAGCAGGACCTGGGCACATGACTCGCGATCTCCAATGGGAGATCACCTCGTACGCATGACCAGTAGGAGCACAGAGGAACTTAGTCTCTGGAGTGGTCTGCTGCAAAGTAATCTTCTCTGCAGTAGATAGATGTAGGGAAGGTGACCTGACGGACGGACTAGTCAGAGTGAAGAAAGATAGGTTTGCACAGTGTAGGTAGGAGTCAGTGATTACAGTGGGGAAACAACTAGGAAAGTGTAGTGGACGTGCAGTACCTTGGGATGACCATTAGATGGCAGGGTGGAGTGTGAGCAAAGGACTTTACAGCAGCTTAGGGCTTTAGAAACCGTTGGTCATGGGGGGCGTGGTGACAGTTAGAGTGACAGTTTCAAGGAACCCGGGGAGTTATAAATACTGAGGGAGGGTTCCAGAAAGTTCCAGTCCCCAGGGGGAGCTCAGGTGACAGGAGGACTACGCCAGTCTGTGTGCCCTGAGGAGAATCCGACCAAGGGGACTGAGGAGAGGAAACATCAGGGGGGTGGTCCTGACAGGAAAGGACCGCAGCAGAGATGAGGCTCTGGGTGAAGGACACCGTATGTAACACGACGACTGAGCAGTAGAAGCGCTGTTGGTTTACGGGCCTAAGGCGGCCACAGTGACGGACCTGTCAGGAGCGTCGACAGTAAAGGAGGGGACGGTGTGTGCAGACACGTCCCTAGTGTACGGTGTGAGAAGCGGCTCTGGAAACGGAGGGCCGCGAGGTGTGCCGTCAGTCGGACGGCCAGCGTGAATAAACTTGGACCTGTTGCACCCAGAATCGGCCTCCATCGTGTCTCTGTTATCATCTCTGCGCAGTATAAAAGTAGGACCACCCCCCCAGCTCAGCACCCCACCACCGACACTACATTTGGCGTAGTCGGCAGGATCGCCGCCGCTAATACCCCATCTTCTGCGGCAGACCTGCCTCAAAGAATGGAAAAGGACTTGGACTACTCTGTTTGGATTACAATTACCTGTGGATTACAAATGACCTACCTGTGGAATAAAAATGGGAAGCGCTGTGGCGGATCTGTGTGGCCAGCAGAGGATCCGGGGCGGTACCAGGTACTGTGCAGTATGGCGGTGTTGCTTCAGCGCAGAGGAGAGGTCCGGGTGTTTGCAGTCGTGTTGAATGGACTGGGACCCCCTCCAACGTACCCCAAAAGGAAGCAGTATGTGCCTGGAAATCGACGCTTCCATATATTGGACCCTGACAGGATGGTGGAGAGGCCTGCCGACACCTCACCTCACAGAGGGAGTGGCACAGAAGAAAAACTTGGCTGCGGCTGTCTGATGCCATTCGAGTGCTGCCCAACGGACGGTATGAGACTCTGCAGGTGTCGGGGCATCGGCCGCCTAGAGTGGCAGTGGCGGCAGGGGATGGAGCTGTGCCAGAAGTCGCCCTCAGAGCCACGGGAGAGCAGCGGGATGCTGAGCTGGGTAGCGGAGCCTGAGCGGAATCAGCGAAAACGGCCGCCACCAATACCAGCAGAGGACTTCTCAGCGGAGCCCCCGAGTTTAGGGGAAAAACCCGCGGGACAGTGGAGCGAGGGACGGAGGCTGCGGGTGAAGCCACGTATTGATGTGATGGAGGCCGCAGCGCCGGGGAAGGTGAGTGTACCCCTGGCACCACCAGTGCCTCCGCCAGCGGCCCTCATCATTCCGCCGCAGCACGCTGCCCCCTGCACACCGGAAGGCCTGGGTACATCGGGCCCAGTGGTGTATGCAGAGTTGTGCGAGGCCCCTGCTCAAGTCCCTGAGGTACCCCGCCTGGAGCCGCCAGTGCGGAAGTCATCCAAAGAAGACGCTGCTGCGTTCCCCCTGCTGATAGCAGCTGCGTCGTTGGAACCGGCCGTTACTCCGGCTCCATTGGAAGTAGTGGATGCGGCCTGTCATGAGGCCGCGGTTATGCCGCTGCTGAAGTCGACTGCGGCCGACTTAGTGGGCCTTGTGATTCCAGCCTCCAAGGACCCGGTTGTCCCCATTTTCCACCTGGCCCCAGCGGCCCACGTCCTTCCTCTGTTAAGTCCCGCCCACCGGACTCCAGGGCTCATGCCGGACCCTCTGTTTGGGTCGCAGGAGTTATAGAGAAGAAGAGGGCCAGGGGGCAGGAAGTCTGGAACCTGCTCCATGAGAGGGGAGAGGCTGACATGGCGGCTGCACGACCCCCGGGACGGCTCGTTTATACTATCTTGCAGAAAGGGACACTTCTTGCATCCTGGGAGCTCCACGGTTGTGGGGTCCCATACTACTGACCACCGAAAGGAGGATTGAACTGTCAGGAGTTCGATGCACCGTTGTGCAGGTCAAAAGGACAGTTCGCGGTCAGCTTTTAAAAAAAAAAAAGAAATGTTTATCTGTGATTTTTATGTCTGTTTTTCTATGTTCCGCTTACAGGATAGTTTGTGTTTACTTGTTAGACTGACAGAGCGGGGATAATTAGAAGAGAGGGAGTGTCCATGTCCAAGGAAGGGGGGAGAAAGAAGACATGCAATGTTATGTTGTTATATGTTGGTTTTAAAATGAGCAAAAGAAAACGGAAAAAAAAAAAAATTATAAAAAATGGGGTACTTGTGCTATTATAAAGTTGTATGATGTATAATATGCAAAGTAAAATGCAACAGGTCCGGGTAAGGGAAGGTCTGCGGGACCAAAGGAAAGTGTGAGATCCGGTAGGGATCTAAGAGTTGAGGAGGTCTGGGAGACCGGGACGCCGACCATGACATGTAATTGAAAGAAGGAAAATGAGTTGGAAGACGTGAGAAAGACAGCCGTCCTAGGTCAGGTCCCCAACACCACGGACACCCCTGAAGAAGGAAAGGCGGGCGCCGGCAATGATCTGGTAGGTGAGTGGCCTCGATCATGGCCTACCGGATAGTGAAAGGTAACAGTAGGGGAGAGTAGGGGAAAGATACACGCCGTAGAGAGAATACGGGTGTACCTTGCCCAATTTGAAAGATGTTGTCATGTGGCGTGCGCGCTGGTGAGTAGCAGTAGGCTGCTCAGAGCATAGTGCTCCCAGTATGGTTCGGCCCCCGCAGATAGTGGGTTTGGCTCAACTTCTGGTCCGACAACAGAATGTAGGTGTAGATTCAGAACGACGAAGGCAGGGATGACGATTGTCGAGGACGACAATGGACAAAGGAAGGGGGAGTGTAGGGAAGGTGACCTGACGGACGGACGGACTAGTCAGAGTGAAAAAAGATAGGTTTGCACAGTGTAGGTAGGAGTCAGTGATTACAGTGGGGAAACAACTAGGAAAGTGTAGTGGACGTGCAGTACCTTGGGATGACCATTAGATGGCAGGGTGGAGTGTGAGCAAAGGACTTTACAGCAGCTTAGGGCTTTAGAAACCGTTGGTCATGGGGGGCGTGGTGACAGTTAGAGTGACAGTTTCAAGGAACCGGGGGAGTTATAAATACTGAGGGAGGGTTCCAGAAAGTTCCAGTCCCCAGGGGGAGCTCAGGTGACAGGAGGACTACGCCAGTCTGTGTGCCCTGAGGAGAATCCGACCAAGGGGACTGAGGAGAGGAAACGTCAGGGGGGTGGTCCTGACAGGAAAGGACCGCAGCAGAGACGAGGCTCTGGGTGAAGGACACCGTATGTAACACGACGACTGAGCAGTAGAAGCGCTGTTGGTTTACGGGCCTAAGGCGGCCACAGTGACGGACCTGTCAGGAGCGTCGACGGTAAAGGAGGGGACGGTGTGTGCAGACACGTCCCTAGTGTACGGTGTGAGAAGCGGCTCTGAAAACGGAGGGCCGCGAGGTGTGCCGTCAGTCGGACGGCCAGCGTGAATAAACTTGGACCTGTTGCACCCAGAATCTGCCTCCATCATGTCTCTGTTATCATCTCTGTGCGGTAAGAAGTGGGACCACCCCCTATCACCCCCCAGCTCGGCCCGCTACCGACACTACATAGACAGCAAAAGACCACAGAATGTGAGGCTCTGGATTCCTGCAGAGCAGACGCAGAACCCAGACGCCTAACATACTCTCTCTGCCGGAACCTACGCCCCAGGTCATGGGCTTGTGTATCAAAATCTCGCCCATCTGAGCAGTTCCTCTTAATGCATAGAAATTGTCCCTTTTAAGGGGGCCAGGATGATAGCTGTCCCAACGCAGGAGGCTATTTGTGGATGTAGGTTTTCTAAACGTCTTTGTGGTGATACCACACTCTCCATTTTTGATTATCTGAAGGTCGAGAAACGTGATAGTCTCACTGTGTATTTCAGACGTAAACTGCATATTCATATCATTCTGGTTTAAACACGATATGAATCTATGAAATTCACGTGGTGAACCAGACCACAGGATGAACACATCATCAATAAATCTCGACCATAGGAGGATCTGCGGGTACCACCATGCTTCCTCCAGGAAGACCTTGGTCTCCTCCCACCAGCCCAGGAAGAGATTTGCATAAGATGGCGCACAAGGACTCCCCATAACGGTCCCCCTGAGCTGGAGGTAGGTCTTGCCATTGAAGAGGAAGTAGTTATGATTAAGGATATACACCAACAATTCCACCACAAAGTTGTTATGTGCCACTAACAGCGTTGCCCTTGTACCAAGAAAGAACTTCACTCCCCTGACACCTGCCAAATGTGGAATATTACTGTACAAAGCTTCAACATCTATTGATGCTAGATATGTCTCTGAACTGATATTAATACCCTCAAGTTTAACGAGAAGGTCAGACGTGTCTCTTAGATAAGATGGTAATGACGTAACAAATGGGGGCAGGATCTTATCAATATACGTCCCAATGTTTTGACTCATTGAATCAACCCCCGAGACAATGGGCCATCCTTTCAAGGGATTGACCCTCTTGTGAATTTTTGGTGGACAGTAAAAGACAGGTGTCAGGGGAGAGGAGGGACAAAGAAAATCAAATTCATTCTTGGTAATCAGTCTCAAGTCCAGGCCAGTCATCAGAATATCTCTAAGTTTGTCCATATATTGAGAAGTAGGATCATGTTCTAGAGCTTCATATGTATCTCTGTCCCTCAACAATGAGTGACACCTGGCAGTGTACTGTTCATGGTCCATAATAACTAGGTTGCCCCCTTTTTCAGAGGGCTTTATTACGATCTCCTTATTATTCTCCAATAGATTAAGTGCTGTCATCTCGGTCTCAGTGAGATTCGATACCCTTTCCCCTTTTGATATATTGGGATTAATTTTAGTCAATTCTTTTTTCACAACCTTCAAGAAAATATCAATGTAATCCACCTCAACCCCAGGGGGCAACCTAGTATTTTTGAGCTTAAGAGATGTAAATGGACCCATGGTTTCATCACGTTCATTTTCCACCAATAAGTCGGTTAATGTATTCATAGTTTCTAGATCATCAATGGCAATTCCCAGTCTATCACATTTCTCTCTATCTTTCTGGAAGATAGAACTTGTGCCATTTGAGTTTTCATGCGAAAAGGTTAATATCCTTAACCCAACTAAAGGGGTCATACCTGGTAGTGGGTACAAATGACAAGCCCTTCAAAAGGACCCTTTGTTCATCCAGAGACAGTATATAATTACTAAGGTTAATGATTTGGTCAGGCCTTGGCCCCCTTAGTTCTCTCTGTTTCTCAGTTGATAACAGAGTGGGGCCTTCTGTTCCAAAAAAGAGGAGGATGCTACAGGCTATAATGAGGAAGATGGTTGTTGAGGTGTTGTACTTGCTCCATTTATCTGGGTATTTATCTGGGTTGGTTGCCCTACTGATACCCCCACCTGTTGGGCCACACGCTATTCTCGGCCCTGCTATCTATGCCTGTTTCCTCTGCCTCTCTCCCTGCGCCTCTGTCTCCATCTACCTCTAGAGCTAGAACTCTCCCTATCAGAATTATCTGTCTCAGATGATGAAATGTCTGTATATACCATTGGTTGTGTGACCAGGAAGTTATAGGCTCTATTCTCTTTAAATTCGTTAAAGTCCCTAATGAATTGATTATGTTTCCTATCTTTGATCGTAGTCTGAAACTTTCCAATAGAAGTTTGGAGAATTGCCTCTCTCCTAGTATAGTCTGGGTCCGATTCATATGTGAGGGTTTTCTCAATCAATTCATTCAATATTTTACCAGTGCGTTCAAAATTAATCTTCTCTTGCTCAATCAGGATTTTCATAAACCTACATGAGGAGGCTGCTGATTCCCTCTGCCATGCCTGTAGGACTTGAGGACTCGCCAATCTGGGTGATGGAAAAATATTAATTCTTAGGCCACTCGGAACAATATTATTTTTAATATAATTTTCAAGGGCCTTGATCTTGCAAAATGATTTCACATTGTTCTTGTACCCTATATATAGATCTTTCAACAAGTTTTTGATGGATACCGACCCACTACTCGTTGTTGGATAGCTCTGTGTGGAGAAGGCTTGATTAGCCTCCTCCACCCATTGTTCCATATTGATTGGTCCTGATAAGAAGCCAGCCATTTAACAAATTAGACACTAACTTACAAGTACAGTATAATGTGAACAAGGGTTACCTATAACCGACTAACTGAAAAAAAGCCTATTAAAATATAACTTTTATTAAGTACAAAAATAGCAATATAAAATTGCACAGATGTCCCCTATTATAAAGCCTAGTAAAAAACGGGCTATTGTATTGCTGGAAAGAGATAAGGTATAACAGTTAAACCAAATCTAACCAGCTAAATCTGCCAATCCAATCATATGGTCAGAAAAACCTGAATCATAGCAGTTAAAAACTGCAAAATACTATTATAGCCCAAAAACCTCAAAAAACGGAAAAAAAGGGAAATGGACATAAAGAAGATGTATAAAAATTGATAATACGTGCTACTATCTGATAACAATTTCACTCAGCCGATGTGAAGAAAAGTAATCTGGCCCTATACAAAATGACTATCTGAACACCTACCTAGGTGCGGAGGTTGGCACCCTAAGAACTGGTTCTACTGTGTGTGAGTGTTATGCATCTATTCAGACTGTCTGGACTTTCTACCTTTCCTCACATGCATATATGATTGTATAAATCTGCTTTACTGCATTCATGAAGATATTCTAAGCAAATGGACACAGGCCATCTGGCCCTCTGTTTCTAATCTGTCGTCTTATAGGATGATATAGGAGATTAGGGATAGCCATCACACGAGCGGGGGCGCCATTCTCGTATTTCTTAGGGTGCCAACCTCCGCACCTAGGGAGGTGTTCAGATAGTCATTTTGTATAGGTCCAGGTCACTCTTTTCTTCTCATCGGCTGAGTGAAATTGTTATCAGATGGTAGCACGTATTATCAATTTTTATACATCTTCTTTATGTCCATTTCCCTTTTTTTCCCGTTTTTTGAGTCTTTTGGGCTATAATAGTATTGTGCAGTTTTTAACTGCTATGATTCAGGTTTTTCTGACCATATGATTAGATTGGCAGATTCAGCTGTTTAGATTTCATTTGACTGTTATACCTTATCTCTTTCCAGCAATACAATAGCCCGTTTTTTACTAGGCTTTATAATAGGGGACATCTGTGCAATTTTATTTTGTTATTTTTGTACTTAATAAATGTTATATTTTAATAGGGTTTTTTCAGTTAGTCGGTTAGAGGTAACCCTTGCTCACATTATACTTGTAAGTTGGTGTCTAATTGTTAAATGGCTGGCTTCTTATCTGGACCGATCAATATGGAACAATGGGTGGAGGAGGCTAATCAAGCCTTCTCCACAGACAGCTATCCAACAATGAGTAATGGGTCGGTATCCATCAAAAACTTGTTCAAAGATCTATATATAGGGTACAAGAACAATGTGAAATAATTTTGGGAGATCAAGGCCCTTGAAAATTATATTAAAAATAATATTATTCCGAGTGGCCTAACAATTAATATTTTTCCATCACCCAGATTGGCGAGTCCTCAACTCCTACAGGCATGGCAGAGGGAATCAGTAGCCTCTTCATGTAGGTTTCTGAAAATCCTGGTTGAGGAAGAGAAGATTAATTTTGAACGCACTGGTAAAATATTGAATGAATTGATTGAGAAAACCCTCACATATAAATCGGACCCAGACTTTACTAGGAGAGAGGCAATTCTCCAAACTTCTATTGAAAAGTTTCAGACTACAATCAAAGATAGGAAACATAATCAATTCATTAGGGACTTTAACGAATTTAAAGAGAATAGAGCCTATAACTTCCTGGTCACACAACTAAGGGTATATACAGACATATCATCATCTGAGACAGATAATTCTGATAGGGAGAGGTCTAGCTCTAGAGGTAGATGGAGACAGAGGGGCAGGGAGAGAGGCAGAGGAAACAGACATAGATGGCAGGGCCGAGATTTGCGTGTGGCCCAACAGGTGGGGGTATCAGTAGGGCAACCAACCCAGATAAATACCAGATAAATGGAGCAAGTACAACACCTCAACAACCATCTTCCTCATTATAGCCTGTAGCATCCTCCTCTTTTTTGGAACAGAAGGCCCCACTAGGCTATCAACTGAGAAACAGAGAGATCTAAGGGGGCCAAGGCCTGACCAAATCATTAACCTTAGTAACTATATACTGTCTCTGGATGAACCAAGGGTCCTTTTGAAGAGCTTGTCATTTGTACCCACTACCAGTTATGACCCCTTTAGTTAGGTTAAGGATATCAACCTTTTTGGACGAAAACTCAAATGGCACAAGTTCTATCTTCCAGAAAGATAGAGAGAAATGTGATAGACTGGGAATTTCCATTGATGATCTAGAAACTATGAATACATTAACCGACCTATTGGTGGAAAATGAACGTGATGAAACCATGGGTCCATTTACATCTCTTAAGCTCAAAAATACTAGGTTGCCCCCTGGGGATGAGGTGGATTGCATTGATATTTTCTTGAAGGTTGTGAAAGAAGAATAGACTAAAATTAATCCCAATATATCAAAAGGGGAAAGGGTATCGAATCTCACTGAGACCGAGATGACAGCACTCAATCTATTGGAGATTAATAAGAAGGAGATCGTAATAAAGCCCTCTGACAAAGGGGGCAACCTAGTTATTATGGACCATGAACAGTACACTGACATGTGTCACTCATTGTTGAGGGACAGAGATACATATGAAGTTCTAGAACATGATCCTACTTCTCAATATATGGACAAACTTAGAGATATTCTGATGACTGGCCTGGACTTGAGACTGATTACCAAGAATGAATTTGATTTTCTTTGTCCCTCCTCTCCCCTGACACCTGTCTTTTACTGTCTACCAAAAATTCACAAGGGGGTCAATCCCTTGAAAGGACGGCCCATTGTCTCGGGGGTTGATTCAATGAGTCAAAACATTGGGACGTATATTGATAAGATCCTGCGCCCATTTGTTACGTCATTACCATCTTATCTAAGAGACACGTTAAACTTGAGGGTATTAATATCAGTTCAGAGACATATCTAGCATCAATAGATGTTGAAGCTTTGTACAGTAATATTCCACATTTGGCAGGTGTCAGGGGAGTGAAGTCGCAGTTAGTGGCACATAACTTTGTGGTGGAATTGTTGGTGTATATCCTTAATCATAACTACTTCCTCTTCAATGGCAAGACCTACCACCAGCTCAGGGGGACCGCTATGAGGAGTCCTTGTGCACCATCTTATGCAAATCTCTTCCTGGGCTGGTGGGAGGAGACCAAGGTCTTCCTGGAGGAAGCATGGTGGTACCCGCATATCCTCCTATGGTCAAGATTTATTGATGACGTGTTCATCCTGTGGTCTGGTTCTCCAAGTGACTTTCATAGATTCATATCGTGTTTAAACCAGAATGATATTAATATGCAGTTTACATCTGAAATACACAGTGAGACTATCACGTTTCTCGACCTTCAGATAATCAAAAATGGAGAGTGGGGTATCACCACAAAGACGTTTAGAAAACCTACTTGCACAAATAGCCTCCTGCGTTGGGACAGCTATCATCCTGGCCCTCTTAAAAGGGGAGTACCCAAGGGACAATTTCTACGCATTAAGAGGAACTGCTCGGATGGGTGAGATTTTGATACACAAGCACATGACCTGGGGTGGAAGTTCCGGCAGGGAGGGTATCCAAGGGATGTAATAAATAAAGCATGGGATCATGCGGTAGGATGTAATCGTCATGATTTACTACATCCAATCCAAAAGGAGGAGTCATCAGATATAATGAGAATTATAGGCATGTTTGATGACAGATCTAATGAGGTGCAGGGTATACTGTGGAGACACTGGGGAATCTTAAAGATGGACCCAGAACTGAGAGATGTCATTCCACCTACACCCCGGATAACATACAGGAAGGGGAGATCCATACGGGATAGGTTGGTTCATAGTGTGTACAATAAACCGAGACCAGAAGGCACGTGGCTGGATTTTAAGCCATGTGGCACGTTTAAGGCTGCTTTCACACATCCGGCTTTTTTAATCCGGCACGATGCGGCGAAAAGTGTGAAAACCGGATCCGGATTTGGATCCGGTTTTGGCACATTAAATTTAATGATTGCTGCATCGTGCCGGATGGACATGCAGCATTCCGTTTTTAGCCGGAAACGGCAAACCTGCGCCATCCGGCGTCAGCAAAAAACGTCTGCAACTTTTTTTGCAGTGCCGGAACGACTTTTTCAACAGCGCATGCGCGGACACTGTGAGGTTTAATCCACAAGTGCCCGGCGAGCGAGTGTATCTCTTTCCCCCCCGCATACCACTGCCTCTCTCGTTCCCGGTGTGGCTCCTTTAAATGCTTTCCAAGCCGGATCAGGCGCCGCATCTGCATCCGGTGTCACCGCTGCAGGCCTTATCCGGCGGTCCGGCTTTCCGCCGCACGCCACCGGAACAAACACACCGGAGGTGTGAAAGCAGCCTAAATGTGGCACTTGCAAATTCTGTCCTTGGATCAGTAGAGGAAAATCATTCAAAGGTACTACATCGGGAAATGTTTACTATATGCGAGACTTTGCAAACTGCAAAACAGAAGGTGTAGTCTACATGGCCACATGTTCCTGTCCACGTAATTATATAGGAAAAACCAAAAGGGAATTGCGTAGACGAGTGGGGGAACATTTAGGAGACATAAAACATGAGAGAGATACACCCCTGGCGAGACATATTAAATTAGAACATCATAATGATCCAAAAGCTGTGTCCTTCTGTGTCCTTGAGGTAGTGCGGCGTAACCCAAGGGGTGGGGGGGAACTGGGATAAGTCATTATTAAAAAAGGAATGTCAGTGGATATTTAGACTACGTACTCTTGTGCCGGATGGCCTTAATGAACAACAGAATTACTGTTGTTTCATTTGATTCCTTGTCCATTATCATGAAGCCATGCCAGTGACTAGGTCTTGTGACCCAGTCTTTTATTATAATTAGGATATGATACTTGATTAGAATGTACCCCAAATGTTAGTTCCTACCCTTATTTACAGTCACTGTATATACTATGGTTCTGGGCATGAGGTTAAAATGAATGAAAAATTTTATAATCCTGATGGGTATATAAGAGATCTAAAATTATAAATCATGATCCTATGTGTGTTTTTGGTTGAACATTAAGTATATATAAACTCTGCCTATTTATGTAATATGTGCGGTGGTAGTCACTGTTTATATGTATCGAGCTTAATGTAATAATGCTCTTTTTGTGCGAGGAATATAGGTAAATAGCCTCACAGTGTAGGGCATGTGCATTTCCGTATTAGGATAATGCATTATAGGAGTAAATTTATCTACTGTATGCACTCGCGGGATGTAGAGCATGCTCAGGTATAATGCATGAAGAAAAACGTCCCTATAGATCTGATCTTGCGTACTTCAGAATTGAGGACGCTGCTTATGAGCTGTAATATGCTCCTATGTGACTACACTGCATCTGCGCAATGATGGATATTGTGGTGACTGTAGCCTGATCATGTGACTCTCCCAGCGTCTAGACACTGAGTGGACATGCGCAATGAAACAATGAGGACACAATGGTATTGGTAGGAAAACATACTGTGTGCCTCTAGCGCTGTGTGCGCAGGTGCTGACGTCAGTGTGAGAGCAGCAAATGCTGTGAGCTGATCATGTGACTCCTCTAGCGTCTGGACACTGAATGGACATGTGCAGTGAGAATGTGAGGACACAATCTGCAGGTAAACATACATTGTGCTTCTAGTGTTGTGGCACCAGGTGATGACGTTAGTCTGAAAGCAGGAAATGCTGGGAGTGATACAGTTGTATAAGGGGGAGTGGTAAGTTACAGGTGCAGCCTCATCAATTGGATTAGTCTCCACTGCCAGACCGTTCTGACCAATATGCATCTCTCCTGATGAACCCGCAGTAGGGGGAAATGCGTTGAGAGTGTGCGGACTATATCTGAGGAATGATGTTATCATGGACCTTATGGATATCATTATGAAGGAGTATATATTCACAGGTAAGTACTGTTTTTTGTTTTTTTTCCATGAATGGGCTTATTGTTGTCAGTATCTGGTGATTTAAACTAGGGGTATGATGGAGTGGCTGTAGTACCCCTACTAATTTACACTTAGACTTGAAAATCTGGGATATTCAGTGGTGTCTTTGATTGCTTTCATGATTTCTGACAATTTGTTATCAGATAAGCCTTTCCTGTTTACCTACCATTGATTCATCATTGTGTTTAATGGGCAGGTTTTTATCTGGGTACTTGATGTGACAATTTATATATACTTCATATACATAACATAGTGGTTTTGGGAAAGGGCATAATTTGCTACAAATTTATATGTAATTGGCTCTACTGTGTGTGAGCATTATGCATCTATATTCAGACTGTCTGGACTTTCTACCTTTCCTCACATGCATATATGATTAAATCTGCTTTACTGCATTCATGAAGATATTCTCAGCAAATGGATACAGGCCATCTGGCCCTCTGTTTCTAATCTGTCGTCTTATAGGATGATATAGGAGATTAGGGATAGCCATCGCACGAGCGGGGGCGCCATTCTCGTATTTCTTAGGGTGCCAACCTCCACACCTAGGTAGGTGTTCAGATAGTCATTTTGTATAGGGCCAGGTCACTCTTTTCTTCACATCGGCTGAGTGAAATTGTTATCAGATGGTAGCACGTATTATCAATTTTTATACATCTTCTTTATGTCCATTTCCCTTTTTTTTCCGTTTTTTGAGGTTTTTGGGCTATAATAGTATTGTGCAGTTTTTAACTGCTATGATTCAGGTTTTTCTGACCACTTGATTGGATTGGCAGATTCAGCTGGTTAGATTTGGTGTGACTGTTATACCTTATCTTAGCCCGTTTTTTACTAGGCTTTATAATAGGGGACATCTGTGCAATTTTATATTGTTATTTTTGTACTTAATAAAAGTTATATTTCAATAGGGATTTTTTCAGTTAGTCTTGTACGAAAAGCTCTGTTTTGTAAAATCCTTTTTGTTTTGGCCCAGCCAATCACCTGACCTGAATCTAATAGAAAACGTATGGAACAAATTAAAGCTCAGAGTTCACAGAAGGAGCCCTCGGAAACGTCAGGATTTGAAGAGAGTTTGTGTGAAATGGGCCAAAATCACACCTGAGCAATACAAGCAGCTAGTTTTTCTATGCAGGAGGTGTCTTGAAGTTGTCATCACCAACAAAGGCTTTTGTACAAAACATTATTAAAATTTCAGTAAGCGTGTTCAATACTTTTTCCCTGTGTCATTTCTTATTATTACACATAAGTAAATTTATGGACAGCTTTGGTTTGATTTCTTTGCCTGTGTGAATTGGATGGGCTGTTAACAGCATCTGATGAGAATTTTATGTCAATAACACCTTTAGAAACAGGCTCAGACTGGCCCATAGGGGAACAGGAGAATCCCCCGGTGGGCCACTGTGCAGACATGGACCCCCAATTCTACTAAATGGGCCGTACTTGACATAATTCACTTTATACAATCTGTAAAAAAGAGAAACAGCATCTCATCCTTCATTTACCAAACTACCAAGTTTATTATTATGCTAGCTGAAGAGCCCGTCGCTGCCCGGGCAAGGCAACTAACTGTGGTTAGTTATAACAAATTATAATTATCCTCCATCCCATAGTCCCGTGCCCATATACCCATCATACTTATCCACCATCCCATAGGCCCGTGCCCATATACCCATCATACATATCCTCCATCCCATAGGCTCGTGCCCATATACCCATCATACATATCCTCCATCCCATAGGCTCGTGCCCATATACCCATCATACATATCCTCCATCCCATAGTCGAGTGCCCATATACCCATCACATATCCTCCATCCCATAGTCCCATGCCCATATACCCATCACACATCCTCCATCCCATAGTCCCATGCCAATATACCCATCATACATATTCGCCATCCCATAGTCGAGTGCCCATATACCTATCACACATCCTTCATCTTATAGTCCCATGCCCATATACCCATCATACATATCCTCCATCCCATAGTCCCATGCCCATATACCCGTCATACATATCCTCCATCCCATAGTTCAGTGCCTATATACCCATCACACATCCTCCATCCCATAGTACCGTGCCTATATACCCGTCATACATATCCTCCATCCCATAGTAAAGTGCCAATATACCCATCACACATCCTCCATTCCATAGTCAATCATTATGACATCATAATGAGCGGCGGGGCTTGCAACCTATGATGACATCAGCGTCTCCATGGCAACCATTGTGACATCATAATGAGGGGTGGGGCTTGACGCGCACACACTTTTTCCCCAGTATGTAGACAGGGGCAAAATTGTTTGGTGAATTGGAACGCGCGGGGTTAAAATTTTGCCTCACAACATAGCCTAGGACGCTCTCGGGGTCCAGACGTGTGACTGTGCAAAATTTTGTGGCTGTAGCTGCGACGGTGCGGATACCTATCCCGGACATATACACACATACACACACACACACACACACACACATACATACATACATACATACATACATACATACATACACACACACTTGAGCTTTATATAGTAGATTGAGGTGTAGGTAAATTTGTGAACAAAAGGTAGTGTAATATTTGCATGCAGGTGAAAAAGTGGGCCCCACACCAAAGTCAGTGTTACTGGTGGGCCCTTGGCAACCCAGTCTGACACTGTTTAGAAATAGATTTACTTAAAAAATTAGTGACATATTCAATACTTATTTCACCTACTGCACATATATTTGGTGCTTTTTGGTAATACATTTCATGGGTTCCCTGTAAAATATGTAGTGAAATTAACCCCTTTCTGCCATCCGACGTACTATCCCGTCCATGGGACCTGGGCCCCTATGCCCATGGACGGGATAGTACGTCTAGCGCGATCAGCGGCGCCCACGTGGTGAGCGCCGTTGATCGCGGCCGGGTGTCAGCTGATTATCACAGCTGACACCCGGAACAATGTGTCAGGGGCGGTCACGGACCGCCCCCGACACGTTAACCCCTTGCACACCGCGATCAAACATGATCGCGGTGTACCGGGGGTTAAAGGGAAGCATCAGCAGGGATGGGGCTCCCTCCGTGCTTCCCTGAGCCCCCCACGGCAGCGCAATGTGCAGCGCTGCTGCGGGGGGCTCCTTTCCTCCAGGACCCCGAATCCAAGATGGCGACGGGGGCCTTCGGGGGCCTGAGGAGGCTGGCTTCCTCAGTGCCTGCAAAGCGCAGGCATGAGGAAGCCTTCTGCAGTGCCTGTGTCAGATCGCTGATCTGTCACAGTGATCTGTGATGTGACAGATCAGCGATCTGTCACAGGACAGTGATGTCCCACCTGGGACTATTTAATAAACTAAAAAAAAAAAAAAAAAGTGTTAAAATAATTAAAAAAAAAATCGCCTAATAAATTAGAAAAAAAAAAAAAAATATTCCCCCAATAAATCCATTTTTTGGAAATAATAATAAAAAAAACAATAAAAGTACACATATTAGGTATTGTCGCGTCCGTAATGACCCGCCCTATAAAACTGTCCCATTAGTTAACCCCTTTAGCGAACCCCTTAAAAACTAAAAATAAAAAACGAAGCAAAAAATAATGATTTATTATCATACCGCCAAACAAAAAGTGTAATAACGTGCGATCAAAAAGACTCATATAAATATCCATGGCACCACTGAAAATGTCATCTTGTCCCGCAAAAAACGAGCTGCCACACAGCATCATCAGCAAAAAAATAAAAAAGTTATAGCTCGCAGAATAAAGCGATACAAAAATAATTATTTTTTATATAAAATAGTTTTCATTGCATAAAACCGACAAAAACATAAAAAAACGACCTAAATGAGGTATCGCTGTAACCGTACTGACCCGAGGAATAAAACCGCTTTATCAATTTTACCACACGCGGAACGGTGTAAACGCACCCCCCCCAAAAGAAATTCATGAAACGATGGTTTTTGTTCATTCTGTGTCCCAAAAATAGGAATAAAAAGCGATCAAAAAATGTCACGTGCCCGAAAATGGTACCAATAAAAACGTCAACTCGTCCTGCAAAAAATAAGACCTCACATGACTCGGTGAGTCAAAATACGGAAAAATTATAGCTCTCAATATGTGGTGATGCAAAAACTATTTTTACAATAAAAAGCGTCTTTTAGCGTGCGACAGCTGCCAAACATAAAAACCGCCATAAATAGTAAATCAAACCCCCCGTCATCACCCCCTTAGTTAGGGAAAAATAATAAAATTAAAAAAAAAGTATTTATCTCCATTTTCCCATTAGGGTTAGGGCTAGGGCTAGGGTTAGGGTTAGGGCTAGGGTTAGGGCTAGGGTTAGGGCTAGGGTTAGGGCTAGGGTTAGGGCTCAGATTAGGGTTAGGGGTGTGTTGGGGTTAGGGTTGGAGTTATAATTGGGGGGTTTCCACTGTTTGGGCACATCAGGGGCTCTCCAAATGCAACATGGCGTCTGATCTCAATTCCAGCCAATTCTGAGTTGAAAAAGTCAAATGGTGCTCCTTCCCTTCCAAGCTCTGCCATGCGCCCAAACAGTGTTTTACCCCCACATGTAGGGTATCAGCCTACTCAGGACAAATTGCAAAACAATTTTTGGGGTCCAATTTCTCCTGTTACCCTTAGGAAAATAAAAAATTGGGGGCAAAAATATCATTTTTGTGGAAAAAAATGATTTTTTTATTTTCATGTCCGAGTGTTATAAACTTCTGTGAAGCACTTGGGGGTTCAAAGTGCTCACCACACATCTAGATAAGTTCCGTGGGGGGTCTAGTGTCCAAAATGGGGTCACTTGTGGGGAGTTTCAATAGTTTAGGTACATCAGGGGCTCTCCAAACGCACATGACACCCGCAGACCATTCCATCAAAGTCTGCATTCCAAAACGTCACTGCTTCCCTTCCGAGCCCCGACGTGTGTCCATACAGTAGTTTTCTCCCACATATGGGGTGTCAGCGTACTCAGGCCAAATTGGACAACAACTTTTGGGGGTCCAATTTCTCCTGTTACCCTTGGGAAAATGAAAAAATTGGGGACTAATTGATCATGTTTCTGGAAAAAATAAGATTTTTTTATTTTCATGCCCTGGCATTATAAACTTCTGTGAAGCCCTTGGGGGTTCAAAGTGCTCACCTCACATCTAGATAAGTTCCTTAGTGGGTCTAGTTTTCAAAATGGGGTCATTTGTGTGGGGTTTCCACTGTTTAGGTACATTAGGGGCTCTCCAAAGGCAACATGACACCCGCAGACCATTCCATCAAAGTCTGCATTCCAAAACGTCACTACTTCCCTTCCGAGCCCCGACGTGTGCCCATACAGTAGTTTTCTCCCACATATGGGGTATCAGCATACTCAGGACAAATTGGACAACAACTTTTGGGGTCCAATTTCTCCTGGTACCCTTGGGAAAATAAAAAAATGGTGACTAAAAGATCATGTTTGTGGAAGAAATACGAATTTTTTTATTTTCACGCCCGGGCGTTATAAACTTCTGTGAAGCACTGGGGGGTTCAAAGTGCTCAACACACATCTAGATAAGTTCCTTGGGGGGGTCTAGTTTACAAAATGGTGTCATTTGTGGGGGGTTTCCACTGTTTAGGTACATTAGGGGCTCTCTAAAGGCAACATGACACCCGCAGACCATTCCATCAAAGTCTGCATTCCAAAACGTCACTACTTCCCTTCCGAGCCCCGACGTGTGCCCATACAGTAGTTTTCTCCCACATATGGGGTATCAGCATACTCAGGACAAATTGGACAACAACTTTTGGGGTCCAATTTCTCCTGGTACCCTTGGGAAAATAAAAAAATGGTGACTAAAAGATCATGTTTGTGGAAAAAATACGAATTTTTTATTTTCACGCACGGGCATTATAAACTTCTGTGAAGCACTGGGGGGGTCAAAGTGCTCACCACACATCTAGATAAGTTCCTTAGGGGGTCTAGTTTCCAAAATGGTGTCATTTGTGGGGGGTTTCCACTGTTTTGGTACATCAGGAGTTTTCCAAACGCGACATGGTGTCCGATCTCAATTCCAGCCAAAAATGTCAAATGGCGCTGCTTCCCTTCCGAGCTCTGCCATGCGCCCAAATAGTGGTTTACCTCCACATGTGGGGTATCAGCGTACTCAGGACAAATTGCACAATAACTTTTAGGGTCCTGTTACCCTTGGAAAAATAAGAATTGAGGGTGAAAAGATCATTTTTGTGGAAAAAATATGATTTTTTAATTGTATGGCTTTATGTTATAAACTTCTGTGAAGCCCATGGGGGTTCAAAGTTCTCACCACACATCTAGATAAGTTCCTTAGGGGGTCTAGTTTCCAAAATGGTGTCATTTGTGGGGGGTTTCCACTGTTTAGGTACATCAGGGACTCTCCAAACGTGACATGGCGTCCAATCTGAATTCCAGCCAATTTTGCATTGAAAAAGTCAAACGGCGCTCCTTCCATTCTGAGCTCTGCCATGCACCGAAACAGTGGTTCCCCCCCACATATCAGGTATCTGCGTACTCAGGACAAATTGCACAATAACTTTTGCAGTCCAATTTCTCCTGTTACCCTTGGTAAAATAAAAAAAATTGAACCTGAAGTATTTTTTTTATGAAAAAAAGTTAGATGTTTATTTTTTTTTAAATATTCAAAAAAATTCCTGTGACGCACCTAAAGGGTTAATAAACTTCTTGAATGTGGTTTTGAGCACTTTAAGGGGTGCAGTTTTTAGAATGGTGTCACTTTTGGGTATTTTCTATCATATAGACCCCTCAAAGTGGCTTCAAATGTGATGTGGTCCTAAAAATAAAATGGTCTTGTAAAAATAAGAAATCGCTGGTCAAATTTTAACCCTTATAACTTCCTAACAAAAAAAAATTTTGGTTCCAAAATTGTGCTGATGTAAAGTAAACATGTGGGAAATGTTAGTTATCAAGTTTTTTGTGTGCCGTATCTCTGTGATTTAAGGGCATAGAAATTCAAAGTTGGAAAATTGCGAAATTTTCAAAATTTTCGCCAAATTTCCGTTTTTCTCACAAATAAACACAAGTTATTTGAATGAAATTTTACCACTAACATGAAGTACAATATGTCACGAGAAAACAATGTCAGAATCACCGGGATCCATGGAAGCGTTCCAGAGTTATGACCTCATAAAGGTACAGTGGTCAGAATTGTAAAAATTGGCCCGGTCATGAACGTGCAAACCACCCTTGGGGGTGAAGGGGTTAAACGACAGAACATTTTGGGTATAAAATATAATAAAATCTATACAGGACATGGAAAAAGTACATCTGAAAGCAAACAAACTCACCATAGCACTCTGGAGGTTGTTCCCATTTTCCGTCGATACAACGGATTGTTGCGGAACCGTACATCCTATATCCTCTTTTGCACTTCATGGTAACTTCATCATTGCTGTAATAAGCTTCCTTTAGATCTATGATTTCAGTATTTTTTGGATTATGTGCAATAGGACATTTCTTTCTTTTTTCTAAAGTTAAATACAAAGGTTTTATTAATAAGTATTGAATTTAACAATCTAATACTACATTTTTTATCATGCTGAAACATTGCTTCTTATCATGAAAAAAATCCTACATTTTTTGTCAACAATAGATTTTCAACCACTTAGTGAAGAAGCTAATTTGGCCTTAAAGGGAACCTGTCACCCCCAGGGTGTTTTTAACTAAAAGAGCCACCTTCAGCAGTACTAAGGCTGCATTCTCTGTGGTAGGCATCAGGTCCCTGCAGCTGCACAGCAGGAATCCAGAGCCTTACATCCAGCAGTCTCCCATTCTCCTCCAACCGCTCAAGAGCCTGCACAGCAGTCTCGGCGTTCCAGATGCTCTGCTCAGACCAGTTCTGTAGGACTGGCTGTTATTGCTTCCTCTGGGTCAGCAATAGCAGCGCAGGCTGTACTGCAGCAAGCCACCCCAGTGGCTAAGTCCTCTCATCGCGCTACTGGGCATGCTCACGAGACGATCTCCCGTTGGAGATCGGGAGTCACGTGCTCAGGTCCTTCTCCTGATCTGATTGATCCATCTCAGAGATCTGGAAGGTCCCGGAAGCGCACGGCTATAAAAGGTCCGCATGGCTGCTCGGCCATGCGCTAGTATAGTCTCTAATTGCTACTGTGTGAATGATGATGGATGCATGAACCTGCGAATGACTCATTAAGATCCCCTCCCTCTGATATTACGTGTGTGGATAGGGACTTAGCCTTAGAGTCAGTGCCAGTCAGTGGCATGCTACAAGCAACAGTGCTCATCTCCACAGAGCTAGCGTCCGACAGTGCGTCCCTCCTGGGCATTGTTGTATAGCAGCTGTGTCAGTCGTCGCACTGCGGTCAGCAACACTTTAGGGTGTCCGCGATAGCCACGCCGCACGCACGGTAGGTCTAGAAAGACCCGCTGCCTTGGGCCCAGCTCCTGTGACCATATACCGTGCGTGCATTTCTCTGAGACCTGTGAGTCCAACAGGTTCAGCATTTGTGTTAATACATTAGGTCTCTGTGAAGATAGCAGAGTATGCCCAGTGCACACCAGGTGACGTTCAACCCGTGTGCAATATACCACCAAATTGTGCATCCGCCATTATTAGAGCAGCAGTTTAACACCTCTGCACGGTGGACCCCGGGCTGTGAACACACTCTCTATTATTTAATATTTAGTGCGTTCCTCCGTTCCTAACACTGTGAAGGTGGCTCTTCTGTTTCTCACCCCCATTAACGCAAAAATATAGACTTTTATAAATAGTTCCTCAAACCTGCATCCTGTTACAGAGGTATGGAATGTCCCTCTGTATAAGCCGCCTCCCAGCTGTCCATCAACACCCCTCTATAGTGTCCCTGCACCGCCTCCTTCTTTTGTATTTGCTGTTACATGTTGTCCGGCGCCTGCGCTGTGACAACAGTTCTCGGGCATGTGCAGTGCGCACTGCCTGGGAACTGCCATCAGGCTATCGTGCCTGCGTGTTTCTGCATCCCCAGATCTCGCCCCGCAGTGTGTTATGAAGTATTCACACTGCGGGGCTGGGGACGCAGAAATACAAGATGCTGAAAAGTACCAGGAGCATTGGCAAGACCGAACGGCATCCGGTTGAACTCATACAGGCCCATGGGTAGTATGAAGGCCGTCTTTGCTCGGTCATGTTCAGACATCAGCACTTGCCAATAACCACTGGCGAGGTCTAACGTGGAAAAGTATCTCACGCTTCCCAGTGCGGACAGAGACTCTTCAATATGAGGTAGTGGGTATGAATCTCACATAGTGTAGGCATTAATTTTGCGATAGTCCACGCCGAAGCACAGAGTGCCATCTTTTTTCCCTACTAGAACAATGGGAGCAACCCACGGACTTTGACTCTCTCGGATGACACCGTTCTGTAGCATCTGGGTCAGCATCCCTTTTACCTCCTGATAGTTCTGCAGAGGAATTTGACGATAGCGTTCTCTTATGGGCGCAGCACTACCGGTTGGGATCTCGCATGTGATTGTGGTGGTGCAGCCAAAATCGTCCTCATGATGTGCAAAAACGTCTTGGTAACGTCCGAGTAAGGCTTCCACTTGCTGTACTTGTTGCGGTGTGAGCTCTATTAATTCAGCCCGTATTTGTTCCAAAATATGACGCCCTTTTTGCTGTTGTTGAAATTCTGACCCTAGGGACATCTCTATAGTCACGGTCCATGGGTCTTCTTTGCCATCAACTGAATGGCCTGAAGTGGCATTTGTTCCTCCGGCATACCTACAATTTGCACTACTTCATTTCTGGGGGGGGTGTCAGATTGTCCTCTCTCAAATTTACGCACCTCACGGGTATCATTCCATCATGTACAGTTGCCAGGGTCCTGGCAACCAGGAGTCCTGGGGGTATCCATAATGGCCAGTTCTAATTGTATCTCATCCCTCTCCAGAGAAGTGCAAGCCCGGACAAGTAAGGAGAGCACGGTTTGCCCCGATGGTATTACAAGACTGTTTGCAGCCGCAATAACCACTTTTCCCAGCACCTTTCCATCACAGGAGGCCTCTTGTGCTTGAGCCATCCTGATCAACTGTTGAAATACTTCTCTTTGAGGCATTCACGGACTGCATTGTTTCAAAAACACGTCTGGGGACTCATTATTGAGAAGACTCCTGAACTCCTTAAGCACATTCATCTCCAGAGTGACAGCATATCCATGTTCTGTGTCCCTCGCAGTTAGCACCACATCTTTGCGGCCCAGGTCTTTGCCACAGACCTTGATCTGCATCCAGGACACCCCTGTGACCAGGATGGGCAACTGATTAGCAGCTGTCAACTTTATGACCGGGCCCCACTCGGGCCTCATTGCTTCAGGGAAATGTATTTTAAAGTATGTCTCAGGCATTGTAGTCACTTGTGAGCAGTTATCTACCAGACAGCGGATGGTCCATCCATCCATTTCGGCCCAGACTAGAGGACATACAGAAACTAAATTGATGGGACTACTGTGACTCCTTTCTGACTGTTCTGGCTCCAGGTGGCATCCCGCAGCCTCGGAGCCTCCTAGTTTAACGGGCAACGCTGAAGAGGCTGTCCTTGGTGAGGACAGACCCGGGCCACATGTCCCAGTTTTCTGCAAAGATAACATATAGGGAGTTCCTCCCAACAATATGTTCTCACGCCCCGTCGCGGTTCTAGAATGGTTCTGCACCCAGGTAAACTTAATGTGATTACCTTCTTTTTAGCTTCCATCAGGTTTTCCCGCATACCTTAAATCTCCCGCAAGTCTTCTACCCATCCTGGTTCAGTGACTAGATTCACAGATACCTTTCCGCTCCGGACCTTCACTGAATGTCACCCCCTGCTCTTGCTCGCACGCGCGTGCCTCACTACCAACTTCTGCAAAGGTCATGCGCGGATTCACCTACAAACGCTCTCGCAGGGCCTGCTTCAGCAGCACCTTTCTCAATCTCATCATCAACTGGTCCCGCAACACTATGCCAGTCGACCCTATGCCCATGCCGTCATTCCTGTATATGGCAATGTGGATCTCCTGTAGTACGTTCATGTACTGGGTCACCGTCTCCCCCTCCATTACAACCACATGCGTAATTCATCTTCATCAGTGGGGTCCCCATATGTCTCCTCTAGTATGCGCAGTACTTTTCCAAAAGTTTCCCGCAGTCGGGGGGGTCATAGCAGAACTGAGTCCCTTGCCTCTCCGTCCAAAGCCATCATGGCCAGCTCTGCCTGTAGGGCAGGAACCATGGGATGCATCATCATCATTCGCCTAATACGCTAATATGCTCAGTCCAGCTCCATAGCATAGTGTTATTCCCATTAAATTTCGGGAGGTTGTGTAGGCTACTAGCAGAAACGCGGGATGCAGTGATGAGCAGGAGGCAGAGCAAGAGTTAGCGGGTTGTTTATAAAGAGTTAGTATAACAGTGAATACTACAACGATCAACGATCACTGGGTTTTGCCCGTTGCAGCTGGGCAGCACGGTGGCTCAGTGGTTAGCGCTGCAGCCTTGCAGCGCTGGAGTCCTGGGTTCGAATCCCACCTAGGACAACATCTGCAAGGAGTTTGTATGTTCTCCCCGTGTTTGCGTGGGTTTCCTCCGGGCACTCCGGTTTCCTCCCACACTCCAAAGACATACTGATAGGGAATTTAGATTGTGAGCCCCATCGGGGACAGTGATGAAAATGTGTGCAAAACTGTAAAGCGCTGCGGAATATGTTAGCGCTATATAAAAATAAAGATTATTATTATTAAAAGAGGAAATCGGAAAACCAGGGGAAGAGTCTTGAGGAGATCATTTGCATATTCCCAGTGCCTTCAGGGATAGGTGAAGAGTCTCCACGAATTTTGGCTCATTTTTCATCGTTTTTAAGAAATCTCAAGATGGAAGAGGCCAGGAGCCATTTGGTGAGCTGCATTTCTTGCTACATGTTCACAGACTTACCAGTGGAAAAGCCAAACTTCACATGCCACAAATGTAAGCTTGTGTCCCTGTTGGAGGAAAAGTTGCAAAATCTCGAAGAGAGGTTAGCTACGTTGAAGATCATTAAGGAAGGTGAAGAGTTCTTGGACAGAGCAGAATTATCTCTTCATGTTACAGAAAGAGAAGAAATTCGAAGTGCACCTGAAGAAACAGAGGAATGGAGACATGTGACCCAGAGAAGCAGGAGGATCAGGAGGCAGTCAGCACCCATACTGCTCAGAAACCAGTACCAGGCTCTCATGCAGGAAAACGATGAAGAAATACATCAGGATAAGACTTTGCCAACAAACAGCAACCTTGTATGCCCTCAGAGTCCTCCTGGATGGAGAAAGAAAAATGTTGTGAAGAAGAAACGGAGAGTGGTGGTCATGGGGGATTCCCTGTTGAGAGGAACAGAGGCCGCTATCTGCAGACCGGATATAACTTCAAGAGAAATGTGCTGTCTTCCAGGTGCAAAAATTAAAGATGTGTCTGACAGGATATCAGGACTCTTCAGAACTACAGATGACTACCCATTCCTGCTACTACATGTGGGGACAAATGACACCACAAGAAATGACCTGGAAACCATCTGCAGAGACTTTGAAGACTTAGGCAAGAAAGTGAAAGAACTGGGAGCGCAGGTGGTCTTCTCTTCCATCCTCCCAGTGGATGGCCATGGAACAAGGAGGTGGAATAAGATTCTGCAGGTGAACAACTGGCTACGTCGATGGTGCTGTCAGCAACGATTTGGATTTCTGGATCACGGAGTGAATTACTTATACGATGGACTACTTGCTAGAGATGGGGTGCACCTTACGAAGACTTGAAAGCATGTATTTGGAAGTCGCCTTGCTACACTTGTAAGGAGAGCTTTAAACTAGAACAACATGGGAAGGGAAGCAAAAGACCAGAAAAAGCCATACACCTGACAAATGCTATTGAGAACTCTGCTATTAGAAGTGGAAGGGAAGAACAAAGACAAAAGAATCTAATTAATAAAAATATTGGAGAAAGAGAAACCAATCACAAGCTAAAATGTTTCTATACTAATGCACAAAGCATGGGCAACAAACAAGGAGAATTGGAACTACTAACACAGGAAAAGAAATATGATGTCATTGGAATCACTGAAACTTGGTGGGACAATACACATGATTGGAATACAAGACTATAAGGATACAACTTATTTGCAAGAAACAGACTTGATAAACGAGGAGGAAGTGTCGCATTGTATGTTAGAAACGCGTATATCTGCACAGAGATTGAAGCTTCAGAGACTGGAAGTTCTGTGGAAACTGTTTGGGTAAGAATACAAGGACAGAACAATGGAAAGGACACCATTGTAGGCATTTACTACAGGCCGCCTGTGCAAGCTGAAGATATGGATGAACTCTTTATGCATCAAATGGCCAAGTTCTCCAAAAAATATGACATAGTTGTCATGGGAGATTTCAACTATCCAGACATTTGTTGGAAATCTCTCTCAGGCAAAACTAACAGGTCAAGGAAATTCTTATCCTCTCTTGCTGACAACTTTATCTTCCAAAAGGTAGGGGAGAAAACAAGGGGAACTGCTACCTTGGATCTAATCCTTATAAACAGGGAGGAAATGGTTGAGGAGGTAAAAGTGGCTGGGACCCTAGGAGGTAGCGACCATGCTATTTTAGAATTTTGGATATCTAGAGGCGGAAGACCTGTGAAGACTCAGACGTCAAGGTTAGATTTCAGAAAGGCAGATTTTAAGGGATTCAGAAAGAGAATTGGAGGGATCCAATGGCTGGATATCCTTAAAGACAAAAATGTCCAGGAAGGATGGGAAATCTTGAAAAATGAAATTCTCAAAGCACAGTTGTTAACAATTCCGAAAAGAGGGAAGAATAGGAAGCATTTAAGGAAACCAGGATGGATGAACACAGAACTTAAGCACATGCTAAAAAGGAAGAAAAAAATGTTTATAAAATGGAAAGAGGGAGGCATATCTAAAGAAGAATATAATGCTGTTTGCAGAACTTGCAGGGCACAAATCAGATTATCTAAAGCTGAAAATGAATTGAGGCTTGCAAGAGATGTCAAAAGCAATAATAAAGGATTTTGGGGATATGTCAAAAGTAAAAGAAAAGTCAAAGATGCTATAGGATTTTTACAGGATGAAAATGATGAAATGGTAAGACAGGATGTTGAGAAGGCTGAACTTTTAAATTCCTATTTTGCATCTGTTTTCTCTGAGAAAGGAAATGTAACATCAACTGTTATTCACTGTCCAATTAAGGGAATAGAAGAATCCAGGATATCTATAAACAGAAAGATAGTGAGGAAACACTTAGCTAACCTAAATGAATTCAAGTCTCCAGGACCAGATGAATTACACCCCAGAGTACTGAAGGAGATAGCAGAAGAAATTTTTGAACCCCTCTCCATAATCTTTGAAAATTCTTGGAGAACAGGAGAAGTGCCAGAAGACTGGAGAAGAGCAAATGTTGTTCCTATCTTCAAAAAGGGGAAGAAGGTGGACCCAGTCAACTATAGACCGGTGAGTCTGACTTCTATACCAGGAAAGATCTTTGATCAAATTATTAAACAACATGTATGTCAATACCTGGATAAGAATGAAGTGATTAAACAGAGTCAGCATGGGTTTGTAACTAATAAGTCATGTCAGACTAACTTAATTTCCTTCTATGACGGTATCACTGATTGGGTGGCTCAAGGAAATGCTGTAGATATAGTATATCTTGACTTCAGCAAAGCATTTGACAAAGTCTCTCATAAAATCCTTATTGAAAAAATGACTAAGTATGGAATGGACAAGGCAACTGTTAGGTGGATTCATAACTGGCTTAGTGATCGGACCCAAAGAGTGGTCGTAAATGCCTGCACATCCAGTTGGAAGAATGTCTCAAGTGGGGTACCACAGGGCTCTGTCCTGGGCCCTGTATTGTTCAACATCTTTATCAATGAATTAGATGAAGGAATTGAGGGTAAACTGATTAAATTTGCTGATGACACAAAGCTAGGAGGGATAGCTAATACTAGAGAAGAGAGAGAGAGGATTCAAAAAGATTTAAATAAACTGGAGAAGTGGACAGCAACTAACAGAATGGTTTTTAACAGGGAGAAGTGCAAAGTACTACATCTGGGCAATAAAAATGAAAAAAGCATATACACAATGGGAGGAATAGGGCTAAGTGACAGCACATGTGAAAAAGACTTGGGTATACTAATAGATCACAGACTGAATATGAGTCAACAGTGTGATGCAGCAGCAAAAAAGGCAAATGCAATTCTAGGATGCATTAACAGAAGCATACAGTCTAGATCACGTGAAGTCATTATTTCCCTCTACTCCTCTTTGGTCAGACCTCATCTGGAATATTGTGTCCAGTTTTGGGCACCACATTTTAAAAAAGACATCAACAAACTGGAGCAAGTTCAGAAAAGAGCGACCAGAATGGTGACCGGTCTGCAAACCCTGTCTTATGAGGAAAGGTTGCAGGATTTGGGAATGTTTAGTTTGCAAAAGAGAAGACTGAGAGGAGACTTAATAGCTGTCTACAAATATCTAAAGGGCTGTCACATTGTAGAAGGATCAACTTTATTCTCATTTGCACAAGGAAAGACTAGAAGCAATGGGATGAAACTGAAGGGGAGGAGACACAGATTAGATATTAGAAAAAACTTTTTGACAGTTAGAGTGATCAATGAGTGGAACAGGCTGCCACGAGAAGTGGTGAGTTCTCCTTCAATGGAAGTCTTCAAACAGAGGCTGGACAGACATCTGACTGGGATGATTTAGCGAATCCTGCTTTGAGCAGGGGGTTGGACCAGATGGCCCAGGAGGTCCCTTCCAACTCTACGATTCTATGATTCTATGATTCTATGATACATGCAGGGAGAGATTAGCTGAGGGAATATGTGAACAAGGCGTATACATTAATAGGGCAATAGAAAAAGTTCAAATAACGGGTTAACTTATCAGTCTGTGGCTCCCAGATGGAGGAGGCTGGAAAACTCCATGATGGCGCCGTAGGTGACGCGCGAAGTCCCCGAACTGGTTCTGGTGAAAGGTGAAACACGGTCTCTTAAAGGAGACTACATATCCTGGCCTTCCCATGCGAAGTCTTGTGGTCCTGAAACAAGGTTCTGTTCGAGTGAGTATCTGCAGCACTGCGTTTAGTGAATGAAGTCCCAAAGTTGAGTCCGCAGTCACGCTACCTGCTTCAGCGTTCAATGTTTGGTGAGTACTGTGTCTCAGGCTGGCAAAAGTCATTGGTCAAGAACGTTTTGCCTTAGTCACGTCAGCGACAACAGGAGTGATGGTCTCTGGAGGTACACAGTCTATATACGCAGGGGATGAAAGAGCGCAAAGCAAGCCTGCTTATTGGCATCGGTCTGCAGTGAGGGAGTCAATCTTCTCCTGTAACACACGCTGTCTTCCCGCCAAAGGCCTCGTTATGGCGCGCCCCATCTCTTTAATATTAAACCCACCCCCTATGGTCAGGAGTAAAGGTCTCTTCCAGTCAAAAAGTCTTTCCCCTGGCAACAATGGTGACAGTCCTGACAGTTCCAGCCCTAACATGAGAGAGATATCACCAGCCTGGCCCATCCCTACATTCCTCCACCTCTTTTGCTCTCCATTCCACGGGCGAGGATTCTTGTGAAACACATGTCCGTCTTCCTTTTTCTTGAACAGTTTTCTACCAAATGAACTGATCCTGGTTATAGCAAATGGGAGGGTTGGCGGCTGTTGTTCGCTCGGAGCGTCGTAAGTTGGATGGAGTAGTGGAGTCCTCTTGGGTGGTAGTCAGGTTGCATAGGGGAGAGCGATGGTGTGTCTGTTCCCTCTGAGACAGATTCTTCAGGGACCCCGGGTCCTTGTCCTACTTGACCATCCTCGGGAAGTCGTTCAAAACTTTCTTCCTCTTCTTCCTCCTCTACCGGGGGAGCTCTTTTAAGAGTTTCCGGTGCCTCTCCCACCTGAACAGGATCTTTTGATAGTTAACCAGAATATGCTTCGGCCTTGTCTATCTGAGTAGGAGAGCTTTCTCCTTCCTCAGGTTGAATCTCATACACATGCCTTTCGGAGCTGACTCATCGCTTTGCCCGATACGGGTCTCTTTCCCACCGATTTTCCAGTTTGTCCCCAGGATGCCTTTCTCGTATTAAGACACGGTCCCCAGCCTGGAGATTTGTCCCCCACGGCGGAGTCTTCTCAGCATGCTCCAACTCCCAAAGCCTGGTCTGTACCAGGTGATGCAAAGTCTGCAGACAATGGCAATGTTCTCAAACCCAGGAGGATACCTCTGTCCATGGGTAGTCCTCTTCGGGATTCTACTCTAGCTCCATGATTCCTTTGCCTGCACAGCCGAATAAGAGGATATAGGGAGTATAACCCGTGGTTCTGTGCACTTACCCAATGGTAAGGTGAACTTGGGGGTACTCATAGTGGGCTGTTGTGCAACATCTGTGTCCAAGGACTGCATCCTGCCGACTACACCATAGGTAAAGCAGATACAAGGATGCAGTAACATACAGGCACAGAGCAAGGGTTAACAAGAGTGTGGTTTACTTAACACAAAAAGGGGTTCCCCTTGCAGGGAGCCAGCAAGGGCTTAAACAACTTTAACAGTGTAAGGGTTATTTAACTCAACAGTCTTTTTATCACGTTCAACTTATCGTGACTCTGCTGTCCTTTACACACTTACAGTCCGATGGGTGATGGGTTGTAGGCGGAGGCCCCATCAGGCTTCCCCACCTAACACACGGTTCTGCTTCTGGCGGCAGTAGATGGTGACCGGTTTTGCCCGCTGAGCCCTTAGTCCATTGAACTGCAGAGTCAAAGAGTAAAGCTCTGAACATGTCTCTACGCTGCATGTGCTTTCCTGTGCACCTGCCAATACCTGGATGCCCGCACCGCTATGTTTTACTTGGCGCCCGACTATCAGCACTCCCGCTGGTACCTGAATAGCCACACTGCAACACTCTGCCCAGCACGCATTTCCCGGCATGCCTGCTGATACTTGTGAGTCTTTACTGCGCCCATCCTGGATCTGTGCTCTGCCAGAAGCCTTTCCCAACAAACTATCGCTCGGCGTGCTCTGATCTGCACACTTGGCTACACTCATCGGGTCCTCACTGCACCTAACCTTTATCATTGCTACTCGCGGCATGGCACAGGTCCTCTCTGACTCAGCCCTCTGGCAGGAAGCCTCTTTTCCCGAGTAAACCTCCTTATACTCCCCTGACTCACCATGCCCCCTCTCTGCAGGTCATAGGTCTCCTCCATCCTCAATTTCCTTCCCTCCTGCAACAGGAGCTTCAGCCCCAACAGTTCCAGACCAGGCACTTCAGCAGCACTTGCAGCCTGGTTCTCTATTCTACACAGCACAAAAGCCGGTGATTCCCAAGCTGTGTGACAGTGTGGGAAACAGCGACGTAGCCCTTCTGATCAGTGGTGAAATCATCCCCGCCAGTAAGAGAGCAGCAGTTCCCACACTATCAAAAGACAGTGTAAGCGCTCACCTGTAATCGGAGGTATAAAGCTTACCTCCGGTCACTGGTGTCAGCTGATGGGACAACCGCTCCCATCATCCAAACCTGCTGCCCCTAACAACAGTGAGAGCAGGAGCGGATGAATGGAATATTAGTGGATGGTGGGAATATTCATCAGCTGCTCCTGCGCTTTAAATAAATTGTTAAAACAAACCTGTGTGGGTTCCCCCCTATTTTTGATAACCAGCCAGGCAAAACTCACAGCTAGGGACTGCAACCCTCAGCTGTCAGCATTAGCAAGTTTGTTAATGAAGAAGAGGGGTCCCCGCACAGTTTTTTTAAATTATTTAAATAAATTTAAAAAACGGAGTGGGGTCCCCCCATTTTTGACAATCAGCCTTGCTAAATCCGACAGCTGGGGGCTGGCATTCTCAGGCTGGCAAGGGACCATAGATATTGACCCCCCCAGCCTAAAAATAGCAGCCAACAGCTGCCCAGAATAGGCACATCTATTCAATGCTCCAATTCTGATGCTTTGCCCGGCTCTTTCCACTTGCCCTATAGTGGTGGCAAGTGGGGTTCATATTTGTGGGGTTGATGTCACTTTTGTAATGTCAGGTCACATCAAGCCCCGAGGTTAGCAATGGAGAGGCGTCAATAAGATGCTTCCATTACTAACCCCAGAGTCACATTTTATAAAAACACACACACCAAGAATAAAGTCCTTTAATTGAAAATATGACACATACTCCTTTAATGATCTTAAACCATACTTACAACTTTGCCTAATTACACTGAAGCTCTCGTTCTCCTGTAATAAGCCAAAAAAACCCCAACAATATACCATACATGTCTGTCGTTCTGTCTCATGCCGTAATCCATGTCTGGGGGAAAAATAGTTTTAAAAAGATGGTGCCAAGATGCGACTGTCCAGGCTGAGAACCACTGGTGACTGAACTGCTGCGAGCGCAGCCTCAGTGACTAGCAGTGACGTCACTGAGACTGTGTTCCCAGCCGGGCTGTGTTCCCATCCAGCAAGTGGGAAGAGCGAGGCTAAATGCTAGAAGTGGCGCATGTTAGAGATGTGCTTTTTCTGGGGCGGCTGAGAGCTGATTGTTGTTAGCTTGAAGGGGGCCAGAATCCGTGGACCCTTCTTTGGCTATTAATATCAGCCCGCAGCTGTCTGCATAGCCTTTGCTGGTTGCTAATTGTAGGGGAACCCTACGTCATGTTTTTTTAGGTTCCCCCACTGTAATAGCCAGTAAAGGCTAAGTATACAGCTGTGAGCAGATATTAATAGCCTGGGAAGCTATAGAATATAGAATTAGTAATAGATAGGTGTCTAAGCCGTGGGCTAGATGTCACCTGACAATACAAAGGTGACATCAACCCCACAAATATGAACTGCACTTACCACGGCTACAGGGCAAGTAATATGTGTGTCTTTTCTGGGCAGCTGTCTGCTTTAGCAATGTTGTTTTTTTAAATTATTTATTTAAATAATTTAAAAAAACAGTGTGGGGACCCCTCTATTCTTGATAACTAGCCTTGCTGAAGCTGAAAGCTGAGGGTTGCATCCCCCAGCTGTGAGTTTTGCCTGGCTGGTTAACAAAAATACAGGGGAACCCACCCCATTTTTTTGTTAATTATTTATTTACATCGCAGCAGCGGCTGATAAATACTCCCATCAGCCTCTCCTGCTCTCACTGCAATTAGCGGTAGCAGGTGTCGAATGATGGGATCAGTAGTCCCATCAGCTGACACCAGTGACCAGAGGTAAGCTTTATACCTCCAATTGCAGCTGAGCGCTCACGCTGTCTTTTGACAGCATGGGAACCGCAGCTCTCTGACAGGTGTGGATGATTTCACCGCCAATTAGAAGCGGTGTTTGCCGCACTGCCATGCACGTGACAGCATGACAAACACCCGGTGTTCGGGCAGTCGAACCTGAACAGTAACACGGACTTCCTGGTGAAGTCCGTGTTCAGTGTCCGTGCCCGATCAGTAGGTGTTCAGTACTGACGCTGAACTTTACCGTTCGGGTTCGCCCATCTCTATTAAATACATGTACAGTAAGTTGCACACACACTGTGCTAGTTGTATTTGTCAAAGACATCTGTATATCTACCTATTCTACTGTATATGTTTTTACTGTATGTAATCTATCTCTTCTATCCTGTTGACTCCTGCTGTGATTTCAAACTTCTGCAGCTGCTGAATTGCTGGCTTTTATTCTATCTTTTACCGAATGTTACCGACTTTTTCTGATTAAATGAAAATATTCGTGTTACCGATCACGAATCCGAATGTACCATATTCATGCCGAATTTATGTTTGTCGATTGTTTTCCAAACATATTCACTCATCTCTAATAAACACCTCACTGATGTACACTTTGAACACCAAGGCTATTCCCCTGTCACCATGACCTCACTTTTTCCCACTCATGTAACCTTCTCTTCTAACCAGCTGTTTCACAACCTTAGGCCTATACCTGTCAGTCACCTGTCACTAAATGAACAATCAGTATTTATTGTCTTAGATACTGTGCCTGAACTACACTATTTGCACTAACAATTTGATTAGCAAATGGGAACTCCTGGCTGAACCTCAATATTAGGCCTAACTATTTTGATTAGCAAATGGGGCCTCCTAAGTGCAACAGAGTGATAGCCCAAAACTATTTTGAGTGGGAAATGTGGACTCTGGCCTGCACAACACAATTAGTCGTAACGATTTTTATTAGCAAATGGGGCCTCTTAATTGAACCCCAATATTAGGACTAACAATTTTGATGTTTCCCTCCTCTCACCACGCGCCAGGCATCTTCCGGTCCCAGTAAGCTTTGCTTGAAAGACCGCTGATGACGTCGCGCTCTCGTGAGAGTGACGTCATCTCCGGTACTTCGTGCTAAGCATTACTGGGACTGGAAGATGGCTGGCACATGGTGAGAGGAGGGAAAGAGTCCGGGTGCCGTCGGAAGGTGAATATATCAGTATTTTTTATTTTAATTCTATTTTTTACAGGTTTATGGTACCCAGGGCCTCCATCTAGTTAATTATAAACATAGCACATATGTGATTACACTGCAGTGCTGTTGCTATGGCTGACATCTGCCTGTAGAGTTTTTATCAATATGTACATATAATATTATGTAAACTAGGGGGCAGGTCAGTGAGGGATCAGTGACCTGTCAGCAGGCTGCATTATGAATACCTAAGCAGAGCACCACATGAAACCCCTGCCCACAGCCCCGCCCAAGAGCATGAGCATATCATTAACTCAAAACTGAACATAAAGATGAAACAACAACCACAAGACGGATTTCATCAACCAAGGTATCATTTTAATTAGTGTAATGGCACCGACCTGACACTCTGTGTAGGTTACTGTGCACAATCCTGCTGACAGATTCCCTTTACGTGGTAAAAAAAATCAGAAATTTGAAAAAAAAAACCTAAGGTATCTTGTGTTGCCTTTTTTCAAGATCCGCAATGCTTAAAATTTTTGGAATGTACAAGGGATGTGTGGGAGCTTATTTTTTGCACCTTAAGCTGATGATTTTACTGATACTATTTTGGGGTACATACAATGTTTTAATTGCCTCTTTTTGCATATTATTGCAATATTGCGTCAGCCAAAAAAACTAACTCTGGATTTTCAATGTTTTTTTCTTGATATGCAGTTTAACGATCGGATTATTTTTATATTTTGATAGATCAGACTTTTACGAATGCAGTGACATCAAGTAAGTACACTCACTGGCCACTTTATTAGGTACACCATGCTAGTAACGGGTTGGACCCCCTTTTGCCTTCAGAACTGCCTCAATTCTTCGTGGCAGAGATTCAACAAGGTGCTGGAAGCATTCCTCAGAGATTTTGGACCATATTGACATGATGGCATCACACAGTTGGCGCAGATTTGTCGGCTGCACATCCCTGATGCGAATCTCCCGTTCCACCACATCCCAAAGATGCTCTATTGGATTGAGATCTGGTGACTGAGGAGGCCATTTGAGTACAGTGAACTCATTGTCATGTTCAAGAAACCAATCTGAGATGATTCGAGCTTTATGACATGGCGCATTATCCTGCTGAAAGTAGCCATCAGATGCCTGTTCTTAGCTGAGAGGAGTGGTACCCAGTGTGGTCTTCTGCTGCTGTAGCCCATCTGCCTCAAAGTTCGACGCACTGTGCGTTCAGAGATGCTCTTCTGCCTACCTTGGTTGTAACGGGTGGCAATTTGAGTCACTGTTGCCTTTCTATCAGCTCGAACCAGTATGCCCATTCTCCTCTGACCTCTGGCATCAACAAGGCATTTCCGGCCACAGAACTGCCGCTCACTGGATTTTTTTTCTTTTTTGGACCATTCTCTGTAAACCCTAGAGATGGTTGAGCGTGAAAATCCCAGTAGATCAGCAGTTTCTGAAATACTCAGACCAGCCCTTCTGGCACCAACAATCTTGCCACGTTCAAAGGCACTCAAATCACCTTTCTTCCCCATACTGATGCTCGGTTTGAACTGCAGGAGATTGTCTTGACCATGTCTACATGCCTAAATGCACTGAGTTGCCGCCATGTGATTGGCTGATTAGAAATTAAGTCTTAACACACAGTTGGACAGGTGTACCTAATAAAGTGGCCAGTGAGTGTACATTTTATTAATTGTTTTATTTTTAATGGTGCAAAAAGGAGGTTACTTGATCTTTTGTATTTTTTTTCAAACTTTCTTTTTTTTTACTTTTTATTATGTTGAATAGTCCCCTTAGGAGACTTGAAGCTGTGACTTTCTGATCGCTTGTGCTATACATAGATGTGTATCACAATCTCCTGTGTTCACACCAGCTGCAGGCTGACTTTCACAGGAAGATCATCAATGACGAGCATGATGGTCTTCAGCAGACCTCTGACTGTCATGGCAATGCATCAGTGCCCTGCGATCACGGGCACAACAATGGGCACAAGAAACGATTCGCCACCCTGTCAGCATGTGTTAAGTGCCGCTGTCAAAGATTTAACAGGTTAACAACTTTGGCCAGAGCATATGATGGCTGATTCTTTCAATGGTTTTGATTTTGTAAGTTCTCAGGATTCCTGATTGAAGTGTTTGGAGGTACTTTATAAATAGAGAAGACAGTGGGCCTTACTACTGTGCTAACTTTTAAGGGTCTTGAGATGGACACAAGATTATTTTTACTTTTTTAATATTCTATGCTATTTTAAGTCATTTACTTATCCATATTTGTTTGCAGGGCAATCGTCTTGTTCTTGCCTCCATTTTACTTGCTTTTGCAGACCCTTAGCCCATACTATGACCTTTATACAGCCATTTTAAAGCATCGAAGTTCAGGTCCCCATTGACTTCTATTGTGTTCAGGATTAAGTTAGGGTCAAATTCTGATGCCCAAACCGAACTTTGAACTACAGTTCAGCCAAACCCAACAAACTCGAACATCCATGTCCGCTCATTGCAACTTATTGGGTGTGATTATTTTTTTCTTGGAAGTTGGTGCTTATGTTGCACTTTTATTGGGGTACATGCTAAACTTTAATGTCAACTGCATTAGAGATCTATATCATTTTATAAGGGTTACAGTAAGATGACTTAGTGATTTTGAGAATTGTGCCATAAGCTTAAAAGAACCTGTCACCATGAAAATGCAATCCAATATTGAGGCAGCATGCTATAGAGCAGGGGAGCGGAGTAAATTGATATATAGTTTTGTGAAAAAAGATTCAATATAGAGTAACTTGCATTTTAATCATTTAAACCTCTGTTCTTTCTGGGATTTTTAGTCCAATGGGCAGTCCTATTGGTGGCTGACAACTATTTTTCTATGTACACTTATGCAAAGAAAGCTGTCATTCACTGATGAGACCATCTACTGGACCCAAAATCCCAGAAAGAGCAAAGTATGAAATGATTGAAACACAGCTAATACTGAATCTTTTCTCAAAAAATTATATATCACTCTACCCCACTCCCCCTATTCTATAACATGCTCCCCGTGGATTGGACTGATTTTTCATGGCGATAGGATCCCTTTAAATAACTGCAAATTCATTAATCTTTCATTCTACTGGTTACCAATAGATCAGACTCTATTGTTAGCTCTAATGATGAACTTTTTGTCAAAAAATTGGAAAACTTGACAGCCAAATTATTATTATGTGTCATTCTCCTAGTTGTCATGAAGCAGTGTCAGATAAATTGTATTATTGTGGTTTCCTTTATGGGTATGATTTAGTCAATTTTGCTGTATGTATTAATATTGGATTGAAAACTGAAATAAATAACATACCGGTACTTTCCTTTTCTATGTCTTCAAGTGGCGGATTAGTGGCATCTGGCTCATCAGGTATCTCCTCTAAAATACATAAGCATAATTTATAATATTTTGGATAGTATTATCATGTCACTTACATTTCTTAGAAAAAATGCATGCTGTGGAGGATTTAAGAAATGCACATTTGTAATGAATGATGTATCTTCTATAATTCCTCATTCTTATCTATAAAAAACAGTATTTCATAGCTTTAAAAATGATCTGTAGAATCAAATCAATAGTAGAATCAAATGTAGAAAGGGGTTAGCATTTATGTTCATTTAATCGAAGTACATTTTATCAAAGTATTTGGCAGTTATACCATGGGAGAATCTGACACGCATCTCTATTCTCTTCATATAGGTAATCAACTCATTCAACTCCTGCACTGATCCTGTCATGATCTGAATTTGATCTGACAGTTTTAAAAGCACAGTGTGAACTTTTTTTCCTTTTGCCAAGTTGCCAAAGTGACTTGACTGTCCCCGGTGGTGGTTAGTGGTATCGCACTTTAGGTTTAATGCACACACAATTAGGAATCAGGTGTGGGGCTCTATAAATGAGTCTCAGGGTGTGTAATCATGTCTGGTGATATTCATTCATTCCCTATATTTTGAGTTGGTGAGAGCCTGGTGGAAGGATGGAGCTGAGGAGGAGTCCTGTGCAGCTTAGCCAGGGGGGGCGTGTGTCAGTTATGGTGTCTGGATGAAGGGCTGGCATGGCGTGGTGGGGTCGCAGTGATGGTGTCGGCAGGAAGTGTCTGCATGGACTGGTGGAGTGGCTACTATGGAGAGTGGCACTCACCATGTGGGACTTGGCTGCTGAGCTGGACTCAAGCATGCTTGACTTCGTGGCAGAAGCTGAACTCATCCTTGGGACTCTGTTACTAAGCAGCAGCAACTGGTGGTGGACTCTGCTCTAAGGCTGCACCGAGGTGAAGGATCCTGTTATGGTGATGGATTCGGGTTGAGGAGAAGATGCACGCAGGTGGAGGGCTCTGTTGCAGGAGCATAAGCACAGAGCATAAAGCTAAGTGGTGTCCCCCTGTATTGTCTCTTTCCCTCATGTGTGTTATTAGTGCAGTGGTGGGATTAGTCTCCGCACCGCCCAATTCCCTAGTGAGGGTTTAGGGTCAGGGCGAGCAAGGGTTAAAGGTTCGCGTGCGGCGACAGGTTCTGAGCCTGTATAGGGAACGTTAGGAGTGCAGGGACACTGGCTCAGGGGAGCTCAGGAGGTCTCCACTTCCCTTTTCCCTATCGCAGGGCCCACCATTGTAAATGTTTCCCAGGTCCCCCTTATTATTTAAATTCGCCGTACTGGAGGCGGGGTTTCCAGAATTTAGATTAACGTGTAATTCCTAAATTCGCCAGGTGGAGGCGGTGTATCCATCTGCACGTTTTATTATTTAAATTCGCCCCACTGGAGGCGCTGTATCCAGGGTCACATGTGTTATGGGTTCGCCTTGCGGTATCATCTGCGTCCTGACACACGTGACCATGACAGATCCATCCTGCACGTGTACAGTTATTCCTATTCATATTTGCAAGCATATGTAATGTTATTTAGGCATTTAAACTTACTCTGCTTGTCCCTTTATGCTGTAAGGTCATGCAACTTATTCAAAGTGGTTTGCTAACAAGGTAAAATAGTGAGAGATCTTAGAGCTAGCCTCCTATATATTGAGACACAGTCTGGGGAAGCATTTATGCATGGGTTAGCATTTATGTACATTTAACCCCTTAGTGACGGGGCCAATTTTTTAAATTCTGACCAATGTCACTTTATGTGGTGATAACTCTGGAATGCTTCAACAAATCCTATTGATTTTGAGATAGTTTTTTCGTGGCACATTATAATTTATGGTAATGGTAAATTTAGGTCATTATGTTGTGCATTATTTATAAAAAATATCAGAAACTTGACAAAAATGTAAAAAAATTGCAATTTTCAAAATTTAAATGATTATCCCTTTAATCAAGATAGTCATTCCACACAAAAACATTAATGCATAACATTTCCCACATGTCAGCTTTACATCATTACCATTTTTAAAACGCTAATTTATTTTGTTATCTTTTAGGAGGTTTTAAAATGTAAGACACAGAAACAGAACACAGTATGACAAACGTGCATAAATACTCTGCTGTAAAACATATGTAACTGTAAGTAGCAAGTGCTAGTAAAAGATGTTAACAAAACCAGGGTATTTTGTTGATACATTTTTTTGCAAAAAAATGTACGCTAAGCCACTCCGCCGCGTCAAGGCATACCCTTCTCGGAGCAGTCCTATCTAATATATTTAAAAACCTGAACATGTGACTAATACCTTCATGAGCAGGGTTCAGAAAGGTGAAAGGTGAAAGGTATGGGCTCGCTGGGTAAAATGGCTTTTTATGCATGTCCCAAAAGCTTAGCGTACATTTTTTTGCAAAAAAATGTATCAACAAAATACCCTGGTTTTGGTAACATCTTTTACTAGCACTTGCTACTTACAGTTACATATGTTTTACAGCAGAGTATTTATGCACGTTTGTCATACTGTGTTCTGTTTCTGTGTCTTAGTTCTTGGGTGGTGTGAACAGGGTCTTATTGACCCGTTCAGTTTTTGTGCATGTGTTCTGAATCTATTGATTTCTTGCTTATGCAAGCTTTGGGAGATCCCCGCCTCTCTCTTTTGGGACATGCATAAAAAGCCATTTTGCCCAGCGAGCCCATACCAGGCAGCACCTTTCTGAACCCTGCTCATGAAGGTATTAGTCACATGTTCAGGTTTTTAAATATATTAGATAGGACTGCTCCGAGAAGGGTATGCCTTGACGCGGCGGAGTGGCTTAGCGTACATTTTTTTGCAAAAAAAGTATCAACAAAATACCCTGGTTTTGTTAACATCTTTTACTAGCACTTGCTACTTACAGTTACATATGTTTTACAGCAGAGTATTTATGCACGTTTGTCATACTGTGTTCTGTTTCTGTGTCTTAGTTCTTGGTTGGTGTGAACAGGGTCTTATTGACCCGTTCAGTTTTTGTGCATGTGTCATGTGTTCTGGTTTTAAAATGTAGCAGTAATTTATAATTTTTTCAATGAAATTTACAAAATTTATTTTTTTGAGGGACCTATCCAGGTTTGAAGTGACTTTGTGGGTCTTATATATTGGAAAACCCGAAACGTGATACCATTTTTAAAACAGCACTTCCTAACATATTGAAAACTTCTGTCAGATAGTTTATTAACCCTTCAGGTGTCTTTCATGAAATAATGCAAAGTGGTATAGCAGGAATGAAAAAGTGTTTGTTTACCACCTAAATGTTGCTAACTTCTGAGCTGATCGCTATAGCTGGGAGACTCTAAGGACGCTATATGGTCATGAACTGCTATGGCAAACATCAACACCACACAATCATGATCTCGGTGTGTCAATTAGATTAAAGCGTAAGCCCCCACAATCTATAAACCATTTATTTGTAGTCACTTTTGATAGCAGGAACTAAGGGGTTAAACAGATATGGTCTTTGCCAACACTGATCGTTTGTGATACAGCAAGTTGTCAGATATAGTGTACAGTTGACAACTGCTGGATTGTCACCTGTATGGGGATGATATTCTCTTATATCTCAGGTCAGTAATAGACGTATTGGCTGTCATTAAGGGGTTAATAGAAGTACATTTCATCAAAGTACTTGGCAGTTATACCATGGCAGTTAGACAGGGCAGGAGACAGGTAAGAAATTTATACAAACCTATTCCCAGTACATTTGGACTACAATAATTATTTACCATATGCTTTTGTATAATGTGTATCTTTACACTCCATCTATATTGGCCCCTCAGTCCTCCCCTTTCCTATATATAGCACTCATGCTCTTTTCACATTTCTAAACAGAGCAGATTCATTCAGTCCCACCATCCAACACAAGAAACACTCTCACAAATCACTTACCCATCTGCTCACTCTTTCTATCCTCCCTCTCCTAGTCACAGAAGACATTTCTCACAACCCCAGCCCTTAATGTTACAACAAGTCAAACCCCACAACTGCTACACTGAGAAACCCCTCTAATCTTATTAATATTCCCTGAATGCCTTCTGTCTCTTTCAATTATTCCCTTTGGAATTCTGGCTCAATGGGTAATAAGCACAAAAGGAAATTTTGTGCTCACCCCTCTTCACTCCTAATCACACCTCCGACGCACGGAAACACCCTGACCCGGGTGTATAGTGCATGCACAACATAGAAAAAGATTTTCCAGCGTCTCCAGGAGATAAAATAACAATTGCTTTATTGAAAATATAAAATCTTCTTACCATCAAGTAAAAACAACATACCCCTCCATACGCCTCTTTATGTTGTTTTTACTTGATGGTAAGAAGATTTTATATTTTCAATAAAGCAATTGTTATTTTATCTCCTGGAGACACTGGAAAATCTTTTTCAATGGGTAATAAGCTCTCCTTCATCCATGACTTTTTGCTTTCTAATTCTCTTAACCTCCTGGCTCTTACTGAAACCTGGATCCAGCACTCAGACCCCACCGCTGCTACTCTCTCATATGGTGGACTACACTTCTCTTATACCCCAAGATCGGACAGCAAAGCAAGTGGAGGCGTTGGTCTGCTCCTATCACCCAAATGTACCTTTCAGGTTATCCCTCAAGTACCCTCACTTGTCTTCCCTTCTTTTGAGGTCCATGCTGTCAGACTCTACATCCCCTTCTCCATGCGAGTGGCAATGGTGTATCGCCCTCCGGGCCCCTCCAATCAGTTCATGGATCACTTTGCCAACTGGCTTCCACACTTTCCAGTGACATCCTGACCCTCATAATGGATGATATCAACATTCCTATTGCTCTTCCCCTCTCCCCATCTGCCACTCACCTTTTATCTCTAACCTCCTCTTTCGGCCTTTCGCAGCTTACTAACTTTTCAATGCATGAAGACAGAAACTCCCTCGACTTGGTCTTCTCCCGGCTTTGCTCAGTGGATGATTTTACAAACTCCCCTCTCTCACTCTCTGACCACAATCTTCTTTCATTCTCTATCAAGAACTGGAATCCTGCTCAGATCACCCCTACTTTCCACACCTATAGAAACATACAGGCCAGTAACACCCAGAAACTTATGAAGAACTTGCAGTCATCATTGGCCCCTATCTCCTCCCTCTCACGTCCTGATTCTGCACTGAAGCATTACAACGAAACTCTGTAAAGTGCCCTGGATGAAACTGCACCTCCTATACATAAGACAATATGGCACAGACGGCGACAACCATGGCACACACTGCAAACACATTTCCTGCGGCGGTGCTTCAGGTGCGCCAACCGTTTGTGGAGAAAATCTAATCTACCCAAAGATTTCTTCCATTATAAGTTTATGCTTCAAACACACAACACTGCCCTTCACCTCTCCAAACAAACCTATTTCAATACCCTGATCACCTCAATATCCAATAACCCGAAACATCTCTTTGACAGTTTTCATTCCCTACTCACCCCAAGAGTGCAGGCCCCATCCATGGATCTCCGCTCTGACGATCTGGCCAACTATTTCAAAGAAAAAAAATTGACCATATTCGACAGGAAATTATCTCCCATTCCCCTCATGCCATGCATTGTCCTCCCTCCCCCACTGCATCTAGCTCACTCTGACTTTGAACCAGTCACAGAAGAAGTAATCAGGCTCCTTGCATCTTCTTGCCCGACCACTTGCACCAGTGACAGTATTCCATCACATCTCCTCCTGTCCCTTTCCCCTGCTGTCACCGCTCAACTAACAAAAATATTCAACCTCTCTCTCTCTCTTCTGGTATCTTTCCCTCCTCATTTAAGCATGCCATTATACATTCATTACTTAAAACACCATCCCTCGACAAAAACTGTGCTGCTATCTATAGACCTGTCTCTAATCTTCCCTTCATCTCAAACAATCAGTAGATTTGGTTTCCAGTACCATCTCTATGTTGATGACATTCAATTATACACTTCTCCTGATATCACCCCTGCCTTTTTAGAAAACACCGGTGATTGTCTTACCGCTGTCTCTAACAACATATCCTCCCTCTATCTGAAACTGAACCTGTCAAAAATGGAACTCCTTGTGTTTCCTCCCTCTACTAATGTACCTATACCCAACATTGCCATTTCATGTGTGTGGTTCCACCATTACTCCCCAGCAACATACCCGCTGACTTAGGGTCATATTTGATTCCAAGCTTTCATTCACCCCCCACATCAGATCACTGGCTCGTTCTTGTTATCTGCACCTAAAAAACATTTCTAGAATTCATCCCTTTCTTACTTTTGACTCTGTAAAAACTCTTATTCATTCTCATCTGGACTTTTGTAACTCTCTACTAATCAGTCTCCCTCTTACCAAACTCTCCCCTCTCCAATCTGTCTTGAATGCTGTAGCCAAGATCATATTTCTCACCAATCGTTACACCGATGCCTCTACCTTGTGCCAGTCATTACACTGGTTACTCATTCACTCCAGAATCCAGAACAAACTTATTACCCTCACCCACAAAGCACTCCATGACTCAGCACTACCCTACATCTCCTCCCTAGTCTCAGTCTACCACCCTACCTGTGCCCTCTGTTCTGCTGGTGACCTGAGGTTAACATCCTCAATAATCAGAAACTCCCACTCCCATCTCCCAGACTTTTCACGTGCTGCGCCAGTTCTTTGGAATGCACTACCCAGGTTAATAAGACTGATCCCCAATCCCCACAGTTTTAAGTGTGCCCTAAAAATGCATTTGTTCATACTGGCCTACCATCTCAACGCATTAATCTAACTCCCTGTGTTGCCCAATCATCATCTTTTACCATAACCAGGTTCCTCACATCATGTTCTCACATGCTTTGTGCATGTAATAGCCCTCTGTGTCTGAATTGTTACATAATTAAGCTGTTAACTGGTTCCTGCAGCATTACATGAACACCCGATTCTTACTCTAAGGCCTCTTTCACACTTCAGTTTTTTGCATCAGTCAAAATCCGCCAAAAGGACGGATGGCGGATCCGTTTTAGCACTGATGACAACGGATGGCACCCGTCCGTTGTTTTGACGGATCCGACAAATGAAGAATTTTAAAGGAATCGCAGCCTGGAAAAGGGGAGAGAGAGAGAGGGAGAGAGAGAGAGAGAGAAAAAACTTTGCAAGCTCCGTTTTGAAATCTTTGAGGATGGTGACGGACAGCAACTTTTGGCGGATCCGCAAAAAAAAGGATGCAACGGACGGCAATCCGCCAATAATGTAAGTCAATGGGGAAAAAAACAGATCCTCAAAAGAAAATTGCGGATCCGTTTTTTTCAAAACCTGGCAGATTGTGACTGATTGTAAAAAACTGAAGTGTGAAAGAGGCCTAAGGCTGGTTCAAACAACGAAAGCAATTGTTACCATTTACCTTCCGTGTCTCCCCTTTCCCTCAAAGATTGTAAGCTTGTTAGCAGGGCCTTCATTCCTCTTGGTATCTGTTCTGATCTATGTGTCTATTGTTATGCTGTAATGTTTATTGTCTGTACAAGTTCCCTCTAAAATGTAAAGTGCTGCGGAATATGTCAGCCCTATAGAAATAAAATTATTATTATTATTATACAAAGAGTTAAAAAAGTGGTAAAACCATTGATGCCCACCATCCTGGATGAAATGTGAAAGTCTTGGTTTTGGTATTCTGAATTGCTGAAGTTTGTGGTTTGCCTATTGTGCACTTCCACCACTACCACAGCCAGAAGCGTAATGGTAGCGGTCACCACCGCGTTTGGGCCTGGTGGGTTTGGGGTCCATTGATGCCAGTAGAAACTTCAACTAGATGTGTGTCCTTACAATGTATTGCGATGTACAGACACATCGGGTCTGCGCACCACAGTACACACTGCCCATAAGAGGCCAGCAGCTGACGTTACATGCACATTATGGGGCTGGGGCACATGGCAGTGACGTCACACACTCCCATCGCACACCAAGGTCAGCTGCCGACTTCACTAGAGAATGCGCACAGCAGGGGAGCAAAGGAAAGGTAAGTGTTTATTTTTAAGTCAGTGGCCATACTACTGCATGGATAACTATGTGGTGCATTATACTTTATTGATGACTAAGAGGTGCATTATACTTTATGGATGACTATGGACTGTGCATTACACTACATGGTTGGCTATGAGATGTGCAGTATATTAGGTGGAGAACTATGGGATGCATTATACTTCTATGGAGGCCCATGAATTCTATGTACACCCCTGGTGAGAATAATGGTTAATTTTCCTCTATACATTAAATAGCAGCAGAATGGGGGACACATACCAAGATGGGGGCTATATACCAGGACTTGGCCCAGAATAAGGGACATATAGCAGACTGGCCAGGGCCCATCAGACTCTAGTTACACCACTGAATTCACACACTTCTGACATATACTCCGATCGTCAGTAGAGCACTATGCAACATTATTATTATTTATTATTATAGCACCATTTATGCCATGGCACTTTTTCATGTGAAAGGGGTTTACATTAAACAAATTTAAAAAGTACAATAATCATGAGCAATACAAGTCACCGACTGATCCAAGAGAAGAGAGGACTCTGCCAGCAAGTAGAGATGAGCAAACCTTTGAAGGATAGGTTCAGCGAAAGTCCCTACGTTTGCCAAACATACTCATCGAGCGGTTCATCGAACGTACCAAACCCCATTGAATTTAATGGAAGGCAAAACCTAACATATAGACAACACCTTAAGGAGTGGCAAAAAGCTTCCCAAACAGCTCAAATTAGGGGCAGACAACAGGAAAGTGGTATCAATGGACCCAGAGTACAAACAGTATAATTGTGCAGCATAGATGCATGGGACAGAGCTTAGACTAGTATTTCTAGCTAAAACATTGATCAGTAACAGATTGATTAGTGAGAGGTGTAGGTCTGCTGCTCTGAGCAGTCTGACAAATTCAGTCAACACATGAAGGAGACCCAACTTGGATTCCAAACATTTCCAAAAATTAGGGGCAGACGTCAGGAAAAGTGGCGTCAATTGACCCACAGTAAAACATTGTATAATAGCACAGAAGCAGTCAGCCATGGGCCATGCATGAGCTTTCAGTGACTGGGCCAGCATTTAGAGCTTTTAATTTAAGTTTCAATTAAAATGGGGTGGGTGAGGGAGCGGTGTTAATCTTCTTTGCTGGGAGCCCTGATATATCATGCAACAGCTCAAACTGTGATTTTTTTTTCCCAGAAACACTCAGGTGGCACAAACATCAGTTTTGACTACTATTGGTAGAAAAATGTAAAGATAGTAACACAGGTAGTTGACTAAAAATAAGTGCAGGCCTACCAGTTTGGGAGCACTACTGCTAGAGGCAACACACATGAAGGAGACCCAACGTGGATTGCAAACATTTGCAAAAATTATTGCCTCAAAGTGGCATCAATTTCCCCAGAGTAAAAATAGTACGATGGACCTCTGACACACCTTCCACAACAGGCAACCCACCAGATGGAGACCTAGCTTGGAGTCTCCACATTTCAAAAAATCATTCCCACACTACAATAAAGTGGCATCAATTTCCCCAGAGTAAAAACAGGGTACTACCAGCAGATGCACCACCAAAGAATCATAGAATCGTAGAGTTGGAAGGGACCTCCTGGGCCATCTGGTCCAACCCCCTGCTCAAAGCAGGATTCGCTAAATCATCCCAGTCAGATGTCTGTCCAGCCTCTGTTTGAAGACACCATCAGTACCAGCTAGCCACCCACGCCCACGTCCGCTGCCTCTTAAACCATACTTCCTAATTTTTTGTGAAAATGGACCCAAAATACCAGCAGATATATGGTACTGTATCAGAAGCGTACAACTTTATACAGTGTAGGGGTCATTGTAAATCTCCGTATATATTTTATGAGTCGCTCACAGGCACAGTATGAATTGGACAATACTATAAAAAGTTGAAAAAGGGTACAGTAACACCAGATACCAGGTATATATAGTCTAGCTTAAACATTCTAAATCTCCGTATATATTTCAGGAGGCAGACACAGACGCTTTCAGGCCCAGTATGGATTCGACAAGAATATAGAAAGTTGAGAAAGGGTACAGTATCACCTGATACCAGGTATATCCGTATATATTTCCAGAGTCAGAAACAGACTCTCACTGCCTCAGTATGGATTAGACCAGAATATAAAAAGCAGTAAATGGGTAATGTATCACAAGCGTAGAGCTGTATGCAGTGTTGGGGTAATTTTTAAATCCAGGAGTCAATGATGCACTTAGAGTGGTGGGTGGAGGAGGACTTTCTGGCAGAAAGGGTACTGTAGCAACAGATACCAGGTATATATAGTATAGTGAAAATAGAAAAAATCTACGTATGTATTTCAGGAGGCATGCACAGATGCTCTCAGGCCCAGTATGGATTAGACAAGAATGTAGAAAGTTGAGAAAGGGTACAGTATTACCAGATACCAGGTATATATAGCATAGTTTAAACATTCTAAATCTCCATATATATTTCCAGAATCAGAAACAGACACTCACTGGCTCAGTATGCATTAGACCAGAATATAAAAAGTAGTAAATGGGTAATGTATCACAAGCGTAGAGCTGTATACAGTGTTGGGGTAATTTTTAAATCTACATATATATTTCAGGAGTAACACACAGACTCTCACATGCTCAGTATGGATAACCCCATAGTATAAAAAGAAGATCCGCAAGAAATAATCACACATGTTCACGTTGTCAATGAGGCGGTGGGTGGAGGACTTTCTGGCACAAAGGGTACTGTATCAACAGATAGCAGGTATATATAGTATAGTGAAAATAGAAAAAATTTCCGTATGTATTTCACAAGGCAGACACAGACGCTCTCAGGCTCAGTATGGATTAGGCAATAATATACAAAGTTAAAAAGGGCACAGTCTAAACATATCCCAGGTATATACACTCACTGGCCACTTTATTAGGTACACCTGTCCAACTGTGTGTTAAGACTTAATTTCTAATCAGCCAATCACATGGCGGCAACTCAGTGCATTTAGGCATGTAGACATGGTCAAGACAATCTCCTGCAGTTCAAACCGAGCATCAGTATGGGGAAGAAAGGTGATTTGAGTGCCTTTGAACGTGGCATGATTGTTGGTGCCAGAAGGGCTGGTCTGAGAATTTCAGAAACTGCTGATCTACTGGGATTTTCACGCACAACCATCTCTAGGGTTTACAGAGAATGGTCCGAAAAAGAAAAAAAATCCAGTGAGCGGCAGTTCTGTGGCCGGAAATGCCATGTTGATGCCAGAGGTCAGAGGAGAATGGGCAGACTGGTTCGAGCTGATAGAAAGGCAACAGTGACTCAAATTGCCACCCGTTACAACCAAGGTAGGCAGAAGAGCATCTCTGAACGCACAGTGCGTCGAACTTTGAGGCAGATGGGCTACAGCAGCAGAAGACCACACTGGGTACCACTCCTCTCAGCTAAGAACAGGAAACTGAGGCTACAATTTGCACAAGCTCATCAAAATTGGACAGTAGAAGATTGGAAAAACGTTGCCTGGTCTGATGAGTCTCGATTTCTGCTGCGACATTCGGATGGTAGGGTCAGAATTTGGCGTAAACAACATGAAAGCATGGATCCATCCTGCCTTGTATCAACGGTTCAGGCTGGTGGTGGTGGTGTCATGGTGTGGGGAATTTTTTCTGGGCACTCTTTGGGCCCCTTGGTACCAATTGAGCATCGTTGCAACGCCACAGCCTACCTGAGTATTGTTGCTGACCATGTCCATCCCTTTATGACCACAATGTACCCAACATCTGATGGCTACTTTCAGCAGGATAATGCGCCATGTCATAAAGCTCGAATCATCTCAGATTGGTTTCTTGAACATGACAATGAGTTTACTGTACTCAAATGGCCTCCTCAGTCACCAGATCTCAATCCAATAGAGCATCTTTGGGATGTGGTGGAACGGGAGATTCGCATCAGGGATGTGCAGCCGACAAATCTGCGCCAACTGTGTGATGCCATCATGTCAATATGGTCCAAAATCTCTGAGGAATGCTTCCAGCACCTTGTTGAATCTCTGCCACGAAGAATTGAGGCAGTTCTGAAGGCAAAAGGGGGTCCAACCCCTTACTAGCATGGTGTACCTAATAAAGTGGCCAGTGAGTGTATAGTAGAGTTTAAACATTCTAAATCGCCGTATATATTTCAGGAGGCAGACACAGACGCTGTCAGGCTCAGTATGGATTAGGCAATAATATACAAAGTTGAAAAAAGGACACAGTATAAACATATCCCAGGTATATATAGTAGAGTCTAAACATTCTAAATCTCCATATACATTTCAGGAGGCAGACACAGACGCTCTCAGGCTCAGTATGGATTAGGCAATAATATACAAAGTTGAAAAAAGGGCACAGTATAAACATATCCCAGGGATATGTAGTAGAGTTTAAACATTCTAAATCTCCGTATACATTTCAGGAGGCAGACACAGACGCTCTCAGGCCCAGTATGGATTCGACAAGAATATAGAAATTTGAGAAAGGGTACAATAACAACAGATACCAGGTATATACAGTAGGGCAAAAAAGTATTTAGTCAGTCAGCAATAGTGCAAGTTCCACCACTTAAAAAGATGAGAGGCGTCTATAATTTACATCATAGGTAGACCTCAACTATGGGAGACAAACTGAGAAAAAAAAATCCAGAAAATCACATTGTCTGTTTTTTTTTCATTTTATTTGCATATTATGGTGGAAAATAAGTATTTGGTCAGAAACAAGCAATCAAGATTTCTGGCTCTCACAGACCTGTAACTTCTTCTTTAAGAGTCTCCTCTTTCCTCCACTCATTACCTGTAGTAATGGCACCTGTTTAAACTTGTTATCAGTATAAAAAGACACCTGTGCGCACCCTCAAACAGTCTGACTCCAAACTCCACTATGGTGAAGACCAAAGAGCTGTCAAAGGACACCAGAAACAAAATTGTAGCCCTGCACCAGGCTGGGAAGACTGAATCTGCAATAGCCAACCAGCTTGGAGTGAAGAAATCAACTGTGGGAGCAATAATTAGAAAATGGAAGACGTACAAGACCACTGATAATCTCCCTCGATCTGGTGCTCCACGCAAAATCCCACCCCGTGGGGTCAGAATGATCACAAGAACAGTGAGCAAAAATCCCAGAACCACGCGGGGGGACCTAGTGAATGAACTGCAGAGAGCTGGGACCAATGTAACAAGGCCTACCATAAGTAACACACTACGCCACCATGGACTCAGATCCTGCAGTGCCAGACGTGTCCCACTGCTTAAGCCTGTACATGTCCGGGCCCGTCTGAAGTTTGCTAGAGAGCATTTGGATGATCCAGAGGAGTTTTGGGAGAATGTCCTATGGTCTGATGAAACCAAACTGGAACTGTTTGGTAGAAACACAACTTGTCGTGTTTGGAGGAAAAAGAATACTGAGTTGCATCCATCAAACACCATACCTACTGTAAAGCATGGTGGTGGAAACATCATGCTTTGGGGCTGTTTCTCTGCAAAGGGGCCAGGACGACTGATCCGGGTACATGAAAGAATGAATGGGGCCATGTATCGTGAGATTTTGAGTGCAAACCTCCTTCCATCAGCAAGGGCATTGAAGATGAAACATGGCTGGGTCTTTCAACATGACAATGATCCAAAGTACGCCGCCAGGGCAACGAAGGAGTGGCTTCGTAAGAAGCATTTCAAGGTCCTGGAGTGGCCTAGCCAGTCTCCAGATCTCAACCCTATAGAAAACCTTTGGAGGGAGTTGAAAGTCCGTGTTGCCAAGCGAAAAGCCAAAAACATCACTGCTCTAGAGGAGATCTGCATGGAGGAATGGGCCAACATACCAACAACAGTGTGTGGCAACCTTGTGAAGACTTACAGAAAACGTTTGACCTCTGTCATTGCCAACAAAGGATATATCACAAAGTATTGAGATGAAATTTTGTTTCTGACCAAATACTTATTTTCCACCATAATATGCAAATAAAATGAAAAAAAAACAGACAATGTGATTTTCTGGATTTTTTTTTCTCAGTTTGTCTCCCATATTTGAGGTCTACCTATGATGTAAATTACAGACGCCTCTCATCTTTTTAAGTGGTGGAACTTGCACTATTGCTGACTGACTAAATACTTTTTTGCCCCACTGTATATGGTATAGTTTTAACATTCTAAATCTACGTATATATTTCAGGAGGCAGACACAGATGCTCTCAGGCTGATTATGGAGTACACCACAATGTTAAAAGCAATAAAAGGGTAATGGATCAGAAGCGTAAAGCTGTATACAGTGTAGGGGTCAATGTAAATCTCCATATATATTTCCATAGTCAGAAACAGACTCTCACTGGCTCTGCATGCATTAGACCGGAAAATAAACAGCAGTAGAGTTGAGCGAAACGGGTCGAAAAATTTCAAAAGTCGCCGACTTTTGGCAAAGTCGGGTTTCATGAAACGAAACCCGACCCTAGGATGAGGTCGGCCACGAGGTCGGCGACTTACGTGCCAAAGTCGCGTTTCAAAAGTTTGTTTTGCGCTCTTTTTCAGCCAATCAGGATCCACGGACACTGTGGGCAACGTGATGACATAGGCAGGGGTCACCACCATCTTTCAGAAGGGCATGCAAGTGATTGGCATGCTTTGGTGGGCGTCACAGGGGTTATAAAAGGGCGTGCACGCCGACCGCCATCTTACTTCTGCCGATCTTAGCATAGGGAGAGGTTGCTGCTGATGATTCTATAGGGAGAGCGTTAGGCAGGGAAGAAGAAAAAAAAAAATGCTTCTGCTGCTAGCAATTTTGCCTGTACAACACACCAGTCACTGTGTGTGCAGTGCAAGGGGAGGCTATATTGTGGTGGATCAGCAGTGTTGGTTGTTAGGCTGCCTTCTAAGGCTACTTTCACACATCAGTTTTTTGCCGTCAGGCAGGATCCGGCTATTTTTAGAAAAAACGGATCCGGCATAAATTTTGGAGAACTGTAGAAACGGATCCGTTTTTTTGCTGGATCCGTCTCTGTTCCTGGGGGCTGGCCAATTGGATCTGAGCATGCGCAGACTTAAAAAAACCGGATCCGGTGGCTGGATCCGTCTTTTTCTGGATCCGGCGCATTCCGGCGCCCATAGACTTTCATTGTAGCAAAAAGCTGGAAGCGCCGGATCCGGCGCTTCCGGCTTTTTCGCCGGAGACAAAAAACGTTACAGTAGCCGTTTTTTCCAGACGCCGGAATGAGACAAGTTGCCGGATCCGGCAAAAAACGGATGAAACGCAATGCCATCCGGCACGATCCGGCGCTAATGCAAGTCAATGGGGAAAAACTGGATCCGGCATTGCATTTTGCCGGATCCGGTTTTACAAAAAAAAGCCAGATCGCGCCTGAAGGCAAAAAACTGATGTGTGAAAGAGGCCTAAGGCTTCCTGACAGCTGCATTGCTGTTTACCCACTGCTCTGCAAACTGCTTTTTTAAAAGCAATCCCAATTTTTTTTTTGTCCTGCTGAGGTACTGAGCGTGCATTTTTTCACACCATACAGCGGTGTACGCTCCTCACACAGTACCGTGTAACGGCTGTTATCACAGCCACAGTGAAGCTATCTGTGTGTCACTCTGTGAGAATAAGTCGAGGACATGTTCCGTTCTTACAAACCTGCACCTACTAGTTTTGTCTAGCTTTCAAACAGTTAAATATATTTGCTGTTTGATCACATTCAAAACTATAGAGAGACAGCGTGTGTCAGTCCGTATACTTAAAAAACATGGAGCTTGACAATTTTACGTACACCGGACAGCCGTGTACGTGCACGCTCCTCTCAGTACCGTGTAACGGCTGTTATCACGGCCACAGTGAAGCTATCTGTGTGTCATTGTGGAAGGATAAGTGGAGGACTTGTTCCGTTCTTACAGACCTACACTCTAGGGAGATTCCTATTCTGCCCAATTCTACATACACCTTGTAGTTTGTGATACACTAGCCAATTTCTGCCTGTGACATAGCGCTTTGATATTCAGTGGGCCTCACACAATCCAAAAGTGTCCAGTGTCCACTAGTGTGTGCAGAAATTCAAAATCTCTGTGATCCTGTAGTCACTTTTTTCACACCTGTGCCATCGAGCCTGTGACATAGCGCTCTGATATTCAGTGGGCCTCACACAATCCAAAAGTGTCCAGTGTCCACTAGTGTGTGCAGAAATTCAAAATCTCTGTGATCCTGTAGTCACTTTTTTCACACCTGTGCCATCGAGCCTGTGACATGGCGCTCTGATATTCAGTGGGCCTCACACAATCCAAAAGTGTCCAGTGTCCACTAGTGTGTGCAGAAATTCAAAATCTCCCTTATCCTGTAGTCACTTTTTTCACACCTGTGCCATCGAGCCTGTGACATAGCGCTCTGATATTCAGTGGGCCTCACACAATCCAAAAGTGTCCAGTGTCCACTAGTGTGTGCAGAAATTCAAAATCTCCCTTATCCTGTAGTCACTTTTTTCACACCTGTGCCATCGAGCCTGTGACATAGCGCTCTGATATTCAGTGGGCCTCACACAATCCAAAAGTGTCAAGTGTCCACAAGTGTGTGCAGAAATTCAAAATCTCCATTATCCTCTAGTGACATTTTTCACACCTGCGACATCGAGCCAGTCACATAGCGCTGTGATATTCAGTGGGCCTCACACAATCCAAAAGTGTCCAGTGTCCACAAGTGTCTGCAGAAATTCAAAATCTCCCCTGTCCTATAGACACCTTGTACCTTGTTTTACATTACTATATAGTTTGTTGGATTTTGTCTACATTTCTACCAAAAATGAGGAAGGCTGGTGGAAGAGGCCGTGGAATTGGGTGGGGGTTGGCAGCTGGTAATGATGGTGTTGGTGGTGGATCTGATGGTAGTGGCAAAAGCAAAATAGGACCGAATGCAGGAGGTGTTGAGCCTGCGTCATCGTCTGGCTCCACAAGGCCTCGAAGGCTTAGTTTTCTAGGAGTTGGCAAACCGCTTTTAAAGCCAGAGCTTCAGGAAAAAGTTTTGTCTTACATTGCTGACTCAGCCTCCAGCTCTATCGCCTCCTCTTCTGAAGTTGTAAAAAGTAAAAGCACTGAGTCGTCATTGGAGGCTCATGTTCATGAACCACACCTTTCCTTGTGTCCTTCACCCCAACCAAGATTGAAGGATGACGCAGGCCATACAACTGATTACTCCATGGAGCTGTTTTCACATACTATGCCTGGATTATCAAGTGAAATGGTGAATTACCCAGGCCAAGATGAATCTGACATGGAGTGCACTGATGCACAGCCGCTGATAGATGATTCTGCTGGTACATTCACTCAGAGCACTACATTGTCCTCGCAGTGTACAGAGCCAGATTCTGACCCTGATGAGACTCAGGTGCCCCTTCCCACACACTATACCACCATACACGGTGACACAGAGGAAGGTGCACATGACATTGAAGAGGAGGTGATGGATGACCCAGTTGTTGACCCAGATTGGCATCCATTGGGGGAAGAGGGTGCTGCTTCCAATAGCTCAGATGAGGAGCATCCACAGCAGACATCGACATCGCAACAGCTGTTATCTGGCAGGCCCAGAGCACTCCAAAGACAGGTTCCAAAAATCAAAAGAGTTGCTGGACAGCTTGTCCAGAGGGTCAAAAGATCACAGCGTGCTAGGCCGCAAAATGTCTGCCAAAGTAGGAAGAGTGCAGTGTGGCACTTTTTTGAACAAAATCCTCATGATCAGGCCAAGGTTATCTATAAGAAGTGCGCAAAGACCTTTAGCCGAGGGAAAAATCAGAAAAATTTGAATACCAGTTGCATGCTTAGACATTTAAACACCATGCACTTGCAAGCGTGGACACAACATCAAACCTCAAGTGCCACATGTGCAACTGATCACAAAGAAGGTAGTCAGCAACGCTACATTGTTTCCCCCACTGTAAGCCCACCGGTTAGCACAGCAGCAAATGTTGAGGTGTCGTTGCAAGGCCACAGCAGTCAGGGAATCCCATTGTTATATCAACGAAATACTGAATCTAGGCCATCAGAAAGAACACCAACTCCATCACCATCATCAACCCTCTCTCAGTCCGCCCTGTCCACCGCTACTTCCACCATATGCAGCTCTCAAGTCCAGCTCACCCTCCCAGACACTACGAGTAGGTCAAGAAAGTACTCAGTCTCTCATCCGCGTACACTGGGTTTGAACGCCCACATTGCCAAACTAATCTCGTTTGAGATGATGCCCTATCGGTTGGTGGAAAGCGCAGCTTTCCGCGAACTCATGGCCTATGCAGTACCACACTATGACCTACCCAGTCGCCACTTCTCCTCTCGCAAAGCAATCCCAGCCCTCCACCATCACGTAAAAGACCGCATTATCCATGCACTCAAGCAGTCAGTGAGTGGAAAGGTGCACCTCACAACTGATGCATGGTCCAGTCGGCATGGCCAGGGCCGTTACGTGTCCATCACTGCGCATTGGGTTAATGTGGTGGATGCAGGGTCCACAGGGGACAGCGGTGGTGGGACAGTGCTGCCTAGCCCACGGTATAGGAAACAGTTGGCTGTAGGCGTTCGACCCTCCTCCTCCTCCTCCTCCAGAAGCGAAAGCTCGTCCACAGAGCGCAGTCGTACGAGCACTCCATCTGCAGCTGCCACTGTTGCACACGAGGTGTCCCCCTATCGAGCAGCTAGTGGAAAGCGTCAGCAGGCTGTGTTGCAGATGATGTGTTTGGGCGACAGACACACCGCCGAGGTGCTGGCCGAGTACTTGAAGCGACAAACTGAGTCATGGCTGGGCAGTGTACATCTTGAGGCAGGCAAGGTAGTTAGTGATAACGGCCGTAATTTTGTGGCAGCCACAGCCCTTTCAAAACTCAGCCACATACCTTGCTTGGCTCACACCTTGAACCTGGTGGTGCAGTGCTTCCTCAAAAATTATCCGGAGTTAACAGCCCTGTTCCAGAAGGTGCGAAGACTGTGTGCGCACATCCGCCGGTCGCCTGTACACTCCGTTCGTATGCAGAAGCTGCAGCGATTGCTCCACCTTCCCAACCACCGCCTCATTATCGACATTGCAACAAGGTGGAACTCCACCCTGCACATGGTGGAGCGGCTGTGCGAGCAGAGGCAGGCCATAATGCATTTGTGGGAGGATACACAGCCAGGCACTTTGAGAGCAGACATGGAGTTGACAGGTGTGCAGTGGTCGAAGCTGAAAGACCTCTGTAAAGTCCTTCAGTGTTTTGAGGAATGCACATGGCTGGTAAGCGCAGACGACGCCATCCTAAGCATGAGCATCCCACTTATGCGTCTGCTCATGCAAACTTTGACGCACCTTAAGGAGCAGGCATCTGCAGCCAATGTTGATGAGGAGGAAGAGGAGGAAGGAATCCTTGATGACATTCAGCCATTGTCTGCTCAGGGACTTCTCCTGGACAAGGTGGAGGAAGAAGAGGAGGAGGAGGATGATGATGGGGATGATTACTTAGGGGAGGAGGATGCATCTCGTGAGGCAAGTGAAAATGTTGGCGTGGCAAGGTCTGGTACAGGGTTTGTGCGTGACTGGAGGGATGTGGATTTGCCAGAAAGTGCTCCTCCACCCAGCACTCGCAGTGCATCATTGACACCGGGAACATTGGCCCACATGTCAGATTATGCCTTGCAGATCCTAAAAAGGGACCCCCGCATTGCCAAAATGATGAACGATGACGACTACTGGTTGGCCAGCATCCTGGATCCACGCTATAAAGGCAAATTACAAAACATCATGCCACAGGAGAACCTTGACCTAATATTGGCTAATAAACAAGCAACTCTGGTAAATCGGTTGCTTGAGGCATTCCCAGCTTGGCAGAGGTGTTCATGGTGCACACAGCAGAAGTGGCGTTGGAGACAGGGGTTTCATGACAATGTTGTGGACTGATTTTTCAAGTACCGCTCACACAACTGGTAATACTGCATTGATGGAAAGTGACAGGAGACAGCAGTTGTCAACTATGGTTACAAACTACTTTTCCTCCCATATCGATGTTCTCCCACACAGGTCATTCCCCTTTGACTATTGGGCCGCTAAACTGGACACCTGGCCTGAATTGGCACAATATGCCTAACAGGAGCTCGCTTGCCCAGCTGCAAGTGTGCTATCAGAAAGTCTTCAGTGCAGCTGGATCAATCCTGACAGAAAAAAGGCCCCATCTGTCAACCCAAAATGTGGATGATCTAACCTTCATTAAAATGAACCATGCATGGGTTTCCAAGGATTTTGTCCCACCTTCCCCTGATGACACATAGGGTGACAGAAAAATGGCTTGCTTTGGTCCACCTCTTCCTGGGACTTGACCTATTTTGCCTTTTGCATCAGCTGAATGTCCAACATCAACATATGCCACTTTCTAAAACTCCCTAACTGTGCTGCCTCCCCCCCCATGGCCGGGGTCACCACCTAGCGCACGACACCGTGCGAGTGCCGTTGCCCTGGACAGGTGGGTAGGCCGACTCTTGGGCGCGGGCACTGGCACAGGGTCCCTCATAGTGCAATCAAGTGTCTCTGACGGTGGTGGTGCACACCCGCCGTCAGACACACCGCCGTACTATGAGGGGCCCAGTGCCAGTACCGACGCCCACGAGTGGGCCCCCCTTGCTTGGGCAGGGCCCCAGCATTTGCAATCTTTACCTCTCCCTGCTCCTCCGCTGTGTAGTCTGGGCCGTCAAATCCATACTGTGCCTAACACCGCCTGAGCCTGCCTCCTGATGTATAGACATATATTTTGAATGTGTACGCTATCCATACATGTTATCTGGGGATACGGTACCCTTTCTCACCTTTGTGCAATCACGTGCAAGCCATACTGGGCCTAACACCGTCTGAGCCTGCCTCCTGATGTGTAGACATATATTTTGAATGTGTACGCTATCCATACATGTTATCCGGGGATACGGTACCCTTTCTCACCTTTGTGCAATCACGTGCAATCCATACTGGGCCTAACACCGTCTGAGCCTGCCTCCTGATGTATAGACATATATTTTGAATGTGTACGCTATCCATACATGTTATCCGAGGATACGGTACCCTTTCTCACCTTTGTGCAATCACGTGCAATCCACACTGGGCCTAACACCGTCTGAGCCTGCCTCCTGATGTATAGACATATATTTTGAATGTGTACGCTATCCATACATGTTATCCGGGGATACGGTACCCTTTCTCACCTTTGTGCAATTACGTGCAAGCCATACTGGGCCTAACACCGCCTGAGCCTGCCTCCTGATGTATAGACATATATTTTGAATGTGTACGCTATCCATACATGTTATCCGGGGATACGGTACCCTTTCTCACCTTTGTGCAATCACGTGTAATCCATACTGGGCGTGAGAACGGCTGGCGAGCTGTTAAGCAAGCTACAGCACCTGTGGTTTGCACACGTAAGTTTTTCATTTTTTCAGGAATGACGGTTAGGCCTAATTCCGGAACTGCGGTTGACCTGCACTTACTGGGAAATCATCGTTCGCGGGTAATAATTGTAATCAGTGATCCCCATCACTAACGTTGTTCAGCGGGTTATCTGCACCTGTAAGCGACAAACGCTGGCCTTTTCAGTGTAGCGCACATGCAGCCACGGACATGTAAGGGCATGACACACCAGTTATTGGCCAATCTCATGTGCCAGAGCCTCACGTATCCCTCTAGTAAGCCGGACTCGGACCGCGGGGCATGACGGAGTCTCGTTCGTTAACGGAATTAAGCTTGCAATGTGTGCATCTGTTCTGTAGCTGGCATGGTTGAGGTTTCCCAGGTGGAGTCGAATTTAACCGTAGGCTCCACTCCTGGTGGTGCTCTTCTGGACATTCCTTTAAGGTTCAGCTTTGCAACCATACTGCCCACGTAAAACAAACACTTTGCCTTCATGAACGCTGTTTGGAGGGTCATGACTCGTGGGAATAACGCCGCCCAATCAGTTAACCTGCTAGAGAGATCCTTCGTTGCTCCCAAGCATGACATCACACTCCCTAGGAGGAAGGTAATGCCACTGTGGTGACCGTACTCCTGGGGGCGACACAAGTGCACTGATGCCCAGCCACTTGCTCGATGAATCTGCTGGTACATTGACCCAGACCACTACATTCCCCTCGCACGCTACACGGCCTGAATCTGACCCTGATGAAACTCAGGTTACCCTTCCCATATACAGTTCCATCTTACACGGTGACAAAGAGGAAGCTGCAGATGAAAGTGCAGGTTCGGCCCACCCGCCATCAGACTCCCCACCGTACTATCAGGGGCCCTGTGCCAGTGCCGTCGCCAACGAGTGGGCCCCCCCTGCTTGCTCAGGATCACAGCACTTGCAAGGTTGAAATACTGTGCAGTGAGATGGAAGATGGGGACGACAAGGAGTCCAGACTAGTACAGGGATTCCCTAGCGAGGAGACTTATTTGATTGTTTTCAATGTTGGGTCAGCAATTTTTGGGGAGCACTATACTCTGGAGAATGATAGATGGGGCCCACCATACACTGGAACATTCCAAAGGTGGACATCAGACACTGGAGCAGCATTTACAGGGCCCATTATACACTAGAGCATTAGAAATGGGGCCCATTATGTTTGGAGCATTATTTGGGCCCATACGACAGTGGAGCTTCATCCATGGGGACAAACATATACTGTAGCATTATGTGGAGCTCATCATATACTGTTTCAAACATTATATGGGACCAATGATTCTGTATGGAGAAATAGATGGGCCTCGTCATGAGATGTAAAAAGTGAAGTATTTTTCATTGTACTATACCGCTATTTCTCTGCCGTATCGGAGCATGATGAGTTGTGGTATGTGTTAAAGGGGCGCTCTTTCGCCCAGGGCACATGAAAACCTGGAGCCAGCCCTACCCCCCACAACTTTAGCCAAATAACCCCCATTTTTCAGTGCGTAACTTGTATTATGAAGTTAATTAAGGTTGACAAGCTTAAGTAAGAAGAATTGATGCTTTTGGCATTCAAATGGGCACTGTAGGTGTGTTTCCTGTCCTCCTCTCACTGCCGACTTTTATTCCCCATTGACTTACATTGGGTTTCATGTTTCGGGATGACCCCGACTTTTCCCTATAATCGGCCGATCTTGCTCGACCCGACTTTTGGAAAAGTCGGGTTTCACGAAACGTAACTCGACCCTAAAAAACCAAAAGTCGCTCAACTCTAAACAGCAGTAAATGGGTAATGTATCACAAGCTTACAGCTGTATAAAGTGTTGTGTTAATCGTAAATCTCCAAATATATTTATGGAGTAATAGACAGACAATCACAGGCTGAGTATGGATTACAACAGAATGTAAATAGCAAAAAAGGGTACTGTATCAAAAGTGTGCAGCTGAATACAGTGTTGGCCTAAATGTAAATCTCTGTATATATTTCCGGAGTCACCCTCAGACGCTCACTCAGTCTGGATTTAACCATAATGCAAAATGTTTAAAAAAGGTACTGGATAACAAGATAGCAAGTATATGTATTGTAGGGTACAATTTAAATCTCCATATATATTTCCGTAGTCAACCTCAGACACTCAACCAGTATGGATTTGACTGTAATACAAAATGTCAAACAATGGTACTGTATCACAAGATAGGATGTGTATAGAGTATAGAGTAAAATGTTTTTCTCCGTATATATTTAATGAGTAAACCACACACGCTCACTCAGTATGTATTATACCGTAAGCAAACATTTAGAAGAAAGGTACTGTATCATCAAATACCAGGTGTATATAGTGTAGTAGAAAATGTTACTCTCCCTATATATTTCTGTAGTCTCATACAGATAGTCAGCACGGCAGTGTGTGAGGAGCGTACAGCTCTATATGGTGTGGGAAATAATGAACGTTCGTTCACTGCAGGAAAAATAAAAGTAGGAGTGCTGTGTAAAAAGCAGTCTGCACAGCAGTGTCCACACAGAAAAACTGCAATAAAGCAGGCTAATAATCAGCGCTGCTGCACACAGGAAAATGGTCCCTGTGACTGGCAGGCAGCCTAATACCTAGCACTGCTTCACACTAGAAATCGTCCCGTCACTGCACACAAACAGAACACAACAATTGCGTTCAGCGCAAGCACATAACTTCTTTTTACAGGCCTAAGTGTCTCCCAAATCATAAACCGCGTCAGCAACCTCTCCCTACTGTAAAGATGGGCAGAAGAAAAATGGCGGTCGGCGGTGAGGGCTTTTATACACACTCCGTATATACAGGGGTTGGACAAAATAATGCAACCAAACACCTAACGTGTTGTCATCATACTCTTCAAACATGTTATAAACATGCAAACCGAGACATATGTTAATAGTTTGTAGTTGATTATTTGTGTCATGTGATATGTGTATGTAAATTAACTGTTTGTTTTGCATAATTCTAAGAACATTGAGGAAAACCTGATACAAATGGCAGATCTCTCAGATTTTCAAAGAGCCTAAATTGTTGATGCTGGTATGGCAGGTGCTTGTGTAACAGAAAGTGACCGTATGCTTGGCGTGTCAAGCGGTACTGTCTCCAAAGTAATGACTGCGCTTGAAAGAGAAGGAAAAACGTCCGTAGCAAAGCACAGGTCCGGCCGAAAGTCGAAGTTGACTGAGTTACTGTCGGACTGTAAAGCAAACTTGGAGAGAGGATCGCAAGACCACTGCTCGGCAAAACAATGCAGAGCTCAATGAACACCTACAGAACACAGTTTCCACGAAAAAAGTTTGTCGCGAGCTGCACAAATCTGCATTCCACGGAAGAGCTGCAATTGTAAAAACACTTCTCTCAATGACAAATGTTTCCATGCGTTTAGAGTGGTGTAGAAACCTACAGAAAAGATCTCTTGAGCTGTGAAAACATTTTATATTCTCAGACGAATCATTGTTTACCCTATTTCTGACCTCCGGCCGAGTGTACGTTTGGAGATGGCCTAAAGAAGCATTCAATCCAGACTGCCTTCTCCCAACCGTAAAACATGGCGGATGTTTTGTGATGATCTGGGGTGATATTTCGTGGAGATACGCCGGGCCAATGATATCCCTTAATTGAAGAAGTAACAGCTGCGATTATTTAGGCATTTTGGGCAACCAAGTGCATCCTGTGGATCAAGCACTGTTCCCAAAGGGGAACACCATCTTTCAGGATGATAATTCACCAATTCATCCAGCTCGAATCGTTAAAGCATGGCACGAGTAACACTGTAATGAAGTTGAGTATCTGATCTGTCCCCCACAATCCCCAGACCTCCACATTATTGATCATTTATGGCGGATTTTCTAGATTCAAGTTAGACGTCGATTTCCGCCACCATTGTCGCTCAAAGAACTGGATGGTGTTTTAACTGAAGAATGGGCTACAATTCCTTTGGAAACAATTCACACCTTGTATGAATCCATACCTCGGATATTTTGAGGCTTTAATCGCCACAAAAGGTGGGCCTACACCATATTAACCTAAGTTTTGCTGATGTTTCCATGTGTTCCAATTATTTTTTCCAACCACCGGATTTCATGAGTCAACCACACCCGCTCACTAAGTCAGTATGGAATTAACCGTACTCAAACAAGTTGAAAAAAGGTACTGTATCAGCAGATACAAGGTGTATCCAGTCCAGAGGTAACTGGAAATATCCGTCTATATTTCCGGAGTCAGTAAAATACACTCCCAGGCTCAGTATGGATTAGACAAGAATATAAAAAGTCCAAAAAGGGTAATATATTACAAGCGTACAGCTGCATACAGTGTTGGTGTCATTTTAAATCTCCTTATAGTTTTGCAGAGTCTGACACAAACTCTCACAGGCTCAGCACGGATTACACCAGAATATAAAAATTAGAAAAAGGGAAATGTACTCGAAGCGTACAACAGTATACAGTGTTGTGGTACTTTTAAATATTCATATATATTTCAGTGTCAGTAAGCCAGTCCAGACTCTCCGCTACAGGAAACTAGATGAATACAAGTCCAGAAGGAAAGTCAAGTGATTGCAGAAATTTTGGAAATTACTAATCACGGGAAAAACTCCCGGGAGAATTTGCAGAGGCGATGCTGACCCTCAATGAATTTGTCTGTGTAGACTGCGAAAACGGTTCTTTGTGAATAAAGGGTTGCTGTATCGCAGTAGCATGGATCCCATCCCCGTTGCTTGTCTCCATCAAATAGTGATCACTGCGAGAGATGTACACATGGTCCTCACTGCCTATCATGATCTGTCTGTTCACTTTGGAGTGCAAAAGACAGAAGCCACAGGCCGTAGGCGATTCTATTGAATTGCCATGAGAGAAGACATTGAAAAATGGTGGCAGGAATGTCACACGTCTGTGACTAGGAAACCTGTGAATGCTGATCATAAAGCACCCCTGCATCCGATTGTGAGTCGACATCCAATACAAATGGTAGCCATTGATCATCTGAAGGTAGAGCCCAGCAGGACTGGTCATAGATACGTTTTAACCATCATCGATCAATTCAGCAAAGTTGTAGTCCCTGTGAAGGATTTAACTGGCCAGACTACACAGCGGTGGAGCAGGGACAGGTAAGTCTTACAAGTGCTTGGGCCCTAAGCAAGCATGGGGGGGGTACACTCGTGGGCAGAGGTACTGGCACAGGGCCCCTCATAGTACGCCGGTGTGTCTGACGGCGAGTGGGCCCCCCACCGTCAGAGACACTTTATTGTACTACGAGGGGCCCTGTGCCAGTGCCATCGCCCAAGAGTGGGACCATCCACCTGTTCAGGGCAACGGCACTTGCCCGGGTGCACCAGGTGGTGACCCCAGCCATGGGGGGGGAAGCCCAGTTAGGGTGGTTGAAAAAATGGCATATGTTGATGTGTAGGCTGTACATTCAGCCGCTGCAAATGGAGGAAGTGGAGAAGTACGTGGAAGAGGAGGACAAAAGCGAGACATTTTTATTGCCACCTATGTGTCATCAGGGGAAGGTGGGACAAAATCCTTTGAAACCCAAGCATGGTTCATTTTAATGAAGGTTAAATCATCAAAATTTTGGGTCGACAGACGGGTCCTTTTTTCTGTCAGGATTGATCTAGCAGCACTTAAGACTCTTTCGGATAGCACACTAGCAGCAGGGCAACGAGCTCCTGTAAGGCATATTGTGCCACTTCAGACCAGGTGTCCAGTTTACTGGCCCAATAGTCAAAGAGGAATGACCTGTGAGGGAGAACATCGATATGGGAGGAGAAGTAGTTTGTAAACATAGTTGACAACTGCTGTCTCCTGTCACTTGCAATCGATTCTGTATTAGAAGTCGTGTGAACAGTACTTGAAAAATCAGTCCACAACATGGTCATGAAACCCCTGTCTCAAACGCCACTTCAGCTGTGTGCACCATGAACACCTCTTCCATTTTGACCTCTACGGCTCGTGGGAGAACAAGCACCGCTGCTGTGTGCTGGGAATGCCTCCAACAAACGGTTTACCAGAGTTGCTTGTTTGTTAGCCAATATTATCTCTAGGTTCTCATGTGGCATGATGTTCTGTAATTTGCCTTTATAGCGTGGATCCAGGATGCTGGCCAACCAGTAGTCGTCATTAGAGTTGAGCGAAACGGGTCGGTCATATTCAAAAGTCGCCGACTTTCGCTGAAGTCGGGTTTCATGAAATGAAACCCGACCATAGCGTGAGGTCGGCCACGAGGTCGGTGACCAGAGCGCCAAAGTCGCGTTTCAAAAGATGCTTCCAGCGCCCTTTTTCAGCCAATGATGGAGGACGCACACTGTGGGTAACGCGATGACATAGGCATCGGTCACCACCATCTTTGAGAAGGGCATGCAAGTGATTGGCTGGCTTTGTGTGGCGTCACAGGGGCTATAAAAGGGCGTGAACGCCGACCTCCATCTTACTTATGGCGATCTTAGCATAGGGAGATCTGCTGCTGCTGATTCTGTAGGGAGAGCGTTAGGCAGGGAAGAAGAGCCAAAAAACTGCTTCTGCTGTTAGCGATTTCCACTTACAGCACAACACTTTGTGTGCAGTGACAGGGGAGGCTCTATTTTTGTGCATCAGCTCTGTTGGTTATTAGGCTGCCTTATAAGGCTCCCTGATAGCTGCATTGCTGTTTGCATATTGCTGTGCAAACTGCTTTTTTAAAAGCAAAAATACTTTTCTTCCTCTTTTCTGCACAGGTACCAAGGGTTCATTATTCCACCCTTTTGCGTGTGCACTGTGCAGCAGTCCTGCTTATTAGGCTGCCTGCGTCCATACTTGGACTGAGAGCATAATTGACAGCGTCCTCAAATCTCTAGTGAGATCCAAAATCTCACCAATCCTATAGACACCTTCCACCTTGTCATACAACATCCATTTTCAGCCTGTTACATTGAGGTGTAATCTCTACTGGGCCAGAGACAATAGTTCTGCGTCCTCAAATCTATAGTGAGATTCAAATTCTCACCAATACTATAGACACGTTACACCTTGTCATACACCATCCAATTTAAGTCTGTTACATTGAGGTGTAATCCCTACTGGGCCAGAGACAATAGCTCTGCATCCTCAAATCTATAGTGAGATTCAAAATCTCACCAATCCTATAGACACCCTCCACCTTGTCATTCACCATCCAATTTCAGCCTGTTACATTGAGGTGTAATCTCTACTGGGCCTGAGACAATAATTCAGGGTTCTCAAATCTATAGTGAGATTCAAATTCTCACCAATCCTATAGACACCCTACACCTTGTCATTCACCATGCAATTTCAGCCTGTTACATTGAGGTGTAATCTCTACTGGGCCTGAGACAATAGTTCTGCATCCTCAAATCTATACTGAGGTTCAAATAGTAACCAAATAGTAGATACACCTTCTACCTTGTTTTACAGTACCATATAGCTGGTGGTATTATGGGTACATTTTCACAAAAATGAGCAAGTATGGTGGAAGACGCCATGGAAGTGGGCAGGGGTTGCCAGCTGGTCCCGATGGTGGTGGTGGTGTTGCATTTGCTGGTAGTGGCAAAAGCACAATAGCACCTAAGGCAGGAGGTGTTGAGCCTGCGTCATCGTCTGGCTCCGCAAGGCCTCGAAGGCTCTCTTTACTGGAAGTAGGTAAACCACTTTTAAAGCCGGAGCTTCAGGAACAAGTTTTGGCTTACATTGCTGACACAGCCTCCAGCTCTCTCGCCTCCTCTTCTGAAGTTTCAAAAAATAAAAGCACTGAGTCATCATTGGAGGCTCCTGGTCAGGAGCAACATCTTTCCTTGTGTCCTTCAACCCTACCAAAAGTGAAGGATATGGCAGGCCACACTACCGATTACTCCATGGAGCTCTTTTCACATACCATGCCTGGGTTAGCAAGTCAAATCGTGAATTCCCCAGTCCAAGATGAATCTGACATGGAGTGCACTGATGCACAGCCACTGCTAGATTTTTCTGCTGGTACATTCACTCAGAACACTACATTGTCCTCTCAGTGTACTGAGCCAGAATCTGACCCTGATGAAACTCAGGTGCCCCTTCCCACATACTATACCACCTTACACAGTGACACAGAGGAAGGTGCACATGAAATTGAAGAGGAGGTGATGGATGACCCAGTTGTTTACCCAGATCGGCATCCATTGGGGGAAGAGGGTGCAGCTGCCAATAGCTCAGAAGAGGAGGAGGAGCATCCGCAGCAGGCAACGACATCGCAACAGCTGTTATCTGGCATGACAGTAGCAGTCCAAAAATGTGTTACAAAAAGCAAAAGAGTTGCAGGACAGCATGGCCAGACGGTCAAATTAGCACAGCGTGCAAGGTCTCAAAATGTCTTCCATAGTAGGAAGAGTGCAGTGTGGCACTTTTTTGAACAAAATCCTAATGATCAGGCAAAACTTATCTGTAAGAAGTGCGCAAAGACCTTTAGCCGAGGGAAAAATCGGAGAAATTTGAATACCAGTTGCATGCTAAGACATTCAACCACCATGCTCTTGCAAGCGTGGATGGACTACCAAACCTCACGTACCACATGTGCACCTGCTCCAAATGAAGGTAGTCAGCAACGCTACATTGCTTCCCCCACTGTAAGCCCACCGGTTAGCACACCACCAGCAGCAAATGTCGAGGTGTCGTCGCAAGGGCAAAGCAGTCATGGAATCACAATGTTATTGCAATGAAAGACTGAATCTAGGCCATCAGCCACACCACCAACACCATCACCAACCCTCTCTCAGTCCGCCATGTCCACTGCTAGTTCCACCATATGCAGCTCTCAAGTCCAGCTCACCCTACCAGAGACTCTGAGTAGGACAGGAAAGTACTCATCCTCTCATCCACGTACACTGGCTTTGAACGCCCACATTGCCAAACTAATCTTGCTAGAGATGATGCCCTACCGGTTGGTTGAAAGCAAAGCTCTCCGCGAACTCATGGCCTACGCAGTACCACGCTATGACCTACCCAGTCGGCACTTCTTTTCGCGAAAAGCCATCCCAGCCCTCCACGTGCATGTGAAAGACCGCATTGTCCATGCACTCAAGCAATCAGGGAGTGGAAAGAAGCACCTCACAACAGATGCATGGTCCAGTAGGCATGGTCAGGGCCGTTACATGTCCATCACTGCGCACTGGGTTAATGTGGTGGATGCAGGGTCCACAGGGGACAGTGGCGGTGGGACAGTGCTACCTAGCCTACGGTATAGAAAACGGTTGGCTGTAGGCGTTCGACCCTCCTCCTCCTCCAGAAGCAAAAGCTCATCCACAGAGCGCAGTTGCATGAGCACTCCATCTGCAGCTGCCAGTGTTGCACACGAGGTGTCCCACTATCGAAGAGCTAGTGGTAAGTGTCAGCAGGCTGTGTTGAAGATGATGTGTTTGGGTGACAACAGACACACCGCAGAGGTACTGGCCGACTACTTGCAGCGACAAACTGAGTCATGGCAGGGCAGTCTACATCTTGAGGCAGGCAAGGTAGTTAGTGATAACGGACGGAATTTTGTGGCAGCCATAGCCCTTTCAAAACTTAGACACATACCTTGCCTGGCTCACACATTGAACCTGGTGGTGCAGTGCTTCCTCAATAATTATCCGGAGTTAACACCCCTGCTCCATAAGGTGCGAAGACTGTGCTTGCACATCCGCCGGTCGCCCGTACACTCCAGTCGTATGCAGGAGCTGCAGCGATTGCTGCACCTTCCCAAGCACTGCCTAATTATCGACGTTGCAACAAGGTGAAACTCCACCCTGCACATGGTTCAGAGGGTGTGCGAACAGTGGCAGGCTGTAATTCATTTGTGGGAGGATACACAGGCAGGCAGTTTGCAGGCAGACATGGAGTTGTCTGGTGTGCAGTGGTCGAAGCTGAAAGACCTCTGTAAAGTCCTTCAGTGTTTTGAGGAATGCACACGGCTGGTAAGCGCAGACGACGCCATTATAAGCATGAGCATCCCACTTATGCATCTGCTCATGCAAACTTTGACGCACATTAAGGAGCAGGCATCTGCAGCCGAGGAGGAAGAGGAGGGAAGACTTGATGACAGTCAGCCATTTTCTGGTCAGGGAAGTCTCGTGGACGAGGTGGAGGAAGAAAAGGAAGAGGAGGAGGAGGAGGAGGATGATGGGGATGATTATTTTGGGGAGGAGGATGCTTCTCAGGGGCAAGAAAAAATGTTGGCGTGGCAAGGTCAGGTACAGGGTTTGTGCGTGACTGGAGGGATGTGGATTTGCCAGGAAGTGCTCCTCCATCCAGCACTCGCAGTGCATCATTGACACCTGGAACATTGGCCCACATGTCTGTTTATGCCTTGCAGATCCTAAAAAGGGACCCCCGCATTGCCAAAATGATGAATGATGACGACTAGTGGTTGGCCAACATCCTGGATCCATGCTATAAAGGCAAATTCCAAAACATCATGCCACAGGATAACATAGAGCTAATATTGGCTAACAAACAATCAACTCTGGTAAACCGTTTGTTTGAGGCATTCCCAGCACACAGCGGCAGTGATGTTTTTCCAACAAGCTGTAGGTGGCAACATGAAAGATGTCTTCGTGGTGCACACAACTGAAGTGGCGTTGGACACAGGGGTTTCATGACCATGTTGTGGATTGATTTTTCAAGTACCGCTCACACAACTGGTAATACTGCATCGATCGAAAGTGACAGGAGACAGCAGTTGTCAACTATGGTAACAAACTACTTCTCCTCCCATATCGATGTTCTCCCTCACCGGTCATTCCCCTTTGACTATTGGGCCAGTAAACTTGACACCTGGCCTGAATTGGCACAATATGCCTTACAGGAACTTGCTTGCCATGCTGCTAGTGTGTTATCTGAACGAGTCTTCAGTGCTGCTGGATCAATCCTGACAGAAAAAAGGACCCGTCTGTCGACCCAAAATGTTGATGATCTAACCTTCATTAAAATGAACCATGCATGGGTTTCAAAGGATTTTGTCCCACCCTCCCTTGCTGACACGTAGGTTGCCATAAAAATGGCTTGCTTTTGTCCTCCTCTTCCGCAGACTTCTCCAATTATTCCATTTGCAGCTGCTGAATGTCCAACATCAACATATGCCATTTTTTCCACCTCCCTAACTGGGCTGCCTCCCCCCACCAGGCCGGGGTCAACACCTGGCGCACGCACCCGTGCGAGTGCCGTTGCCCTGGACAGGTGGGTGGGCACACTGTTTGGCAACGGCACTGGCACAAGGTCCCTCATAGTAGAATCAAGTGTCTCTGACGGTGGGGGTGCACACCCATCAGACACACCGGCATACTATGAGGGGCCCTGTGCCAGTGCCGTCGCCAACGAGTGGGCCCCCCCTGCTTGCTCAGGATCACAGCACTTGCAAAGTTGAAATACTTACCTCTCCATGCTCCACCGCCGTGACGTCTTCCGCGTTTCCTGACAGTGACATTCTGGTCAGAGAGCGCGATGACATCACGTCTGTATGCCCTCTGCCTAAACAGTCCAAGTGCAGTGAGATGGAAGATGGGGACGACGAGGAGTCCAGACTAGTACAGGGATTCCCTAGCGAGGAGACTTATTTAATTGTTTTCAATGTTGGGACAGCTATTTTTGGGGAGCACTATACTCTGGAGAATGATATATGAGGCCCACCATACACTGGAGCTTTCCAAAGGTGGACATCAGACACTGGAGCAGCATTTACAGGGCCAATTATGCACTGGAGCATTAGAAATGGCGCCCATTATATATGGAGCATTATTTGGCCCATAACACAGTGGAGCTTCATCCATGGGGACCAACATATACTGCAGCATTATGTGGAGCTCATCATATACTGTTTCAAACATTATATGGGACCAATGATTCTGTATGGAGAAATACATGGGCCTCATTACTCTGCATAGCGCACTATGCGGTGGCCATAATACTGTATGGAGTAATATACTGTCCATTTTTGGAGCTGTTGGAGAATTTAAAATGAATATCAGTCATGAGATGGAAGAAATGAAGTATTTTTCATTATAATATACCGATATTTCTCTGCCGTATCAGAGGATCATGACACTCTTTGGGCCTGGGCACACGAAAATCTGGAGCCAGCCCTACCCCCCCCCCACAACTTTATCCAAATAACCTCCAGTTTTCCTATCCTCCACTCACTACCGACTTTTCTTCCCCATTGACTTGCATTGGGTTTCGTGTTTCAGTTGGCCTTCGACTCTTCGCGATAATCGGCAGATTTCGTTCGACCCGAGTTTTGAGAAAAGGCAAAGTCGCTCATCTCTAGTCGTCATCCTTCATCAGTTTGGTAATGTGGGGGTCCCTTTTTAGGATCCGCAAGGCATAATCACACATGTGGGCCATTGTTCCAGGTGTCATTGATGCACTGCCAGTGGTGGGTGGAGGATTACTTTCTTGGAAATCCACATCCCTCGAGTCACGCACAAACCCTGGACCTGACCTTGGCACGCCAACTTATCTTTTGCCCTCTGAGAAGCATCCTCCTCTCCAAAATAATCATCCCCCTCATCTTCCTCCTCCTCTTCCTCTTCTTCCTCCACCTCGTCCAGGTCAGTTACCCTCGCTGACAATGGCTGACTGTCATCAAGGCTTCCCTCCTCCTCTTCCTTCTCCTCTGCTGCAGACGCATGATCCTTAATGTGTGTCAAAGTTTGCATGAGCAGACGCATAAGTGGTGTGCTCATGCTTATGATGGCATCATCTGCACTTACCAGTCATGTGCATTCCGCAAAACACTGAAGGACTTTACAGAGGTCTTTCAGCTTTGACCACTGCACACCTGACAATTCCATGTCTTCCCTCAAACTGCCTGCCCGTGTATCCTCCCACAAATGCATTACAGCCTGCCTCTGTTCGCACAGCCTCTCAACCATGTGCATGGTGGAGTTCCACCTTGTTGCAACGTCTATAATTAGGTAGTGCTTGGGGAGGTGGAGCGTTTGCTGCAGCTTCTGCATACGACTGGAGTGTACAGGCGAGCGACGGATGTGCGAGCACAGACTTCGCACCTTATTGAGCAGGACTGTTAACTCCGGAAAATTATTTAGGAAGCACTGCACCACCGGGTTCAAGATGTGAGCCAGGCAAGGTATGTGTCTGAGTTTTTCAAGGGCTATGGCTGTCACAAAATTCCTGTCGTTATCACTGACTTCCTTGCCTAGCTCAAGGTGTATACTGCCCAGCCATGACTCAGTTTGTCGATGCAAGTAGTTGGCCAGTACCTCCGCAGTGTGTATTTTGTCACCCAAAGACATCATCTTTAAAACAGCCTGCTGCCGCTTACCACTAGCTGTTCGATAGTGGGACACCTCGTGTGCAACACTGACATCTGCAGATGGAGTGCTCATGCGACTGCGCTATGTCGATGAGCTTTCGCTTCTGGAGTAGGAGGAGGGTTGAACGCCCTCAGCCAACTGTTTCCTATACCGTGGGCTAGCAGCACTGTTCCACCGCCGCTGTCCCCTGTGGAGCCAGCATCCACCACATTAACCTAGTGCACAGTGATGGAAACGTAACGGCCCTGGCCATGCCTAGTGGCCCATGCATCTGTTGTGAGGTGCACCTTTCCACTCACTGATTGTTTGAGTGCATGGACAATGCGGTCTTTCACATGCAAGTGTAGGGCAGGGATGGCGTTTTTGAGAAAAGAAGTGCCGACTGGGTAGGTCATAGCATGGGACAGCGTAGGCCATGAGCTCTCGGAAAGCTTTGCTTTCAACCAAACGGAAGGTCATCATCTCTAATGAGATCAGTTTGGCAATGTAGTCGTTCAAAGCCAGTGTACGTGGATGAGAGGATGAGTACTTTCTTGTCCTACTCAGAGTGTCTGGTAGGGAGGGCTGGACTTGATAGCTGCATAGTGGTGGTTGGTGATGGTGGTGTTGGTGATGGCCTAGATTTAGTCTTTTTTTGCAAAAACATTGTGATTCCCTGACTGCTTTGGCCTTGCGACGACACCTCAACATTTCTTTGGTGGTGTGCTTAGCGGTTGCCTTTCAGTGGGGGAAGCAATGGAGCGTGGCTGGCTACCTGCAGTTAGAGCAGGTGCACATGTGCTACCTGAGGTTTTGTAGTCCGTCCACACTTGCAAGTGCATGGTGGTTAAATGTCTAAGCATGCAACTGGTGTTTAAATTTTGGAGATTTTTACCTCGGCTGAAGGTCCTTCCGCACTTCTTGCAGATAACCTTTGCCTCATCAATAGGATTTTGGTCAAAAAAGTGCCACACTGCACTCTTCCTACTATGGTATAAATTTTCAGGGCTTGCACGGTGTGCAAATTTGACCGTCTGGCCAAGCTGTCCTGCAACTCTTTTGTTTTTTTAACCAGTTTTGGTACAGCTACGGGCCTGCCAGATAACCGCTGCTGCGATGTCGATGCCTGCTGCGGATCCTTCTCTTCTTCTGAGCTATTGCCAGCGGCACCCTCTTCCCCCCAATGGATGCCAATCCGGGTCAACAACTGGGTCATCCATCACCTCCTCTTCAATTTCATCTGCACCTTCCTCTGTGTCACCGTGTAAGGTTGTATAGTATGCGGGAAGGGGCACCTGAGTTTCATCAGGGTCTGATTCAGGCTCACTAGACTGTGAGGCAAATGTATTGCTCTGGGTGAATGTACCAGCAGAATCATCTAGCAGTGGCTGTGCATCAGTGCACTCCATGTCAGATTCATCTTGGACTGGGGAATGCAGTATTTGACTTGATAACCCTGGCATGGTATGTGAAAAGAGCTCCATGGAGTAATCTGAAGTGTGCGCTGCGGCATTCTTCACTTTTGGTGTGGGTGAAGGACACAAGGAAAGGTGTTGTTCCTGACCAGAAGCCTGCACTGACGACTCTGTGCTTGCGGTATTTGTAACTTCTGAAGAGGAGGGAATAGAGCTGGAGGCTGTTTCGGCAATGTAAGCCAAAACCTGTTCCTGATGCTCCAGCTTTAAAAGCGGTTTACCTACTCCCAGAAAAGGGAACCTTAAAGGCCTTCTTGTGCCAGACGATGACGCAGGCTCAACACCTCCTGCCTTAGCTGCTATTGTGCGCTTGCCATAGCCAGCAGATGCACTACCACCACCATCAGTACCAACTGCGCCCCCACTCCCATGTATGTGGCCTCTTCCACCATACTTCCTCATGTTTGGAAAAATGTACCAAAAATACCAGCAGAGATATGGTACTGTATGAGGAGCGTACAGTTGTGTAATGTGTATGGAAAAATTTAAATCTCCGTATATATTTCGGTACTTACAGATGCTCTCCCAGTATGTATTTGACCGTAATCCAACCAGCAGATATACGGTACTGTATCAGAAGTGTACAGCTGTATACGTTTTTGGTGAAACTCTCAATCTCCGTATATTTGTTTCCGGAGTCACACACAGACGCTCTGGTAGTATGTGTTTGACCGAAATACAACTAGCAGATATACGGTACTGTGTTGTGAGTTCATTTTCCCCTTCACCGTCGATGTCTGATGAACTCCCTCTTCTGGTGAAGGAAGGTAGTGAGGCTGATTACCAAACACCTGATCTGGTAGATGATGACTGGGTAACAGGAAATTCTGACTGGATATAAGGCAGCCAACGCCCTTCTGAGTCGCTGGTGATTTCTCTGCTGGATTTTTGGAGACCAGTCTGATTCCTGCTTCCCAAAGATAAGTTTTTGCTCTGCTATTGAACTTATTGGTTTTGTTTTGTTTACCTTGTTTTTGGAGTTCAGCCATCCCCGGTCGGGGGTCTGCTGAGTTCCATTTTTGTCTCTGATCTGTTTGTCTCTTTGCTCTGTCTTCAGAATTTACCTGAGTGCTGATATAGTCTTTTTGAAGTCCTAGCGACTTCAGGGCCTGTTTTTCCTATCAGACGGTTGGGACATTTTTTGGTAGGGTTTTTTACGGATTGCAGACAGCAGCTTTTCTATCCTGTCCTTTTTAGTTAGCTCAGGCCCCATTGTTTGCTCAACCTATCTTTCTTTCTGTGTTAGTGTTTTCATCTTGCTTCACCGTCATTATATGTTGGGGGCTACCTATTGCTTTGGGGTCTGCTCTGGGGCAGTTTAGATTTCCCCTTTCTTTCTTTAGGCCTATTTAGTTCTCCGGCTGTGATCGAGGGGTCTAGGGCATCGTAGGAACCCCCCACGGCTACTGTTAGTTGTTGTGGATAGGATCAGGGGTCTGTAATCTGATAGCTACCAACCTCTCCTGTTTTCTGGACTTAGCTTGTATTTTTGTGTTTTCCTCCTTTGGTGTCTCATTCATAACAGTACTGTATGAGAAGCGGACAGCTCTATATGGTGTAATGAAAAATGGAAATGTCCGTATATGTATTTGTGGAGTCTCACACACACACACACGCTGTGTCTGTATAGATGTGACCGTAATGCGAACAGCAGATATACGATACTGTTTGAGAAGTGGACAGCTCAATACGGTGTATGGAGAAATGGAAATGTCCATATATGTATTTACGGAGTCTCACACACAATGACTCTGTATAGATGTGACCGTAAAGCGAACAGCAGATATACGATACTATTAGAGAAGTGGACAGCTCTATGCGATGTATGCAAAAATGGAAATGTCCGTCTATGAATTTACGGACTCACACACACATGCGCTGTCTCTGTATAGATTGGACCGTAATCCAATCCAGCAGATATACGATACTGTTTGAGAAGCGGACAGCTGTATATAGTGACTGATACTTGAGAGATGCATTGGGACCCCACAGACGTAGGGGAGTTACGTATGTGCCTGTTCAGCCGGGTTAAAAGAGAGGGGGAGATGGTGACTCAGTTTATGAATGCACAACAGGAACTGCATACTGACATTGCTCGCAAAGACTGCATAGGAATAAGGTCTATTGACGTAGTGCTGCGAGACCAATTATTAACGGGCCTATGAGATGTGTTGCTGAAGCAGGCTCTGCGGGAACGCTTGAGGGTAAAACCCAGCATGACATTCTTTGAGGTAGGGAGCCAAGCATGCACACGCGAGCAAGAGCAGGGCATGACAGTTCCGATGGGGAAAGTCTGGAGTGGGGAGATGTCCATCACCAAGATTACTACACCCAAATGGATAGAAGAATTGCGGAAGGAGATACAGCAGATACAAAAGAGCTAGCTGATTCAAGAAAATACCCATTGTAGCTGCCAGCCCACCTGTAAATCGATGTGAGCCTGCACCCTGCCATGAGATGAGAAAGTCCCGCAGAGAGGGACTCCCCATGTGTTATAACTGTGGAGAAGTAGGACACATAGCCTGGTGGTACACTCGACGGGATAGGCCTTTCCAACGCCGTCTGTTAAACTAAGAGGCTCCGAGTCAGGGGCACGCCGCTAGGAACCTGTACAGTTAAAAAGGAGTACTAGAAGTCCCACAAATCGTGTTTCCATGCGTCCCCTCGTCTGGTCAGAGATGAACGGTCGAGCTGTATGCTGTCTGGTCGATATGGGGTCACAGGTGACCACAATGCCCGTAGTGTAAAGTTGCAATTTACTGAAGCAATGCAGCCTGAATGGAGACCGGGGATTAAGCTTTACGGCTGCCAATCAATTGGCCATCCCGGTCGCAGGGATAGTTTGGACGAATATAGTGGTTTGCGGGAGAGACTTAGGAAGAAAAGGAGTGGTGCTGACAGTTGGAGAGGCGAGTAATTAGCACTCTGTGACACTAGGCATGAATGTGTTGAAAGAGTTCAGAAGTCTTTTTATTAATGAATCCCCAGACCGGTTCCCTAAACAATGGAATTGTGGCACCCCCAGGAGTATGGTCGCCACAATGGCATTGCCTTCAGGGTGATGTCAGGCTTGGAGGCAATGAAGGGTCTCTCTAGCAGTTAATCATTTACATGCAACACGTTCCCACTCCAGGCCAGCAGAGGGAGCTCTGAACCAGAATTGGGGGAGAAGTGCTCTCTGAGGGCCAGGAAGGGAAATGAGGAGTTAGTGTGAGGAGGGCAAAGAGTGTAGACGTGTGGAGAGAAGCTGGAGGCTGAGTTGAGGATAGAGAGCTCCCTCCCAGTGATAGCACCTGATCTGGAGCCTGGTCTCCACGGTTGTGTGGACGCTTGTGGTTCTGCAGTGGACACCAGTGGAGTAGTTGGCTGTAAATGCACTGCTCCCATCTAAGACTTGGGACACAACAGCAATACGGATAGAGAGCCGGGATCCGGGAGGTCCCTGATCAGGCTGCAGCTATCTGTCATGCAGGTGGAGTTGTTGGGAGCATCTGATGGGAGGAACTTCAGAGAACCACGGTACTGGAGCTCTTCACACTAAAAGGCGCAATAGAGGAGTCGTTCAGGAAAGGTACATGTTGGCGGAGTGTTGGAGAGGAGAATCCTGACTTGCCCGGGAGGTTGACTGAGTCTCTGCCCCGGAGGACACGGCGCAGAGGCAGGCACCAGTGTGTACCACGAACTGTGAGTAACGCTTTGGAACTACAATCCCTGGTGTCTTCCATTCAATTGTGCGCCAACACCGCCGGCACTCCTACATCTGGGTACCAACACTCCTCACACCGCCTGCGCCTATACACTGCCCTGGGGTTACAGCTTCACCTGTGGGGAGCTACACCATCTAAGCTGCAACACACCATCAGCCCCAGAGGATCTGCACGCAGCTTTGGCTAATACCTCGCTTGCCAAACACCACAGGTGACGTCACAAACTATTCATATAAACTACATTAAATACCACCATTATTTGGGCGCCCAGGGCCACGGACCGGGTCACCGCTGCTGTGACACATCCCCCTGACACCGGCCCGGTACTGAGTACCCCGCTGTCCTGGGTGGGCGAGGGCGACCCATAGAGGGCTACAGCTGTCTGCCATATGAGGTAGTTCTAAGAGAAGATAAGAAGGAGGAACTTCAGTGTAACACAGTACTGGATTTACCTCAAGCCAGCGCTAGGAAGGAGACTACACAACCCATCTGATAGAGGGATCCCCGAGTTGCTTCCAGGCTAGCCTGCTCCTGTGCCATCTGTAACCAGGACCCTGGACTGCGTTTGCCAAGTAAAGGTAAAGAAACTGCACCCTGTTTTGTCCTTGCCTCCTTCCTGCAACATCCTCAGCACTGCTACATCTCTGTGCCAAACACTGCACCCTCTTCCTAAGCATTCCGCTACACTGCCCTGGGACCAACAGCCCAACTGTGGAGGGCTACAACATCATTGCTGCACAACACCATCTGTCCCAGAGGATCTGCTTGCAGCGTCGGCTTAACACCTCCCTTGCCGAACACTACAGATGGCGTAACGAATCACTTTATTCCCAACTCAACCCCTTTTACATGGGCACCCAGGGCCACGGACCGGGTCACCGCTGCTGTGACAATCCCCTCTGAGAGACCGGCCTGGTACTGAGTACCCCAAAGCCCTGGGAGGGCGACCCATTTTGGCGTCACGAACAGGATTACGGAGCCTGGTATCCCCGGGTCCTGTGTGCCAGAGACTGTGTTTGGTGCTATAGACTGTGTGCGAAATTGGCACCATTGCCGCCATTATCCCGCTGATTGGCGTGCGCGGGAAGAAGAGGGGGCAGGCCTTTGTGGGCGGAGCCAGCCGAGAAGCGCGAAAGGAGAAGAGCGCGCGGGAAGTGAAAAGCTGAGGCCTGCAGTTCCGGCGCCCCCTGATCCAGCCGAAGAGCGGCATCCGGTAAGCCAGTGCAACCCCGCGGCCTGGCTCGCGTTAACTAGGGGGGAGAGAAAATGTCTGAGGACAACGCCAATGCAGCGGCGGGCACTCCCGCAAACCCCTCAGCACCGCGAGAAGTAACGCCCACCGCAACGGTCTCCATTATGCCGCTGTCCATGGCGTACATACCGGGAGCAGCCTGGCTACCGCAGTACTTAGGTGAGTCACATACCCTGAGTGAATTTAAAGAGAGACTGTGCAGTTTGTTTGAGGTGTATCCTCTATCTGAAAGCCAGAAGGTGAACATCCTTATTGGGCAGCCAACAGGTGCAGCACAGAGAGAAGTAAAAGCCTGGCAGAACACTGATAAAGAGACTGTCAAAAAGATTTTGGCCAAGCTGAAAAGCACATTTGACACCGGCACCGCAGCAGAAATCAAGATGAGGTTCTTTGGATGTAAACAGAAAGTGCAGGACAATATAAGGGGCTCTTAATCTGCAGGAGGGGCTGTGAGCCCTCAAGCAAATTGATCCTGACAGTGTGAAAAAGGAAGATAAACTGTTAAAGGAGCAGTTCACTGAAGGACTCCTATCCAGTACCCACAGAGCACAGCTGCGCATCATCACCCTACAAAACCCTGACCTGGACTTTGCTGATTTCAAGGACAGGGCTATTCGGGTACTGCAGGAACCAACTGTCAACCATCCAGTGCTCCCTAGGCGCCCAGCGATCACCTACCACCAGGAAGCAACATCTTTCTCTTCCATCCCTGTGGAGGCTGATGCACAGACTCTGGATAAAGATCCAACTGAAGAACTGCGTCTTCAGGTCCTGGAGTTGACCAAAGGTATGGCTGCACTTACTAAAACCGTGCAGTCCCTGCAGGTGTCCTCCAAGGAGAAGATCCAGCTTGCTTCCAGTCCAGAGGGTGTCCTGTGGCTTCAGAAGAGGAGAACCCCGCCACTCCGAGGGAGGAACAACGACCGCTATGATCAGGACGGACGTCCCATCTGTCGTTACTGCCATAAGGCAGGTCATCTTGCTAGATTCTTTCCTTTAAACGAGTAACCCCTGGGGCAGAGGGCCAACCCCCAGCAGTAGGACCACAAGGCCCAAGGAACTGGCGAGCCAAGTATGTTGGGGGAGACCAGTCCTCCCAGTGGTGATTGATGGCATCCCCATGAACGCTTTGCTGGACACTGGCTCCCAGGTGACCACTATGCCCTATATCCTTTACAAGCGGTATTGGGCTGATTCTGAACTTACCCGTGGCCCAACTGATGAACTGACAGTAGTTGCCAGTAATGGTCAGTCTTTACCACAAGTGGGACGTAAAGAAATTAACGTTAAAGTGAGGAGGGTGAAGTTAAAATCTCAAGGTCTGATAGTTGTGGATATTGATCGATGAGAATGTAATCCCATGATGACTCTTAGTACAAATGTAATTGAAAAGTGTCTTTCCGAGGTTATTGTCTTGTTGCAACAGGTGGCTGAGACTGCTGGTTCCAATGAACAACGAGTCCTGCAGAAGGAGATCAAGGCCCTGATGCAAAGACAGCAGGTAGAACTCTCTGGCGAAGAAATTGGCAGTGTCAGAGTGAGTGATGCTTTCCCCATTACAATACCTCCCAGATATGAAATGTTGATTTGGTGTCGGGCAGCCATAGGCCTCAGAGTAAAAGATTACCAGGCAATCATAGAACCAGTGTACTCTGATAGCAGGCCCACTGTCCTGACAGCCAGAGGGGTAGTTGATATCCATAAAGGGAGAGTACCTGTACGCCTTCTGAATTGTGGGGAGGAGGAGGCCACATTACCTTGGTATGCCACAGTTGCTAAGCTGCTCACTGTCAGTTACAATGCAATGCAAGCAGCAGAGCCCTTGATCTTGTCCAACCAGGTGGAGGACAATGGCTCTGTAAAGCAGCTGGAGGAGTGGTGTCAGCAACTGCAGGTGGGGACTGACTCCACCCCTTCATACCAAAAAAATGGGGTTTACAGAGTGACTTGGGAGTATGAGCGGGTATTCAGCAAACAGGAAAATAGGGGGGGAAGCCAGCACTGCTTAAGGTTAGAACGCATAAATTGAAGTGCATATGCACATAATATCCAGCTGTATTCAAAAATGAGATATTTAGCAAAAAAATTGATCAATTCAATTGAGCCACCCCGCCAAGGCAATCTCATGTGGGGGGTCCTACTCTATATTTATAATAAATACTGTGCCATTACGGCCTCCTAAGAGCATGACCACATCAAGTGCAATCTGTACCTGAACATTGCTGGATCGCTCCCATGAAGCCAGATGAAGCAAGTGCAGATGAAGGCCAACCAGGTCTGAACACAGACATATCAGGATTGACCTCCACACATTGCCCAACCAGCAAACATAGATGAAGGGCGATGTTGGCCCAGACACAGGTGCACAATTAAATAAAGCTTGGGGCAGGGCGGGGCTGCCGTGTGTGTGCACAGCAGCCTAGATCCATCATAATGAACACAGAAAAATTTGTAGCGGACATAGCCAAGCAAACACCCTCTAGATTTTGGGGTTCAGCATCATATCCCCACTGGAGATCACCCACCCATAAAAGAAAGGTACCGGCCTATACCCCCAACACAATACCAATGTGCTAAAGGTATGTTGAGAGAGATGAAGGTGTGGCGCCCCTGAGGCTCAGTCGCCACAGGGGTACTGCACCTTCTAATTTGTAGTGCCCCACCATCCGGGTAAGGTGGGAACTCCTTTCCACACTCCAACACCCGCACCCCAAACAACAGGGTAGTTCTGCACAACCACATTGCGGCTCCGTGCTTAGAGAGTAGCAGAGCACCTTTGGTGGTTCCCTGCTTGGAACACTGGATGTGCTGGGAGGTGGATGGAGTTAAGAAACATAAAAGAGTGGGAAAGTGTAGGATGACAGATCAGTCTGGAGTCAGTCTGACAGGAGGTCAGTGAGTAAGGAAGCCACTCAGAGAGGAGTTGGGATCCCTGGAAGAGGGATGGAGGAAGGAGTGCTGCAGCTGCCTCAGTGACCTGAGCCAGCTGGCACGGGAAAGGAAAGAAGGTGGAAAGACGTAGAACTGAACCATAATTTTCCATAAGAAAGAGATTTGTTCAGAACGAAGGAGACAGAACAGAGAGGATATGGGTTGGAAGAGGAACCCTGCCTATAGGTTCTCAGCGCAAGGCCAGGGCCTGGTCCCTGAGGTTGTATGGACACTTATGGTTCTGCAGCAGACACCGGTGGAGTAGTTGGCTGTAAATGCACTACTCCCATCTAAGACTTGGGGCACAACAGCAACTGTATAGAGAGCCGGGACTCAGGAGAAGGGAGTCTCCGAAGCAGGCTACAGCTGTCTGCCGTACAAGTAGAGTTCTTGGGAACATCAGTCAGGAGGAGCTCCAGTGTAACTTAGTACTAGGAGATCTTCACACTTTAAGGCGCTATAGAGGAGTCGTTCAGAAAGGTACATGTTGGCGGAGTGCTGGAGAGGAGAGTCCTAACTTGCCCGGTGGTTGACTGAGTCTCTGACCCGGAGGACACGGCCCGGAGGCAGGCACCCGTGTGTGTGTACAACGGACTGTGAGTAAAGCTTTGGAACTACAAGCCCCGGTGTCCTCCATTCATTTGTGCACTAACACCTTCAGCCCCGCTGTGGCTGGGTACCATTCTCTACACTGCCTGCGCCTGTCCTCTTCCATTACAACTACACTGCCCAGGGGTTACAGCTTCACCTGTGGGGAGCTACGCCATCTAGGCTGCAACACACCATCAGGCCCAGAGGATCTGCATGCAGCGTCGGCCTGGCATCTCACTTGCCGAACACCACAGGTGGTGTCACAAACTATTCATTTAAACTACATTACAGACCTCCCTTGATTTGGGTGCCCAGGGCCACGGTCCAGGTCATCGCTGCTGTGACATGTCCCCCTGATGCCGGCCCGGTACCGAGCACCCCGCAGCCCTGGGAGGGTGACCCAAAGGAAGCTGGGATTATCAGAGACAGTTGTAGCCCATAGGCAGCTCCAATAGTTTTTGTAAAGAAAAAGGATGGTACCATGAGAATGTGTGTTGATTACAGGAAAATTAACAGCATTACACATAAAGATGCCTACCCATTACCCAGAATTGAAGAGTCCCTAGCTGCACTTAAAACTGCTAACTATTTTTCCACCTTAGATCTCACTAGTGGGTATTGGCAGGTTCCTGTGACAGAGGCAGACAAGGAGAAAACAGCATTTACCACCCCAATGGGTCTCTGTGAGTTCAACTATATGCCAATCGGGCTATGCACTGCCCCAGGAACATTTCAACGGCTGATGGAGTGCTCCCTGGGACACATGAACTTCGAGACAATCCTGTTGTACCTTGATGATGTCATTGATTTCTCCAAGACTTATGAAGACCATCTGGAACACCTGGCTGAGGTTTTTGAAACCTTGTCCAACTTTGGCCTGAAGGTGAAGCCTTCCAATTGCCACCTCCTGAAGCCCAAGGTACAGTACCTCGGTCATGTAGTGAGTGCAGAAGGTGTGGCACCAGATCCTGACAAAGTCACGGTCATCCGGGACTGGCCGAAGCCCAGCAACCTCCATGAGGTATGCCAATTCCTCGGACTGGTAGGTTACTACCGAAGATTCATCAAAGGCTTCACTGAAATAGTCACCCCTATGCAAAATCTTCTGGTGGGGCAATCCAAGAAAGCCAAACAGAAGAATTCCACATATGAATGGAATGAGGAACTGGAGAGGTCCTTCACTCGACTGAAGATGGCTTTCACAGGAGATGAAGTTCTGGCCATACCCAGATTATGACCAGCCCTTTGTGTTGTATACTGATGCCAGCAACGTGGGACTGGGAGCAGTACTGTCACAGGTACAGAATGGCAAAGAAAGAGTGATCTCCTACGCCAGCTTCGTCCCACTGAAAGGAACCCTGACAACTACAGTTCCTTCAAGCTGGAGTTCTTCGCCTAAGTCTGGGCTGTGACTGAAAGATTCAAACATTATCTAGCTTCAGCCAAGTTTACCATCTTCACGGACAACAACCCGTTGACTCACTTGGAAACTGCAAAACGACGTGCACTGGAGCAGCGATGGATGGCTCGGCTGTCTAACTATGAATTTACCATCAAGTACCGAGCAGGGCACAAGAATGCCAATGCTGATGCACTGTCCAGAATGCCTAATCTGCCAGATGCAGGAGAAGGCCCTGAGGCTCTTGAAGAAATAGAGTTACCTCCCTTCCACCGGCCAATTGCAGCCCAACGTGCTCAAGGAGTGAGAAACAGGCGGTCTGGCTTGAAAGAGGTCACCCTAAATCCATTGCCCCATCACGATTGGGCAGAAACGCAGGATAGTGACCCCGCAGTCCACATGGTGAAGGAGCTACTGTCACAAGCTGACTCACGCCCAGAGTCAAATGCTCCTGAAGAAACCCAGCAGTTGTGGAAGGAAAGAGGTCGGCTGTTCATGTATAAAGGCAAGCTGTATCGGAGGAGTATCAATGCCTGCACTCATGAGCTGGTCTGGCAGGGTGTAGTCCCAAAGAGAGAGGCATCAATGGTCTTGGAAGCATACCACAATGGAGCTGGACACTTCATATGGAAGAAGTTGGAAGCCTTGCTCCGGGAAAGATTCTACTGGGCTGGTATGAGGAAAGCCATTGAAAAGTGCTGCCAAGAGTGTGGACAATGTAACCTGCGCAGAAAGGATTGAAACAGCCAGAGAGCTCCTCTACAGCCAATAATAGCCAAACAGCCACTTGAGTTGGTCACCCTGGACCATGTGAAGCTGGTCCCAAGCCGTTCAGGCTACATCTATGCTCTTACCATCGTGGACCACTACTCACGATTCCTGGTAGTTGTGCCTGTCAAAGATCAAACAGCCAGGACAGCAGCCAGAGCATTCCAACAGCACTTCTGTAGACCACATGGGTATCCTGAGCGAGTGCTTACAGATCAAGGTCCAGCTTTTGAGGCAGAATTGTTCCTGGAATTCTGTAACTTGTATGGCTGCAAGAAGATCAGGACAACACCGTACCATCCACAGACCAATGGCATGTGTGAAAAGATGAACCAGGTAGTGATTGACCTACTGAAGACCTTGCCTTTGGACGAGAGGAATCTGTGGCCAGAAAAGTTGCCAAATCTTGTAGACCTCTACAACCACATTCCTGTGAATTCCACCAACTGCACTCCAGCCAACCTAATGAGAGCGAGGCCTGGTAAACTGCCTATTGATTTGGATATGGGAGTCCTTACACCTGAAGTAACATCACCAGATGCTGACTGGGATACAGAACGACAACAACAGTACTGTAGAGTACAAGAGTGTGTGGAGAAGAGTCTAGCTCAGGCAAGACAAAAACAAGAAAGGCACTACAATCAGCATGCCCCTTCAGTTCCCTTGTCACCAGGAGAACAAGTCCTCAAGAGGAAAAGAAGACTGCATAAATTGGATGACGAATGGGAAGCTGAACCCTACACCATTCTACCCTCAAATTTTGACAATACCAAGGTGTGCCTTATTAGTAAAGATGGAGGAGAAACCTCAGCAGCAGTATCAAGGGATCATTTGAAATTATGCCCTGACCAGTTACGAGAAACAATGGATGAACAAAATAACATCCAACCCATAGAAGAAGAAAAGGTCAACACTATACTTGGAGAATTCCCTGCAAGTTGGACTAAAGTGAATGATGCCATAGTGGTGCCAGTGTTGACATTTCCCCAACTGGTAGTACAAGAAGAAGTGACTCTTGAGAATTCTGAAAATCAGGAAGTTCAGGTAGCAGATGCCGTACCAGCAGTGGAGCCAGAGAACCGTCGCCCTGCCAGTGGTGAATCTGCCATACCCATGGTGAGACTAAGAGTCCATAGGAGAATACTACCCAGTTTACCCACACCAGAGTTACGCAGGTCTACCCGTACTACACAAGCTATACCACCCATTAGATTCCGTATATAATCAAATTAAAGCAATGTAACTGTTAAAAATGTATATATGTAACTGTACAAGTTTGTGCCTACAGATAATCTATAAGAATTCTTTTTGAGTTTTCCTGTTTGTTTTGATGGACATTTTGGCCACTGGACTGTGTGTGGTCACTAACTTTGTACATAGTTCACTAATTGCCCAGGAATGGACCATGGACATTGATGCTTGGACTTATCATCATAGGACTATTTTTGGAGCTTTTGGTTTTTGTAATTTTTTTTCATTTTTCTTAAATCTTGTAACCTTCATATTGTGTATATGTTTATATGTTATTCATGTTTTCTTTTATCAGTCCAGGAGTACTGACTTTCACTAGGGGGGAATGTGGCACCCCCAGGAGTATGGTCGCCACAATGGCATTGCCTTCAGGGTGATGTCAGGCTTGAAGGCAATGAAAGGTCTCTCTAGCAGTTAATCATTTACATGCAACACGTTCCCACTCCAGGCCAGCAGAGGGAGCTCTGAACCAGAATTGGGGGAGGAGTGCTCTCTGAGGGCCAGGAAGGGAAATAAGGAGTCAGTGTGAGGAGGGCAAAGAGTGTAGACATGTGGAGAGAAGCTGGAGGATAGAGAGCTCCCTCCCAGTGATAGCGCCTGATCTGGAGCCTGGTCTCCACAGTTGTATGGATACTGAAGGTCCTGCAACAGAAACCAGAGGAATAGGAAGCTGTAAATGCTCTATTCCCACCTAAGACTCGGAGGCACAACAGCGACCGGTGAGCCAAGAGAGATAGAGGGCTACAGCTGTCTGCCATATGAGGTAGTTCTAAGAGAAGATAAGGAGGAACTTCAGTGTAACACAGTACTGGATTTACCTCAAGCCAGCGCTAGGAAGACTACACAACCCATCTGATAGAGGGATCCCCGAGTTGCTTCCAAGCTAGCCTGCTCCTGTGCCATCTGTAACCAGGACCCTGGACTGCGTTTGCCAAGTAAAGGTAAAGAAACTGCACCCTGTTGTGTCCTTGACTCCTTCCTGCAACATCCTCAGCACTGCTACATCTCTGTGCCAAACACTGCACCCTCTTCCTAAACATTCCGCTACACTGCCCTGGGACCAACAGCCCTACCTGTGGAGAGCTACAACATCATTGCTGCACTATACCATCTGTCCCAGAGGATCTGCTTGCAGCGTCGGCTTAACACCTCCCTTGCCGAACACCACAGGTGGCGTCACGAATAACTTATAAACTTTATTCCCAACTCAACCCCGTTTTACACGGGCACCCAGGGCCACGGACCGGGTCACCGCTGCTGTGACAATCCCCTCTGAGAGACCGGCCCGTACCGAGTACCCCACAGCCCTGGGAGGGCGACCCAGAATACCCATACACCCCAGCGGAGAGTCTTCCAACAGCTAATTAGTGCGCCCAAGCCCAAGAGACCTCCAGTGATGGAAAGACACTGGGGAAGATAATTGCCTCAACTTCAATCAATATGGTCCTACCGCTGGGTCAAACAGTGCTTACCCTGCCTGTCCGAGCCTTTATTCCCCTGGAAGGCGTTGAGGCTGAGATTGAGCTGAGCAATGTTGACCAGTTACCGCTGGGAATTTTTGTGGCACGCTCTTTAGCTTCGGTGTGTGATGGAACAGTCCTTGTGCGCTGTGTGAACTTAGGGAAAAATGAAGTCATACTACCCCCCAAAAGTGAAGAGGCCCATGTTCTCAGTATGCCAGAAGAATTGATAACACCTCAGGCTGTGCAGCTGACTGTCAAATAATGGGACCCTTGGATGGTGACTGTGGACACTGCTTTGTCACCCGACCATCGACATTTGAAGGTGGGACACCATATCCCTGGAACAGATGAGACCTGAGCTGACTGAACTTACACCACAGCAAGTGCAGCAGGTGGAGGCATTGTAGGGAAGATACCAGTAAGTGTTTGCGAGACATGAGGATGATTTAGAGGGCACGATAGCGATCACATATGAGATACCGACTGGAAGTCCGGCACCTATAAGAGAGCTTTACTATCAAATTCCTCCCCAAATGTACAGGAGGTGAAAGGCATGCTGGCCCAGATGCTACAGAAGGGGGTAATTGCTTAGAGTCAAAGCCCCTGGGCTGCCCCCATTGTGCTGGTGTGGAAGAAGGATGGGATGTTACGTTTCTGCGTAGATTACTGCAAACTCACCGCCTGCACGGCACTGGATTCTTATTCATTGCCGAGGATTGAGGAGTCCCTGTTCACCCTGGGAAATGCTAAATACTTTTCCACTTTGGACCTTGCCAGTGGCTACTGGCAATTGCTGATGTCCATGCAAGATCAAGCCAATACAGCCTTCATACTCCCCATGGGGTTATTCGAGTTTGATAGGATGCCGTTGGCCTGGCCAATGCCCCAGATACGTTTCAGCGACTCAGGGAAAGGTGTTTGGGAGATTTGAACTTCGATGCCACCCTGATCTATCTGGACGACATCATTGTCTTTGCTCCCTCATTTGAAGAATATCTCTGGAGGCAGGAGCAGGTGTTGAGTCATCTTCAACAGCATGGACTGAAAGTGAAGCCCCATAAGTGTCATCTGTTTCACATGCAAATTGAGTACCTAGGGCATGTTGTCTCGGCAGAAGGAGTGAGACCATCTCGTGAAAAGATTGTTGCAGTACAAGATAGGCCTACGCCAAAGAACATGAAAGACATGCGGGCTTTCCTGGGACTCACAGGATATTTCAGATGTTTTGTAAAGAACTTTACCAGCATCGTGAACCCGCTACAGGAGCTGTTGAAGGGGGTACCGTCTAATGCCAGAAACAGAACTGTACAATGGGGTGAGCGACAAGAAGAAGCATTTCAAGCCCAGAAATTGGCCTTGACGGAGGCACCAGTGCTGGCCTATGCTGACTTTACGCAGCCGATCATTCTACCTACGAATGGAAGTTTGCCTGGACTTGGAGCCGTGCTATCACAGATTCAGAAAGAGAAGAGTGAGTAATTGCTTATGCAAGTCGATCTCTTCATGACTCAGAGAAGAACCCGGATAAATACAGTTCTTTCAAGCTCGAATTGTTGGCGTTGGGCATTTTAGGCTGGTATTCCACTGTTTTTCCTGTCTTATACTCAAGTTATTTACAGCACTATTTTGCTTTTTTAAATAAAACAGGCCACATATTTTAGAGTGTGGTATATCTGTGACACGCCTCATACATCCGTGTGCTACAAATTTGGGCATTTTAGGCTGGCATTCCACTGTTTTTCCTGTCTGATACTTAAGTTATATACAGCACTATGTTGCTTTTTTAAATAAAACAGGCCACATACATTATTTTACAGTGTGGTATATCTGTGACACGCCTCATACATTTGTGTGCTACAATTTGGGCACTTTAGGCTGGTATTCCAGTGTTTTCCTGGCTGTTACTCAAGTTATACACAGCACTATGCTGCTTTTTTAACCCCTTTCTGTCATGTGACGCACTATCCCGTCCATGTGCCCTGGGACTTAATTCCCAGGGACGGGATAGTAAGTCACAGCGATCAGCGGCGCCCACGTGGTGAGCGCCACTGATCGCGGCCGGGTGTCAGCTGATTATCACAGCTGACACCCGGCACTATGTGTCAGGGGTGGTCACGGACCGCCTCCAACACGTTAACCCCTTGCACACCGTGATCAAACACGATCGCAGTGTACCGGGGGTTAAAGGGAAGCATCGGCAGGGAGGGGGCTCCCTCCGTGCTTCCCTGAGCCCCCCACAGCAGCGCAATGTGCAGCGCTGCTGCGGGGGGCTCCATCCCTGCTGGTCCCCGAATCCAAGATGGCGACGGGGACCTTCGGGGGCCTGCAGGGAGCTGGATTCCTCATGCCTGCAAAGCGCAGGCACGAGGAAGCCTGCTGCACTGCCTGTGACAGATCGCTGATCTGTCACAGTGATCTGTGATATGACAGATCAGTGATCTGTCACAGGACAGTGATGTCCCACCTGGGACAATGTAATAAAGTTAAAAAAATGTGTAAAAATAATATTAAAAAATTTGCTAAATAAATTAAAAAAAGATATATTCCCTAATAAATTCATTTTTTGGTAATAATAAAAAAAAACAATAAAAGTACACATATTTGGTATCGCCGCGTCCATAACGACCCGCCCTATAAAACTGTCCCATTAGTTAACCCCTTTAGCGAACCCCTTAAAAAATAAAAATAAAAAACGAAGCAAAAAATAATGATTTATTATCATACCGCCGAACAAAAAGTGCAATAACGCGCGATCAAAAAGACGCATATAAATATCCATGGTACCGCTGAAATCGTCATCTTGTCCCGCAAAAAACGAGCCACCATACAGCATCATCAGTGAAAAAATAAAAAGTTATAGCTCACAGAATAAAGCGATGCAAAAATAATTAATTTTATATAAAATTGTTTTCATTGCATAAAAGCGCCAAAACATAAAAAACGACCTAAATGAGGTATCGCTGTAACCGTACTGACCCGAAGAATAAAAGGGCTTTATCAATTTTACCGCACGTGGAACGGTGTAAACGCACCCCCCAAAAGAAATTCATGAAACGCTGGTTTTTGTTCATTCAGCGTCCCAAAAATCAGAATAAAAAGCGATCAAAAGATGTCACGTGCCCGAACATGATACCAATAAAAGCATCAACTCGTCCCGCAAAAAATAAGACCTCACATGAAAAATTATAGCTCTCAATATGTGGTGATGCAAAAACTATTTTTACAATAAAAAGCGTCTTTTAGCATGTGACAGCTGCCAAACATAAAAACCGCCATAAATAGTAAATCAAACCCCCCGTTATCACCCCCTTAGGCTGGTTTCACATTTGCGTTTTTTAGCGCTGGAAAAAAACGCATATGTGCGCATGCGTTTTTTCCCCTATATTTAACATGGGTGAGCATACCTGCGCGCTTGTAAGCGCATGTATGCGATTTTCATGCGCTGCGGTTTTTTGGGGTGTGCGTTTGTATTTTCCAGACGCAGCATGTTGCATTTTTTGGCCCTGCAAAAAAGCGCATGCGCACATATGCGCACGTTTTGCGCTAAAAATGGCCATTATAGCCTATGGATGCGCATATGTGCGCACTGGCATGCTCATGTATGCGTTTTTTTGCATATGCGTTTTTTTTTAACCATGGAATTTAGGGGTTTGGGTTAGAGTTAGGGTTAGTTAAGGGGGTTTAGGGTTAGGGTTAGGGTCAGGGTCAGGGTTAGGGTTGGGGTTTGGGTCAGGGTTAGGGTTAAGTATGGTTTGGTTAAGGGTTAGGGTCAGGGTTAGGGTCAGGGTTAGGGTTAAGTATGGTTTGGTTAAGGGTTAGGGTCAGGGTTAGGGTTAGGGTTAGGGTTAGGGTCAGGGTTAGGGTTAGGGTCAGGGTTAGGGTCAGGGTCAGGGTTAGGGTCAGGGTTAGGGTTAAGTATGGTTTTGTTAAGGGTTAGGGTCAGGGTTAGGGTCAGGATTAGGGTTAAGTATGGTTTGGTTAAGGGTTAGGGTCAGGGTTAGGGTTAGGGTTAGGGTCAGGGTTAGGGTCAGGGTTAGGGTTAGGGTCAGGGTTAGGGTTAAGTATGGTTTTTTTAAGGGTTAGGGTCAGGGTTAGGGTTAGGGTCAGGGTTAGGGTTAGGGTTAGGGTCAGGGTTAGGGTTAGGGTTAGGGTCAGGGTTAGGGCTAGGGTCAGGGTTAGGGTTAAGTATGGTTTTGTTAAGGGTTAGGGTCAGGGTTAGGGTTAGGGTTAGGGTCAGGGTTAGGGTTAGGGTTAGGGTCAGGGTCAGGGTTAGGGTTAGGGTTAGGGTCAGGGTTAGGGTTAGGGTTAGGGTTAGTTAGGGTTTAGGGTTTGGGTTAGGGTTAAGTATGATTTGGTTAAGGGTTAGGGTCAGGGTTAGGGTTAGGGTTAGGGTCAGGGTTATGGTTAGGGTCAGGGTTAGGGTTAGTAAAGTCATGGTTTGGGTTAGTGTGAGGGGCCACCTAATGTTGGAAAAAACGCAAACGCGGTAAAAACGCACTAAAAACGCATACAAATGCATAAAAACTCTGCGTTTTTTTCATGCATGCTCATAAAAATGCTTGAAAAAAACGCAGCAGTTGTATGCTTTTGTATGCGTTTTTTCAATGCGTTTTTTTGCGGGAAAAACGCGCTGCAAAAAAAAGCAAGTGTGAAACTAGCCTTAGTTAGGGAAAAATGATGAAATAAAAAAATGTAATTATTTCCATTTTTCCATTAGGGTTAGGGCTAGGACTAGGGTTAGGGCTAGGGTTAGGGCTAGGGTTAGGTGTGTCTTGGGGTTAGGGTTGGAGTTAGAATTGGAGGGTTTCCACTGTTTGGGCACATCAGGTGCTCTCCAAATGCAACATGGCATCTGATCTCAATTCCAGCCAATTCTGCGTTGAAAAAGTCAAATGGTGCTCCTTCCCTTCCAAGCTCTGCCATGCTCCCAAACAGTGTTTTACCGCCACATATGGGGTATAAGCCTACTCAGGACAAATTGCAAAACAACTTTTGAGGTCCAATTTCTCCTTTTACCCTTAGGAAAATAAAAAATTGGGGGCAAAAATATCATTTTTGTGGAAAAAAATGTTTTTTATATTTTCACGCTCGGGCGTTATAAACTTCTGTGAAGCACTTGGGGGTTCAAAGTGCTCACCACACATCTAGATAAGTTCCTTAGGGGGTCTAGTTTCCAAAATGGGGTCACTTGTGGGGAGTTTCAATAGTTTAGGTACATCAGGGGCTCTCCAAACGCACATGACACCCGCAGACCATTCCATCAAAGTCTGCATTCCAAAATGTCACTACTTCCCTTCCGAGCACCGACGTGTGCCCATACAGTAGTTTTCTCCCACATATGAGGTATCAGCGCACTCAGGACAAATTGGACAACAACTATTTTTATTTTCATGCCCGGGCATTATAAACTTCTGTGAAGCCCTTGGGGGTTCAAAGTGCTCACCACACATCTTGATTAGTTCCTTAGAGGGTCTAGTTTCCAAAATGGTGTCACTTATGGGGAGTTTCCACTGTTTAGGTACATTCGGGGCTCTCCAAAGGCAACATGACACCCGCAGAGCATTCCATCAAAGTCTGCATTCCAAAATGTCACTATTTCCCTTTCAAGCCCCGACGTGTGCCCATACAGTAGTTTTCTCCCACATTTGGGGTATCAGCGTACTCAGGACAAATTGGACAACTTTTGTGGTCCAATTTCTCCTGGTACCCTTGGGAAAATAAAAAAAATGGGGACTAAAAGATCATGTTTGTTGAAAAAATACGATTTTTTTATTTTCACGCCCGGAAGTTATAAACTTTTGTGAAGCACTGGGGGGTTCAAAGTGCTCACCACACATCTAGATAAGTTCCTTAGGGGGTCTAGTTTCCAAAATGGGGCCACTTTTGGGGGTTTCCACTGTTTAGGTACATCAGGGGCTCTCCAAAAGCAACATGACACCCGCAGACCATTCCATCAAAGTCTGCATTCCAAAACGTCACTACTTCCCTTCCAAGCCCTGACGTGTGCCCATACAGTAGTTTTCTCCACATTTGGGGTATCAGCGTACTCAGGAAAAATTGGACAACAACTCTTGGGGTCCAATTTCTCCTGGTACCCTTGGGAAAATAAAATAATTGGTGACTAAAAGATCATGTTTTTGGAAAAAATACGATTTTTTTATTTTCACGCCCGGGCGTTATAAACTTCTGTGAAGCACTGGGGGGTTCAAAGCGCTCACATCTAGATAAGTCCCTTGGGGGGTCTAGTTTCCAAAATGGTGTCATTTGTGAGGGGTTTCCACTGTTTTGGTACATCAGGGGTTTTCCAATCGCGACATGGTGTCCAATCTCTATTCCAACCAAAAAAGTCAAATGGCGCTGCTTCCCTTCTGAGCTCTGCCAAGCGCCCAAATAGTCATTTACACCCACATATGGGGTATCAGCGTACTCAGGATAAATTGCACAATAACTTTTAGTGTCCTGTTACCCTTGGGAAAATAAAAATTGGGGGTGAAAAGATCATTTTTGTGGAAAAAATATGATTTTTTAATTGTACCGCTGTACGTTATAAACTTCTGTGAAGCCCTTGTGGGTTCAAAGTTCTCACCACATATCTAGATAAGTTCCTTGGGGGGGGTCTAGTTTCCAAAATGGGGTCACTTGTGGGGGGCTTCCACTGTTTAGGTACATCAGGGGCTCTCCAAACGTGACATGGCATCCGATCTGAACTCTAGCCAATTTTGCATTGAAATAGTCAAACGGTGCTCCTTCCCTTCTGAGCTCTGCCATGCGCCGAAACAGTGGTTCCCCCCCACATATCAGGTATCAGCGTACTCAGGACAAACTGCACAATAACTTTTGCAGTCCAACTTCTCCTGTTACCCTTGGTAAAATAAAAAAAATTGAACCTGAAATATTTTTTTTGTGAAAAAAAGTTAAATGTTCATTTTTTTTAAATATTCAAAAAATTCCTGTGAAGCACCTGAAGGGTTAATAAACTTCTTGAATGTGGTTTTGAGCACCTTAAGGGGTGCAGTTTTTAGAATGGTGTCACTTTTGGGTATTTTCTATCATATAGACCCCTCAAAGTGGCTTCAAATGTGATGTGGTCCGTAAAAATAAAATGGTGTTGGAAAAATGAGAAACCGCTGGTCAACTTTTAACCCTTATAACTTCCTAACAAAAGAAAATTTGGGTTCCAAAATTGTGCTGATGTAAAGTAAACATGTGGGAAATGTTACTTAAGTTTTTTGTGTGCTGTATCTCTGTGATTTAAGAGCATAAAAATTCAAAGTTGGAAAATTGCGAAATTTTCAAAATTTTCGACAAATTTCCGCTTTTTTCACAAATAAACGCAAGTTATTTGAATGAAATTTTACCACTAGCATGAAGTACAATATGTCTCGAGAAAACCATCACCAGGATCCATGAAAGCGTTCCAGAGTTATTACCTCATAAAGGGACAGTGGTCAGAATTGTAAAAATTGGCCCGGTCATGAACGTGCAAACCACCCTTGGGGGTAAAGGGGTTAAATAAAGCAGGCCACAGATTTGACAGTGTGGTATAGCTGTGACATGCCTCATACATCCGTGTGCTACAAATTTGGACATTTTAGGCTGGTTTCACACTTGCATTTTTTTGCGCTGGTTTTTAGCGCAAAAAAGCGCATGCGTTTTTTCCCCCTATCTTTTACATGGGTGCACATAGGTGCGCATAGTCATGCGTTTGTACACGTTTGTATGCACATGCGTCTTTTTGTTGTGTGCGCTCGGGCGCACAAAAGGCATCCTGTTGCACTTTCTGTGCGTCCGACTTGCCCCCAAAAAACGCATGTGCATGCAATGCGTTTTTTTTACAGCAAAACACCCATTATAGTCTATGGGTGCGCATACGTGCGCATTGCAAAGCGCACGTATGCGCAAAAAAACATGCGTTTTTTTAAAAAAACGCACCAAAACGCGCAAAAAAGCGCACACAAACACATGATGCGTTTTTTTCATGCGCTTGTGTGCGCAAAAAACGCACAGCAAAAAACCGCAAGTGTGAAAGTAGCCTTAGACCGGTATTCCTGTGTTTTTCTGTCTGTTACCCAAGATATATACAGCACTATGTGGCTTTTTTAAATAAAACAGCCCACATATTTGACAGTGTGGTATATCTGTGACACGCCTCATACATCCGTGTGCTACAAATTTGAACATTTTAGGCTGGTATTCCATTTTTTTGCAGTCTGTCATTCTAGTTAAATGCAGCAATATTTAGCATTTAAAAAAAAATGCAGGCCACATATTTGGCAGTGTGGTATCTCCGTGAAAGGCCTCATATATCTTTGTGTTTCAAGTTTGGGCATTTTAAGGCTGGTATTCCATTTTCTTTGCTGTCTGTCACCCTAGTTATATACAGCACTATTTTGCATTTTTAAAAAAACACAGGCCACATATTTGGCAGTGTGGTATTTCTGTGCCAGGCCTCATATATCTGAGTGCTCCAAGTTTGGGCATTTTAGGCTGATATTCCACTGTTTTTCCTGTCTGATACTCGTTATATACAGCACTATTTTGCTTTTTTAAATAAAACAGGCCACAGATTTGACAGTGTGGTATTTCTGTGACACGCCTCATGCGTCCTTGTGCTACAAATTTTGGCACTTT